>NC_065593.1:13142663-13764329 GCF_024542745.1 Macaca thibetana thibetana
TAAAGGATTTAGGCCTCCCCTTCTGCAGAGATTAAGTTCTTCAGACCAGGGAAGAAAGAGGTGACTGGATTATTTTGCAGAGAAAGCTGGAGCCCAAGGGGAGGGAGACAGGAATTGGAAAAGGGTAGGGATGGGGGAGGAGATGCCAGATCAGCCCTGAGAACCTCTTTACCCGTCTCAAAGACTTAGGACACTAATGGGAAAGACTGGGCTAACTTCTGCCCTTCCCCACTGTCTGCCCAGGGACACCTGGGAAAGGACAAATAGGAGCTGAATCCTTCACTGAAGGCCCCGTCAACGTATCTATGGGTTGGGCGTTAGGAACGGCCTGGCCCCACAAATCACATAACTGGGGTGTAGAACAAAATGGTTCCAGAGATGCTACCAGGCTGGTCCAGGACCGATGCAGGCCAGAACCCCGCTGGGAGGACTCCCCAGAACAGGCACTGAGCTGAGGAAAGGCAGAACACGTGGTCTGCTACTGACCCCACCAGATCTTCTGGGACTCTGGGCAGCTCCGGAGTACTGCTAAGTCCCCAAACCGGGTCTACAGGTCTTAGACCACACTCATGAGGCCACTTGCCTCAGAGCCTTCGGGGGGGTCTTAGGAGGCAGGCAGGAAGGTCTCCTTCTAGGCCATTCTAGGAGGGGACTGGAGAGCAGAGGTTAGACCGGAGGGTAGGGGTAACCTGATCTTACAGTCCAGAAGCCACGAGACTAGTCGCCTGGCCTTGCGCCCCGCCCCACTGCAGGGTGGAAAGCCTGTCCCACTCCAGTCACCCACATCAATAACGCCCTCCACCGTGGGTCTCCTGGGCCCCAGAAATCGTTCCCTCTTTCCCTCGCCTGGGCACTGCCACGCGGTCTGGGGAACCCGTAGTCTATCGACGGGTCTGGCCCGGGGTTTGCCCTGCCCGTTAGCCCAGGAGGATAGACAGACACGGGGAACTGGTGTTCCCCTAGTGATTTCAAGGCTCATTAACTGTCTCCGACCCGTCCCGAAAGCAAGCAACTCCACCGCTTCTCTTCAAAGCTCTGCAACGAAGGACTAGGTCCAAGGACCGCAGGCGGAGGCGGGAATTGTCAAGATCCCAGGTTACGGAATGGCACCGAGTCGGTGACCAAAGGAAGCAGGAACCCGGGTGTTCAAGGCAGTCCTCCAGGGCGGCGCGGGGGCTAGGCTGAGGCCACTCCCTTCCACTTCCTCGACGCTATTTCCTGGGAGGAGTTGGAGCTGGCGGCCCGGAGCCAAGGGACTCCCAGACCCGTGCTCCAAAATACTAGGCTTGGGGGAGGCTGGTTCCTGAGCGGCGCCAGGACCGTTCTGCCATGCATAGTGGACCCGGCACTACAGATAGCCTGGCACGACCTCTAGGGCGGTTCGCAACGGCATTCGTACGTCGGCTCGTTGGTCTAGGGGTATGATTCTCGCTTCGGGTGCGAGAGGTCCCGGGTTCAAATCCCGGACGAGCCCTCCTTTACGTTTTGCTGAAACAAGAGTGTCTTCAAGGAATGTGTTACCTGACCAACGCTGCAGGAGGCTTCACTGGAAATCATCAATGTACAGTAAGCTCTTTTGTGGCACCGGGGTAACAGAAAGAATCTCAGTCCCCAGACCCGCCTGGCATGTCAGGAAGAGACGAGGCACGCCCAGACTTGGGCAGGACGCTCCCTTTCTGCTTCTTGACTTCCTGCGTGGTGTCTCAACTCCGCCACTACAGCCTGGTTTCGGTTTGATTGACACCCATCAATCTATAGTTGTGGATGACAGTGTTCGGGAGAGCCCAGGAACTGTCAGAACTTGGTTCTCTGCAGCCCTGGAGGTACTCTGTCTCTTTCGGTCACTCCATCTGACGATGGGTGCCTGAAATACACCTACAGTTTCTGGTCGGCTTTTCTCGGTGGTCGGAAGAACAGAACCCTTAGGAACTCTGCTGTCAGCAAGCCGAGTGTAAAGTCCCAGATCAAGGATTCGGAGACGACCATTGACGGGTCACTCCTCGTTAGTACAGTGGTGAGTATCCCCGCCTGTCACGCGGGAGACCGGGGTTCCATTCCCCGATGAGAAGAATCCGAATGATTTTGCTTTCATTAAATCCGTCCTGGCCCCTGGGATGGAGCTAGAAAAAAGAGGGAAAGGAGGAGGGGAGGAAAGTTTGGCCTACCTCTCCAGCTCGCATTCTAAGTTTCCATTTTAGTTCAAGCAACTTGGAGTTCAAACGTGTACCTAAAGTGGCCACTATCTCCTCCGCTCAATATGTTCATTAGTGCTCAAACTTGATCTAGCTTGCTCCCTTCTTGACGGCAGTGCCCATTTCCAGTCTCTGCTTGAACCTGGGCAAGCAGCTTTGGCCCCCGGCTGTCCAGGGTGCAAAGCCCGGGCTTTTGTTTCCTTTCGCCTCCCTGCGTTTTGTGGATTCGCACTGCGATCCGGGAACAGTAGGCAACCCCGGGCCGAAATTCCGACAGGCTGCTCTCACCTGGAGGGGCTTGCAGGGCGCATCCGCCAGGAGCGCGGTGGTCCGGCAGTGGTCGCAGGTGTAGCGGAAAGCGGGTTCTTTCGGAGAGGACGGTTCTTCAGGAAAACCTCACGAAAATCCTCAACGATGGTGGGGCCCAGAAAACACGAGAAGGAAAAGAGGGAAAAAAAAAAAATTCAAAATGCACTTGCGTTGGCCGGGAATCGAACCCGGGTCAACTGCTTGGAAGGCAGCTATGCTCACCACTATACCACCAACGCTTAGGTACTACTGCTTTCTTTCATACCTCATGTTGATTGCGGTGAGTCGGGTTGGACCCGTGCGGAGCCAGGGAAACAGCATCAGCGAGATCCAGGTAAAAGTAATGGCTGCTGTCGTCTGCCCGGCGCAATTGTGAGTGACCTTCACCGCTAGTGCGCGCCACCCCACATGAACCTGTAGGGTTATGCCCAGTCTACAGACGAGGAAACCAAGGTCCAAAGAAGTTCAGTCACCGGCAGAGCTGGGATTACATCTAAGATCTCTCCAGGGGGCGAGAACTGCAGCGGCATCATGATGATTTATCATCTCCAGAAAAAAAAAAAAAAGAGTCCTAGACGCATAAAAATCGCTTCTCTGTAGAGTGGGCTCAATGAGCTCAATGTGATTCAAGTTAAGGAACTGGGGCCTAAGTCAAATGCGCCTAAACACAATTTGCCTCTTTATTATTTATTCAGATTCCCACGTACGTGCGCCCACATCTCGTCAGGTGGTGCCTCGCAGAAATGCGCTGACAAATCTTAAAGATGCGGCTTCATGACAAAAGTCCTCCCCTTATTGCTGTTCAAGAGACCCCTCAAGTCACGCTCTTGGGCAGGCCTCGTGGCGCAACGGTAGCGCGTCTGACTCCAGATCAGAAGGTTGCGTGTTCAAATCACGTCGGGGTCAAACCAAACATTGTTTTCCCTAATCAAATAGATTTATGGTGATATTTTTAGGGACAGGACAAAAAAAACCTCCTCAGTAGAAGGATAGGAGGGGAATGAGACAAATGTGAACGTTATTCAGAAGTTGGGTACAATTTCAGTTGGGTACAGACTTTCAGCACTATGTGATATATCCCTGAGGCAAAACTGCACATGTACCCCTAAAGTCTATAAAAGTAAAAATAAATTTAAAAATTAAAAAAATTACTGTTGTATGGAAATTTTTTAAGAATTTTTTTCAATTATTATTGTTTGTTTGTATCTTTTTTCCCTTGAGATGGAGTTTCTCTTTTGTTGCCTAGGCTGGAATGCAATGGCACTATTTCAGCTCACCGCAACCTCCGGCCATGGGTTCAAAAGGATTCTCCTGCCTCAGCGTCCCGAGTAGCTGGGATTACAGGCATGCACCACCACGCCCGGCTAATTTTGTATTTTTAGTAGAGAGGGGGTGTCTCCATATTGGTCAGGCTGGTCTCGAACTCCCAACCTCTGGTGATCCGCCCGCCTGGGCCTCCCAAAGTGCTGGGATTACAGGTGTGAGCCACCGTGCCCAGCCTTTTTAAATGTTTTTAATAATCTCTGCTGTTCTATGTATGTTTACTTAACACTGAACACAAGGATATTAAATACAAATACTACCTTTCTCCAGACTTCCCAGCAGTCACTAGAAGCCCAGGACCACGTGCCTTTTGGCTGCTTCCAGTAAATCGAAAAACAAAACCGGTGGGGCGGGGTGGTTCATGCCTATAATCCCAGCACTTTGGGATGCCAAGGAGGGCAGATCACCTGAGGTCGGGAGTTTGAGACCAGCCTGGCCAACATGGTGAAACCCATCTCTACCAAAAATACAAAAAAATTAGCCAGGCATGGTGGCACATGCCTGTAATCCCAGCTACTCGGGAGGCTGAGGCAGGAGAATCACTTGAGCTTGGGAGGCGGAGGTTGCAGTGAGCTGAGATCATGCCATTACTCTCCAACCTGGGGGACAGAGTGAGGCTTCGTCTCAAAAAAAAAAAAAAAAAAAAAGGGAAATACACTTACAGTCCTTGTTTCTCTAACTGGTCATGTAGTGGTAGTTGATAACTAGCTTCTTTTTTTTTTTTTTTTTGAGATGGAGTCTCACTCTGTCACTTAGGTTGGAGTGCAGTAGAGTGCAGGTGATTCACCTATCTCTGCCTCCCAAAGTGCTGGGATTACAGGCGTGAGCCACCATGCACAGCCATTTAAAAAATATTTTTAGTAGAGACGGGGTTTCATCATGTTGGCCAGGCTGGTCTCAAACTCCTGACATCAGGTGATCCTCCCGCCTCAGCTTCCTAAAGTGTTGGGAATATAGGCTTGTAATCCCAGCACTTTGGGAGACCGAAGTGGATGGATCACAAGGATGGGAGTTCAAGACAAGCCTGGCCAACGTGGTGAAACTCCATGTCTACTAAAAATACAAAAATTAGCCAGGCGTGGTGGCGGGCTCCTGTAGTGACAGCTACTGGGGAGGCTGAGGCAGGAAAATCACTTGAATCCGGGAGGCGGAGCTTGCAGTGAGTCGAGATTGCGCCATTGCACTCCAGCCTGGGCAGCAGAGAGACTCCATCTCAAAAAAAAAAAAAAAATCCTTTATAATAAACTAGTGAACATTTTTCCCTGAGTTCTGTGAGCCACTCTAGCAAATTCATTGAACATAAAGAGAGAATTGTAGAAACCCCAACTTATACCTAGTTAGTCATAAGTACAGGTAAAACAACCTGAGGCTTGTGGTTGGCATCCAAAGTGAGCGGCAGTCTTGTGGGACTAAGCCGTCAACCTGTGGGATCTGATGCTCTCTCCAGGTAGATAGTGTCAGAATCGAATTGGAAGACTCCCGGCTGATGGCTGCTGCAGAACTATTGCTTGCTTGGTAGTGGAGTAAAATCCCCACACATGTGGTCGCAGAAGTCTCCTGTGTTGATTGCTGTGGTGTGAGGGCAGAGGAAAAATTGGGTCTTTTTTTTTTTTTTTTTTAGACAGATTCTTGCTGTGTTGCCCAGGCTGGAGTGCAGTGGCGTGATCTCAGCTCACTGCAACACTCCCAGGTTTAAGCAATTCTTGTGCCTCACTCAGCCTCCTGAGTAGCTGGGACTACAAATACCTGCCACCACAACTGGCCTTTTTTTTTTTTTTTCGAGATGGAGTCTAGCTCTGTCACCCAGGCTGGAGTGCAGTAGTGCGATCTCGATTCCCTGCAACCTCCACCTCCCGGGTTCAAGCGATTCTCCTGCCTCAGCCTCCCAAGTAGCTGGGATTACAGGCTCCTGCCACCACACCCAGCTAATTTTTGTATTTTTAGTAGAGTGGGGTTTCACTGTGTTGGCCATGCTGGTCTCGAACTCCTGACCTCGTGATCCGCCTGCCTCAGCCTTCCAAAGTGCTGGGATTACAAGCATGAGCCACCACGCCTGGCCAGAACTGGCTAATTTTTTGTATTTTAGTAGTGATGGGTTTCACCATGTTGCCCAGGGTGGTCTTGAACTCCTGAGCTCAGGCAATCCACTCTCCTGGGGCTCCTGAAGTGCTAGGATTACAGGCGTGAGCCACTGTACCCGGCCCGTTTTTTGTTTTTATTGAGACAGGGTGTCACTCTCATGTCGGAGCTGGAGTGCAGTGGCACAATCATGGCTCACCACAGCCTTGACCTCTGGGCTCTGCTGATTCTCCTGCCTCAGCCTACCAAGTAGCTTGGACTAGAGGCCAAGTGTATGCTTGGACTAGAGGCATACACTACCATACCCGGCTAATTTTTTTTGTGTTTTTTGTAGAGACGGGGTTTCACCATGTTGCCCAGGCTGATCTTAAACTCCTGGGATCAAGTGATACAGCTGCCTTGGCCTCCCAAAGTGCTGGGGTTACAGGCATGAGCCGCCAAGCCCAGCCATGGTTTGTTTTTTCTACACAGTATGCTTTAAACGGAAAATAGCATTTAGAATGCATTCAGGAAGAATATCTATTGTTCGTGTAGGAAAAGTGCTAATGGAGGCATGCAGAGGCATGCAGACAATGTCATCAAGTCCTGGAGTGCTTTCCAGGCCTCTCTTCTGCCTTCTGCAATGTTAGGCTTCAATGTCAAGCTGCTTCCTTCAGTAGCACTAGAAGCAGCAAGGAGGGCTGCATGCTTCCCTGCTCACTTCCAGAAATCCCTTCCTCCATACCATGCCCTATACCTCTTTTCATCTATATCCTTTGAAATACACTTTATGATAAACCAGTAAACGTTAAGTGCTTCCTTGAGCTGCCCAGCATTCTGAGCAAGAAAAGTGATTCCCACTAGCTGGTCCACTTAAGTCACATGCTTATATCCCTGATCCAATAACCAGAATCTGGAATAAAACCTGTTGATTAGTGTAAGTCAATTGGGACTCATTTCTGGACCTGGAATGGAGTCAGTTTCCTTCTCAAACCCTCAAAACTCTAAGTGCTTTCAGAACTGGGAATAGGCCGGGCGCGGTGGCTCAAGCCTGTAATCCCAGCACTCTGGGAGGCCGAGGCGGGCGGATCACGAGGTCAGGAGATCGAGACCATCGTGGCTAACACGGTGAAACCCCGTCTCTACTAAAAAAATACAAAAAACTAGCCGGGCGAGGTGGCGGGCGCCTGTAGTCCCAGCTATTCGGGAGGCTGAGGCAGGAGAATGGCGTAAACCCGGGAGGCGGAGCTTGCAGTGAGCTGAGATCCGGCCACTGCACTCCAGCCCAGGCTACAGAGCGAGACTCCGTCTCAAAAAAAAAAAAAAAAAAAAAAAAAAAAAAAAAAAAAAGAACTGGGAATAAGGCTGGGCGCAGTGGCTCATGCCTGTAATCCAAGCACTTTGGGAGGCCAAGGTGGGCGGATCACCTGAGGTCAAGAGTTTGAGACCAGCCTGACCAATGGGATGAAATCCCGTCTCTACTAAAAATACAAAAATCAGCTGGCGTGGTCACATGCGCCTGTAATCCCAGCTACTGGGGAGGCTGAGACAGGAGAATCGCTTGAACCCGGGAGGAGGAGGTTGCGGTGAGCCGAGATGGCGCCATTGCACTCCAGCCTGGGCAACACAGCAAAACTTCGTCTCAAAAAACAAAAACAAACAAACAAACAAAAAAAGAAGTGGTATTTAATTAGGTCTTCATCAACCTAGGGATTTGGGGTTGTCAGCAACAGAAAATACTACAGAAACCGACTACTTAGACTGGAGAGACAGGTGGTCCCCTAAGGGAAAATAAGAGTGTTAGGAGAAAGGAGAAGAGTGCTGGACAGTACATACTTAACAAGTATCCACTGGTTATTTCATAGAAGACCCAGAAATGTATTTATTTACAGTAATGTATTCATTACCCAGTAATGAAATCTGAGGGTTAGGAAGAGCAGAAAAGAAGGGAGTGTGGCAGGAAGGAGGAAAAATCAAAGTGGGCCCAAACAACATGGCAGCTAACAGAGATCTTGCAAGGAAAGGTCTACTCGTGGAAAACTCCTCCCAGGAATGTCAGAACTTTTAATAACGACATAGTAATGACACAAGAATAAACACACAGCCAAATGAGCAAACAACAGAATACAAAGTCTAGACATAGACACAAGTAAATATGCTAACATTATATATCAAGGGCAGCATTTAAATTCTATTGGGGCAGTTTGTTTAACAAATGGTGTTGACATAACTGGCTCTCCATCGCGCAGAAGTTAGACCCCAGCTCATACATGTATAAGGATAAACTCCAGTTATATTAAAGATTTAATTTTTTTTATAAAAAGAAGAAGGCCAGGCGCGGTGGCTCACGCCTGTAATACCAGCATTTGGGGAAGCCCAGGCAGGTGGATCACCTGAGGAGAGGAGTTCGAGACCAGATTGGCCAACATAGCGAAAACCCGTCTCTACCAAAAATACAAAAATTCCGGGCGCCTGTAATCCCAGCCACTCGGGTGGCTGAGGCACGAGAATCGCTTGAAACCGGGAGGCAGAGGTTGCAGCAAGCCGAGATAGCACCACTATACTCCAGCCTGGGCGACAGAGAGAGACTCTGTCTCAAAAAAGGAAAGGGGAGGGGAGGGGGGAGGGAGGGGAGGGGAGGGGAGGGGAGGGAAGGGGAGGGGAGGGGAGGGGAGAAGAAAAGGGGAGGGGAGGAGAGGGGAGGGGAGGGAAGGGGAGGGGAGGGGAGGGGAGGGGGGAGAAGAGAAGGGGAGGGGAGGAGAGGGGAGGGGAGGGGAGGAGAGGGGAGGGGAGGGGAGGGGAGAAGAGGAGGGGAGGGGAGGGGAGGGAGGGAGAGAAGAGAAGGGGAGGGGAGGAGAGGGGAGGGGAGGGGAGAAGAGGAGGGGGAGGGGGGAGAAGAGGAGGGGAGGGGGAGAAGAGGAGGGGGGGGGAGAAGAGGAGGGGAAGGGAGGGGAGGGGAGGGGAGGGGAGGGGAGGGGAGGGGAGGGGAGGGGAGGGGAGGGGAGGGGAGGGGGGAGGGGAAGGGAAGGGAAGTAAAGAAAAGAAAAAGGAAGATAATTCACTGGGGGAATGTGGGGAAACCTTCCTAAGCTGGAAGCCAAGCGTGCCTCTTCCGTTGGGTTCCCATTACTTACGTCACAGGACATCGAGCCAATGGGAACTAGGCATGGGCGACGAGCTCACCCAATGGGGCCGGGGCGGGAGATTTGAAAGGTCCTCGGCCAGGGCGTGGCGTGGCAGATTCAGTTGTTTGCGGGCGGCCGGGAGAGTAGCAGTACCTTGGACCTCAGGTGAGCTGGCCTCCTGTCGCAGGCCTTGCGCCAGGAGTGGGCAGATGATCAGGCAGATCAGAGGGTCCGTTGCGCTGGCCTGCGCGCACACTGCAGGGCTGGAAGGAGGTAGGGATGATAGCAGGGTGGGGGCGGTGAGACAAGCGCCCGGATTGGAGCTAGTGTGCTGACCTGCTCCCTTTTACCAGCTCGGGCTAGCGCTTCCGGCTCGATCGGTCCAACCCCTCCCTCTCTCTCTCTCTTTTTCTCTGCTTCTCACGGCTGTTTCCCTTCTCCGCCCAGCTCTCCTCCCCCTTTCCCTCTAAGGATGGCCCAGAAGGAGAACGCCTACCCCTGGCCCTACGGCCGGCAGACGGTAAGGCCCTTCCCTCCTTCCCCGCGCCCACATGACCCCGCATGGCGAGTTCCTGCTGGGAAACTTGAGATCGTGCAAAGAGCAATCCCTTATGCACTTTCTTTCCCGTTATGCTCCAAAGTACGCGCCCCAAGTTTGATGACAGAACCTGGTCTGGGCATTTGTAGCCAGCCACATCCTGTTAGGTGCTGCCAACTTGAATCTGACCAGCCAGTGACTACCGGCCGGTGAGGGCCTCTGCAGGGTTCATCACACACAAGTGATATCTGGGACTGAGCAGGCAGGGCCTGGCCTTCAGGCCATGATTCCCAACCCATGTCCTGAAAAAAATAAACTAGACAGCAAATATAAATAGACTCTAAAAGGATATAAAGTTACTGTTTAAAAGGTCCAGGGCAAGTCTAAATTATAATTTGGAATTAATGAGTAAGTTGAGGTAAGGATCTCAATGAATCTAAATGGATTTATTTCCCAGTTGTCCAGACAGATTTCATTGAGGGGCCTCCTCTCTGATTTGAAATGCCACCTTTATTATATATATATAAATTCCCACATATATGTGGGTCTATTTCTGGACTGTATTTTATTCAACTTGCTTATTTGTAGATCTGTACAAATATCACTATTTGGGAAGAGGTTTTTAGGGGCATAGGGGCTCTCTTCTCTTGGCTGAAGAAGAAGGAAGGGGCCCTGCATAGGCTTTGCTCCGTTTGTGGAGCTCGGGCTTCCTGGAGAATCTGCCTGTCCCCTTGTTCATCAGCTCCCTCCCTCACGGAGCAATGAGTGAGGCTGTCAGGAATGGAGTCTGAATGAGAAACCATTGTCACTTTTACCTTGGTCACTCCTAAAAGAAAGTGTATCTATTATTTTGAGAAGCTGAAAGTGAGGCCAGGTGCAGTGGCTCATACCTGTAATCGTGGGAGGCTGAGGCAGGTGGATCACCTGAGGTCAGGAGTTCGAGACCAGCCTGGCCAACATGGTGAAACCCTGTCTCTACTAAAAATACAAAAATTAGCCAGGCATGGTGGCGGATGCCTGTAATCCCAGCTACTCAGGAGGCTGAGGCAGAAGAATTGCCTGAACCTGGGAGGTGGAGGTTGCAGTGAGCCGAGATAGCGCCATTGCACTCCAGCCTGGGTAATAGAGCAAGACTCCATCTCAGAAGAAAAAAAAAGAAGGTGAAAGTGAGAAGTGGTCCAGGGCCATCAGAGTAGCTCTTAGTGTCCTTAAAGGCTGTTCTTGCAAAGGTGTAACCCCTGGTTATTGCTATAACATTCAAGGCCTCAAGCTTCTTATCTAAGCCTTAATAAACTAAGCTTTTTGGGAGACTTTGAGAATACCTCTGTCTAAACCCCTTGAATTGTGGGTGTTCACAGTAGACACCCAGCTCTCTACTGTGGTGTAGGTGAGAGGCTAGATGAATGGCTGTGGTGTTATGGACAGGACTTATACAAGTTGAACAGCTTCATGCCTGAAAAGTGTGGGCCAGGGCCAAAGAGGTGAAATGTTAGGTGTTGGTGTGAGTCTTTTGCCCCTTATCTTAGGCCTACTTAGGTTATTTTTTAATTTTTTAATTTTTATTTTTTAGAGACAGAGTCTCACTCTGTCGCCCAGGCTGGAGTGCAGTGGCGCAATCTCAACTCACTGCAACCTCTGCCGCCCAGGCTCAAGCAATTCTCCTGCCTCAGCCTCTCAAGTAGCTGGGATTACAGGACCCGCACCCGGCTAATTTTTTTTTTTTTTTTTGAGACGAAGTCTAGCTCTGTCGCCCAGGCTAGAGTGCAATGGCACAATCTCGGCCCACTGCAACCTCTGCCTCCTAGGTTCAAGCGATTCTCCTGCCTCAGCCTCCTGAGTAGGTGGGATTACAGGCACTCGCCACCACGCCCAGCTAATTTTTGTATTTTTAGTAGAGTGGGGTTTCACTGTGTTGGCCATGCTGGTCTCGAACTCCTGACCTCGTGATCCGCCTGCCTCAGCCTTCCAAAGTGCTGGGATTACAAGCGTGACCCACCACACCCAGCCGCACTGGGCTAATTTTTTGTATTTTTAGTAGAGACGGGGTTTCACCATGTTGGCCAGGCTGGTCTTGAACTCCTGACTGCGTGAGCCACTGCGCCCGGCCCTAGGTTGTTTATTAATAACCCATTTTAACATGGGACTGTGAGCAGAGGCTGGGAGGCAAAACTGTCACATCAGTGTTTCTCTTTGAATTGGGGGTGGGCGGGTGGGTGGCTCTTTAGCAAGGGGCTGAAATACTGCTTGCAGCACATTCCACCCGGGTCATCAGACAAAGGCACCCTCAGAGCTACCCCCTGCTCCTTCTCAGGCTCCGTCTGGCCTGAGCACCCTGCCCCAGCGAGTCCTCCGGAAAGAGCCTGTCACCCCATCTGCACTTGTCCTCATGAGCCGCTCCAATGTCCAGCCCACAGGTACCTGGGGCAAGGGGGAGAGGACTGATGAGCGTCTATGGGAGGGTTTAGGGATGAGAAGGTCATCCCTGCTCTCATTCAACTTACCTGTTGTCTCCTTAGCTGCCCCTGGCCAGAAGGTGGTGGAGAACAGCAGTGGGACACCCAACATCTTAATGTAAGTGCCCCAAGCCTTGGGGTGGAGGGAGGTGAGGGGACAGTGAATGGGCAGGAAGTCGGGAAGATAAAACCTAAGGGCAGGAGGAGTAGAGATGAAGAGAAGTGGGGCGGGGGACAGGATGAGATGAGGAAGCGGAGAGAAAGCAAACCTCTTAATAACCAAAACCGGTTCTGAGTTGCCTTCCCCCACTTTCTAAGCAGGCGGCACTTCACAATTGATGACTTTGAGATTGGGCGTCCTCTGGGCAAAGGCAAGTTTGGAAACGTGTACTTGGCTCGGGAGAAGAAAAGCCATTTCATCGTGGCGCTCAAGGTCCTCTTCAAGTCCCAGATAGAGAAGGAGGGCGTGGAGCATCAGCTGCGCAGAGAGATCGAAATCCAGGCCCACCTGCAGTATGGGTTGATGCCCCCTGAGCCGAAGCCCCTCTGCTCCCTCACCCCAGCTCCTCACTCAGCCCTACCTCATCCAGATTGCGTTCTTTGTAGCTACGGCTAGTGAGCCCCATTTAGCCCTTAGTCCTGGCCAGAGCCTTGAATCCAGAAATCTGCCTCCAGTTTCCCCTTCCCACTCCCATTCCTGGTGTCCCCAGCCTGGGCCACGTCTGACCCCAGTTTGCTCCTATTATCTTTCCCAGCTCTTTTATGCCTTTGGCCTGAGGCTTTCTCTGTCTCTTCCCTCAGCCATCCCAACATCCTGCGTCTTTACAACTATTTTTATGACCGGAGGAGGATCTACTTGATTCTAGAGTATGCGCCCCGCGGGGAGCTCTACAAGGAGCTGCAGAAGAGCCGCACATTTGACGAACAGCGAACAGCCACGGTCCGGGCGGGTGGGCACCTGGGCCGCCAGTAGGGGGCTGGAGGCTGAGGGTGTGCTGCTTGTAGCTGGAGGTCCATCCTTGTCTGATTGCCTGTCGTTGCCCCTCCCAGATCATGGAGGAGCTGGCAGATGCTCTGATGTACTGCCACGGGAAGAAGGTGATTCACAGAGACATAAAGCCAGAGAATCTGCTCTTAGGGCTCAAGGGAGAGCTGAAGATTGCTGACTTTGGCTGGTCTGTGCATGCGCCCTCCCTGAGGTATGGTGGCCTGGGAGGCCAGCCCTGGGTGTGAGGCTGGGCCATTAAAACCTCTCCAGGGGCTGGGCGTGCTGGCTCACGCCTGTAGTACCCGCACTTTGGGAGGCTGAGGCGGGCAGATCACCTGAGGTCAGGAGTTCGAAACTAGCTTTGCCAACATGCTGAAACCTTGTCTCTACTAAATATACAAAAATTAGCCGGGCATGGTGGCGGACACCAGTAATCCCAGCTACTCGGGAGGCTGAGGCGGGAGAATTGTTTGAACCTGGGAGGTGGAGGTTGCAGTGAGCCGAGATTGCGCCATTGCACTCCAGCCTGGACGGCAGAGTGAGACTCCTCTCAAAAAAAACAAACAAAATGGTTAGAATGTGGTGCTAAGAACCCCAAGGTCATGGGTTTGATCCCCGTATGAGCCAATGGTAAAACTTTGGCCAGGTGCGGTGGCTCACGCCTGCTAATCCCAGCACTTTGGGAGGCCAAGGCAGGTGGATCACTTGAGGCCAGGAGTTCAAGGCTAGCGGACTAGCCTGGCCAACATGGCGAAACCCCATCGTTACTAAAAATACAAAATGTATTAAGCAGACATGGAGGTGCACACTTGCAATCCCAGCTGTGCGGGAGGCTGAGACATGAGAATCACTTGAATCCGGGAGGCAAAGGTTGCAGTGAGCCAAGATCGCCCCCTTGCACTCCAGCCTGGACTCTGTCTCAAAAAAGCCCGGAGCAGTGGCCTTTTTTCCTCCCACATCATTTTTTAACGGTTTCATAGTATCACATAGTAGCTGATTTATTTAAGCAGAACATGCCTGATGGGCATTAGAGATGTCCCCAGTGAACTCCAAAATGAACTCCAAATGAACACTGCCCTCATAGCGGAGTATCTCATTAAGACATATCCTTCAGGCCGGGCGCGGTGGCTCAAGCCTGTAATCCCAGCACTTTGGGAGGCCGAGACGGGCGGATCACGAGGTCAGGAGATCGAGACCATCCTGGTTAACACGGTGAAACCCCGTCTCTACCAAAAAATACAAAAAACTAGCCAGGCGAGGTGGCGGGCGCCTGTAGTCCCAGCTACTCGGGAGGCTGAGGCAGGAGAATGGCGTGAACCCGGGAGGCGGAGCTTGCAGTGAGCTGAGATCCGGCCACTGCACTCCAGCCCGGGCTACAGAGCGAGACTCCGTCTCAAAAAAAAAAAAAAAAAAAAAAAAAAAAAGACATATCCTTCAGCGTGGAGTTGCTGGGGCTGTGTGCAGGCTTACCTCTGGGGCTTTCAGATATGTCATCACCCCAACCCCATCCCCACTCCAGTAACCCTGCCTGGCTGGACCTCTCCCCTGGTACCTCCCGTGGTCTTTTGGCTCCCTGCCATCAGGTAGCAGGGAAAGGAGAGTTCCTATGTCACTGGGACCCCTGCCCACACCCCTTATCCCTCCCAGGAGGAAGACAATGTGTGGCACCCTGGACTACCTGCCCCCAGAGATGATTGAGGGGCGCACACACAACGAGAAGGTGGATCTGTGGTGCATTGGAGTGCTTTGCTATGAGTTGCTGGTGGGAAACCCACCGTTTGAGAGCGCATCACACAACGAGACCTATCGGCGCATCGTCAAGGTGGGAGGGCGGCCTGGGCTTCGTGCCAGCTGCAGAGGCCAGGGGCTGGGGGTGGGCAGAGTGTATCCGCGTGGCCCTAAGTAACTCCAGACAGAATGGGTAGTCAAGGAAGATGTAGCCAGGGTGAAAATAATGCAGCCCTTCCATCTCTTCACACCTGCAGGTGGACCTAAAGTTCCCCGCTTCTGTGCCCACGGGAGCCCAGGACCTCATCTCTAAACTGCTCAGGCATAACCCCTCGGAACGGCTGCCCCTGGCCCAGGTCTCAGCCCACCCCTGGGTCCGGGCCAACTCTCGGAGGGTGCTGCCTCCCTCTGCCCTTCAATCTGTTGCCTGATGGTCCCTGTCATTCACTGGGGTGTGTCTGTGTTTTGTATGTTTGTGTATGTATAGGGGAAAGAAGGGATCCTGAACTGTTCCCTTATCTGTCTTCTACCTCCTCCTTTGTTTAATAAAGGCTGAAGCTTTTTGTACTGATGAGTGTAGATGTTTCTAGGTGGAGGCTTTGCTGTGGAGGAAGCTGTTCCCTAGAAGGAGAGGTGGCTCACCCTGAGGAGCTGGGATGAGCATTGCTTTGCTATCCCTGGTAACACCCTACCCTCTCAGCTCTGACACCCACCTGGTCAGCTCCCAGCCACCCCCACCCCTACCCCCACTTTCACCTCTACCCTGTCTGTTCTTTCCATTGCTCTGACTCCCAGAGCCCGGGGGCACTGGGGGCCCTGGCTCCCCATTGCTACATTGGAACACCAGCCATCTCTGGCCACCTTCTTTCACCTCTCTCTTGGTTGTCCAACTTCTAGTTTTTCCTTTTCTGTTTCATTCTCTGCCCCTTTGCCAGCGTAGGAGCAGCTGAACAATTCTGTACCCTAGAAACTGTCTTTGATTCTTTTACTGCTCTGGTCAGGATCTAGTACGGGAGCCAATAGAAGCAGTAGTGATTCTGTCTTGTTCCTGACACAAGGTTTCACTGTCATGTATGATGCTTGCTGTAGGTTTTTGATAGATACCCTTTATCAGGTTAAATAGGGCCTATTTACTCCTAGTTTACTCAGTCTTAAAAAAAAAAAGTTAAGTCCAGATGCAGTGGCTCACGCCTGCAATCCCAGCACTTTCAGAGGCCGAGGCGGGCGGATCACGAGGTCAAGAGATCGAGACCATCCTGGCCAACATGGTGAAACCCCATCTCTACTAAAAATACAAAAATTAGCTGAGCATGGTGGTGCATGCCTATAATTCCAGCTACTCAGAAAGCTGAGGCAGGAGAATCTCTTGAACTGGGGAGGTGGAGGTTTCAGCGAGCCCAAATCGCACCAATGCACTCCAGCCTGGCGACAGAGCAGGACGGAGCCTCACCCTGTGGTGCAGGATGGAGTGCAGTGGCCTGATCTCGGCTCACTGCAACCTCCAACCTCCTCTCGGGTTCAAGCTATTCTCCTGCCTCAGCCTGCCGAGTAGCTGAGATTACAGGCCTATAATTTACAGGCTATAATTAGAGCCTATAATTTTTAATATGGATATCCCTAGGTTTTTTTTTAAAGCCCTTCTACTGGATGGACATGCAGATTATTTCCAGTGCTTTGCACTGTGGCCAGTGTCTTTTGAGTGCCTCCTGTGCACCTTTGTGATGGTCTCTTGTTGTCCTCTAGGGGACATCTAAAGAAAGACGTGGCAATGGTGAGTACAAGTATCTAGAGAAAGACATGGTAATGCTGGGTACACGCAGGTAAACGGTCTATAGACATCACCAAAAATGCCCTTCTAAGTGGTGGACAGTTTACACTCCCGCAGGCCATAATGAAGGACACCCATTTTCCCACAACCATAACGCTGACTCCTACTCCTACTGTTACCTGCGGGTAAGTCTGCAGCTATCCGGGGAACTCCGGAGTGGCAACTCTGCAGCAACCTCACTCCTCTGTCTTCTCGATGGCAATAATTCAAACGAGATAAAAGCAAGGATTTTGTTTTTTCTCAAGACGGAGTCTGGCTCCGTTGCTCAGGCTGGAGTGCAATAGCGCGATCTACAGCCGTGAGCCACCGCACCGGGCCAAAGGCAAGGTTTAAGGCAGAAGGGAGAACTGATTTTAAGCAAAGTGATAGTTTATTACAAAAGACAGTTCACTTAGAAGAGGACCAGGCTGGCGACTTGAAAAAAATCAAGTGCCCCTTCCTTTTCTTTAGAGTTTTTACACCCTCTACCTTTTCCGGAACGCTCTGTCTCCTTTTGTTCTTCCTCTGAGCCGGCTGTGGTTTAATTGTCGCAGGCGCAGTGGCCTGCCGGCATTAGGAAGAGACCGCATGCGCAGTGTGTTTACCGAAGTCCAGGGCATGCTCTTTAGGGTCAATTCTCCCTTTCTGGTCCAGCGCCCCCACAGGAAGGTTAGATGCTGATCAAATTCAACCATTTTGCCTTTTCACTGCACATGCTTAAAACCTTACTGCACAGGCTTAAAACATTATAGGGGTGATGACTTGCTAACTCCAGGTGTTTTCTCTGTTGCAAGACTCCTCTCATTCCCAGCGCCAGCGATGGCCATTTATTATCTCAGACGGATAGTTAGTTGTATGCCCGCCTGTCCTTCACTCGATGAGAACCAGACAGCTCTGGGGTTCTTCTCTTGTCCTGCTCGTTATGTAAGAGGGACAGATTTCTAATCGCTCGACCATGACTTGACAAATGCCCAACATACGGGGAGGCCCTCTTTCCTGCCCTCATGTCTAACTACCTACTCTAACACTACAAAGCATCCCCAATAGATCGGCTTTTCTACTCCCCAAAACACCAAAGCTCCCCACAGCTCCTACACTCATGATCTCCCCTCTTCTCTGAGAAAGAGCAGAACCAAACGGGGGTTTTTTTTTTTTTTTTTTTTTTTTGAGACGGAGTCTCGCTCTGTTGCAAGGTTGGAGTGCAGTGGCACAATCTTGGCTCACTGCAACCTCCGCCTCCCGGGTTCAAGTTATTCTCCTGCCTCGGCCTCCAGAGTAGTTGGGATTACAGGCGCCCGCCACCAAACCCGGCTAATGTTTTTGTATTTTTGGTAGAGACGGGGTTTCACCATGTTGGCCAGGATGGTCTCGATCTCCTGACCTCGTGATCCACCCACCTCGGCCTCCCAAAGTGTCGGGATTACAGGCGTGAGCCACTGCGCCCGGCCGCTAATTTTTTTTTTTTTTTTTTTTTTTTTTGAGACGGAGTATTGCTCTGTTTCTCAGGCTGGAGTGCAGTGGCGCGATCTCCGCTCACTACAAGCTCCGTCGCCTCCCGGGTTCACGCCACTCTCCTGCCTCAGCCTCCTGAGAAGCTGGGACTACAGCCGCCCGCCACCACGCTCGGCTAATTTTTTTTTTTTTTTTTTTTTTTTTTTTTTTGTATTTTTAGTAGAGATGGGGTTTCACCGTGTTCGCCAGGATGGTCTCGATCTCCTGACCTCGTGATCCGCCCGCCTCGGCCTCCCAAAGTGCTGGGATAACAGGCATGAGCCACTGCGCCCGGCCGCTGATTTACATTTTTAAAGGATCATTCTGGTTCTCTATTGAGAATAGACTGTAGAGAGGTGAGGGTAGAAGAAGTGAGGCCATTTGGGAAGCAACTTCATTTACCCAGGCCAAAAATGATGGTGGTTTGGACCAGGGCAGAAACAATGGTAAGGATGAGAAGTGGTCAGATTCTGGATGTATTTTCGAGCAGAACCAACAAGATTTCCTAAAGGATTGGGCATAGATTATGACAAAAAGAGGAGTCAAGTACAACTCCAGGGTTTTTGGCCTTAGTCACTGGGAAGATGGAGTTGCCATTTACTGAGACAGAAGTCACCGTAGGAAAAAACAAGGTTTTGCCGGGGAGGTGGTGCGATAGGGGTGGGGCAAGGAACCAAATCACAGGAAGGATAAAGGTGGGGCTATCTTCAGGCTGGCACGGGATTTCAAACGCTCTCAGAATTCATGCCTCTTCATCTTTCGTCTCTGGTTCTCTTCCTTATCAGCCTCATTCTTTCCTTCTACAGACAGTTATCTCCTGGACATGAAAGATGGAAAAACTGATACCCAGCTTGAGTTCTCAAGAGAACAGAAAGGCGTCTCACACTGTCCACAAAGATAGAAACAACCAACCAACACTGGAGGATTTTTACTGGTCATACCTTGGGTCATGTGCTCTTCCCTGCGCCAATCTGCAGTCAGAAGGATGAAGTACTCTAATTGGCCAGCTTTGGGTCACGTGCCTGTCCCTGGCTGTCATTGCACCAACTCAGGGAATGGAGAGTTGGGGAGTGAGGAGCTTCCCCTACACCGACAGAGGGTGGGTAGCCCATTTGTCCGCTAAAAACTGCAAGATACAGGCTCACGCCTGTAATCCTAGCACTTTGGGAGGCCGAGGCGGGTGGATCATGAGGTCAGGAGTTCGAGACCAGCCTGATCAACATAGTGAAACCCGGTCTCTACTAAAAATACAAAATTAGCTGGGCGTGGTGGCACGCGCCTGTAATCCCAGCTACTCAGGAGGCTGAGGCAGGAGAATGCTTGAACCTGGGAGGCGGAAGTTGCAGTGAGCCAAGATTGTGCCACTGTACTCCAGCCTGGACAAGATAGCAAGACTCCGTCTCAAAAAAAAAAAAAAAACACAAAAAACAAAAACAACAACTTCAAGGTACATCTAGAATGCATCCATCCACATCATGCTAGACTGAGCTACTATCACCTGGTACTTGGAACCACCTCCTCACTGGTCTACCGTCTCCCTTGCAAACATTTTCTACAACAGCCTATAATCCCTAAACATGAATCCCATCACATCACTCTCTTCCTGTGCTCAGTTTCCCATTCTCAAGGGAAGGCCTCCCATCTTCTAAAGAATATCTACCTACCCAGCCCAATATATGAGCTTTTCAGGTTGTGGTGGTGGTTGTTGTTTTTTTAGAGCAAAGGAATGACGGGTTTTGTCAAGCTGCAGGCGACTATAAGATACAGACAGCTGACAACTGTGGACTCCTCAGGCGTAGTGAAACAGTGAGCTACTATCATTAGGGTTGGCTGGCTAGGACCCTGGCAGGCACCTGGGGATAGTAGTGCTGGGAAGTTCTGGGGAGCTGCACTTCTGAATGTTGGCATGACACTGCCTCAAGACATCTCTCTATCCAAATGGAAAAAAACAACCACATCCTTTGTCAGCTAAGGAGAGTTAGCAAACTGTTTTTATTAAATACGGATGTCTGGTCAGGCACGGTGGCTTACGCCTATCATCCTAGCACTTTGGGAGGCCGAGGCGGGTGGATCACTTGAGGTCAGGAGTTTAAGACCAGCCTGGCCAACATGGTGAAACCCCGTCTCTACTAAAAATACAAAAATTAGTCGGGCGTGGTGGCGGGCGCTTGTAATCCCAGCTACCTGGGAGGCTGAGGTAGGAGAATCGCTTGAACCCAGGAGGCGGAGGTTGCAGTGAGCCAAGATCGCGCCACTGCACTGCAGCCTGGGTGACAGAGTGAGACTCCGTCTCTAAACAAACAAATAAATAAATAAATAAAAATACTGATGTCTCTGGGCTTTGGCTACGTGTTGCAATTTACAACCTTTCCAATGTCTGCTGCACCATTGCATTTAGAGGAAATCTCCATTCCCCAACAGGAACTGCAAGGCCCCCTGCCTGACGTGGCCCCTGCTGCCTGTTCAGTTCCTTAGCTCGAAATCCTTCCCCTTACCTTGCGGATTTTGTTTTAGTCCCAATGTCTCCTGCCCTCTCATCTCAGTTTCTTGAATACGTCAAGACTTCTTTGTCTCTGAGAGGTAGCTCAAGTTTTCTTCCCTCTGCCTGGAGGGTGGCTGGGTCTTTTTGGTTCTTTTTAGTTAAAAGTCCCACCGAAGAGGTCTTTTCCTGACCCCTTATCTAAACTAGTGCCTACTCAGTTATATTCTCTTTTTTTTTGTTTGCTTTTTTTTTTGTTTGTTTGTTTTGAGACGGAGTCTCGCTCTGTCGCCCAGGCTGAAGTGCAGTGGCCGGATCTCAGCTCACTGCAAGCTCCGCCTCCCGGGTTCACGCCATTCTCCTGCCTCAGCCTCCCAAGTAGCTGGGACTACAGGCGCCCGCCACCTCGCCCGGCTAGATTTTTGTATTTTTTAGTAGAGACGGGGTTTCACCGTGTTAGCCAGGATGGTCTCGATCTTCTGACCTCGTGATCTGCCCGTCTTGGCCTCCCAAACTGCTGGGATTACAGGCTTGAGCCACCGCGCCCGGCCTCAGTTATATTCTCTTTTTTTTTTTTTTTTTTTTTTTTTTTTTTGAGACGGAGTCTTGCTCTGTCACCCAGGCTGGAGTGCAGTGGCCGGATCTCAGCTCACTGCAAGCTCCGCCTCCCGGGTTTACGCCATTCTCCTGCCTCAGCCTCCCGAGTAGCTGGGACTACAGGCGCCCGCCACCGCGCCCGGCTAGTTTTTTGTATTTTTAGTAGAGACGGGGTTTCACCGTGTTAGCCAGGATGGTCTCGATCTCCTGACCTCGTGATCCGCCCGCCTCGGCCTCCCAAAGTGCTGGGATTACAGGCTTGAGCCACCGCGCCCGGCCTTCAGTTATATTCTCAATCATAACACTTTATTTCCTGTATAGTACATATCAAAATTTGTGATCATTTCATTTGTTGAATATTTTACCTCGTGGCAAAATCACACGCCATCTTCCAAGGGGCGAGACCCCTCAATGTGAAAGGGGCAAGAGACACAGAACAAGAGTGGCAAAAGCATAGGAAAGTCCAGAGGCCGCTGCCTTGACCACAATGGATCGCTCTGAGCAGTTCAATGGTTAGGTCTGTTAACCAAGAAAGATAGAGCAAACCATTCACGCTCATGCTGGACTTCTGGTTTCCTCCTTCTTAGTTAAGTAGGTTCAACCCCGATGGTCCAAGCAGGATATGTCATTTCCATCCTAAGAACCTCTCTAGGAACCCCAAGTGGGCTCCCCACTTGGTGTTTTTGCTAAGCAATCACTGTGGGGGGGGTACAATTGCAGGCAGAAAAAATCTAAGCCCCACCCCGCGGGACTCAGAAATTTGAGGACCTTGGTCTTTAAGATCTGGCCCATCAGCTTTCAGAAAGGGCGGGGTGACGGGAGCAGCTGTCATCTCCTTCTCTCCACCCATACGGCGTTCACGTGTGTTCCGCTGTGCAGTAACAGCTCTTCTTCCGGGACTTCCTGGTCGCCACGACCAATCAAAATGCTTTTCCTGTCCTTACCATTGTCAGCCGCTGCCAATCGGCGCGCCTCTACCAACGCCCCTTAAAGGCGCAGCCACCGCCTCCGGAGCCGGGGCGAACCAATTCCTCGGTTGCGGCCCCCACCTGCAGTATGGAGTCGTCTCGGGGGCGGCCCGGGCCCGAGACGGACCTTCTGGCTGTAGCGGAACAGCAGGCCGCAATCTTCGGCGGCGGACCGGGCCGAACGTCCTCTGAGCCGCCCTCAGGCCTCCGGGTGTCCGGGGAGGAAGAGGCCGAGAACGTTGGGGGCGCGAACCGCCACCCCAGGACGTCCCCGAAGACGTCAAGCTGCGGCGTCGTCCACCGGCCGGAACGGGAGGCTCTCGAGAAAGAGCCCGGCCCTCAAGGGACGCCGTCTGGGGCCGGGAGCCTCAGTGGGGCGCCGGGTGCAGAGCACGAACCGTCCCCGTCCTTCCAGCACAAGGACCCAGCGCCGCCCGAGGGCAAGCCCGCCTCCGGGAGGGACTGCCGTCGAGGGGGACCAGGCGGCGGGATGGATGTTGAGCAGCAGGAGGAAGAGGACAACGACGAGGAGGCGGCCGCGGGCGGCAGAGCCAGCCGCTCGTTCTCCAGCCGCCTTCAGGACAGCCGCAGCCTGGACGGGCTGAGCGAGGCGTGCGGTGGCGCCGGGTCCTCAGGGAGTGCCGAGTCCGGCGCCGGCGGCGGACGCCGCGCCACCATCTCCAGTCCCCTGGAGCTCGAGGGCACAGTGAGCCGCCACGGCGACCTCACCCACTTTGTCGCCAACAACCTGCAACTCAAGATCCGTCTGAGCGGCGCCCCTCCACCCCCGCCTTCTGCCCCTGCGCGGCCCTGCCCAGCGCCTGCACCCACACCCACACCAGCCATTCCCCCCATCGACCCCGAGGTGCTGCGGGATCTGGAGCGGTTGAGTCGGGAGCTGGGAGGCCGGGTGGACCGTCTGCTTCGCGGTCTGGGTGGCGCGGTGCAGGAGCTGACGGCGCTCAGCGTGGGCTGCATCCAGACCTACCGCGACGCTGTGGACTCCTTAGGTGAAGCCGTGGACATGAGCATCAAGGGCATGTACACCCTGCTGGCGCGCTGCGAGGAGCTGGAGCGGGCTCTGCAGCCGGTTCAGGGGCTGGCTCGCCAAGTCCGGGATATCCGACGTACTCTGGAGGTGTTGGAGGCCCTGTGCAAGTGACCAGGAGGACAGGAGAGGCCGGGCCTGGCCAGGGCAGGGCCCAGCAGGACCCTAAGGACTCTTCAGGGAGTCCTGGTGGGAAGTGCCCACTGAGGGGAAGCCTGTGTGTTGGAGGCTCTTCCAGATGCGTTCAGCTGGCCCGCGCCCACTCGCTGGGCCTTAGGCTGGTGTATATGGGGAAGTTGTAACGGCTTTCCTGGTGGGAAGGGATGTTGCTCTGCTTTTATACAGTTGGCCATCTGTAGCTACCCTGTTCTTCCCAACTCTCCTCCCTAGCTAGAGCACCAGCCCTGGGAACACAGGGCTTTAGGTCTGCTTCAAGGTGAGGACGTGACTCCCACATATAATCAGGAGAAAGGGACAGAGGAAGCCCCAGCCCCCACTGTGGCTATCCTGACTTCAGTGGCCACATCTCAGGTGCCAGGGGCTGTGGGAGCTTGAGCCGTCCTTGGCCAAACACACCGCAGGCAAGGATGCACCCCTGCGGATGGATAGCCTTCTGCTTCTGCCCTCTGGCCCTCTACCATACCACTTCCCCAGCCAGAACCGGGGTGCAGCTAGGAGGAATGGGTTGCACGGCGGAGGTGGGTGAGGTGGGAGGCGTCTCACTGCTCTCAGGGTTCAGGTAGAATGTTGCTGGTTTTGAAGCCCACCTGTTGTGGAGTGTTCTCATCAGTTTTGGCTTTCTGAGATTTTGTGGAATTAAAGTGCTGCTGCTGCGAAGGCTGAGGCTGAGTCTGTGTGGGGTTGCAGTGATTAATAAGCCAAAGCAATGGGAATGAGGGTCGGTGTTGTTCACGCAGCTCCCTTGGGGCTGGTGCTGGAAGTGGGGTGGGGGTGGGGGTGTCTCAGGCTCCGTGGGGAAGGATATGGTTCCTGCTCTCAAGCATCTGGTCTGAGGGGAAATGTGAGGACACAGATCATCACTCACAGGGGCCCAGAGATCCAGTAACCACAGAAACGTAAAAACAAAGTGCTCTAGAAGAGAAGGGGAAGAAATTGTCTTCTCAGGTCCTGATGAATAGGCAGGGACTGGGTGGATTGGACGGACATCTTACCTCTGGAGGAAGACTGGGAACACTTGTCAGCTCCATTCCTGACCATTCCCACACTCTGCAGATCAGTGTCACGTGGTTTGAGACAAATTAGTCCCAAAGCCTTTTGTTTACAATTCATACAGTAAGTTCAGGAGCCATATATTATGGCCATTAAGATGCAGAAGCATAGATCATGAAACAACCCGGGTTTCTCTCAATCCCTTCCTCTCAAGACACAACCACATTTAGAATGTGCTCCAAAACACTTCCTCTTCTGGGATTGGAAATGTTTCGCTGGTTTTCACCAGTGATGTTGTTTGGCTCTAAAACAGTGCGGAATGCCGCTTTTGAAAAGTTTCAACTATGGCCCGTACGGGGATCGAACCCGCGACCTTGGCGTTATTAGCACCACGCTCTAACCAACTGAGCTAACCGGCCAGCTGTGAAGAACCGCTTGAAATAAAATTATTTAGTTACAATACTGTTCAGTCCTCTCGTGATAAACCTTTAGTTGTGTGACTTCTTTGTCAGAAATGAAAACAGAATACAAAAACTGAGCACCTAGACGAGTAACAAGTCACAGTACTGGCAAGTACAGATGATGCGACTGGGGTAGTTGCAGGTCGAGGTGCAAGTACACTGTGCACGAAGAGCAAAATTCCCAACAGCGTGTTGCAGATGCACCGAGAGAAGACAGATGATTATGTGAATAAACCATACAGGCTGGAAGTTATGAGGCTCTGCAACTCTCCTCGCAATGTTTAATGTTGGCAAAAGCGTGGGGAAACACTTAGGCACCGCTGGGATTCGAACCCAGGATCTCCTGTTTACTAGACAGGCGCTTTAACCAACTAAGCCACGGCGCCGCCGGAAGGGCGCCTGGGATCTTATTTCCTTGGCCAGGTCAGCTCAATTGCAGAGCATGAATACAAAAATGTCACAAAAAGTCGGCCGCCTTGGAAAATGCGGAAAGGATGGAAGCAGCTGGGAAAGACACGAAAACCGAATGGAGTGACTCGGAGTAACAATAGAAATCCTAGTTTGGTATTACAAAACTTGAGCTGAGACCACAGGGCTTCCATAGCCGACGAGGATGGGATTCGAACCCACGCGTGCAGAGCACAATGGATTAGCAGTCCATCGCCTTAACCACTCGGCCACCTCGTCTTCGGATAGCTCACGGTGTACAGACAGCCCTCCGCATCTCACATCTCTGGGACCTGAACTTCCCGCAAGCGGGGTTCGCCTCTGTCGCGAAGGCTGCACATTTTGAAGGAACCAGCTCAGCACTGGAAAGAGGACTCACAGATCGTAGACCGATTTCTCCCATGCGTGATCGTCCGAACCTCCTCCTTCTGCTGAGAGGTCTAGAACTGCTCCTGTCCTGAGGAGGCGCGTTATCCGCCCAGTATTATGGTACCCGGATCCATCGCAAAAACCCCCGCGAGAAGGTTGGGCTGCCCAGACGGGGTGGCCTCGGAAATTCGTGCCAGAAACCCCTCCCCTTCAGGACCCAAGAGGATATTGGTTCTTCAATGACCTGAACGCTGAAGCTCGACCGTAGTTTAAATTAAGGGGAGTTAATAAAAGTAGAAGAAAAGCATTCGCTGACCCCGACGTGATTTGAACACGCAACCTTCTGATCTGGAGTCAGACGCGCTACCGTTGCGCCACGAGGTCGGCCGGCCATTCGGCAGCTCAGTTCTCCCCATGACCACTGTGCCCCCAGGAGGCCGGGGTCATTGATCGAGGCATGAATGGGCACCTAGGGCTTTCCTGTCCCTCAGAACAGCTGCGGGATCGTATCTGCGCTCGCCGAGCGGCCCTGTAGGGCAAGTCGGGCGGGTGGCACCCCAGGGCAGTGACTATGGAATCCAGGCTCAGCGGTCTGTCACCTCCTGGCCCCCAGCGTCCTGCCAACGCCCAGATAGAGAGTCCCGAGCTACTTACAGCCCAGCCCGGGTCGACCTGCCTAGAAACAGATGGAAGGATTTGAACCAGAAGGAAAGTGATGGAGCAGTGCCAGAGCCTAGGGCACCTGAAGGGGTGAGAGACTTGCTCCCCCAGCAGCGCGTCTCCTCCCCTGCTGCACTTTTACAATCGTCTGCGGAGCCTTTGAATGTACCCATGCACAACCCCCGGGTTCGGAGGTTCTGATTTAAACGGTCCAGGGAAGAGCTCTGGCATCGAGATGTAAAACTTTTGAAAAATATCGGTATTTCAGCTGTTTAAGGGCACATAAATATTGTCTATAATTTTATGAGTTTTGACAAATACATACACCTGCGCAAATCACAACTCTTTAAAAACATATAGGACATTTCCCTTGCTCAAGGTTCTTACATGTCCCTTCTCTACGGATCCCCACTCCCTTCCCAGAGGCAATCTCTGTTCTAATTTTGACCACCACAAACATCAGTATTTCTTTTTTTTTTTTTTTTTTTTTTTGAGACGGAATTTCGCTCTTGTTTCCCAGGCTGGAGTGCAATGGCGCAATCTAGGCTCACCGCAACCTCCGCCTCCCAGGTTCAAGGGATTCTCCTGCCTCAGTCTCGCGAGTAGCTGGGATTACAGGCATGCACCACCACGCCCGGCTAATTTTGTATTTTTAGTAGAGACGGGGTTTCTCCATGTTGGTCAGGCTGGTCTCGAACTCCCGATGTCAGGTGATCCCCTGGCTCGGCCTCCCATAGTGCTGGGATTACAGACGTGAGCCACCATGCCCGGCCAACATCCGCATTTTTTTTAAGCTCCCCGGGTGAGACAAAATTGGGAACTTCTGAAGGGAGACACCTGGAGCTGAAAGAGGCCCCAATTGTTTTTTCTTTTCTTTCTTTTCCTTCTTTCTCTTTCTTTCTTTCTGCGATGGAGCTGAAAGAGGTCTCAATTGTTTTTTCTCTCTCTCTCTCTTCTTTCTCTCTCCTTCCTTCTCTCCCTTCCCTCCCTCCCTCCCTTCCTCCCCTCCTCCCTCCCTTCCTCCCTTTCTTTCCCACCCTCCCTCTCTTTCTCCCTTCCTTCCTTCCTTCTGCGACGGAGTCTTTCTCTGTCGTCCAGGCTGGAGTGCAGCGGCGCGACCTCGGCTCACTGCAACCTCCGCTTCCCGGATTCAAGCAACTCTGCCTCAGCCTCCCAAGTAGCTAGGATTACAGGCGCCCGCCACCGCGCCCGGCTATAATTTTTGTATTTTTAGTGGAGACAGGGTTTCACCATGTTGGCCAGGCCGGTCTTCAACTCCTGACCTCATGTTCCGCCCGCCTCAGCCCCGCAAAGTGCTGGGATTACAGGCGTGAACCACCTCGCCCGCCTATGTTTCTTGAACAATGAAAGGAGTTCAACAGGCTGAGATGCCACAAGAGGTCATGCCTGTATCTCATTCCTTCCCATCCAAGCCAAATTTCTACACAGTGGCTCTTTCGAAAGTTATCAGGGACCACAGAGATGTCAACGCCCACAGGCATTCTCAGGCCTGACCTTAACTGACTCCAGGCAACGTCTTCTCCATGAGCCTCATTTCCCATGGTTGTCTTGACACTAGTTTGCTGGCCCTTCCTAAATGGCTCCCCGCTCCAGTCTCTTTTTCTTTTTAAAATTTTTTTGAAACGGAGTCTCAGTCTGTCGCCCAGGCTGGAGTGCTACGGCGCATTCTTGGCTCGCCGCTTTTCCGAGTAGCTAGCTGGGATTACAGGTGTGGTGCCGGCTAGTTTAATTTTTTTTTCTTTCTTTTTTTTTTTTTTTTTTTTTTTTTTTTTAGTAGAGACGGGGTTTCACCAAGTTGGAGAGACTAGTCTTGAACTCCTGACCTCAGATGATCCACCCGCCTTGGTCTCCCAAAGTGCTGGGATTACAGGCTTGAGCCACCTCGCCCATTTCCAGTCTCCTTTTTCTGTTCTCCCTGTAAATCCTGGTTTTCCTCGGGTAAGGTTTTCTCTCCTCATGCTACACATGTTGCACGGATTCAGCTATTTCCTGCGTGCTGAGGACTCCTGAATCTGGCTCCCACCTCTGGACTCTGATGTGTAGTGCCTCCTGATACCTTCACTTGACCCTGCCATACTTCCTTCCCGTCTTTCTGCACTCCCAGAGAGTGGCCAGGCCCAGGCTGGAGGATGCATCCTTGATTCTTCCCTCCCCCTTCCGTCTTACTTCCAGTCACCACATCCTGTCAATTCTATTTCCTCAATTATCCCCCTGTCAATCGTCCTTCCCCATCCCACTGACAACCCCTCAGCCTCTCTTGCTGGATTATTGTAGCGGACTCCTCTCTAATTTCCCTGCCTCCCAAATAGTCAGAGAATTGTGGTTTTTTTGTTTGTTTGTTTTGTTTGTTTGTTTGTTTGTTTTTTGAGATGGAGTCTCGCTCTGTCTGGAGGAGGAAGAGGAGGAGACTGGCCCGCTGGCTCATGCCTGTAATCCCAGCACTTTGGGAGGCCGAGGCGGGCGGATCAGGACGTTCGGGGTTCGAACCAGCCATGATCAACATGGAGAAACCCCGTTTCTACTAAAAATACAAAATTAGCCGGGTGTGGTGGCGCATGCCTGTAATTTCAGCTACTCAGGAGCCTGAGGCAGGAGAATCGCTTGAACCTGGGAGGCGGAGGTTGTGGTTAGCAGAGATGGCGCCATTGCACTCCAGCCTGAGTAACAAGAATGAAACTCTATCTCAACAACAACAAAAAACAAAACAAAACAAAAGTTTGGGCACCAACCAGAAGAAGCTCCCACTGACCAAAATTGGGACAATTTGAACATCAAAAAATAACTGCAATGGATTGAAATACACAAAAGATGTTAAAATGTCCAAGTTCACAATGATATTAAAAACAACTACTTTTGCAAGATGCTAGAGAATCAATTCATTTTTCTGAAAACTAGTAAATAATAAGAAAAAACCCACACATTTATCCTGCCTTTCCTGTATGACCTGTATCTCATGGTAAACAAATTGATGACAGCAAGTTCTTACTGCAGAATGGTAGAATTAGGACATCTTAATTTTGCAACTCCTAATGAAATAATGGAGCTAGGCAGTGATGATCAACTAAACCATCAGGTGAAAAACTGATGGGGAATTTTATAATTGTTACCTAGTCTGACTACACCTGAACCCAATGTTCAGCCTTAACACCAGAAAAAGAGGGAAAAGCAGGCGTCCTGATGCAATGGAATGGGAAGGACAAACTGCCACTCATGATGTATTTTTACCAGAAAACTGAACATGACACTAACCAACCACTGGATCTAAGAACCAGTTTACAGGACATACAAGGCATGGAGGAACGTGTTAAATGACATCACAAGAATAAGGCCCAGAAATGGCTCTATGACTTCAACTGATAAATTGCAAGAAAAGAAAAGAAGAAGGGAGGTGAGGGGGTAGGGAGGAGGCAGGACTCAAGATGAATAGAGACGTGACAACCAGGTGCAGTGTGTGGACTTTATTTGGACCCAGATTCAAACAAACTGTAAAAGAAAAAAGTATGTAGGAGACATTTGGGCAATTTGAACTGTTTGATAATGTCTAGGATGTGCTTCAAAATAACCAGGTGTGGGCTATAAGGGAGGGTATACCTGAAACAAGGTTGGTCATGTATTGATAATTGTTGAAGCAGAATAGAGGGGTTCATTATCTCCCCTCCCCCTCCGTCCTCCCTCCCCTTTCCCCCTCCCCTCCCCTCTTTTTGAAGGAGTCTTGCCCTGTCACCCAGGCTGGAGTGCAATGGCACCATCTCAGCTCACTGAAACCTCCGCCTCTCAGGTTCAAATGATTCTCCTGCCTCAGCCTCCTGAGTAGCTGGGATTACAGGCACCTGCCACCACGCAGCTAATATTTGTATTTTTAGTAGAGACTGGGTTTCACCATGTTGGCCAGGCTGGTCTCAAACTCCTGACCTCATGATCCGCCCACCTCAGCCTCCCAAAGTCCTGGGATTACAGGCGTGAGCCACCGCACCGGGGTATTTTCCTTATTTTTTCATGTTTGAATTTGTCCATGATAAAAAAACAATTTTTAACTCCTTTTATTAAGAGTTCAAATCTTAGTACTTGCAGGTCCCAGTCTTGGAGTGAGTAGTCACTTGGGGGACACCTCATCACCAGCAGTACCTCCTATGGCCACTGGCTGGCTCTAAATATCAGTTTTGTGAGCAGGCTAGAAATAGCATCTCTGTAGGGCAGGCTTCTGTGAATCAAGGTCATGGAAAATGACAGGACAGGCTACTCACTGTTTATCAATTCAGGACATGAAATGTGACTACCCTGTTGTTACTTATATAGTAAGTCCTCTATGCAGAAGGCCTATTTTTTTAATTTTTTATATATTTTTTTGAGACAGAGTCTTGCTGTGTCACCAGGCTGGAGTTCAGTGGTGCCATCTCGGCTCCCAGCAACCTCCAGCTCCCGGGTTCAAGCAATTCTCCTGCCTCAGCCTCCGGAGTAACTGGGTAGCTGGGACTACAGGCGCGCACCACCACGCCCGGGTAATTTTTGTATTTTTAGTAGAGATGGGGTTTCACCATTTTGGCCAGGATGGTCTTGATCTCTTGACCTCGTGATCCGGCTGCCTCAGTCTCCCAAAGTGCTAGGAATACAGGTGTGAGCCACTGCGCCCAGCCCAGAAGGCCTATTATAAGCAGAATGTCCCAAACCTCCAGCTGTCAGAGCCCCCATAATCTAACAGTCATCCTGACCCTCCCTTTTCCCCACTCACCCACAGCGCCAAGTCCAAACTTCCTTTATCTTCTAAATATCTTTTGATACCCTCCACCTACTTGGTCCAAGCCTCATCCTGTCTCTTCTGGATGAATTATAAGCCACAGATAATTATATGGCTTCTTCATTAGCGTTCTGTTTAAAATCTGCTTAAAACAAAGACAAATAAATGAAAAAATATATATAAATAAAAATAAAATTTGCTTAAAATCCATCATCCATGTTGCAACTAGAGTCATGATCTAGAACACCGAACTGACCATGTCCCTCCCTGTAGCTGCAAGGCCTGACTTCATCTGAACTCTGCTGTTTACCTAACCAACCTCACACTGATCTTTTATTCCCCTTCCATCACTAGGCTTCTGAAATGCTGGCTTCCTTACTGTTCAACAAACACACTTGGCTTGTTCTCACCATCTTTGCACTTGCCATGTCCTCTGTCTGAAATGCTCTTTTCCTAGATTTTCACTTTGCTGACTCTTTCACTTCCTTCTATTCAGCGACCTTGGAAAACCTTGCAAAAGCAGGTCCTGGATTTTCCTCACTTTTGGCCTATGACAACTTCTTTAATCTGTGAACACTTATATTTGATGAACCCCTCACTAAGGGAGCTCACCTCTGAAGGTCTAGGTAAAAAATGCATGTAAGTTACAGACAGGGAAGAAAAGCATGAAGAGTTCTTCAGTCTTTTTTTTTTTTTTTTTTTTTTTTTTTTGAGACAGGTCTCACTCCTGTTGCTCAGGCTGTAGTGCAGTGGTGTGATCACGGCTCACTGTAGCCTCTACTTCCTGGGTTCAGGTGATCCTCCCACCTCAGCCTCCCAAGCAGCTGAAACTACAGTTGTGCACCACTGTGTTTGGCTAATTTTTTGTACTTTTTTGTAGAGATGGGGTTTCGCCATGTTGCCTAGGCTGAACCTTCAGTCTTTTTATCCTGTCTCCTAAGAACGTTTGAATGCTTGCTATGCTGTAATTTCTGCATTGGAGAATACAGGAAGCTCATCTCTCATTGTAAATTAGGTGTCATTACTATCACTCATTTTAGGAATCAAATGCAATGGGGATCATTTCAAAGGAGAAAACTTGATAGGTTTCCTTGTCCATCCTGAGAGCACGGAGGTTTGCAACTATCTTCAGAACTTTGACGGGGTCCAACAGTTAGGAAAAGAACCGGCCGGGCATGGTGGCTCACACCTGTAATCCCAGCACTTTGGGAGGCCAAGGCGGGTGGATCACCTGAAGTCAGAAGTCAGAAGTTTGAGAACAGCCTGGCCAACATGGTGAAACCTCGTCTCTACTAAAAATACAAAAATTAGCTGGGCATGGTTGTGGGCACCTGTAATCTCAGCTATTAGGGAGGCTGAGGCAGAAGCATCGCCCCAACCCGCAAGGCGGAAACTACAGTGAGCCGAGATCATGCCATTGCATTCCAGCCTGGGTGACAAAGGTAAAAGCTCCGTTTCAAAAAAAAAAAAAAAAAAAAAAAAAAAGGCTGGGCATGGTGTCTCACGCCTGTAATCCCAGCACTTTGGGTGCTGGAGACTGAGGCGGGCAGATCACAAGGCCAAGAGATGGAGACCATCCTGGCCAACACAGTGAAACCCAGTCTCTACTAAAAATACAAAACTTAGCTGGGCATGGTGGCACGTGTCTGTAGTCCCAGCTACTCCAGAGGCTGAGACAGGAGGATCACCTGAGCCCGGGAGGTCGAGGGTCACTGTAGTCATGATCATACCACTGCACTCCAGCCTGAGTGACAGAGTGAGACCCTGTCTAAAAAAACAGAAACAGAGAGACACTTTGTTGAAGCTCTTTAAAAAAAAAAGGCCGGGCGCGGTGGCTCAAGCCTGTAATCCCAGCACTTTGGGAGGCCGAGACGGGCGGATCACGAGGTCAGGAGATCGAGACCATCCTGGCTAATATGGCGAAACCCCGTCTCTACTAAAAACACAAAAAATTAGCCGGGCGAGGTGGCGGCGCCTGTGGTCCCAGCTACTCGGGAGGCTGAGGCAGGAGAATGGCGTAAACCCGGGAGGCGGAGCTTGCAGTGAGCTGAGATCCGGCCACTGCACTCCAGCCTGGGCGACAGAGCGAGACTCCGTCTCAAAAAATAAAAAATAAAAAATAAAAAATAAAAACATAATAATAATAACTCCTCAGTAAAGTCTAGAAAAATCACAATCTTTTTTTTTTTTTTTTTTTTTTTTTTTGAGACAGAGTCTTGCTCTGTCACCCAGGCTGGAGCGCAGTGGCCGGATCTCGGCTCACTGCAAGCTCCGCCTCCCGGGTTTACGCCATTCTCCTGCCTCAGCCTCCCGAGTAGCTGGGACTACAGGCTCCCGCCACCTCGCCCGGCTAGTTTTTTTGTATTTTTTAGTAGAGACGGGGTTTCACTGTGTTAGCCAGGATGGTCTCGATCTCCTGACCTCGTGATCCGCCCGTCTCGGCCTCCCAAAGTGCTGGGATTACAGGCTTGAGCCACCGCGCCCGGCCACAATCTTTTATTTCATGGGAATAAAAGCAAGTTTTGGTGATTACATTGTCTCCAATATGAAGAAAAGGCTGTGCTGTCTTTTAAAGAGATGATTTATATGAAAATGTCATCACATAGTTTCAATATATAGGAGTTCAACACTTTAGGGACTCTCAATCCTATAAATCATTCCTTTTTTTCCTCAATTTCATGTCTTAATGATAATACTATATAAGACTCAGAAAATATTAATGTTTATTGTTTAAAACTTTTTTTTTTTAAAGACAGAATCTCACTCTGTCACCCAGGGTGGAGTACAGTGGTGCGATCTCAGCTCACTGCAACCTCCACCTCGTGGGTTTAAGAGATTCTCTTGCCTCAGCCTCCCAAATAGCTGGGACTACAGGTGTGTGCCATGACGCCCAGCTAAGTTTTGTATTTTTAATAGAGATGGGGTTTCTCCATGTTGGCTAGGCTGGTCTTGAACTCCTGACCTCAGGTGATCCACCCGCTTCGGCTTCCCAAAGTGCTGGGATTACAGGCGTGAGTCACTGTGCCCAGCCTAAAACTTCATTAAAAAGATATATCTGAATGTATATGTGTGTGTGTGTATATATCTATAAATATATATTTAAATATATTAAAATATATAAATATGTATAAATATATATATAAATACATATATATATTTTTTGAGATGTAGTCTTGCTCTGTCGTCCAGGTTGGAGTGCAGTGGCAAGATCTCGGCTCATTGTAACATCCGCCTCCTGGGTTCAGATGATTCTCCTGCCTCAGCCTCCCGAGTAGCTGGGAATACAGACACATGCCACCACGCCCAGCTAATTTTTTTTTTTTTTGTATTTTTAATAGAGACGGGGTTTCACCATGTTGGTCACGCTGGTCTCAAACTCCTGACCTCAGGTGACCTGCCCGCCTCTGCCTCCCAAAGTGCTGGGATTACAGGCGTGAGCCACCACTCCAGGCCTTTATTATTGTTTTATTAGAGAGAGGTGTCTCACTATGTTGCTCAGACTGGCTTCAAACTCTTGGGTTCAAGGAATACTTCCGCCTTGGCCTCCTAAAGTGCTGGGATTACAGGCATGAGCTTTCGCTTCTGGTCCCAGAGTGCATTTTCTTTTTCTTCCTTTTTTTTTTTTTTGAGACTAAGTCTTGCTCTGTTTCCCAGGCGGGAGTGCAGTGGCACGATCTTGGCTCACTGCAACCTCCGCCTCCCGAGTTCAAGCAATTCTTCTCCTTCCCTCAGCCTCCTGAATAGCTGGGATTACAGGCGCGCGCCACCATACCCGGCTTTTTTTTTTTTTCAGTAGAGATGGGGTTTCACCATGTTGGCCAGGCTGGTCTGAAACTCCTGCCCTCAGGTGATCTCCCTGCCTCGGTCTCCCAAAGTGCGGGGATTATATGCGCGAACCACCACTCCCGGTCAATTTCTGGTCAAAGTTTCTAAAATAAAGTTTAAGAATAAATGCCCTATTTTTATAGAATTATAAATGCCCTACTTTTATAGAATTATAATTCTAGCGTTTCCTTTTTTTTTTTTTTTTTTTGAGACGGAGTTGTGCTCTTGTTGCAGAGGCTGGAGTGCAATGGCACGGCTCACTGCAACCTCCACCTCCCGGGTTCAAGCGATTCCATTGCCTTAGTAGCTAATCGAGTAGTAGTAATCGAGTAGCTGGGATTACAGGCACGCGCCACCACATCCGGCTAATTTTGTATTTTTAGTGGAGATGGGGTTTCAGCATGTTGGTCAGGCTTGTCTCGAACTCCTGACCTCAGATGATCCGCCCTCCTGGGCCTCCCAAAGCGCTGGGATTACAGGCGTGAGCCACTGTGCCTGGCCCGCGTATCCCTGTTTGTAGCACCTATTATCTTACGGATTTATTTGTTTGCATGTCTGTTGTTGATCTCCCTGACTAGAATACTATTACTAGGTAATAAATAAATATATAAAAATATTTGTTGAAGGAATGAGAAATGCCTCTTGGGCTTGTACTTTAGTCTGGCTAAAGGCACTGAGATGTCGAGTGGGAAGTAGGAAGATATTGTTCTCCTGGGAAATGGGCCGGGAGTTTCCTTGAGGATGGGACTTGACTGAGCAATTAGAGAAGAACTTTCAGATCTGCAGGGACCTGCGCTGAGGCCCAAAGGTCATGACGTCGCCGGTGATAAGAGTTTCCTGGACTGTAGCTGGGCAATGTCGGAGGTCCAGCACCTCCAAGAGATAAAGAAATCTAAGTTGAGTTTCCCTTCCCGTAGGCTCCAAGCCTCCCAGAGACGCAGGGACTGTACCATTCCCTTCGTCCACTCCCACCTTTCCAGCCACCTTGCTTTGCTCTTTTTCCCACGCTAGTTTAAGGACGCTGACCACTTTTTGCACTCTGCAAATCCTTCACCAAACTGAGTAAAGTAGTCTGAGAGAAATCAGTCTTCCTCAAGGAAGGTTCAGGCCTAGGGTCCTCAGACAACCAGGGGCTCTGTGACAATCTGTAACTGCCGAGCAGTCCAGGAACACCGGCCTCTCCACGTTCGGGTCCCTTGTTTCTCAGGCCCAGCTTGGTGGGAAGTTAAAGGCATGAGGAGAGGAGGAAGGGGAGCGGATGTGAGTCTTCGGCATGGCGGGGACCTCAGCCCGGCGTGGCGGTGGGAGTGATCTCAAGTGATCCACAACTGGGCAGCGTAGCTGGGGCTGGGGGCCGCTCCCGGCGTGGGCAACCGCGGAAGCAGAGGTGTCCCCAGGCTAGGCCAGGGTGGGTTTGCGTTCGTCGGCCCTGCGTGGGCAGATCGGGCGCTGCGGGGCTGTGCCACCCCTCACCCTCTGAGAAACAAAGGGCCTGGCTGCGAACGGGTACCCAGCCATTGGGTTAGAAGCTCCTTCGGGTACCCCTGACCTGAGTTAGCCCTGAAAGACCCACAGCAGATGGAGAATGTACTGCTCTCGCGAGGTTTTCCGAGAACGCGGCAGCACGCCCGCGTACGCGGTTACCAAGGCAACTGGGCGGTGCCTGAGCTGGCGGAAAGGAGGAGTTCGTCTAGATTTGTCCGCTTGCTGGTGGACTTGCGGGAGTCGCAGTCTCTGAACTTCCAGCCTCAGAGACCGCCGCTCTTGTTCCCAAGGGCCATGGGCCGGGTCTCAGGGCTTGTGCCCTCTCGCTTCCTGACGCTCCTGGCGCATCTGGTGGTCGTCATCACCTTATTCTGGTCCCGGGTAAGACCCACGGCTGCCCTCCGTCCGCCCCCATTCCCATCTCGGAGTCGTCCCCGCCCCACCCTGCCCCTCTCCCAGTGTCTTACCCACTTGGGTTTTCTCGTGTTCCGCCGCCCCTAGGCCTGCCCAGCAGCCTGCCCCTTTTTCACTTCTCTTCCTCTCTGCCCTGCTCCCAGGACAGCAACATTCAGGCCTGCCTGCCTCTCAGGTTCACCCCCGAGGAGTATGACAAGCAGGACATTCAGTGAGCTCTTGGGACGGGGTGGCCAGAACGAAGAGGTGGTGGGAGTGGAGGGGTCTTAGAAGAAGTCCAAAGGCCTGGGCCAGTCCACTTCCTCTCTGCAGGCTGGTGGCCGCGCTTTCTGTCACCCTGGGCCTCTTTGCAGTGGAGCTGGCCGGTTTCCTCTCAGGAGTCTCCATGTTCAACAGCACCCAGAGCCTCATCTGTATCCTTTCTGCCTGCCCACCTTTCCCACACGACCCATTTCTATCAGGACTCCCTTCAGCCACCTGACACAATAGTGTCTGCTGTAGCCAGTCTCTCCAGTTCAAAGATCTTCAACCATGTGCTAAATCCTGCTGTTTACTAGGCACTTAAAATTCCGAAATGAGAGTAAAATACAGTTTTTGGCCAGGCACGTTGGCTCACGTCTGTAATCCCAGCACTGTGGGAGGCCCGCGCAGGAGGCAACATAGTTAGACCCCGTGTCTACAAAATAAATAGTAATAATAAAAACTCCACTTTTTTTTTTTTTAACCATGAGGAGGAGGTAGATACACATCTGTAATTCAGTGTGATAAGCAGTGTGCTATGGGAGTGTGTAAAGATAGCACAGGCAGGGTGCGATGGCTCACGCCTGTAATGCCAGCACTTTGGGAGACCGAGGCAGGTGGATCACCTGAGGTCAGGAGTTCAAGACCAGCCTGACCAACATAGTGAAACCCTGTCTGTACTAAAAATACAGAAATTAGTCGGGCGTGGCGGTGCACTCCTGTAATCCCAGCTACTCAGGAGGCTGAGGAAGGAGAATTGCTTGAACCCAGGAGGCAGAGGTTGCAGTGAGCTGAGATCGTGCCACTGCACTCCAGCCTGGGCGACAGAGCAAGACTCTGGCAAAAAACGAAAGATATAAAGCACATTGGGAACTCAGAAGAGGCAACGGAAGCCAGGCACATGGGTCAGAGAATTGTGGACCAGGAGGACCAGGACACTGGAGGCTGATTCCAGCGCATATCAAGTCGCTGTCAGCACTCCTGTGTGGCATAGCAGGAGAGCCTACTCTTACCTCTCATCTGAAGGATCCAGGCTGGCCCCTAGATATGGGGTAGGGTAGCCTGAGATCCCATCTGCGCAGTCACTTCTGGTCTCTCCTCACATGACTGTCCTAAAATTCAGAAGTCGGGGATGCTGACTCTAGCCCTTGCAATATGGTGAGGGAGCAAACGATGAACCTGAATGCAGATGCCAACCCCACCACTGGCCTTTGGCCTTTTCTGACCCCTCACTCTCTGTCGATCCAAAGACTTTCCTTAACTCTGGTGCCTTCCCAAGCCATTGGGGCTCACTGTAGTGCATCCGTGGCCCTGTCCTTCTTCATATTCGAGCGTTGGGAGTGCACTACGTATTGGTACATTTTTGTCTTCTGCAGGTGTGGTAGCATCCAATATTCGGGAATGAGGGAGGAAGGCTGACCCTAAACCTGAGGGTTTTTCCCCCACCCAGCCCTTTCCTCTATGTGTGAGATACCAGATCCACTTAACATCCTGTAGTCTTTTGAATTTTCATTCCCTACCCCATGCCACCTGTCCTACACTTTCAGGGGTGGGGTCTCTGGTTTGGAGATTTGGGTATTTATATTGAAAGGGTTTCTGAATCTACCACTTGCCTCGGTAGTGCCCTTCCAGCTGTCACTGAAATGACTTTATTCGTCACCGTCTTTGGGCTGAAAAAGAAACCTTTCTGAGCACCTTCATGACGGGAACCTAAGGACGAAGGCTACAGGGGCAAGGGCCGCTTCGTATTCCTGGAAGAAGGAAGGCATAGGCTTCGGTCCTCCCCTCGGAAACTGCTTCTGCTGGAGGATATGTGTTGGAATAATTACGTCTTGAGTCTGGGATTATCCGCATTGTATTTAGTGGTTTGTAATAAAATATGTTTTGTAGTAAGATTAAGACATATACAGTTTTCAAGGCACAATTGAGATGGCGAAACTACTGAAGAAAAAAAAAGAAGCAACGTTATTTTCTAGTTCTGCAGACCGTAAGATACTTGGTATCGCTTCTATTTTGGTTATTACGGTAGTTGTCTGGCGGAAGGGAGTGGGCGGAGATATGTAAATAGAAAGTGCTTACAGTTAGAACGTCCAGCACGTAAATGATCGGAGCATTCTGGGAAAAAGAAATGTATTCCTTTTCGGCAGCCGAATGAAAAAATTCTTTTAAAAATGTGCAAGCAAATATGGCAATACAACTGGAAGGATGCTAAGTAGTAGGGTTACTCATACCAACGCGTCGTGAACTCACCCTAGCTGTAAACGGAATCTTTTTGACTGAGTGCGGAATGTCGGCTATTTAGAAATATCGTCAGGTGGGATAATCCTTACCTGTTCCTCTTTTGGAGGGCAGATGAGAACATGATGATTGGAGAATGCATGAAACGTGATTAACGTCTCTGCGTAATCGGGACTTGCAACACCCTGATTGCTCCTATCTGATTCTTCCTGACGATCACTTACGTTTCTGTTATGTTGATTGTAAGTTTAGTTAATGTAGTTATCATGCGGTGCAGGGAATAGTTTTTGTATTTCGCTATTTTGTGATCTCGCCAAATTTATCTGGTTTTGAAAATTGTGAGTTGTATTTGTTGCTTACTGGGACTTAGGAGGTAGGATAGTGCAAATGGACTCCCGTCGATCTCGGCTCACTGTAACCTCTGCCTCCCAGGTTCAGGAGATTATCCTGCCTCAGCCTCCCAAGTAGCTGGGATTATAGGCAGGTGCCACGATGCCCGGCTATTTTTTGTATTTTTAGTAGAGACTGGGTTTCACCATGTGGGCCAGCCTGGTCTTGAACTCCTGACCTCAGGTGATCTGCCCTGATGATCGCCCTCAGGTGATCAGCCTCCCAAAGTGCTGGAATTACAGGCGTGAGCCACCGCGTCTGGCCTTTTTATTTGTAAATTTTGTGCTATCCATACTTTATACCAGTACAATTTATCATACACTTATGTATATACATGGATACATTTGTTTTTGGAGAGTTGGTTGTTAAAAATCTACCAGTACACCCCCAAGAAACTGATCATCGCCAATGACTTCTGCTTCCCAAATCCAGAGTCACTTTTCAGACTTGAGTTTGAGTTTGACCTCTCTTCAGCATATGGTACGTTGACCACCCCCTTTTTTTTTTTTTTTTTTTTTTTTTTAGACAGTCTTACTCTGCTGCCCAGGCTAGAGTGTAGTGTGCAGTGGTGGGATCATAGCTCACTGCAGCCTCGAACTCCCAGGCTCAGATGATCCTCCTGCCTCAGCCTCCCAAGTAGCTGGGACTATATGTGAGCACCACCACACCTGGTTAAGTTTTAACATTTTCTATAGAGACAGGGTCTCACTGTGTTGCCCAGGCTGGTTCCAAACTCTTGGGCTCAAGCCATCCTCCCCACTAGGCCTCCGAAAGTGCTAGGATTACAGGCATGAGCCACCACATTTGGCCCACTCCTCTCTTTTGCACTTTTTTCTCCCTTAGTTTTGAAACAGTGGTTCCCCTGGTTTGCCTACTACTGTACTGTTCTGGTTGTTCCTTTTTACGTTCATTCAATGAATACTTAGAGTACCTGCAGTGTGTCAGTTACTGGGGACATAATACTGGGTTGTCTCCTCTGCTTGCCCCAAAAGTGCTGGTGATCACTACTCCTCGGGTCACTTCATCCATCTCTTGTTTTCAAACATCAACTAGATGCTGCTGGTTTCCAGATCTCAGCTCGCTTATGTGAGCCCTAGCCCAGGGCCAGGACTATAGGAATAACCTCTGCAGCCAGACTGCCTGCCGGGGTCCCAGTGCGTTTTTTTCTCTTATCAGGAGGTCACTTGCCCTCTCTCTGCCTCAGTTCCCTCATCCACACTCATAATTTTTTTTTTTTTTTTTTTGAGATGGAGTCTTGTTCTGTCGCCCAGGCTGGGGTGCAGTGGCGCGATCTGCAACCTCCGCCTCCCTGGTTCAAGCGATTCTCCTGCCTCAGCCTCCCGAGTAGCTGGGATTACAAGTGCCAGCCCTTGCACCCTCCTAAATTTTGTATTTTTAGCAGAGATGGGGTTTCGCCATGTTGGCCAGGCTGGTCTCGAACTCCTGACCTTGTGATCCACCTGCCTCGGCCTTCCAAAGTGCTGGGATTACACCGCGCCCGGCCACACTCATACTTTTTATGTGAGTAGCAAGTTTGTGTCTGGGGGATTGCTGTGTCTGCCTCAGGTGACCTTTTCCTGCAGGGTTCAGGGACTTCATCAAGGCTGCATGAACCGTTTTGAACCTGCTTGCTAATTTTCTGTGGTAGATATTCGTATGTGCAGCAGAATTCTCCTGCATCTGCAACTTCTACCAGGCGGTGGGGAAATGCTATTGATACCCACCAAAGGGACAGATTGGCTCAGATCAGTTCACAACAATATCTCATGGGATCGCTGAGAGAATTAACTGAGACAATCCAGTTATCTGTCAGGGGAGAAGGGTAGCAGAGTGTCAGGCCTGTGGTAACTGCTCAGTGCCTTTTCCCTGAGTTGATTTGGGTCTTGGGATTCTCCCATCGTAGTGGATATCTGCTGTTTTTGCCAGTTCAGTATCCATCCTTTATTTCTGGTAATAGCACCACCATTTTCTTTCTTTTCTTTTCTTTTCTCTTCTTTCTCTTTTTTGACAGCGTCTCGCTCTGTCACCCAGTCTGGAGTGCGATGGCGCGATCTCGGCTCACTGCAACCTCGGCCTCCCGAGTTCAAGCGATTCTCCTGCCTCAGCCTTCTGAGTAGCCGCGATTACAGGCGCCTGCCACCAAGCCCGGCTATTTTTTGTATTTTTAGTAGAGACGAGGTTTCACCATGTTGATCAGGCTGGTCTCGATTTCCTGACCTCATGATCCGCCAGCCTCGGCCTTCTGAAGTGCTGGGTTTACAGGCGTGAGCCATCGCGCCCAGCAGCACTACCATTTTCTTTCGGGAGACCCTCCCTTATTCTTAGTCTCCATGGTTAGGAAGAGGCTGACAGCCACTCCTTCCCTACCATTCCTCTCTAGACTCATTCTGTTTTCCTGGGCGTGGTGACTGGTTCAAGCATAAACCTTGACAACATAGGAGTATTGCTGGAACTTTTGGGAAAAGAGAAGCCTGGACTCTTCCTGGAAATAAAAGCATGCTGTAAAATAAAATAATTAGGCTGGGCGCAGTGGCTCATGCCTTTAATCTCAGCACTGTAAAAATACAAAAATTAGTCGGCCGTGGTGGCGTGTGCCTATAATCCCAGCTACTCTAGAGGCTGAGGCAGGAGAATCGCTTGAACCCGGGAGACGGAGGTTGCAGTGAGCCGAGATCGCCCACTGCACTTCAGCCTGGGTGACAGAGGGAGACTCTGTCTAAAAAACAAATACAAAACCATGAAAGTATTCAAATAAATCTTGGAACTTTTAACCTTTATATTTTGAATAACTTAAATTTTTTTTTTCGTTTTTCTTTTTGAGATGGAGTCTCACTCTGTCGCCAGGCTGGAGTGCAGTGGTGGGATCTCGACTCACTGCAACCTCCGCCTCCCGTGTTCAAGCGATTCTCCTGCCTTAGCCTCCCAAGTAGCTGGGACTACAGACACACACTGCCACGTCCGGCTGATTTTTGTATTTTTGTTTTTAACTTTCCCTCCCCTCCTCTCCCCTCCCCTCCTCTCCCCTCCCCTCCTCTCCCCTCCCCACCCCTCCCCTCCTCTCCCCTCCCCTCTCCTCCCCTCCCATCCTCTCCCCTCCCCTTCTCTCTCCCTTCTTTCCTCCTTTTCTTTTTCTTTTTCTCTTTTTTTTGAGACAGTCTCCCTCTGTTGCCCAGGCTGGAGTGCAATGGTGCAGTCTCAGCTCACTGGCGCCTCCGCGTCCCAGGTTCTAGCTATTCTCCTGCCTCAGCCTCCCAAGTAGCTGGGATTACAGGCGCGTGCCACCACACCTGGCTAATTTTTGTATTTGTAGAAGAGACTGGGGGGTTTCACCATGTTGGCCAGGCTGGTCTCGAACTCCTGACCTCAGGTGATCTGCCCACCTCAGTCTCCCAAAGTTCTGGGATTGCAGATGTGAGCCACCATGCTCAGTCCTATCATTATTATTATTATTATTATTTCTGAGACAGGGTCTTGCCATGTGGCTCAAGCTGGCATGCAGTGGCATGATCATGGCTCACTGCAGCCTCAACTGCCCCAGGCTTAAGTGATCCTCCCACCTCAGCCTCCCTAGTAGCTGGGATTACAGGCACCCACTGCCACTACTGGCTAACTTTGATGGCTTTTTTATTTTGTTTTGTTTTGAGGCAGAGTCTTACTCTGTCACCCAGGTTGGAGTGCAGTGTTGCCATCACAGCTCACTGCAGCCTTGACCTTCTGGGCTCAAGCAATCCTCCCACCTCTGCCTCCAGAGTAGCTAGGACCACAGGCAGGTAAAAACACACCCAGCTAATTTTTTAATTTTTTTGTAGTGACGGGGTCTTGCTTTGTTGCCCAGGCTGTTCTGGAAGTCTCAAAGTATGGTAATAAAACACTGAAGGCATAAATGAAAACACTCACACACTTAAATATATATTAGAATGTTGGCCAGGCGTGGTGGCCTGTAATCCCGGCACTTTGGGAGGCCGAGGCGGGCAGATCACGAGGTCAGGAGATCGAGACCATCCTGGCTAACATGATGAAACCCCGTCTCTACTAAAAATACAAAAAATTAGCCAGGTGTGGTGGCGGCGCCTATAGTCCCAGCTACTTGGGAGGCCGAGGCAGGAGAATGGCGTGAACCCAGGAGGCGGAGCTAGCCGTGAGCGGAGATCACGCCACTGCACTCCAGCCTGGGTGACAGAGCGAGACTCTGTCTCAAAAAAAAAAAAAAAAAAAAAAAATATATATATATATATATATATATATTAGAATGTTAAAACTATGCATAGTAAAAAAAAATAAGCAAAAGTTAAAGAATAGATGATAATCCAGGGGAAATTTTTTTTTTTTTTTTTTTTTGAGACGGAGTCTCGCTCTGTCGCCCAGGCTGGAGTGCAGTGGCCGGATCTCAGCTCACTGCAAGCTCCGCCTCCCGGGTTCACGCCATTCTCCGGCCTCAGCCTCCCGAGTAGCTGGGACTACAGGCGCCCGCCACCTCGCCCGGCTAGTTTTTTGTATTTCTTTTTTTTTTTTTTTTTTTTTTTTTTTTTTTTTTTTTTTTTTTTTTTTTTTTTTTTTTTGAGACGGAGTCTCGCTCTGCCGCCCAGGCTGGAGTGCAATGGCCGGATCTCAGCTCACTGCAAGCTCCGCCTCCCGGGTTCACGCCATTCTCCTGCCTCAGCCTCCCGAGTAGCTGGGACTACAGGCGCCCGCCACCTCGCCCGGCTAGTTTTTTGTATTTCTTAATAGAGACGGGGTTTCACCGTGTTAGCCAGGATGGTTTCGATCTCCTGACCTCATGATCCGCCCGTCTCGGCCTCCCAAAGTGCTGGGATTACAGGCTTGAGCCACCGCGCCCGGCCCAGGGGAAATATTTTTAATTCATATTGCAGAGAAAGGACTAATTTTGACATATATAAATCGACAAATTTACAAGAAAAATACCAACAACCCAATAAAACTGTACAAAACTTTTCTACAGAAATTTCACTGGTAAGGAAATACAAAAAACTCTCAACTATATGAAAAGATGCCTAACCTCATTCATCAATGAGAAATGCAGACCATGTTTCAACTTAGCATATTTGTAATCACCAAAAAGTTTCATAGAGTGTTGGAGGGGGTGTGGGCAAACAGGCCTTGCCTATTCATTTGTGGGAATAAAAGCTGGTAACATGTTTATGGAGAGCAATTTAGCAATTCCCATGAAAATCAAAATCACAAACACCTATTCCTTTGACCTAGGATTTATTTTTGTTATTTTATTGTTTTTGAGACAGGGTCTCACTCTGTTGCCCAGGTTGGAGTGCAGTGATATGATCATGGCTCACTGAAGCCTTGGAAATCCTAGGTTAAAGTGACCATACCACTGCAGCCTCCCAAGTAGCTGGGAATACAGGTGTGAGCCACCACACCTGACTGGTATTTTCATGTCTAAGAATTAGCCCTACATATTTGCACACAGGTGAAAGGGGAATGTGTAGGTTATTTTTTGCAGCTTTGCTTGTATTGGCAAAAGGCCAGAAACAACCTAAATGTCTGCCAGTAGAAGATTGGTTACATTCTGATACATCCATACTGTGGAATACTATGCCACCAGAAGAAAGTGCATTTTATTCAGTATAATGGAACAATGTGCAAGATACATTAAGTGACAAAAGCAAGGTGCAGAAAAGTGCATGTAGTTTTTTACACATTGGTGTAAAAAAAGGGGAAAACTACAAGCATGATTGCTTACATATGCATGGATCATCTCTGAAAGGAGGCGCAGGCAACTGGAAGTATTGGCTGTTGTGAGAAAGCAGATTGAGTGGCAGGGATACAGGGTGGGGAAGAAACTTTCTCCATGTGCTCTTTTGAACTTTTGATATTTTGAACATAAATTGTGTGTGTGTGTGTGTGTGTATGTGTGTGCGCGTGCGCACATGTGTGTGTTTAATATACAAGGTTGGGTGCAGTGGCTCACACTTGTAATCCCAGAACTTTGGGAGGCCAAGGCAGAAGGACTGTTTGAGCCCAAGGAGTGTGAAACCAGCCAAGGCAACATTATGAGACAAACATAATCTCTATAAAAAATTTTAAAAATTAGCTGGATGTGGATGTGGGGGTCTCTGCCTGTGGTCCCAGCTATTTGGGAGGCTAAGGTGGGAGGATCACTTGAGCCCAGGAGGATCACTTCGAGGCTGCAGTGAGCTTTGATTGTGCCACTCCACTCCCTCCTAGGTGACAGAGTGAGACCATGTCTCTGAAAAAACAAATAAAAATTTAAAAACTATAACATTTTTGGGGCGGGGCATGGTAGCTCACACCTGTAATCCCAGCACTTTGGGAGGCCAAGGCTGGAAGATTACTTGAGGCCAGGAGTTTGAGACCAGCCCGGAAAACACGGTGAGACCCCCATCTCTATAAAATAGATATAAATATATATATAACTATAACATTTTAAACAAATGTGAGCCTGCAGCTGCTTATGTTGCCTGTGTGGAAATGAAGCTATGCCAGAGGCAAGCATAGCTGAAGAACAGAGAAGCAGATTCCCGATGGCATCTTTTGAGGACCTGGATCCTGCTGTTTCTAGCTGTGTTCTAGTTACAAGATTCTTCTTTTTGGTTTAACCTGTTTGAGGAGGGTTGGCAAGTGTCTTGGTCATTAAGTCCATCACAGCAAAGATCATGCTGTTTTAACAACCTCTTTTTGTGTTTATTATTGTAACTTCTGATACCAGCACAATGCCTGCCATTGTAGAATGAAAGAGCCCTCACTTAACAAATGAGAAAAATGAGGCCCCAGGAGAAAGGCATTTGCTCCAGGACACCATGCAGAGTGGGAGAGCTGGGAGTAGAACCCAAGTCTCCTGTCTATTAGGCCAAATCAGTTGACTCAATTCAACAAATGTTTATTGAACACCGCTATCTGCCAGACTCTAGGCTTGGCATATAATATGGAAGGTAATAAAATGTCAGCCAGGCGCAGTTGCTCATGCCTGTAATCCCAGCACTTTGGGAGGCCGAGGCAGGCGGATCACCTGAGGTCAGGAGTTCAAGACCAGCCTGCCCAACATGGTGAAACCCCGTCTCTACTAAAAATACAAAAATCAGCCAGGCTTAATGGCAGGCGCCTGTAATCCCAGCTACTCAGGAGGCTGAGGCAGGAGAGCTGTTTGAACCCGGGAGGCGGAAGATGGCACCATAGCACTCCGGCCTGGGGGACAGAATAAGACTCTGTCTCAAAATAAATAAATAAATAAATAAATAAATAAAAAGGAAGATGTGGGTTCTTGACAACTTCTTTATCTGGAGGGGAACTCCTCCCCCTTTCAAAACAGGGGCTTGTTAAACCCGGTGAATCTCTAATGAATGGAGGGTTGGAGAGTGAGGGACTGGAACCAGGAGTCCTTTCAGGCACCCAATCCAGGAGACTGTAATCTGCCTATGTCTTCTCCCACCCATATAGGGCTCTGGCATATGGCACCCCACCACCCACACTGCCCTGCTTCCCAGTGGCCAGGGGCCTGGGCCTGCTCTGCTGCAATGACAGGAGCTGGTTCCCTGGTCAAACCAGTAACAAGTGATCAGTGCTTCGCCAGCCCAACTAGGACCGTCCTTACAGGATACTGGGCACGTAGGTCCTGCCCAAACCCAACCTTCCCATTAGCGGTCTATCTGCCTGCTATGCGCTCACCATCGTTTATTGTTCATTTGCCTGCCTCGTTCCTGGCACTGCTTGATACTTGTTCAGAGAGAACTTTGCATATTAAAAAGATACCAATTTATGTGTTTACATTATCCTTTAATACAAAAAGACACATTCTTGACCAGGTGCATTGGCTCACGCCTGTAATCCCAGCACTTCGGGAGGCCAAGGTGGGCAAATCACCTGAAGTCAGGAGTTTGAGACCAGTCTGACCAACATGGCGCAACCCTGTCTCTACTAAAAACAGAAAAATCGCCGGGCGCGGTGGCTCAAGCCTGTAATCCCAGCACTTTGGGAGGCCGAGACGGGCGGATCACGAGGTCAGGAGATCGAGACCATTCTGGCTGACACGGTGAAACCCCGTCTCTACTTTAAAAATACAAAAAACTAGCCGGGCGAGGTGGCGGCGCCTGTAGTCCCAGCTACTCGGGAGGCCGAGGCAGGAGAATGGCGTGAACCCGGGAGGCGGAGCTTGCAGTGAGCTGAGATCCGGCCACTGCACTCCAGCCTGGGCTGGCAGAGCGAGACTCCGTCTCAAAAAAAAAAAAAAAAAAAAAAAAAAAAAAAAAAAAAAAAACAGAAAAATCAGCAGAGATTGCAGTGAGCCAAGCTTGTGCCACTGCACTCCAGCTTGGGTGACAGAGGGAGACTGTCTCAAAAAAACTAATTTAAAAGACTGGGCGCGGTGGCTCACACCTGTAATCTCAGCACTTTGGGAGGCCAAGGTGGGCGGATCACCTGAAGTCAGGAGTTTGAGACCAGCCTGGCCAACATGGCACAATCCTGTCTCTACTAAAAATAGAAAAATTAGCCAGGCATGGTGGTGGACGCCTGTAATCCCAGGCACTCAGGAGACTGAGGCAGGAGAATCTCTTGAACCCAGGAGGAAGAGGTTGCAGTGAGCCGAGATCGCGCCACTGCACTCCAGTCTGGTAAAAGAGTGAGACTTTGTCTCAAAAATAAATAAAAATAAAAAATTGAGCACACGTGGCAATCCATGCCAACTGTCTGGTACATAGTGGGTCCCTGGAGTGTCCCCTCCTTCCAGGAGCCCAGAGCTGGACAGGCAGCTCTGAGAACCTTCTGGCTTGGAGGGTTCACCAGACGTCACAGCTGATTGCAATGGTGGGGGGCTAGCCTTTCCATTACTCATTAGAAGGCCTTTACTTCACAAGCTGCACTGAGGGACACACAGGCCTCTGAAATTAATTATAAGTTCAGTCAGGTTTGACTCATGTGGATGGAGCGAGTTCATGAGTCAGTGTGGGCATGACCCAGCCTCCTTTCATCCCAACTTCTAAACCAGTAATTGAAGAGAAAAAAAAATTACAAAATAAGGCCGGGCGTGGTGGCTCATGCCTGTAATCCCAACACCTTGGGAGGCCAAGGTGGGTGGATCACCTGAGGTCAGGAGTTCGAGACCAGCCTGGCCAACATGGTGAAATCCCATCTCTACTAAAAGTACAAAACAATTAGAAAGGCATGGTGGTGCACTCCTGTAATCCCAGCTACTTGGGAGTCTGAGGCAGGAGAATCACTTGAACCCAGGAGGTGGAGGTTGCAGTGAGCCGAGATCACGCCATTGCACTCCAGCCTGGGCAGTAAGGGCGAAACTTTGTCTCAAATATAAATAAATAAATAATAATAAATAAAAATTAAAAATAAAAGAAAGCCTTTATGAAAGTGTGGTCTCTGTTGCCTACATCACAATCACCTTGAGCCCCTACATCCTTTGAATGAGTCTTGGGGGTGTGCCCTAGAAATTCATCAGTCAATTACCACAGCAGGTACATGAAGAAGCCAAATCTGAGTTACGCAAATACATTATTTTTCTATCGTTTGACTTCCCTCTATTTGGGTCTCTATTCTACCTGCCTGCAGAACACATTCTCTCAGTCACTTCCAGGTGAACACTGTCATCCCACTCCTTCCCCCACCTCCACCATTGATCTAAACTTGGGGAGTTCCTTTGAGCCACAGCCTAGGTGGGGTGGGGTGGGAACGGGCTGCTGGGTGAGAGCCCCCTCTCTGAGATGAATCCTCCTGGGCCTCTCATCTGCGTGGGTCACACATGCCCTCATTTCTACTCTGCTGCTGCCGCCCCCACAATCCAATAGCAATAGCACGACCCCTGGCCTTGACAGTGTATCTGGGGCTCTGTCCCTTCCATATCACCCCCAAACCAGCATCAAATGTCTTGCCTGGCCCTGCACTAGGCTCCCCCCAGTTAGTGCAGGGTGTCCAACTGGGGGCGGAAGGGCTTCCTGTGCCTGCCTCTTCCAATCCTCCCTGTCTTATTTATAACCAGACAGACACTGAAGCTTTTGAACTTAAAAGGCTGGAATTTGGCATCTTTGTTCTCTGACTAGAAAGCAGAATCATCTCAAGACCAAAAAGCAGGAGCCAGCATCCCATAGCATGATCTGAGACCCCCATGGAAGCTGCTCTTTTCTTTCTCATCACATAGGCTGAGCCACCCGGGACTGTCAGTGCACAAGGATCAGGGATGCGGCTGCTCCTCTGAGTGGGAGGAAGCCAAGAGTATCTTCTCTTAGATTGGGCTGAGTTCCCACACCCAGCACACACATTCCCTGCTCACTCACCTCCCCCAGACAGCTGGGAAATGACACCTCTGGTGACAGAGCCAGTCCCCGGGCTTCTGTGGGGAGGGAGTGGGGCACTGCAGTGGGGGAGTATCTCACACCCGGAGGCCCTGGGAAGCCAGGGTGGGGGAGGGACGAAGCTGGTTCCTGTTTGTCTCAGAGATCAAGGCCATCAGCCTCCCTGCACCTTCCAGGGATGTAGTAAGCACCCCCACCCCAGGTTCAAAGGGCCTCGCCTAAAATGCCTCCTGTACCCTTGAGGCTTGCTTTGATCCCCTGCACTCCACCAGAGCGACAGCTCCCCTGGTCCCATCTTCTCTGACAAGCTGGGTGGGAGTGTACACAGCCTCTGGGTGTGCTTAGAGGGCCTAATGGAGATAGGGATAATCTTCCATGTTATCCACATCAAGCCATTTAACGAATATGGATTTAGTATCTACATATGCAATGTATTTGGGGTCCAGAGAGAGGAGGGCAACTGTCCAAGGTCACACCTGCGAGGCGAATACGCATGTAAAGCAGCACCTTGTAAACTGTACCCACTGTGCCTACTACTAAAGAAAAAAAAAATGAGAGAGAAAAAAGCCTTTTGGTCCCTGTGCCTGGGACCAAAGCCTGAGCCCTCTCCTGCAGTTGGGGTCGCTGACCCAAGCCTGGGGCAAAGCTAGGTCTTGGCCAGTCAGCAGCCACCACGTGAAGCAGCCCCTGCCCCCATCAGCCCCGGCTGCCTTGTGCCCTCCTCCTCGGGGTCTTCAGCTCACCCCACCTCAGTCGGGCCTGCTCCAGCTGTTAAGTACCCCTGGTCTGAACCTCAATCGTGAGGCGGGGCACCCCCCTCCTCTCACCCTGTAGTCACTCCCCGGTCCTCCACCCCCTGGACTTGTTTCGGCGGGAAGAGCCTGCCTCATCTTTTCTTCCCACCCTCCTACCCAGTGGCCAGGGATCGCAGGCTTCCTCTGAGACATCCACCAGCGGGGTGATGGGTTGGGACCAACCTCCTCCACTCCCCTCCATCCTAGCAGCAGGGTCCCCGCTCTCGATATTGCCCCAGCGCCTGTACTGGCCCTCTCTGATTTCCCAACCCCAGCCCATTCCAAGTGCTGAAGGCGGGTCGCTAGGTGCTGGGACCTGGGCGCGGGGCGAGACCTTGGGCTGTGTGGGATGCAGGCTGGCTTATTGGGTTCACGATTCAGGGAGTGGTCTGGGGGTTAGGTGCGGGGCCAGGCTGCTGTGTGCCCTAAGGGGCAGGTGGCAAGAGGTTTGGGGGCGGCTGTGGAAGGCTGTGCTCAGACAGGGCGGGGTGACGGTGGGTTTAGGGAAGCCGCAGCAACCCGCCTGGTGGTCCCGTGAGTGCCCAGAGAGCTGCCGGGGCACGGTGGCGCCAGACCCGCAGTCCCGCCCGGCACGACCCCAGTCCCGCAGCGCCCCGCCCCCGCGGCCCCGCTCCCGACGCGTCGCCCGCGGCGCCCCGCCCCCGCCCGCAGTGCCCGGATGCGGGTGACGCGCGGCCGCCATCTTTCCGTCCCGGGCAGCCAGCGCCAGTCGGAGCCAGCGCGAGTCGCCGCCGCCATCACTGCTGCTGCCAAGTCCTCCACCCGCTGCCCCCGCCATGTGAGTCGGCCGCCCGCCACCCTCACCGCGCTTCCCTGCACCGGCCGCCGCCCTTGGCAACCGGCCGTGGGGAGTGCCCGGGGTCTCTCCCGCGTTCCCCGCGCCCCGGGGCCAGGCCCAAGACGGTGACTGCGCGCGGGCGGCCGAGAAGCCCAGCGTCTCGGGCTGGCCGGCTCGAGCGATGGCCGCGGGAAGGAGCGGACCCTGTGTCCTCCTGCCGCGCCCCGCCCCTGTCACCGCGGCCGCCTGTCTTTTCGGGTCGACCCCGATCACATCTGTGAGGTCGCCCTCATTTGACAGGCGGGGAAACTGAGGCCGGGGGGAGGGGGGGCCTCGCTCAAGGTCACGCAGCTCATCGGCGGCGAGGCTGGACCTGGACCAGGGCTTCCATCGGGTGGCCTTCCTCCCGAAAAGGAGGACTGGAGGGACGAGGATGGACAGGTGGATGGGCGGAGCCCTGGCTGCAGGGCCGGGAGACTGCAGGCCCTGGGTCTTAATCCGTCCCTGCTCCTCAGGTCTGCTACCGCTGCCACGGCCCCCCCTGCCGCCCCGGCTGGGGAGGGTGGCCCCCCTGCACCCCCTCCAAACCTCACCAGTAACAGGAGACTGCAGCAGACCCAGGCCCAGGTGGATGAGGTGAGTGTGGGGGGAGTCAAAAGCAGTAGAAAGGACCCTGGGGGTTGGCGTTTAGGTGTAGGGGCCCATGTTGGTTTGGGAGTGATGACAGTTCACGCCTGTGGGTTTGCGGACAAAGATACCTTGCCCCATCCGTGTCTCCCTGTCAGCACGCACTTGGAAGGGTGCTGGGGGTGTTAATCAGCTTTGCTAGCCTGGGGTGTGCCAGCCTAGGCAGGTGTGCTCTGGTGATGGACAGAGCGCCTGAGGCGCCATAGAGGGAGGGTGTTGCTATGATATCTGAGATGTCACCAGCAATCCCCTGATGTGTGCTCCTTGCATGTCCCCAGGTGTGCTAGGCATGTACTGTGTGTGTCCTTGGCATGTTAACCTGGCAGCATCAGGGTGCATGTTCCATGTGTGGCACGGTGGGCACATGTTTGAGGATTGCCCTCATGAGGTGGGCCTTGGCACACCTCCTTGCCCCGTGGGCCCTTCTCCCAGGTGGTGGACATCATGAGGGTGAACGTGGACAAGGTCCTGGAGCGGGACCAGAAGCTGTCGGAGCTGGACGACCGTGCAGATGCACTCCAGGCAGGGGCCTCCCAGTTTGAAACAAGTGCAGCCAAGCTCAAGCGCAAATACTGGTGGAAAAACCTCAAGGTAAGGATGGGGACAGGAAGGAGGACTGGCGGGTGAATGGGGTATCATAGTTAGTCTCGCTGATCCTCTCCTCTCACCCCCAGATGATGATCATCTTGGGAGTGATTTGCGCCATCATCCTCATCATCATCATAGGTGAGTAGGCTGGGAATGGCCGGGGCCCTTTCCCTGGAGAGGTTTCCCCAGTGGATTCTGGGTTTTGAAGGTCATTAACCTAGTTTTTACTCTTCAGCCAAAAACACATATAGCTGCTAATGGCAATTCTGATTCACCTAGAGCCAAAAACTTTGATGTTATTTAGCCTGCATTTTGCCTGGTTCTTGGCAGTTTTGTTAACATTTAGAAATATAAAAGTTGGTGTATCCATTGAGGACCCTTTGGGCCTAAGAGCCCAATCTGAGAGCCCTGGAATTGAGGAGTGGGAGAAAGGAAAGGCCCAGGGGCTTGAGACGTGACCAGGAAGCCAACCACCCCATTATTTGAGAGCTTGTGGCCTCAGGCTCAGAGGATTAGGGTATGTGGCCTCAAGGCCATACCATGGAACTGAAGGGACCTCATAACCTACCTGTCTAACCCCTTGCTTTGTAGATGGAGAAACTGAGTCCAAGAGAGGGGTAGGGGTGCCAGCCAGCTGGGGAGTGGGGAGGATTGGAGCAGGGCCAGGCCTGACACACTGCTTTCTTTCTTTCTCCCTCTCTCCCTCCCCTCTCCCTCTTCCTCATCTTCTTCCCCTCTCTCCACAGTTTACTTCAGCACTTAAATCCCTGAGGAGTCTGCCCTGCCTAAAGAAGGGCCTCTCCCCCCACCCTCAGCCGTTCCTCCACCTCTCAGCCATATCTTTCAGCTCCCCCTTCCCTGGATCCGTGCGTGTGTGTGTCCGTGTGTGTGTCCCCCTGTAAATAGCCAGCTGTTATTTATACATATATAATATTATATATATTTGGTCTGTTTGTAGTTTTATTACTAGAAGATTTTTCTGGTTGTCCTTAACACCCCTTCCTGAGGTTCCCTTCACCTCCTCTCTCTTGCCTGCCTTCCCTTTCCCTTTCTTCCTGACTAGCCCCAAGTCCCTTCATTTGCATCTGCTATGCAATAGTCCCTCTCCTCTCCTTCTTCTTCCCTCAGATTTAGCTGATCCTTCCTCCCACCCTGGCCTTCCTTTCCTCCTCCCTCTCCCGGTCATGCTCCCTCTGCCCCGCCCTCAAAAAAGACCACAAAAAACAAGCATCTGTCCAGGCTTCCTTAGGTGCATCTTGTTTGCATCCATTGGGAGGCTCTGAGACTGGCCCCACTTGGTCCTAAGAATCCCAAGGTCTTTGGGAGTGTCCAGCATGTTAATTAGCGTATCATTACATACTGCCATCCCTTTCCATTTCTTTTTGTTCCATCACTCTTCTCTCAACTGGTGTTTCTTTTTTTACTGAGGAGTTAGTCCCCATTAGTCCTTGTATCACATTTTCATTTGCACGACATTACTTGCAGATGGTGGGGAGCCTGGGCTTTTGGGGGACCAGGCTGCTCTGTCCTCCAGCATTGCCTCCTCCTAGCTCTTCTAGTCCAGTTTGCCTCCCTTACCCTCATTTTCCAAACCTCTTGTACCCTCTCCCTCCCCCAGCTGGTATGTAAGTGTCTTGGAGTTCAGTATGTTATGATGGACCAATAATTCTGCCACTCGGGGATTCTCCCCACATTCCTGCTCCCCAGTTTTCATGTGGGGCACTCAACTGACATTCCCATGGGGTTTCCCTCCCATCTGCCTGATCCACCTCCTCCTCCCACTAGGAGAGTTGGGGGTTGGCCACAATTGATCTCTTTTGGGAGGGGTGGCTACCAGTGTGTGGGGGGTCATCACTGCCTTGGGGAGGAGTGGGGCAGGGCAGAGAATCCCCCCAATTCCTGCCTGAAATCTCTGGCCTCACCCCTGCTGGGGGCAGGACTGAAAACCCTCCTCCTCAATTTGGGGGGTGTTGCCCCCATCACTTCCCAGCTCCTCTGACTTCCCCCACCCCCGAATTTAGGGTGGGGTACTAGTCACTGCCAATGTGTGCATGGGACTTGCTGGAATATGGGGATGCTTGCCCCTCTCCAGGGCTATTGAGCCCAGAGAGAGCTGCCTTTTCATTGGGTGAAGTGATTGAGGAAGGGTCTATTGTCTTTTTAAATGGCACAATTTTAAGGGTCTGAGGGTACAGTCCCTTAACCTGCCACGGGAGGGGGCCCCCAAACTTTCTTCCCCCCACACTTGAGGTTTTCTGTGTGGAGGGGGAGCAGGGATATCTAAGCTGTGGTGTGAAAGGGTAGGAGAGATGCTGGGGGTGGGGGTGCTGTGTTCTAGACCCCCCATATTATCCCAGTGTCCCCTGCCCCCCTCTTCCCCCACCCCATGCCCCCAATTCTGTGGCGCATCCAGATTGTGAAAATGTACAATAAATGTGTAATGAGTAACCAAGTGTTGTCTGTTCTAAGATCTTTTTTATTTTTTCTATTTTTTTTTTTTTTTTTGGTGCGGGGAGAATAAGTTATTTTCTTAACCAATGGGAAGAATATTGGATCGGAAGGTATAGCAGGAAGCTTGAGAAGATACATGGGTAAAGGACTGGATTTGGCAAGAGGCCCTGACCTTGGGCAGGGCAAAATGTGATTCTCAAAATGGCCACACGGGGGCAGTAGGAGTTGGTAATGGGAAGTGTCATAGCCAGTCCCCGTGTCTCTAAGCCCCGTGAGCCCTATGGTCTAGAGTTCCCAGGTTTCGTTTCCCTTTCCTGGGGCATGTTCCTGCTGTTGGACTCCTTTCTACTCGATTTAACTTCTAGATGCTCTGCAGTGGCTCCCGTGCAGCAGTAGATTAAGTCACTGGCCACTTCTGTGAAGCATCTCTTCCCCTCTGTGCCTAATCCAGTGCCAGCGCCCAGATGGGGTTAGTAAATACTGGTTTAAATAGGCTCAGAGAGACACAGCTGAGTATGTCGTGGAGCTGCCGGTAGACGGCCTACTACCTCTGTATTCTGTTGTATGACTCGTGACGTTAGACCCCACACTGAACTGCCACAGCCTGTAGGTCCAGGAGGCCCCAGATGTGGCATCTTAGTATCCCTTTTCCCAGGTGCTTCAACAATGAGTTGCCGGCCACGGTGGCTTACGCCAGTAATCCCAGCCATTTGGGAGGCTGAGGTAAGGAGTTCAAGACCAGCCTGGCCAACATAGTGAAACCTTGTCTCTACTAAAAATACACACAAAAAATTAGTCGGGCGTGGTGGCGGGCACCTGTAATCCCAGCTACTCAGGAGGTTGAGGCAGAGAACTGCTTGAACCTGGGAGGTGGAGGTTGCAGTGAGCCAACATCACCCCACTGCACTCCAGCCTGGGTGACAGAACAAGACTCTGTCTCAAAAAAAAAAAAAATCCACTTAACACGATGTTGGACAAATGGGGGTATATTTTAGGTAGGGTGCGGTGGCTCACGCCTGTAATCCTAGCACTTTGGGAGGCTAAGGCAGGCAGATCACTTGAGGTCAGGAGTTTGAGACCAGCCTTGCCAACATGGTGAAATCTCATCTCTACTAAAAATACAAAAAATTAGGCGTGCTGGCACGCACCTGTAATCCCAGCTACTTGGGAGGCCGAAGCAGGAGAATCGCCACCGCGTCCGGCCTTTTTTCGTTTGTTTGTTATGAGAGTCCCGCTCTGTTATCCAGGCTGGAGTACAGTGGTGCAATCTTGGCTCACTGCAACCTCTGCCTCCTGGGTTTAAGCAATTCTCTTGCCTCAGCCTCCTGAGTAGCTGAGATTACAGCTACCTACCACCATGCCCGGCTAATTTTCGTGGTTTTTTTTTTTTTTTTTTTTTTTAGTAGAGACAGGTTTACCATGTTGGCCAGGTTGGTCTCGAACTCCTGACCTCAAGTGATCCACCCACCTCAGCCTGCCAAAGTGCTGGGGTTACAGGCGTGAGCCACCGTGATTGTTGTATTAGGTACACAATCATTACCCGAATGTCCAACTTGATTGAAGTCTTACTATATGCCAGGCAGTGCTCAGGATTTCGCACTTCCAACTTAAATCCCTTCCAGGTTTAAGAGTTCCCATGGGCCCTAGAAGTTAAAACTTGAATTTGGGTTCAAGTTTTAGCCTTGTTACTGACTAGCGTGTTACAGGCAAACAGATTATGTAACCTCCCTGGATCTCAGTCTCATTTGTGAGGCGCGGGGAGTACGAGAGCTGGCCTCAGAGTTTGGGAGAAGCGCCTGGCCTGGCCCGCAGAAAACAATCAGGAAGGGGCTCTCTCATCTTCATGGTCACCAACACACCGTGCTGAGATCTGAAGACCGCTTCACCCTAATGCTCTGACCTTCCAGCTTCGGGGAGCCTTGGGGACCCAGGGCTGGAACCCCAGCGCCAGAGGCCCCCTTGTCATGCCCGGGTCTCTGTACAAACTGAGCCTTATACTGTGCCACCGCTCACGTCTGCGCCTGCGTGCAGGTCACGCTCGCTGCGCCTGCGCAGATTTAGCAGCCGTGGTTAAGAGTGTCGTCAAGGAAAATCCCCAGCCTCTGGGTAAACAAGCTGCCGCGTGAGACCGCCGGCACGTGTACCCTACAGCTCCAAGACCTCTCAGCCTATGAGAAAGCTTGGAGAGCAGGACTGGCACTGACGTCACCAATCTTGGCAGGTCGGGGGTTATTTCCTCAGCCAATAAGAACCTCAGAAGTGTGGAGGGCGTGGCTTCCGGTCAGGCTTCCAATCGCCGCGTTGGGGCGGCCCCTCTCGCACGTGTATCTCTCCCGCCCCCGTCGGCCTGCTGACCAATGAGAAGACGATGGCGGCCGGAGGCGCCAATGGAGGCTGTGCGGGGGCCGATGGCTGCACGCGGCACGGGGCATGGGTCGGCGCCCCTAAGCCAATAAGCGTGGGGGGCGTGGCAGCGCGGCCCGTGGGCGGGTTTGGAGGAGCCCGCGTAATGCTAGAAGTCCTAGAAGAAATCTGGAGTGTGCGTGCGCGCCGAGCGGTGAGTGCCCGGGGATGGGGAAGAGATGCGGGGCGGTCGATGTGGACTTTTCCGGGGTGGTGTGGCCGTTTGGGAAGGTGTTAAATAGAGTGTGTGTGTGGGATCATGCCAATACGTGATAGCTCCGGTGGGAGCTCTGATGGTTGTGGAGAGTAGGGACCACGAACTCAGGGCTAGAGGGACGGGGTGGGAGTTAGTGACATCAGATCCCTCGCCCCCCTAGAGTCTCTGGACACTTGACTGCCCGGGGGGAAGGGCTCGGAAGCCTTCTGCGACCTGAGGGAGCTCCCTTTCAGGTCGGGACTGAAGGAGCCCCTGCTCCCAGGGAGGTATCGGAACGGGACCCTTGAGAGCTGATGGAGAATGTTTTAGTGGCTGCTGTTTGGGTGGTCGCCTTAAACACTTGAAAGAGGCAGAGGTTCGAAGACGGGAGGGATGCCCTGGTAGGGCAAATCGGAGGGTACCAAAGGGTTGGCATGCTGATATGAGAAAGGATGGTGTGATAATTTGTGAGACCCAGAGCCAGTCACATTACGGCTCCGGTGTCTTTCTCATGTTAAACGGAAGGGTTTAGGCCTCAGAGTCGTCCTTGAGAATAGACGTGGGGTAGCAACTATTGAGTTCTGAGACGAGTGATAGGGTTGGGATTTGTGCAGATTGGCTGTGCACGTCCTCCTGAGCCGCTGGAGGTGGGGAGGCACCAACAAGGTGTTTTGATATCTGTCTGTACAAACAACCAGGCCAGGCGTCTGGTAAAGTTGGCCTGACATAAGGTAGAAAAGTGAGAAAGTGGGCTTCGTAGGAAATCATTGGGGCTGGTGGCTGCTAGGGTGGTCTCAAGCACTTTGTGAGCCTGGGAAAATGGGCTATGATGTTAAGTGTGTGGGGAGTGCAAACAGTGTCTTGGGATCAGGCCTAAGGCAGAGAAAGGGGTTGGATGCAGTCTGTGTTCCTGGCACCAAACTTAGAATTGGCTGGGTATTTGAGAGGCCAGGTTTGCCAGTGCTGGAATGCAGCTTACAGGTTGGTTAACACCTCACAGGTTGCTGAAGGGTAAGAAACCAGAATGACAAGCCATTATTAGAGTTCAGATTTTTGAATCCTGGGCTCCATTTGTTAAGAGCTTGAGACCATGTTATGAGGAACTGGACAAGTTTAGTAACTTCTGTGCCTTAGTTATCCCCCCGAGAATGGGGGTAATAATACCTATCTCACGGGGTTGTTCTGGGGATGAAATAATGTAAAGTGCTTATCATAATGCCTGGGTCATGGTGAGAGATTTATGTGCCTGCTGTGGCTGGGGACTAGTCTCACATTCTCAAGTTTTTCTGCAAGTTTTGATGGCGTCCCATTTCTCTCTTCCTGGCTCTTCTGGTCTTCAGGCAGCAGTCCAAATTCCCTCATTCCTCCCTTCTAGCCCTCTCCCAGGATCCAGGCCCCAGATTGGGCCACTTGCTCTGTCCCAGTTTGATTTTCTCATCCTAGGCCCCTTCTCCTCCCTGTCCTCCCCGCCTCCCGCGCCCACCCCCACTGCCATAATAACAAGAGATTCAGGCTCTGAGGGAGGGCTTCTGGAAGGGAGAAAAAGGTGCGTGTTTTCTCCCAGAGTCTGGGCCTCCAACTTCTCCGCCCTGGGTCTTTGGTACCAGGCCAGCAGATGTGTACAGTTTGGGAGAGAGGAAAAGCCAGAGCTGCAGGAACAAGCTGAGGAGCGGGCAGATGGGAGTCCTGAAAAGAGAGCCAGGCGTGGTGGCGAGGAGGTGTGGGGAGGGGGCCCCCTTCCTCCTAATCCTCTCTCCAGGAATCCCTGGCTTTGGGACAGGACGGCTGTCGTTTGGTTGGGGGAGGCGCCCAGGCCGGGTGCATGTCCTGGGCCACCAGCCAAGAGAACATGATGTTCCCAAGTGCGCTGGCCGCCGCCCTCTCGGGCTGGCCGCCTCCCAAACCGCTGCCTCTCCAGGCTCTCCAGCCTCCCTGCCCCACATTCCCCGGCAGCCTCGCCCCGCCCCCTTCTTCCGCTTTGACGTCACCGCTGTCTCCCGCCCCCTCGCCTCCATTGACGGCAGCAGGGCCTGGTTACTGTGGGGACGGTGAAGCAGGACAACAAGAGCCTTGGGAGCAAGCGGGGGCTGCTGGAGGGCTGGAGCCTTTTGTGTATGCAAAAGACAGATAGGGAGATGGAGGCGGGAGAGCAAGGACTGCCTAGGTCAGGGGGGATCACACCTAAATCCCCGAGGGGGGAGAAAAACTGTGTTTTCAGGGAAGAGGTGTCTGCAAATGAGACAAGGCCAAGGCCACAGTATGAGTTGGGGTGGGGAGGATCATTTTCAGGGAGAGGAGACTGAGAATCCAGCCTCCTGAATCTTTTTTTTTTTTTTTTTTTTAGTAGAGAGAGGGTTTCTCCATGTTGGTCAGGCTGGTCTCGAACTCCCGAACTCAGGTGATCTGCCTGCCTCAGCCTCCCAAAGTGCTGGGATTACAGGCGTGAGCCACCACGCCCGGCCTCCAGGCTCCTGAATCTTTGTTTTCCTGTTTCGATTTTTCTGGGTTAATTTATAACACACTCTTGTCCCAGCTTTTCCACAGAGCCCTCCCCTTCACCCTCCCCTCATTGTTCAGGAAAGTTTAGGCCACGTGACAGTGAGGGGCGTGCCCCCACAATGATTATGTCAGCAGCTGCTTGGAGGCCTGTTCATCTACTACCCACGTTTCCAGGGAGCCCTGCGAGGAACTACTCATCATGGTCCTGGATCGAGGGGGCTGTGTAATTGCAGTTCTCCTGGGACCAGACTAACATTTTATTGCTTGCAAATCGTTCCCCTGTTTTCTTTCTAGGACTACTCCCCTCTTTAAAAGAATTAGAATTCCCAGCCCCCTTTCTCCTGTTTACACTCTTTCTCCACCTCCCCAACCTATCCTTGTTTTTAAAAAAAAAAAAAAAATCATGTTACCGTATTTATCGATCACTTGCCATGTGTCAGGTCCTGGCCTGGGCTCTGGACAGTACAGTGAATGAGACAGATGACGTTCCGGCTGGACCCCTGGAGTTTGGCTTTCTCTTTTCCAAGCAGTGGAAATATGAAGCCCTTGCCACCCCACCTTTCTCTGTCTAGGGCCCCAGCTAGCCTCTTTGCCATCCCCTTGGTCCCTCTGTAGTCCTGGCTTCCTGGCCCCCACTTTTGGGGCAGCCTTAATTGTGGGTGGCTGTGTTCTCTGGAGGGAAGTACTAGACCACGTAGGCTGCCCAGAGACCTTTTCTCTGAGTGGCCATAGAAGCACCTGCCATTGTTTCTCTTCACAGCCACTATTGGCTCTGGTCGCTCCTTCCATTGTCCGCATCTTTCCTCCACCCACTCACCCACCAATCACACGTGGGCCCTTAACTGTCCTCTCCCAGGATTTGAAGTGTCAGAGGAAGTGCTTCGGTTAAAGGGCTTCATTATGTAGAACGAAGGTTGGGAAGGAACAAGGTTGGGACAGGAACCCAGGAGAGGCCCAGCCAGGTTTCTGTCTGTCCCCTCCTCTCAAGGACCACCCATCTCATCCAGCGTGGCCTAACTCCCAGCGCCATTCCTTTTCCCCACCACTGGAAGGGCGAAGATGCCAAGATGTTGTGTTCTGCAAGGCTAGTGCGTTCAGGAAATAGGCAAGTCTTGAGCACCTACTCTGGCCCGGGTTTTTTCCCTAAAGAGGCGCAGCGTACCTCCCTCTCTCCTCCCTTCCATTATTCACTGTGCAAGCGTCCTGCGCCCATTGGCTGGGCGGTGTCTGAGGCTCTTCAGCCCAGCACCAGCACCCAGGTCCACGTGCGCCCGTGTGTGTGACACAGCCCTGACCTTAGTGGAGGCCACTAGCCAATCAGGCGCCGGGAAGAGATCCCCAGCCAATCGGGGGCGGGGCCTGCGGCTCTGTCGGCAAGAGGCCAATGAGGGGGCAGTGCCCGGCATTATGCAACCCGCCTCCCCGCCCGGTGGAGCTTCCACTCGGCTGCGGGCTGGAGCAGCGGCGGGCAGGCGGGCCGAGGACACTCCCGCGACCAGGTAGGCATCTCTGCGGCCATCCTGGGGCCGATCTCCGTCCCTGAGCCGGACCGCTGCCACTTCCAATCTGATGGGCTACTTTTGGCCCAGCCAGTCAGAGGGCACACTGTCGTCCTTACCGCTACCCACCCTCTCCCCGCCCCCGGGGACCGAAGTGCTCCTCGAAATCTTGCACCGGGAGTCTGCACTCCTGACCCACTCACCTTACCTCCAGCTTGTCCCCACCTCCCCGTCCCATCTTGCCCGGCCCCACAGCCGACTCAGCGGGCATGCCCTGGTCTTCTTGCTCGTTACTCGAGGGGCCCCAGGTTTGCCCCCGTACCAGGACCCCATTAGGCTTTCGGCGCTCCCCGTGTCTCTGCTCTCCAGTCCCTGGCCCTGCGCCGCCTGTGATGTCAGCCCACTTCGGACTGGAACATCCCGTTCCCAGCGCTAGTTCCTGCTGTTGGCCACAACCTTCCCTTTTCGCCTGGCGCTGAGAAAATGCTCAGTAGTGGGGGTGTGGTTAGACGGGGAGTAGGGGAAGAACGATCTGTTGGTGTTGTGCCTCTTCTGCCCAAGACTTGGGGTGGGGGTCTGGCCAGAAAAGTAGGGGACTCTTTTTTGAGAGGATCCTCGGGTCCTTGACGATGGCAGTTTGCCGGCTTCGGTCCTCGCGGTGGGGAAGCAGCGCAGGGGCTAAAGAAGGAAAGGCTGTGTTGTCTTGAGCAGAATGATTGGGATCCAGGCGAGAGTCAGGTTGAGGGGCTTTTGCGCGGAGGGCGGTGGCCGTCGTGTTTCGTCCTAGGGAAGCCAGGACAACCCTGGAATCCTAATAGGCCGTCCCACTTCGTGCGGCCACTGAGCCATCCTGGGACTGGGGATCTGTAAAGGATGCGTGACCCCCGGCCGCACCCACCAGTGTGAGAGTGGGCCGTTCCCCCACTTCCGCCGGGAAATGGGGGAGGGGTCGCTCCTTCTGCCCTCCTGTGGTCCCTCCAGCAACCGCTGAGCTCAGCAGCTGACGTCGGTTTCCCTGGCGACCGTGGCGGCGGCGGAAGCGCGTGGTGGGGCCGCGCACGTCGGCGCGCATGTGCAGCGGGGGTGGCACCGCCCCCGGATAAAATTAGTCTGGAGGCCTAAATATAGGAGGCGACCAGCTCACCCCCTGCTCCGAGGCCTTGGAGGCCCAGGCAGAGTGGAGACCTAATGGGAACTGGGGAATGGGAAGTGTCCAGGTTTTTGCCGACAGCCGTAGTTATCGACTGCTCAGGCCAGGGTGGCAGAGGATGTGAAGGAAGGCTCCGGAGAACTTTCTCCCACTTGCAGCCCCCCTAAGGGTACAGGAAACATCCTGACTCTCCATTGGAAGCCCCAGGCCTGGGTCCCACTCCCATCAGTCCCGCATGAGGCCAGGCAGGGGAAAGTCTGAGTGAAGCCAGCAGGTGCTCTGGAGTTAACAAACCAGCTTTCTGCAAACTCTACTTCCTGGTTTCCCTCTCCAGGTACTGGCTGTGCTCGAACTTGTCAACCCTCAGAGACTTAAATCTTCCACCTCACTCCCTCAGCCAGGCCTCCAGGCCCCCCCGTGCATCCGTGGTGGCCTCTTCGCCTTCTCTGTTCTGTTCTCCCCATGGCCCAGACATGAGTGGCCCCCTAGAAGGGGCTGATGGGGGAGGGGACCCCAGGCCTGGGGAATCATTTTGTCCTGGGGGGGTCCCATCCCCTGGGCCCCCACAGCACCGGCCTTGCCCAGGCCCCAGCCTGGCTGATGACACCGATGCCAACAGCAATGGTTCAAGTGGCAATGAGTCCAACGGGCATGAGTCCAGGGGCGCATCTCAGCGGAGCTCACACAGCTCCTCCTCAGGCAATGGCAAGGACTCAGCCCTGCTGGAGACCACTGAGAGCAGCAAGAGGTGCGTATGGATGTGTATGTTGGCTCTAGGAGTGGTCTTGTGAGCAGGCAGAGCTGGGTGACAGGCCTCACGCTGCTGGCCCTACCTGTAACTGGGCCTGTTGCTGTCTCCTAGCACAAACTCTCAGAGCCCATCCCCACCTAGCAGTTCCATTGCCTACAGCCTCCTGAGTGCCAGCTCAGAGCAGGACAACCCGTCCACCAGTGGCTGCAGGTACGTCGAGTGAGGCTGGAGGAGAGGTCTGGGGGCCCAGGCCACACTCTGGGACTAATGTCTTTATCTCCTTCCCTGTGGGCCCCGCAGCAGTGAACAGTCAGCCCGGGCGAGGACCCAGAAGGAACTCATGACAGCACTTCGAGAGCTCAAGCTTCGACTGCCACCAGAGCGCCGGGGCAAGGGCCGCTCTGGGACCCTGGCCACGCTGCAGTACGCGCTGGCCTGTGTCAAGCAAGTGCAGGGTAAGTGGTATGTCCCAAGAGGGAATGGCCAGGACCTGGGCTCCTGTGTTGAGGCAGCCTCCTTACTGAATGCCTCACTGCCTCCACCCTGCAGCCAACCAGGAATACTACCAGCAGTGGAGCCTGGAGGAGGGCGAGCCTTGCTCCATGGACATGTCCACCTATACCCTGGAGGAGCTGGAGCACATCACGTCTGAGTACACGCTTCGTAACCAGGTCAGCGGCCGCCTGGCCTCTCCATCCCGATGCACCCCTACCCCTTCTCCCTCAGCTCTTCAATCTGCTCTTGCTCTCCCCTTCCTGCCAGGATACCTTCTCAGTGGCTGTCTCCTTCCTGACGGGCCGAATCGTCTACATTTCGGAGCAGGCAGCTGTCCTGCTGCGTTGCAAGCGGGACGTGTTCCGGGGTACCCGCTTCTCCGAGCTCCTGGCTCCCCAGGATGTGGGAGTCTTCTATGGTTCCACTGCTCCATCTCGCCTGCCCACCTGGGGCACAGGGGCCTCAGCAGGTAAGGTGCCCAAGCACTGTGAGGAGGCATGAGCAGTCCCAGGAAGTTCCTGCTGTGAGGGGCCAGGGGACCCAGACTTTCCCTTAGTGGGTTCTTCGCAGCCTAGGGAAGGGGCGGGAGGCTGTGCTCACTCCTCTCTTGTCTGTCTCAGGTTCAGGCCTCAGGGACTTTACCCAGGAGAAGTCTGTCTTCTGCCGTATCAGGTAGGTGAGGGGAGGTGGAGAAGACCTCTGCCTCCTTTTTTTTGTTTTTTGTTTTTTGTTTTTTGAAAGGGAGTCTCATTCTGTCGCCTAGGCTGGAGTGCAGTGGCATGATCTCAGCTCACTGCAACCTCTGCCTCCCAGGTTCAAGCGATTCTCCTGCCTCAGCCTCCCAAGTAGCTAGGATTACAGGCGCCGCCACGCCTAGCTAATTTTTGTATTTTTAGTAGAGATGGGGTTTCACCATGTTGGCCAGGCTGGTGTCTTGAACTCCTGACCTCAGGTGATCCGCCTGCCTTGGCCTCTCAAAGTGCTGGGATTAAAGGCACGAGCCACTGTGCCCGGCCTACCTCTGCCTCTTTCTGCCCCCTCCTCAGGGTCTTTGCTGTTGTGTGCTGTGATCTTGTGGTTGGAAGAGTGGGTGGCTCTCTGTTGAAAGTCCCTAATGCTCCTCTCTGCTTTGCTAGAGGAGGTCCTGACCGGGATCCAGGGCCTCGGTACCAGCCATTCCGCCTAACCCCGTATGTGACCAAGATCCGGGTCTCAGATGGGGCCCCTGCGCAGCCGTGCTGCCTGCTGATTGCAGAGCGCATCCACTCGGGTTACGAAGGTGAGCAGGTCTGGGCCCTGGCCTGGTGGGGGCTGGGAGGAAGGACATTTCCTCATGGTCAGGCATGAATTTGGGAGGCTTAGCCAGACCCTTTGAATTTTGGAACAAGAAAAGCTTTTGTAAAGATGAGGATTTGAGCTCCTTTTAGAGGTAGAGTTGAGTATCACTGAGCTAGAGGAGGGTAGAGAAGAATTCCTTGCTTGCTCTCAGTCGTGGTACTGGTACAGGGCATAGGATTGGCCCAGACCATCTTTGGGCCCATAGTGCCCAGGGCACAGCTGTGTGGCAAATCGTCAGCCAGCCTGGGCCCAGGCAGAGTGGAGGGCTGAGGAGTTGGGCATTCTGGACGAAACCCAGTAACCACACTCTGTGCCTCAGCTCCCCGGATACCCCCTGACAAGAGGATTTTCACTACACGGCACACGCCCAGCTGCCTCTTCCAGGATGTGGATGAAAGGTGAGGATAGGACCTAGAGGAGAGGAGGGCAGCCAGGGCTGAGGCCACGGCCACTCTGATGCCTCCTTCCCATTCAGGGCTGCCCCCCTGCTGGGCTACCTGCCCCAGGACCTCCTGGGGGCCCCAGTGCTCCTGTTCCTGCACCCTGAGGACCGACCCCTCATGCTGGCTATCCACAAGAAGAGTGAGTTCCTCTTGCCCTGCTCACCCTTCCCACTGTCCCGGGCTTTTGAATGGCTGCCCTTCAGGTTGGGTCTCTTGGTGCCTTGCTCTCCTGGATCTCCAGTGCCATGGCCTCCCCATTACTCAGCTCTCCCTCCCTTTGACCCCTCCTCCTTTCCCACTTCCATCAGTCCTGCAGTTGGCGGGCCAGCCCTTCGACCACTCCCCCATCCGCTTCTGTGCCCGCAACGGGGAGTATGTCACCATGGACACCAGTTGGGCTGGCTTTGTGCATCCCTGGAGCCGCAAGGTAGCCTTCGTGTTGGGCCGCCACAAAGTACGCACGTAAGTGGGGGCCATGTCCCCGAGCTGGCGTTGGGGATAGGGCAGTGTGGTGGGGGACAGGACTGGGCCAGGCTGGACTCACTCTTCTCCACCCTACAGGGCCCCGCTGAATGAGGATGTGTTCACTCCCCCGGCCCCCAGCCCAGCTCCGACCCTGGACACTGATATCCAGGAGCTGTCAGAGCAGATCCACCGGCTGCTGCTACAGGTGAGAGTAGCGGAGAGGGAGCGTGGGAGGTGAAGAAGGGGGTGGGAAGTAGGATCAAGCCATCTAACCTGCCCTCTCCCCGCTGCAGCCCGTGCACAGCCCCAGCCCCACAGGACTCTGTGGAGTCGGCCCCGTGACATCTCCAGGCCCTCTCCACAGCCCCGGCTCCTCCAGTGATAGCAACGGGGGTGATGCAGAGGGGCCTGGGCCTCCTGCGCCAGTGAGTGACCTGCTCCCACCGCGTTCTCTAATCGCCCTTTCCCCTCTCCTCCTCGGAACCAGCACTGCCAGTCCCAGAGTCTTGCCCGATCCCCCTTTGCCCTCTCCTTCCTGCCGTTTCCTTCTTACCCTGCTCTCATCAAGGCGCCTCCCCACTGGTACTTTCTTGTTTTATTGTGCCCTTGGCCCCTGACACTGGCCACACCCCCTGCTGCTGCTCACTGTGGTGCTGTCCTGCAGGTGACTTTCCAGCAGATCTGTAAGGATGTGCATCTGGTGAAGCACCAGGGCCAGCAGCTTTTTATTGAGTCTCGGGCCCGGCCTCAGCCCCGGCCTCGCCTCCCTGGTGAGTTGGTGACAATGTATGGGTGAGGAGACAGACCTGGGGGGGTCCCCTGATCTTCACCGCCAACCTATTTGCTGTTTTTTTCCATGTGAGCTTGAGAAGACTATTTTCCTCTTTCTCTCTTTGCCCCAGCTACAGGCACATTCAAGGCCAGGACCCTTCCCTGCCAATCCCCAGACCCAGAGCTGGAGACGGGCTCTGCTCCCATCCCGGCCCCACTAGCCTTGGCCCCTGAGGAGGCCGAGAGGAAAGAAGCCTCCAGCTGCTCCTACCAACAGATCAACTGCCTGGACAGCATCCTCAGGTAAGGCCTGCAGGCGTCTTCTCCACCTCGGGCTCTAGCCCTGCCCACCCCAAGCCCTTCTTTGATGCCCTCTGCTGTGTCCATCACCAGGTATCTGGAGAGCTGCAACCTCCCCAGCACCACTAAGCGTAAATGTGTCTCCTCCTCCTCTTACACCACCTCCTCAGCCTCTGACGATGACAAGCAGAGGACTGGTCCAGTCCCTGTGGGGACCAAGAAAGGTAAAGACCCAGTGCACCCTGCTCCCACTGCCCCGTCCTGGCCCGGTGGCCCTGTGTCTTTTCCCTTCTGCTGCTGGGCCCTCTTGCTGTGCCCTGCCCTCCTCCCCAGCCTCCTGGTCTCCAGACTGTTCCCTACCACCATCCCCTTCCCCTTTGCCCTGGGATCCTCTCTCCTGACTTCCCAGTGGGGGTGGGGATGGTAACTGGCACCATCTCTCTGCACAGATCCGCCGTCAGCAGTGCTGTCTGGGGAGGGGGCCACCCCCCGGAAGGAGCCAGTGGTGGGAGGCACCCTGAGCCCGCTCGCCCTGGCCAATAAGGCGGAGAGCGTGGTGTCCGTCACCAGTCAGTGTAGCTTCAGCTCCACCATCGTCCATGTGGGAGACAAGAAGCCCCCGGAGTCGGGTATGGGCGTGGAGCTGGGGGGCAGTGCTTGGGCTCTACCAGTCTCCCAGCTAGAGCTCCCTCCTGCCTTTCCCCTCCCTTCCAGCCCAATGGAGAGAAGGAGGCCTCCCTTGACGTGGGGCTTGGGGCTACCGCTTCTTGCTCTCCCGTCCCTGCCAGGCTTCTCGACTTTGCCCTTCCCCTGTTCTGCTTCTCGTATTGTTACTGTCAGTTGAAACACACAGTCTGGGGTAGGGGGTTTGCCCTGAGGTGCTGACCACAGAGGGTCTGAAGGCGAGGAAAATTGAAGCTCCCTGAAGGGTCTTTGGATATGGACCTTGAAAATGTGTGAAGGGCTGGGCGTGGTGGCTCAGGCCTGTAATCCCAGCACTTTGGGAGGCTGAGGTAGGAAGATCACCTGAGATCAGGAGCTCGAGATCAGCCTGGGCATCATGGTGAAACTCTGTCTCTACTAAAAATGCAAAACTTAGCCAGGCGTGGTGGCACGCGCCTATAGTCCCAGCTACTTGGGAGGCTGAGGCAGGAGAATGGCTTGAATCCAGGAGGCGGTGGTTGCAGTGAACCGCGATCGTGTCCCTGCACTCCAGCCTGGGAGAAAGAGCGAGACTCTGTCTCAAAAAAAAAGGAGAGAAACAGAATGTGTGAGGGAAAGCCAAGGGGTGGGCTTCTCTTCCAACGAGAGTTGTGAGGGGGTCATCCCAGTAGAGTTCCTGGAGGGGAGTGGCCACTGGAGGGACCTGAGTATCTATCGTCTCCTCTTCTGGGCCAGCTTTGCATGGAGGAGAGGACCCAGGGCCAGCCCTTGGCAGAGAGGTGACCAAGAAACGTACATGGGGACCAGGCTCGGCTGTGGGGCAGAGCCACCAGGGGTTGGCTAGGCTATCGGACAGGGAGGGTGTGGTATGGATTTGTTGACCCCTGAGGTGATTCTGATGACCTTTCTGTATTTCACCTTCCTCAGACATCATCATGATGGAGGACCTGCCTGGCCTAGCCCCCGGCCCAGCCCCCAGCCCAGCCCCCAGCCCCACAGTAGCCCCTGACCCAGCCCCAGATGCCTACCGTCCAGTAGGGCTGACCAAGGCCGTGCTGTCCCTGCACACACAGAAGGAAGAGCAAGCCTTCCTCAGCCGCTTCCGAGACCTGGGCAGGCTGCGTGGACTCGACAGCTCTTCCACAGCGCCCTCAGCCCTTGGCGAGCGAGGTAGCCACCTGGGGCCTGCCGGAGCCTGCCCTTTGCCCAGCCTAGGACTGGACTGTCGGGGGGTGGATCTTAAGGGAGGCGTTTCTGCTCCAGGGACCCAGGCTGGTGGTGGTTCCACCACCAGGCCTGCCTAGGGACAGGTCCCTCGCTAGCTTCTCCCCACTAGGCTGGGGTTCTGGGCTGCAGCCAGAGGAGGGCAGCCTGGGGGGATGGCACTGGGACGGGCAGGCGGAAGTGCTGTGCTCCAGGTAGGCGACTTCAGGCCTAGCCTGGGGGCAGGGGCAGGAAGTGTGCCCACTTAGGAGTCAGTTGTCACTGATGAAGAGACATGCATAGACTCTGGGCCAACTCTGGGTGGGGTCTGGGCTTCAAGGGCAGGTGGAAGGCAGCCCCTCCAGGTGCCTGAGGGAGACCCCCTGCAGGCAGACGCAGGACTCAGGACTGGGCTTTCCAGCCCCCCTCTTCACTCCATCGCAAGCTAGGCAGAACACGGCCTCGATGGGCAGGAGGAACGCCTATGCTGGCAGCGCCCGCAGGAGTTTGGCGGAGGGACCAGAGCCACCTGTCCATGTGTCCATGGACGCACCCTGCCTCCTCCATCTGCCAGCGTGCCTCCATCTTCCGCACACCCCCAGCTCGACCCCTCTTGTAACCTCTCCCTGGCCTTGTTCCTTTCTCAATAAATCCCCTTGTCCCTGGCTCCTGTGATTCTTCCCTGAAGGTGCCCCACCTCCTGAGCCCCCCATTCTGTGTGGGTTGAGAAGCTCTCTGGAGCCTTGGCCTGCCCTCTCCCTGGTCAGAGTGTCACGGCAGTGTGGGTAGCAGGGGCACTAACCCCAGGTTGAGGCCCTCGCTAACCCTAGTCTTTTCCCACAGGCTGCCACCACGGCCCCGCACCCCCAAGCCGCCGACACCACTGCCGATCCAAAGCCAAGCGCTCACGCCACCACCAGAGCCCTCGGGCTGAAGCGCCCTGCTACGTCTCACACCCCTCACCTGTGCCACCCTCCACCCCCTGGCCTGCCCCACCAGCCACTACCCCCTTCCCAGCAGTTGTCCAGCCCTACCCTCTCCCAGTGTTCTCCCCTCGAGGAGGCCCCCAGCCTCTTCCCCCTGCTCCCACATCTGTGCCCCCGGCTGCTTTCCCCACCCCTCTGGTGACCCCCATGGTGGCCTTGGTGCTCCCTAACTATCTGTTCCCAACCCCATCCAGCTATCCTTACGGGGCACCCCAGACCCCTGCTGAAGGGCCTCCCACTCCTGCCTCGTACTCCCCTTCTCCATCCTTGCCCGCCCTCCCCCCAAGCCCTCCTCGCCGCCCGGACTCTCCACTGTTCAACTCAAGATGCAGCTCTCCACTCCAGCTTAATCTGCTGCAGCTCGAGGAGCTCCCCCGTGCTGAGGGGGCTGCTGGTGCAGGGGGCCCTGGGAGCAGTGCTGGGCCCCCACCTCCCAGTGAGGAGGCTGCTGAGCCAGAGGCCAGACTGGTGAGCACTGATCCCTGCGTCTGCCCGCCAGTCCCCACCCCAGCCCCGCCCCTTTGCCACCTTATGCTGCCTGCTGCCTCTGCCAGGCCAGTGTCTCAGCCTCCAGGAGGTGGAGGGAGACCCCAGCTGAATTTCTGAATGAGGCAGAAATTGGCTAACTCCTCATTGAAGGGACAGTCCTGTCTGTCTGACAGGTAGTGAGGACATCTCAGTAACTTCTGAGGGAGTATCTGCCACTTGGAAAGGGTCTGGCCTCACATCCCCACTCTTCGCCAGCTTTCTTCTCTCTCAGCCTGGCCCTACTGTCACGAAGTGGGGAGCAGAGACCACTGGGGTTGGATGTGCCTCTGCCCACAACCAGTGAGAACAGTTGAAGGGAAGCGTAGGTGCTGACCCCTTCATCCCTCCTTGCCCCCGTCCCCTTCTCCAGGTGGAGGTCACTGAGTCCTCCAATCAGGACGCACTTTCCGGCTCCAGCGACCTGCTGGAACTGCTGCTGCAAGAGGACTCGCGCTCCGGCACAGGCTCCGCAGCCTCGGGCTCCTTGGGCTCTGGCTTGGGCTCTGGGTCTGGTTCAGGCTCCCATGAGGGGGGCAGCACCTCAGCCAGCATCACTCGTGAGTGCCCCGCCTCCAACACCTCCCAGGGTCGGGCAGTGACTGGGGAGCCGGGAGCCCAGGCCCCATCTTGGCGGAGCTTCCTAAGGCCATTGGGATGGACATGTGGCCTTTGAGGGAGGCCTTGTGAGGCCCCCGGAGTGGGCATGCAGCCAGCCTGACTCCACTGGTCTGCCCCCCCACTTCTCAGGCAGCAGCCAGAGCAGCCACACAAGCAAATACTTTGGCAGCATCGACTCTTCCGAGGCTGAGACTGGGGCTGCTCGGGGCGGGGCTGAGCCGGGGGACCAGGTGATTAAGTACGTGCTCCAGGATCCCATTTGGCTGCTCATGGCCAATGCTGACCAGCGCGTCATGATGACTTACCAGGTACCCTCCAGGTGAGGCATTTCAGAGGCCGCCTTGGCCTTCCTTTCAGAGGTAGTAGGGGGGCAGTTTTCTTTTCTGGGACTAGCTCTGTCCTGGATAGGATAGATGGTTCCTATCCTCCCTGCCCCTTGGATCTCTGTTACTAGTTCCTCCCAGGAGGAGAGCGGTTTCCTGGTCTTGGGAGCCTTGACCTCCCATAGCCCTGGTTTAGGGGAGGAGCATGAGGCGGGGAGTTGTGGTAGAGGAAGGATGCCAGCTTCACAGGTCCTGGTCCGGGTCCTGGATCCCAGCCTCTGCCTTCTGAACCCCTTCTCGGGCAGGGACATGACCTCTGTGCTGAAGCAGGATCGGGAGCGGCTCCGAGCCATGCAGAGGCAGCAGCCCCGGTTTTCTGAGGACCAGCGGCGGGAACTGGGCGCTGTGCACTCCTGGGTCCGCAAGGGCCAACTGCCTCGGGCTCTTGATGTGATGGTGAGAGAAGCCTGGGACAGGGGTAGAAAAAAGAATTGAGCTTGTCAAGTTCAAAGGATCGAGGCCAAGAGCTGATCTCAATATCCTTGGATCATTAATTCTGAAGACTGTTGATTCCACTGAATTTGCTGTGGATTATTATTAAGCTGCATGAGTCTTTGCAGAACTTTTCTCAGCCTATCCTATGCTAATGTGCATTGTGACGCTCCTGTAATGCTGGGTAGAGGGCACAAGGCACCTTCCAACCTTGTTGGACTGCAGGTGCATATATGTGGACTGGTGCTTCTTGGGAGTACATTTCCGGAAGCACAGTGGGCTGGGGGTGGGAAGCTGGGCTGACAGGTTAGCAGTGAGGACCCTCTCTGACTCCCTCATGTCCATTTCTTTTACCAAGGCCTGTGTGGACTGTGGGAGCAGCACCCAAGATCCTGGTCACCCTGATGACCCACTCTTCTCAGAGCTGGATGGACTGGGGCTGGAGCCCATGGAAGAGGGTGGAGGCGAGCAGGGCAGCAGCGGTGGCGGCAGTGGTGAGGGTGAGGGCTGCGAGGAGGCCCGGGCCCAAGGTGGGGCCAAGGCCTCAAGCTCTCAGGACTTGGCCATGGAGGAGGAGAAAGAAAGCAGGAGCTCAGCCAGTCCAGCCTTACCTACAGCAGGAAACGGCACGAGCTAGACTCCATTCTGGGACCATCTCCAGGAGTCCACAAGATGCTTTCTTCTCCTATGTCCCAATTCTCAGAACTCAGATGTGGCTGGACCAACCAGTGGGAAACTGCCCCAGCTTCTCCCACCATAGGGGGCCGGACCCCCATCACCAGCCCAGGATCCAGGGGCTGCCTCTGACCTCGTAGGGAGCAGAGAGCAGAACTCCGCAGCCCAGCCCAGCCCAGAGGAGTGTCACCTCCCACCTTTGGAGAGGAATCCTTCCCTCCCCTGGACAGAGTTGCTGACAGGCTGCTTAAGTGGCCTCTCCATATCCTAGCTGAGCCTGAATCCGACTCCTGAGGGTTGGGGCTGCACTTATTTATCGGGGGAGACAGCTGTCTCTCCCACCTCCTCCCCACATGGGAGGAGAGCCTGAGGCCCAAGCAGGACCTGGGGGATCCAGCCCCTAGCTGCTTGGGGGTGGGGGAGGTTGGTGGACCATGGAGTCCCTGGTGCTGCCCCTCAGGTGGGACCCAGGTGTTCTCAGCTGTACCCTCTGCCGATGGCATTTGTGTTTTTGATATTTGTGTCTGTTACTACTTTTTTAATACAAAAAGATAAAAACGGCCAGGACTTTGTGGAATGAAGTTTGGGGTTGGGGTGAGGGGAGCGCGTCTAGGAGGGACTCGGCCCTGCTTCCAGGAAGGTTGTAGTGAGGGTGCACAGGGCCATCCCCTGAAGACCCCCATTCCTCTTTCCCCCCATCCTGTCCAGGTGAGGGCCCTGCTCAGCCTACTACATCCACGCCCAGCTCTGACTCTGCTGTCCCCTCTAGCATGGCCTCAGCTGGGTTTACCCTGGGAAGGAGAGATGAGAGGCACGTGTGGCCAAGGGCTTGGGTGAGCTCCAGCCCAGGTCACAAGTGGCCGAGGCAGAGGAAGCCCGCTTAACCCCGTCGTGCCTTGAGGTATTCGAGGGTGTTTGTCTTCCTTGGCTTCCTTTTTTAAATAAAAAAAAGACGGAATTTCACTCTGTTACCCAGCTGGAGTGCAATGACGCCATCTCGGCTCACTGCAACCTGCGCCTCCTGGGTTCAAGCGATTCTCCTGCCTCAGCCTCCCGAGTAGCTGGGATTATAGTGTCCACCACCATCCCCGGCTAATTTTGTATTTTTAGTACAAATTAGAGATGGGGTTTCACCATTGTTCAGTCTGGTCGCAAACTCCTGACCTCAGGTGATCTGCCCGCCTCGACCTCGCAAAGTGCTGGGGTTACAGGCGTGAGCCACCGTGCCTGGCCTTCCTTGGCTTCTTGGTCACCACACAGAGAGGTCAGTCTAGGTAGCTAAGGACACATGGAGTCATGTGCTCACTCAAGGTTGAATTGGCCCCAAAGGTTTGGAAGAATGCAGGAGCAAAGCATTAACTCTCTGGCTCAGAACCTGAAAAGGAAGAGGTAGCTTAGGAAGGGATGAGTCGATGAAGAACCACTGCAGACACTTATTTACTGATTATCACTTACTGTCACCCGCTCACAGTTGATTTATTTTGAGGCATATTTACTTTACCCCGGCGCTGTGGCTTAGCTGGTTAAAGCGCCTGTCTAGTAAACAGGAGATCCTGGGTTCGAATCCCAGCGGTGCCTGAGTTGGTGGGGAGTGATATATTATTGCTGCAAGTGCACTTCACTTTCAAAGTGCGTTTCTGTGTGGTTTTAAGAAAGATTCTTCTTACAAGCCAATCCGTCTTTGGGCCTCCGTTCCCCTGCACTTTTAGTGTGTATTGGAAGCTACAGATTCTCACTTCGCTTTCATGAAGTAGCATGAAGTAGGCATCTCAGGGTCTGTCCTCAAGGGTATGGAAGACAGGGCTCGGATTTGGGACCGTTTTGTTTCCATCCTATGCTCGGGTAGGAGAGGGAGAATGGGAAAGCTGCCACTCCAGCGGGGCCGCTGACGGCTGCTGGAGAGAAGGCATGGTCTGCGCCACCGAGCCGAGGCGCAAGAGCGCTGGCATCTCGAGGCAGCGTGGGTGGAGTCGGCTGGAGGCGGGCGTGTTGATAGGCAGCTATAGTTGCGCAGGGCCGAGCCCGCACGCGGCTGTGATGGCCGAGTGGTTAAGGCGTTGGACTCGAAATCCAATGGGGTCTCCCCGCGCAGGTTCGAATCCTGCTCACAGCGTCAGTACTTTTGGTAATAGGTATCTCGGTCTCTGGAGAAGGAAAAAGCAGTTTGTTTTCTAGTTCTTTTTTTTTTTTTTTTTTTTTTTTTTGAGACGGAGTCTCGCTCTGTCGCCCAGGCTGGAGTGCAGTGGCGCGATCTCGGCTCACTGCAAGCTCCGCCTCCCGGGTTCACGCCATTCTCCTGCCTCAGCCTCCCGAGTAGCTGGGACTACAGGCACCCACAACCGCGCCCGGCTAATTTTTTGTATTTTTAGTAGAGACGGGGTTTCACCGTGGTCTCGATCTTCTGACCTTGTGATCCGCCCGCCTCGGCCTCCCAAAGCGCTGGGATTACAGGCGTGAGCCACCGCGCCCGGCTTTTTTTTTTTTTTTTTTTTTTTTTTTTTTTTTTTTTTTTGAGACGGAGTCTCGCTGTGTCACCCAGGCTGGAGTGCAGTGGCCCGATCTCGGCTCACTGCAAGCTCCGCCTCCCGGGTTTACGCCATTCTCCTGCCTCAGCCTCCGAGTAGCTGGGACTACAGGCGCCCGCCACCACGCCCGGCTAGTTTTTTGTATTTTTAGTAGAGACGGGGTTTCACCGTGTTAGCCAGGATGGTCTCGATCTCCTGACTTCGTGATCCACCCGCCTCGGCCTCCCAAAGTACTGGGATTACAGGCTTGAGCCACCGCGCCCGGCCTGTTTTCTAGTTCTTTCCTTGGAGAATCTCCCGCGTTATTCTGAGAATCTCAGGGACTCGGCCGTCAGGGTCCAGCCCGCGAGCGCCCTCTTGCGAGTCTCATACTCCTGTCGACCTGCAAAAGCCTTTTTACTGCCGATTTCACTTCCTAACGCCACCACGCTCAGGTGGCTCCTTAGGGCTACTCAGCAATCGTTACTTCCCCCCAATTCATTCACTCTCCTACTCTCCTATGCGACTGCTTCATTCCTACCCTTACCTCAAACTGCGAATCCCTTCTTCATCGTTCCTCATCTTCTACTTCCTGATTCACTGAGAAAATAAAGCCTTCCGGAGTTTCCCATCAACATTCACATCGCACCTACCTACCTACCTACCTACCTACCTACCTACCTACCTACCTACCTACCTAGTTGAGTCTGTGACCACATACTCTTCTTTTCTCTCATTATTGTAGATGAATGCTTCCATCTAAAGCCAACCCCTACTTTTACTAGATTTCCCATCCCCCCGGCCCACTCAAGCAAGGACACTGCTTTTTTTCCTATACCATCAAATTTTCCCTCTCAGCAGGGGGCAGTGGCTCACGCATGTAATCTCAGCACTTTGGGAGGCTTGACGAGTGGATCACTTGAGGTCAGGAGTCCGAGACCAGTGAAACCCCATCTCTACTAAAAATACAAAATTAGCAGGGCATGGTGGCTGGCGCACGCCTGTATTCCTAGCTACTCGGGAGACTGAGGCAGGAGAAGCACTTGAATCCGGGAGGCGAAGGTTGCAGTGAGCCGAGATCGCGCCATTGCCCTCCAGCCTGGGTAACAATAGCAAAACTCCATCTCAAAAAAAAAAAAAAAAAAAAAAAAAAAAAAAAAAAAAAAAAAAAAAATCCCTCTCTACTTGATTTTTCTCATTAGCCTACAAACACGAATTTCTCCCAGTTTAGAAGCAAGCCAACAAAAGCTATCTTGACCCCACACGCCCGTCCAGCTACCACTCAATTTCTCTACTCCCTTCTACAGCAAACAGAGCAAGTTATCCAATTCCATCTTCCCACTCTCCTTTGGACGCTTTCTAATCATGTGTCCCCCGCCCCCATCAAAGTTGCCGTTGTTAAGGTTGCCGAATGACCATCACATTGCTAAATCTAGTGACCATTACTTAGCTGCAGTTGATACCGATGCTTACTCTTCCATTAGAAACACTCTTCGCTTGCCTTCTAGGACGCTACGCCCTTCTGATATTCCTTCTACTTCATCAGCAGCTTATTCTCAGACTGCTTTGCTGGTTCCTCACCTTCTGGATCTCCGAATGTTGGACTGTTCCCAAGGCTCAATTTTCCAGCCTCTTCTCTATCTGTACCCACTACCTTGGTCATTTCCAGTTTTGTGGCTTTACATATCAGATTCATACATCCCAGATTTTCATCTCCAGCTCCAGAACTCTTCCCTGAATTACAGATGCTTATATATTATTGCCCACATACCATCTACACTTGGAAACCTAATACAGATCACAAACTTAAAATGGGCAAACCAAGGCCTGGCGCGGTGTCTTGTGCCTGTAATCCCAGCACTTTGGGAGGCCAAGGCCTGAGGTCGGAAGTTCCAGACTAGCCTGACCAACAGGGAGAAACCCGTCTCTACTAAAAATAGAAACGTAGCCGGTCGTGGTGGCAAACACCTGTAATCCCAGCTACTGGGGAGGCTGAGGCAGGAGAATCACTTGAACCTGGCAGAGGTTGTGCTGAGCCGAGATCGGGCCATTGCGCTCCAGCCTGGGCAAAAAGGGTGAAACTCCGTCTCAAAAAAAACCCAAAACAAACCAAAACAAAAAAAACACCCAAAAAACAAACAAAAAAAACCCCCAAAAAACAAAAGTGCAAATCAAACTCCTAGGCTTCTTCTCCAAACCTTCTTCACCTGTGGCCCTTTCATCTCAGTAAATGGAAATTCCATTCCTTCAGTTGTTTAGACTAAAAACCTTAGTATTATCCCTGATTGTTCTCTTTCTTTCCCACTCTACATCGAATGAGCAATTTCTATTTAAAATATGTTAGGGCCAGGTGTGATGGCTCACGCCTGTAATCCCAGCACTTTGGATGGCCAAGGCAGGAGGATTCCTTGAGTCCAGGAGTTCAGGACCAGCCTGAGCAACATAACAAGACCCCAGTCTCTGTGGGGGGGGAATTAGCTGAGCATGCTTGTTGTCCTAGCTACTTGGGAGGCTGAGGAGGGAGGATCACTTGAGCCCAGGAGGCTGAGGTTGCAGTGAGCAGTGATTACACCACTGAACTCTAGCCTGGGTGATAGAATGAGACCCTGTCTTAAACAAAAAAGAAACAAAGTCTAACATTTGACTATTTGCCATGACCTTCACCATTTCACCATGGTCCAAGCCACCCTCATCTCTCACCTAGATTATTGCAATACCCCCCTAAGTTATTTCCTGGCTAGTTCCATGACAGTCTACTTTTTTTTGAGGCAGGGTCTTGCTCTGCCTCCCAGACTGGAGTGCATGATCTGGGCTCACTGCAGCCTCCTGAGTTCAAGCGATTCTCGTGCCTCAGCCTCCCAAGTAGCTGGGACTATAGGCGTGCACCACCATGCCCAGCTAAATTTTGTATTTTTAGTAGAGATGGGGTTTCACCATGTTGCCCAGGCTGGTCTCGAACTCCTGACCTCAAGTGATCTGCCCCCACTCAGCCTCCCAAAGTGCTGTGATTACAGGCGTGAACCACCACTCCTGGCCTCTACTTTTTTTTTTTTTTTTTTTTGAGAGAGGGAGTCTTGCTCTGTGGCCCAGGCTGGAGTGCAGTGGCTGCGATCTTGGCTCGCTGCAACTTCTGCCTCCCAGGTTCAAGCAATTCTCCTGCCTCAGCCTCCCAAGTAGCTGGGACTACAGGCATGCACCACCACACCTGGCTAATTTTTGTGTTTTTAGTAGAGACGGGGTTTCACCATGTTGGCCAGGATGGTCTCGATCTCTTGACCTCATGATCCTCCCGCCTCAGCCTCCCAAACTGCTGGGATTACAGGTGTGAGCCACCGCGCCCAACTGGCCTCTACTCTTAATATACTGGGTAGATTGATCCTTTTAAAACATAAATCAAGGACCCGGCGCAGTGGCTCACACCTGTAATCCCAGCACCTGGGAGGCCAAGACGGGTGGATGACGAGGTCAGGAGTTCAAGACCAGCCTGGTCAACAGGGTGAAACCCTGTCTCTACTAAAAATACAAAAATTAGCCGGGCATGGTGGCAGGCGCCTATAGTCCCAGCTACTCGGGAGGCTGAGGTAGAAGAATCGTTTGAACCTGGGAGGCGGAGGTTGCAGAGAGCTGAGATCGGGCCACTGCACTCCAGCCTGAGCAACAGAGTGAGACTCCCTCTCAAAAACAAACAAACAAACAAACAAAAAAATAAATCAGATTCTGTCATTTCTCTTCGAAGTCTTCTAATGGAGGTATCAATATGAATTCATGGTTTTTATGTGTACAGATATAGAAATAAATATATACACATACACAACATATACACACACATATTTCCTAGCTCTGTCCACTGAGTGAGCCTAGAAACAATGATATCCCACACTAAAAGCCCCAAATCTTGGTTACTAAATGCCATTCTTTGCTAAAATGAACCAGGACTCCTTAGAGAAGAGGTTGATTCCGGCCAGGCGCGGTGGCTCACGCCTGTAATCCCAGCACTCTGGGAGGCTGCGGCGGGCGGATCACGAGGTCAGGAGATCGAGACCATCCTGGCTAACACGGTGAAACCCCGTCTCTATTAAAAATACCACAAAGGAAAAAAAAAAATTAGTCAGGCGTGGTGGCGGGCGCCTGTAGTCCCAGGTACTTGGGAGGCTGAGGCAGGAGAATGGTGTGAACCCTGGAGGCGGAGCTCACAGTGAGACAAGATCCTGCTGTAGCAGGACGAGCCGCAGACAAAACAACTCAGACACCGGATTAAAGAAGGAAGAGGTTTTTTATTCGGCCGGGAGCATCGGCAGACTCGCGTCTTAAGAGCCGAGCTCCCCGAGAAAGAAATACTTGGCCTTTTTAAAGGCTTACAACTTTAAGGGGTCCACGTGAAAGGGTCGTGATAAATCGAGCAAGCGTGGGAAACGTGACTGGGGGCTACGTGCATCAGCTAACAAAAAGTTTTACAATGCTTTTTTTCATACAGTGTCTGGAATTTACAGATAACACAAGTAGTTTAGGCCAGGCATTGATGTTATTATTATTACTTTGTTTAACTCCTAGGACTGGGTGGTGGTGCCAAGGTTGTCTGGCTATTTATCTTACTTTTGTTTCTCTCTCTCTTTTCTCCTGTCTTTGAACTAGGCAAGGTGGGGGGAGGAGGGCAGCAGGAGTAGTAGTGCTCTCCTTCCTTAGTGCCACTGCACTCCAGCCTGGGCGACAGGGAGAGAGACTCCCTCTATAAAAAAAAAAAAAAAAAAAAAAAAAAAAAAAAAAAAGAAGAGGTTGATTCCAGGACTGGGGACATTTTGGAACATTTTGTTGCACCGGAATGTAAAGAAATGCTAAAGAATATTTGGTATGTATCAAAAAAGACACAGCAGCCAGGGTCTGCAGCCAAAGGGGCGCCCATTGGCTAAATCTGGGACAATTTGAGCATTAAAATAAAGATTGTGATGGATTATAATAATTGAATAAAATAAAAACCCAAAATCAATACTGGTATAAATAAATAAAGCGCAGTGGCTCCTGCCTGTGCAAATCCCACAGTTTTGGAGGATTCGTTGAGCCCAGGAGTTCTACACCAGCCTGGGCAACATAGTGAGATCCCCATCTCTACAAAAAATAAAAAAAACTAGCCAGGCCTTGCGGTGTACACCTGCAGTCCTAGCTACTTGGGAGGCTGAGGAGGATCACTTGAGCCCAACAGTTCAAGGCTGCAGTGAGCTATAATGGCAGCACTGCACTCCAGCCTAGGCAACAGAGCGAGTCCCTGTCTCAATCAATCAATCAATCAATCAATCAATCAATATTCTTTGTACTATTCTTGACAAATTTCTGAAAGTCTGAAAATGCCAGACATATTGTCACCTCAGGGCTTTTGTGCTAGCAGTTCCCTCTGCCTGAAACGTTCTTCCCCAGTTATCCCATAACCTGCCCAGTCATCACTTAAATTTTGTCTTCTCAGTGAATCCTTTGCTGATCATCCCTGATGACATCTAAAATTACAATTCTCACTCTCCACTCCCCTTCTCTGCTTGCTTTTTTCTTTTCTTTTTCTTTCTTTCTTTCTTCTTTTTTTTTTTTTGGAGACGGAGTCTCTCTCTGTCGCTCAGGCTGGAGTACAGTGGCGCAATCTTGGCTCACTGCAAGTTCTGCCTCCCGGGTTCACGCCATTCTCCTGCCTCAGCCTCCTGAGTAGCTGGGACTACAGGTGCCCGCCACCTCACCCGGCTAGTTTTTTTGTATTTTTTAGTAGAGACAGGGTTTCACCGTGTTAGCCAGGATGGTCTCGATCTCCTGACCTCGTGATCCGCCCGTCTCGGCCTCCCAAAGTGCTGGGATTACAGGCTTGAGCCACCGCGCCCGGCCCTCTTTTCTTTGATTTTGCCACCCAAGGCAAGCGGAGCAGGGCAAGACCTGAAGTTTGCCTTGTGGGCCTGGAGAGCATCTATCCTGGTCTTTCCTTGGCCCAGGGTCCTGGTCCTCCTACTGCCCAACCCCCAATGCCCCAGGACTCAACCCTCCAGGAACTCCCTCTACCCAGGGCCCAGGGGCTCCCGGGAAACCAGCCTTCCTTTTGAAGAACTGAAGAGGGAGGAGCTAAGTCTTGGAAACCAGGACTGGGGAGACTTCGCAATGGGGGAAGGGAGGCTGGGACACTCTACCGGCTATGTGTATATATGTATATATGTGTATATATATGTGTACTGTATATATATGTGTACTGTATATGTGTACTATATACACATGTATGTGTATATATGTATATGTGTATATATGCGTGTACCATATACACATGTATGTATACACATGTGTATACATATATACATATATGTATATATACACATGCATGTGTACACATATATACATATATATACACATGTATGTATACACATATATACATATATACACACACACATATATATATATGATTATAATGGGGATTGCCGGACGCAATGGCTCACGCCTGTAATCCCAGCACTTTGGGAGGCCGAAGTGGTCAGATCACCTGATGTCCGGAGTTCCATACCAGCCTGGCCAACATAGTGAAATTCCGTCTCTACTAAAAATACAAAGATTAGCTGGGAGTGGTGGCTAACGCCTGTAATCCCAGCTACTCAAGAGGCTGAGGCAGGAGAATCGCTTGAACCCGGGAGGCAGAGGTTGCACTGAGCCGAGATCCCAGCATTGCACTCCATCCTGGGCAACAAGAGCGAGATTATAATGGGGCTAAAAAAATTCCTTATCGCCGGGCGTGGTGTCTCACGCCTGTAATTCCAGCACTTTGGGAGGCCAAGGCTGGCGGATCACGAGGTCAGGAGATTGAGACCAGCCTGACCAACATGGTGAAACCCCATCTCTACTAAAAATACAAAAATTAGCCGGGTGTGGTGGCACCGGCCTGTAATCCCAGCTACTTGGGAGCCTGAGGCAAGATAATCGCTTGAACCCGGGAGGCAGAGGTAGCAGTGAGCCGGACCACCGCACTGCACTCCAGCCTGGACAACGCAGTGAGACCCCGACTCAAAAAAAAAAAAAAAAAAAAAAAAAAAGAAAGAAAAATTCGTATCACCTAAAGATCGCATAGCTATCATAACATTGTAGTGCCATGCATTACCTTTGAGGTACACAAATACTTACCATTGTGTACAGTTGCCTGCAGTATTCAGTACAGTACCATGCTGTAGCTGTACGCGTAGCTTAGGAGCACAATAAGCTACACAGTGTAGCCTAGGTGTGTAGAAGGCTCTACCATGTAGGTTTGCATCACTACACTCTGTGATATTTGAATAATGAAATTGCCTAGCAACGCATTTCTTTGAATATATCCACACGTTAAGCAATGCATGACTGTACCTAAGACAAAGATCTGGGAGTTAACCCCTTCATGTTTTCTCTTCTCACCACCACCTCAAGGCATTGCCTAGAAGACTGCTCCAGGCCCAAATGAGCCCTCTGCCTTCATTCTCTAAATAGCAACAAGAGCGATCTTTTAATTCTATCTATCTATCTATCTATCTATCTATCTATCTATCTATCTATCTATCTATCTCTGTCTAGAGTCTCGCCCAGGCTGGAGAGCAGTGGCGCAATCTTGGCTCACTGCAACCTCCCCACTCAGACGCGCACCATCACCCCTGACTAATTTTTTTTTTCTTTTTTCTTTATTTTTTTTTTCATTAAGACAGAGTCTGGGTTTGTCGCCCAGGCTGGAGTGCAGTGGCGCGATTAAGGCTCACTGCAACCTCTGCCTCCCAGGTTCAAGCGATTCTCCTGCCTCAGCCTCTGGAGTAGCTGGGATTACAGGCACACGCCATCACTCCCGTTTAATTTTTGTATTTTTAGTAGAGACGGGGTTTTGCCATGTTGGCCAGGCTGGTCTCGAACTCCTGGGCTCAAGCGATCTTCCCGCCTCAGCCTCCCAAAGTGCTGGGATTACAGGCGTGAGCCACAGCGTCCGGTCCAAAGTGATTTATTATTATTATTATCATCATTATTTTGAGACGGAGTCTTGCTCTGTTACCCAGGCTGGAGTGCAGTGGTGCGATCTCGGCTTATTGCAAACTCCGCCTCCCAGGTTCAAGCGATTCTCCTGCCTCAGTCTCCCGAGTAGCTGGGATTACAGGCGTGTGCCGCCACGCCCGGCTAATTTTTGTATTTTTAGTGGACAGAGGGTTTCGCATGATGGCAGCCTGGTCTCGAACTCCTGAAATCAGGTGATCCACCTGCCTCGGTGTACCAAAGTGCGCGGATTACAGGCATGAGCCACCGCGCCCGGTCCCAAAGTGATCTTTTAAAACATAAGTCAGAGAATATAACTTTCCAAATGAAAATCCTCCACTAGCTTCCAATTGCCCTTAGACTAAAATCCAAACCCCTTCAACACTCTCCAAGATCCTGTGGGATGGGCTACGCCTGACTCTCCAATCTGATTTCTGCCACTCTGCAAATTCCCCATCCCGGGTTCGCTGGACCTCTTTCTCCAGCTCCCACCAGCAAATAGCTCTCCTGCCTCAGAGCCCGTAGTTGCAGTTCCCTTTACCTGGACTCAAGGCTGCTGACTACGCTGGCGTCAAATATCAACTCTTCACAGAGGCTGTGTCTGACCATCCAGAGTAAAGTAGCCCTTCACTTTCAAGTCATCGCCATGACCCTTTTGTTTTGTTTTGTTTTTGTTTTGTTATTGTTTTCTTTCCACAGCCTCATAACCATCTGAAGCTATCTTACGTTATTTTTTGCTTTCGCAGTTATTGTCTGTCTTTCCCATTGTAACGTAAGCTTCAGGAAGGCCCAGACCCAATGTACTCCTTCCAGTACTCAGCACACGGGAGGCACCCAATAAATATGGGCTGACCGAATAAATCCAGCAGCTGCGCACACAGGCATATAGATAGATGCACGTGTTTGTTTGTTTTGTTGTTGTTGTTTTTGTTTTTTGTTTTTTTAAACAACAGTTTCCTTCTGGAGGCCACGGTTACTACTTAGAGCTAAGAAGAGAGCATTCGCAGTCACAGATACAATCCGAGGACGAGACAGAGACCCAGACCCTGGCGCAAATAAAACAGGCTGAAGGAAACGGGAGAGTCAGCTCCAGGGTGGGTTCCAGAGAGAGAGAGACCCAGATAGACTAAGACCGAGACAAAGATTCACTCAGCGAACCTAAGACCCGAGCCCACAGGTCCCGGCAGCTACCGCGGACAGAGCCAGGAGGAGGAGGCGAGCGGAGGGAGGCTTAGCGCGCCGGAAGGGAGCGGACCGTGGGGAGCCTCGCCGCCCCGCCCCGCCGCTCCGCCCCGCCCGGCTCACAAGTGGTCGCCGCAGGTGGCGGTGCGCCTGCCCGGCCGCCCTCGGGGCCGACGCGTGCGGGATCAAAGCGGCCGGGAAGGGGCGGGGAGGGGAGGTGGCAGGAACCCGGAGGTGTTAGCGAGCTTCCCAGGGGATGGCAGGAGCGTGGGAGCGCAGAGTCCCGGGAGGCAACAGAGACTCGGAGAGACGATGAGATACCAGAGACCCGAAAGAACCAGAGGCGGAGATGCAGACGCCAAGTGACCGGAGAGACGCGGAATCAGAGATGCGGAGGAACGAGACCACCGACACCCAGAGAGACCCAGGGTAGAAGTCGCTGAAGATCTGGAAAGAACGTGAGAGACACAGAGATGGAGAAGCTAAGGGGCACTCAGAGACCCAGAAAGGAGGCTAGACAAAAAAGGCACAGACCCATAGACTTAAGAAAAGGAAGCGTGCTTCAGAGAGAACGGAAAATAATAGAGGAAGAGAGGTGGAAAGAACAAGGGATTTAGAGTAGGGGGCGGGAAGACCTGGCCCCTCCCCCGCGGGGGGCCGAGAGGACCCCCGGGGCAGGGATCCGAGCACTGTGTCCTTTCTCAGGGTCACGCCTGTGGAGGTGCGGGCGGGGGACGGAGGGAGGAGTGTGGAGGATGCAGGACCCCCAGGCTGGGAGGAGGGGAGAGTGAGGGCGTGCGGAATCAGGGTGTAGGCCTGGGGCTGCAAACTCTGCTATAGTCAAAAGGCTAAGATTTATATTTGGCAGAAATATTTGAGTGAAAAGATGCTTTTTAGATGTTTCCAAATGTATTATCCTCTCTTTGGAGAGGAGAAAATAAGGCTCTTGCATTGGCCGGGAATCGAACCCGGGCCTCCCGCGTGGCAGGCGAGAATTCTACCACTGAACCACCAATGCGTGACTACTGGGGTGTGCCAGGAGACTATCTGAGTTCGTAAGAGGTTGAGGCGGACCCGGACAGGCAACTGTGTAGGCCGGGGAACTGGTCCCGAATAGTTGACGTGGGTGGAGCGCCAGGTCATCCTTCCTCTCGTCCGGATCCGGCCACCGGGCCATAAAGCCGCCCCATATGGCCAGGGGCGGCCCCACACCCGGGTGCGAACAGCCTGGGGCCCCCAGCCTCGCGTGCAGGTGAGAAAAATTCAGCCCGAGCCCAGGTTCCCAAGGAGGGGGGCAGCGGGGGCTGTTGGGGCCACACATTTGCGTTCCCATTTGGCTGAGGGACGGAGAGGGGGGATGTGCTGGGGGCCCTGATCCCAAATGGGAGCTCCCTCCTCAAGGTCTGTGCCTCTCTAGGCTCTGGCTACAGCAAGAAAGGCTCCGTTACAAAACCAAGGTGCGGAGGGCCGTTGGGAGGGCTTGGAGGAATCCCCACTGGTCTCTGACTTCACAGCTATCTTCCTTCTCGGTCTGCAACCCTGTCTTTCCGTGTCTTTATCTCTGGCAACCTGGCTGTCCCGTTCAGTTTCTGATTTATCTTCTCAGGCACTTTGTCCCGAAGCCCCCGAGTGGTCAGGCATCGTTCTGCGGAGGGTCATGTTCTTGGTTTGAGGTGGGTGTTGACCCCTTTTCTGTATCCCTTGCTTTCCCCTTAGTAAAACTGCCTGCTCCCTGCTACCCTACAGTCACCAGGGGCCTCCAGAAGCAAGCAATGCGGGCACACTTGCGTGAGGTGTCCCATCAGCCACACTCCTGAATCTCCTATGACTAGTTTTGAATCAAATACTTGTGCTGTAAGTGGAAAGACCTCTCCACTCTACCTATGTTTCAAAGACTTGCTCCCTCTGCCTTGAAGTTCCTCCTTAGTCCAGCCATCCTCAAGGAGACCTTTTCCCGGAGCACCTATTTCACTGGGCTTCTGTAACAGCTACTTAGTGTCACGTGGTCTTTTCCATTAGCTACTGCAGGGATAAGCTGGGTCTCTCCTGCGTATCTCACTATGACTCGCCCGAGCCTAGACCAGTGCCCTGTCCGCACAGTGGGCGCGCAGATGTTCGGGGACTTGAATGTAACTGGCTTAGACAGAAGAGAGCGCCTCTCCAACCTCCTGGCAGAGCTTCGGTTGAGTCGGACGGATTCACCCAGCACACTCGGGTTGCTCCCAGTCTCGACTAGGAAGCGAACTCGGAGATGATGTATAAAATTCAGCCTGGGGGCTGTTTCAGGGTTAGTGAGGGTACAGTAAGTCTCCGACAAAGCTGCAATTCTGGAGGAACTCTGAATTTCATCCCCAAGCGAGCTCTGCCCCTAATAACCTCCTGCCTTCAGCTGGGTTCCGCCTCCTTATACAGCCTTATGGTCCGTAAACCAGCCAGTGCCCCCATTCACCCCTCACTTCCCACACTCCCAGGCCAGTTTCTCTACTTCCCCTCCCCCCTTCACTCCTCCTCTTTCCGGGAGCCTCGTGCCGGGTCCTAGAGGGGCAGAATCCGGGTGCCGAAGGGGGCGGGGTCGGGTCCTATCCCTCCTACCCTGGGGCCGCGGAATATAAGGCTCCAGGCGAGCAGGGACCCGGTCCACACCAGGGTCCGGAGGAGCAATGGTCACCCGGGATCGAGCTGAGAATAGGGACGGCCCCAAGGTGAGAGGCGGGAGGGGAGGGAGCAGAGGTCCCTGGTTTGGCCAGGGGACTGGGCCCCTGACGCCGTCGGTCTGGAGAGAGACTGGGGACGCAGGGGTGGAAGGGGAGCCGTGCTTCAGGACTCCAGGAGCCAGGAGCTGGAGAGGAAGCTGCAAAATATGAAGAAGGGGACAGGGGTCAGAGCCAGACCTGAGTGGGCGGCGGAAACATAGGACTAGGGGTCTAGGTAATGGGGGTCGGCACCGTGTGGCCTGGGGAGGGAGCCGGTGTCGGAGTAAAATAAGCAAGTAGAGGGCAGAGCCAAGGGAGGAGGGTGGGAACGAAAAGAGAAGAGGATAGTCTCTTGCTCTGCGCTGGCTGTGAGGCGGGCGGGGTTGGCCCAAGACGGTCTTGTAGAGAAGGCCCCGGGGCGTTGGTTCCAGAGGCCCCACACTGGTGGAAGATTTTAGGAGAACCAGTGGAGAAGGTGACGGCCTGGAAGGTTTTGAGGGAGAAGAGGCGGCGCGGTCGCGCTAGGTATCTCCCTTTCTATACTCAGGGCCGCCAGCTCTGAGCCTGGCACCGTGCGGCGCACGTGCCTGCGTGCAGAGGGTTCCCAAAGTTCTCCACTGAGACAGAGAGAAACTGCACGAGACGGAGACGTAGAGAGAAAAGAGGAGGAGAGACACAGAGAGGGGAGGAGGGAGGACGAGACTGAGAGAGGAGAATGCGAAGATCCGGGGAGGCGAGCTACAGAAACTGATCTAGGGGCATTGGGAGGGGGAGCGGAGAGGGATCGAATGGGGTCGACCCTAGGCAATCTGGGGTCTTGGGGCCGGGGTGGAAGCCGGGCTCTCCCAGCGGCGGGATCCGACGCCGGCGCGGCCGCGCTGAGTCTCGGTCCGGTCGGCCCGCTCTCCTTTTCCCGCTGGTCGCAGATGCTGAAGCCGCTTGTGGAGAAGCGGCGCCGGGACCGCATCAACCGCAGCCTGGAAGAGCTGAGGCTGCTGCTGCTGGAGCGGACCCGGGACCAGGTCAGTCCCTCCGCTAGCCCCGGGTCCCCAAGCTTCCCGTTTCTGCGTCCCAGGGCTTCCCACTGGGGTGGGGACACGTGCTTGGTTTGCAACCCTGGCTCCAAGGCATCCTCACTCGAGTCCCGCCTTTGGAATTCCATCCCAGACCCCCACTCGCTCTCAGAACACGATCTTCTTCGCCACCCCTCGGGTCTGTAAGTTTCACGCCTGGTTCTGTAAATTTCGCTCCCGGGTTCGGTCCGTTTCACCCTTTGGGTCTCTGAACTGTCCGCTTCCCCCTCCCCCATAACCAGCTTCTGATCAGCCAGCTTCTGTTCTGTTGGGTGGTTAATTTCATTCCCTGGGTTGCGGTTTCAAATCTCCTCCTCACGCGTTGGGCATTGGTTCCATCCCCTCGGATTGGACAGTTTCGTCTCGGGGTGGGCCAGGACCTCCCTTGGTCATCTCCACGCCGCATTTGGTCGCGCGTTCTGTGGGCAGTGCGCAAATGCGATCGGGGGTACCCCCAGCTCCCGCATCCGCCCCTCCCTTCTTCCCCCTGCCACTTTCCCCCTTTCTCCCCACCCCTTTCTGTCTCTGCGCCCTCCCCTCCCGTCTGTAGAACCTCCGGAACCCGAAGCTGGAGAAAGCGGAGATACTGGAGTTCGCCGTGGGCTACTTGAGGGAGCGAAGCCGGGTGGAGTCCCCGGGTACAGCGCGGGGGTGGGGCAGCGGAGGGAGGGAGGGGGGACGCCAGGAGGCTCCGGCCGGGGCAGAGCGGGCGGGCCCTGCGGTGGATGGTGGGCTTGGGGAGTGGCCGGTTCTGCTCCGAGGCGAGGTTAATAACACCCGCGCGTGTCTGTCTCTGTGTCTCCCTCATTTTCTCCCTCTCTCCGTCCATCTGGCTTCCTGTCTCTGTGCGCCTGTCCGGCCTTGGTATCTCTGCGCCCCACCCCTTCCCTCACCCCTGCTGGGCCCCTGCCCTGCCCACCTGTGCTCCCGCCGGCCGCACCCACCGCCGCGGCTCCAGGGGTTCCCCGGTCCCCAGTCCAGGACGCCGAGGCGCTCGCCAGCTGCTACTTGTCCGGTTTCCGCGAGTGTCTGCTTCGCTTGGCGGCCTTCGCGCACGACGCCAGCCCGGCCGCCCGCGCCCAGCTCTTCTCCGCGCTGCACGGCTACCTGCGCCCCAAACCGCCCCGACCCAAGCCGGTAGAGCCGAGGCCTCCAGCGCCGCGCCCATCCCTGGACCCCGCCGCACCGGCCCTTGGCCCCGCGCTGCACCAGCGCCCCCCAGTGCACCAGGGCCCCCCTAGCCCGCGCTGCGCATGGTCCCCATCCCTCTGCTCCCCGCGCGCCGGGGATTCTGGCGCGCCGGCGCCTCTCACCGGACTGCTGCCGCCGCCACCGCCGCCTCACAGACAAGACGGGGCGCCCAAGGCCCCGCCGCCCCCGCCGCCCGCTTTCTGGAGACCTTGGCCCTGAGCCTTGGGGGGTGGTGGGGGCGGGGTCTAGGGGTGGGGTAGAGACTCCAGCCCGAGGGCAGCAGAGGGACCCGGGCGTCCGGGCGAGCAGGTGTTGGGGAGGGCGGCGGGGCGCGCGGGCTCAGCGCGCGGGTGAGATGTGGTCTATATTAGAGTATCTATATAAATATATATTTCCCTGGTTCCTGTCCCTTTTCCCTGCCCCAACTTCTTCCTTGCGTCTAGGATTGTACTCTCTCTGCCCCCCAGCCCAGTCCCAGTCCCTTCCCGAGTCCCTAGTGCATGGAATAAAGTGGTTATTAAATCCCCGTGTGTCCCCGAGCCAGGGGCCTGCCTTTATCTCGACGTCCACGCCCACTTTCCCTTCCCTTCTGTCTCCCACCCTCAGTCCTGCTCTCCATGGCCCAAGCCCCGGGGCAGACAGGTAAGTAAAGAAGAGAGCAGGGCGGGAACTGAGATCGAAATAGAAACCAGGTGGAAAAAGAGAGCGATAGGGTAGGGGGAGAAAAAAACGGATAAAAGGAAAATTTGAAATAAAGTCGACTCTGGTGGGATTCGAACCCACAACCTTTGAATTGCTCTAATTCGTCACTAGAAGTCCAATGCGCTATCCATTGCGCCACAGAGCCACCTCGCGGGCGGCGGCATCTTCTAGCTTACCGGTACTAGAGTGGGAAAGGGGCAGGGCTGGGGGAGTGGGGGGCGGACATACCAGGAGCGCGCGGTTTGGATCGCAGAGGCCAAGCCAGGTAGAGGGAGCGGGCGCAAAGCATGTTAGCCAGGTGAGAGCGAGGGTGCATATAGGTCGAAAAAACAGGGAGGGAGAACAACGGAAAATGGGTGAGCGAGCGAGTGCAGAGCTCCGGCTGCCCGATTGGGGGCTGCTTCCGGCTCAGGCGCTCCCCACTCCCAGATGTAGTCCCACCCAAATAAACTACTTTTGTTGTAAATTTCTGTGTGTTTCTGTCTCTTCTCGTTTATCTGTTCTGTCATCTGCTGCTATGCGGTCCAGAGTCTCGATGGTTCCCCATTTCCAGTCTGAAAGATATGGAAAAGGAGATGGATCAGTTTGGCACTCTTAGTTTTGCCCCATTCCCTGCTTCTAGTCTCTTAGGAGGACAACGGGGACACAGTGCTTTCACGCAGGTAGCGTGGCCGAGCGGTCTAAGGCGCTGGATTTAGGCTCCAGTCTCTTCGGAGGCGTGGGTTCGAATCCCACCGCTGCCAGGCCGGAGTTTTTCTGGTGGATCAAGCACCTGACATAATTCCGTTAGGTTCTACCTATTTACATGCAGAGAGTAATTTTATTAATTCCCCTGTTAATAGTTTCACCATCATCTTCCGTGTTTGGTCGTCCAGACAGATCATACTCCTGCATTCATCCCTCAAGCTAAGACCTGATAGTAGCTGCTGAAGCAACGTTTCCTTTCTTCATAACATCTCTATTTTAACATGTTTTCAAATGTTAGCTCAGCTTCCAAGATATTTAAATAATTTGTTGTATGTTCTCCTAACACTGTGTTATAGGACCCAATCACCTGGTAGGAAAAGCACAAATAACTGGTAGTGTCCTAGTTTCCTTTTTTTTTTTTTTTTCGGTCGGATTCTCTTGGGTCATAGGAGTATTCCTGTGTGAAAATCAATTAACAGCATGCAACATGCTGATATTGAAGGGAAAAAAGTTAAGGTTCCACCGAGATTTGAACTCGGATCGCTGGATTCAGAGTCCAGAGTGCTAACCATTACACCATGGAACCACCCTCTTACTGGCTCTCAAGATTATGTACATTACTGGACATTCTATTTTGCGTGTTTTCCACACCCGTCACTGAAAGAAAACGAAAATAAAACAAAATCTGCTGTTGGATATGGTAGACACCGTTATCGAGCACTTGAAATATATGAATTCAGATGCATTGCCAGCTGCTAAATATCTTCTTTTGAAGGCTTTGTACAAACAAAAAGACTTAAAATTTCATTAATAATTTTAAAATGTTGATTATGTGTTAAAATAAGATTTTGATATATTAGGGTAAGTAAAATAGATCCGTCAAATTAATTTCGCTTGCTTCTTTTTATTCTTTGTAATGTGGCTACCAGAAAATTTAAATTCGATAATACAGCTCGCGTATGTCGTTTTCAAAGTATATTTATTACCCTCCACCGTCAGTTGCTGTATTTTGCGGAAACCAAGTTTCTGTTCCACTTAGTTTTAAAAGCTAGTAACTATTTTTGTTACTATTTTAAGCGAAGTGCGGTACCTTAAAAGGTAAAACAATCCGCCCGAACAGGGACTTGAACCCTGGACCCTCAGATTAAAAGTCTGATGCTCTACCGACTGAGCTATCCGGGCTCTTAACGTAACAGTTACTCTTTCTTTATAAGAGAATTCTCTATATGAAAATCCAGGTTTGTAGAACCGCAAGAGGATTGTGTGTACCTATGCAGAATATTTTGGCACAGATTCAGAGGCGGCGGATGAAGCCCACCTGCTGCTGATTGAGCTTTCTCTGCCTCCGGTTCTTAGAGCCCCAGCCGAGGCTGGGACGCAGGGACTGGAGCATAGCGGAGGCTTGAACGGTGCGGCGCCGGAACTGGCCGCGCGGGGCCGCTGCGGACTATGGGCTTCTCCCTCCGAGAGGTTCTTCCCCAGTCCCACGTGGCCCAGATCCCGGACACTCGGGCTCCCGGGTCCTGCAGGCACAGGGCGGTCCTGGAGCGGAAAGAATGCCACGCGGGGCCTTCAGACGCTGTTTGCCGGCGCTGTATTTCGCTTTCCTGACCGGCCCTACTCCAGAGCAGAGAATGAGGTCGGGCGTGCCAAAGGCTGGGGACAAAGAGGGCCAGGCGTGGGGGGATCGGTGTATGGGGTGACAGGGGAGCTGTTCCTGACCATTTGACGTGTGTTGGAATGCGTGTGCGACTCACCTGCGTGTGGCTGCAGTCACATGAGATTTATGACCACGTGCAGCTCTCCACTGTTTAGTGATTCACACGGATGATTCACACGTAGGAATGCAGGTGCCCTATGCTCATCTCCGCCTGGGAATGGGGAGGAACAGATCTTGGGGGACATTGGGGACTGGGCGGACAAGCAGTCCAGGGCATCAGTCCGGGCCGCTGACCAGGCAGAGAGCAGTGTCCCAATTATACAGGCGTCACCTCCTCGTCTCCGTCTCAGCATCTGGTTCCTCCCTCCGCAGTGGAACCCAGGCTCCTGATACCCATCCGGGTGAGTCAGCCAGAGGGACCGGCTGTGTCAGAGGCAAGCAAACAAGTATTAGAGTGCAAGACTGTGGGCGGGTCTGCCGCTCTCCTCCTCCAGGCCGGCTGCTCCTGCGGCCAGCGTTGCCGGGAGCATCCCTTCCTCCTTCCCATCATGGCAGTGTACCGCCTGTGTGTGACCACTGGTCCCTACCTGAGGGCCGGCACACTGGACAACATCTCTGTCACACTGGTGGGCACGTGTGGTGAAAGCCCCAAGCAGCGGCTAGATCGAATGGGCAGGGACTTCGCCCCTGGATCGGTGAGTACAAAGAAGACAGGGAAGCGCCACCTCTGAGGGGCAGGGGCCGCAGGCGGGAGGAGCATTCCTCCTGGACTCTTGAGATCCTGCTGAAGTCAGGATACCGGCCCTGACCTCCTCACCTTCCCTACTGAGGTCTCTGTCTTTTCTGGAGATGAGGAACTCCATCCAGGCAGGACTGTGGAGAGGAAGGAGCGTTGGACAGGGAGTCGAGGGACTTCCCCTGGCTCCTAAACTCCTCCCATAATTGACAGTGGGCTTTGGGCAAGTCGTTTCCCCTCTCTGAGCCTGGGTTTCCTCTTATCTGGAGGGGATCTGCCTGCCTCTGCCAGCCCCAGGTGGCCTCCACAAGGGTTCCCAGCCGGCCTAGGAAGCTAGTGAAATGCAGTGCCCACTGTGCTCAGGCACTTTTTTCTTTTCTTTTCTTTTCGAGATGGAGTTTTGCTTTTGCTGCCCAGGCTGGAGTGCGGTGGCAGGATCTCAGCTCACTGCAACCTTCGCCTTCCGGGTTTAAGTGATTCTCCTGCCTCAGCCTCCCGAGTAGCTGGGATTACAGGCGCCTGCCACCAAGCCCGACTAATTTTTTGTGTTTTTAGTAGAGATGGAGTTTCATCCGGCAGGCTGGTCTCGAACTCCTGACCTCAGGTGATCCACCTGCCTCGCCCTCCCAAAGTGTTGGGGTTACAGGCGTGAGCCACAGCGCCCGGCCAGGGGACCCTTTTTCTAATTCATACAAAAGCCGGGTGTGGGCTAGCAGCAGCTCAGGTTTGTATGCCCGAACAGGCTTAGTTGTAGATGCATCTTGCAAGGCGCAAGGCCGCCTTGGCAGTTCCCTGCCTCTCACCTGCTTGCTGTCTTGGTCCCCTCAGGTGCAGAAGTACAAGGTGCGCTGCTCGGCAGAGCTGGGTGAGCTCTTGCTGCTGCGTGTACACAAGGAGCGCTATGCTTTCTTCCGCAAGGACTCTTGGTACTGCAGCCGCATCTGTGTCACCCAACCGGATGGTACTGTATCCCACTTCCCCTGCTATCAGTGGATTGAAGGCTACTGCACCGTGGAGCTGAGGCCAGGAACAGGTGGGCCAGGGGCGAGGACTACACTGTACTGCAGGTGTCTTTTGGGATTAGGAGTGGGGTCTCACAGAGCCCCAGAGTGTAGGGAACAAGATTGAGGTCAGAAACTCTGGGCTCCCAAGTAGATGTCTTCTGAAAAAAGGGAACCTCTCAAGCCCCGAAATGCGACGGTTTTCCAGATGGTATTGACTCTTCTGGAGACTGACATAGACACACCCACTCATATAGGCGTGCACCCTTCTCTCATACACATAGGAAGCACTTTGCTTTCCACAGCCTCGCTCTGCACTTTTCCAGAGTGAGTTCCTCCAGAACCCAGAGAGGAACTAATCCGCACATTGAGTCATTAGATTTTAACAGGTGGAGAAGCCCTGGCTGCTTAAAGATTTTAGCTGGAGAGGCCCTGTTCCCTCCCCTACTACTAGCTTTTCCAGTGTGGATGAAGACCCTGAGAGGTGCTGCTAAGATTCCTTGTTGAATTTCTGGATTCCATGGATGCTGGGCTTGAGCATCTTCAATTTCCAGAGCTGTCCGATCTGGAGAGGCAACAATAGGGCTGCTCTTGGTGTTGGGAGGAGGCTCAGGATGAAGGAGGGATATTCTAGGTCAAAGTGAGGCAAGTCAATATTACCCCATGGTCCATAATAAGTTTTCCACAGACCTCACTATAAACTCTCATCTGTCACCACAGCACATCCATCCATAGCTACACAAAATATATTTGTTCATCAGTCATTTACCAAGTGCATCTCATACACATGGGCCAGGCACCATGCTAGAAGCTGGGAATACAGAAAAAAAAAAAAAAATACGACTTCTGCCTTCAAGGAGTTTATAGTCTGGAGGGGAGATACACATGCCAACAATTAGGAACGTTGTTATAATTTGGGGGTTAGGCTGTCTTGAATCCCTTCTACTGATGAATACACAAGGAACGTGGGGGCACTGCTACGTGATTCACAGGGATGTGGCTGTCGGATTGGGTTCAAGGGTCAGGGGGTTCAGGCAAGGTTTGCAGAAGATGTTGTTTGAAAAGAGACTTATGCCAAGAGTAATCTTCATTCCCCACAGCAAGAACTATTTGTCAGGACTCCCTTCCCCTCCTCCTGGATCACAGGACACGGGAGCTCCGGGCCCGACAAGAATGCTACCGGTGAGGGTGGCCTAATTTGACTTCTTTCCCCATCTTTATTCTGACCTCAGCCTTAATCAGATTGTTCCTAACTCTAACCTCATTCTCAACCTCGGGTGCCTAACTTGGATCAGGACTCTTATTTGGACCTAACCCCACTTTAATAGTGACCCTGAGTCTGAACTGAGAACACCAATAGTAACAGTTGTCCCAACACCACCAATGAATCCATACTCAGCCCTCAACTGTCCCTGATGTAACCCAGATCCCAATATCAGAAGTGACCTGAAGTATCCTCCAATCTCAGTCCTTTCTCATCTTCCCCCCATAAATCGGCCATGATTTTAATCTCAACACAAACCCATCACTAACCCAGTGTGGGCATTAATGCCATCCTCAAATGCTACCCTTACGTGAAGCCCAGTGCTTTCATGGAGAAATGTCCAATTCCTTGTCACCTATCCAGAAAGTAGGTGGTTTCTGAAGTTTTAATCTGAAGTCATGTCTTTAAAGCTAAGACTTGTGTTTATCCTGAGCATGACTTGCCACCTCTGGCCTCTTTCCCTCGGAAGCTGGAAGATCTATGCCCCTGGCTTCCCCCGCATGGTAGACGTCAACAGCTTTCAGGAGATGGAGTCGGACAAGAAATTTGCCTTGACAAAGACGACAACTTGTGTAGACCAGGGTGACAGGTGAAGATTAAAGCTTGGGAAGGAGGGGAAAGAAGGTCAAGTGAGGGGCTGTTGAGAGGATGGGGTCCTGATAGCCAGGAAGGAGGGGTAAGGGTCTATGACAATGCAGTTTCATTCAAGTGTCAGGATGGGAGATGGCCCCAAAGGGTCTGGCAGAGAGGAGGAGAGTGAGGAGGTTATTTTAGGTCAGGAGCAGAGAGGGCAGGGGAGGAGCCGGGAGTAAGGGAGACCTGGGAACTCGGAAGGCAGGAAAGAGGGAAGGAATTAAGGCTGCAGAGCCCAGTGACCGGTTTCTGTCTTTCTACACCCCCAACCCCCAGCAGTGGGAATCGGTACCTGCCTGGCTTCCCCATGAAAATTGACATCCCATCCCTGATGTACATGGAGCCCAATATTCGATACTCAGCCACCAAGACGATCTCGCTGCTCTTCAATGCCATCCCTGCGTGAGGCCATTGCCCCTCTGATGAACATCTCACATCTCTGCCCATCCATCCCCTCCCCTTGCTCCCAAACTGCCCCTTCTCCCTATCCCCAGTATCCCCTCTCCCTACCCCAGTCCCTCCTCTCTGGACTCATTCCCTCTCCCTGCCCCACAGTCTTCCCTCTCTACATGGCCCCTGCCCCCTTCCTGCCCCTGTCTCCCCCTTCTGCTCCCCATTTCCCCTCTCCCTGCCCCCAGACTCCTCAGCCTCTGCTTTCATGACTGAATTCCTCGTGGTTTTCCCACCCACCCCCACGGGGTGTTGACTGGGCAGACCCCCAGCAAGCGTTTGTGCAGTGAGTGAGTGAGTACTTAGGAGCCCAGGGGACATAGTTCTTGGGCCTGTCAGATCATTCCTCCCCCTTTGCCACCCTGCCTTCCCCAGGTGCCCACACTTTTCAGGGCACGTCACTTTTTTTTTTTTTTTTTTTTTTTTTTCCAGACAGAGTTTCACTCTTGTTGGCCAGGCTGGAGTGCAGTGGTGCAACCTCGGCTCACTGCAACCTCCACCTCTCGGGTTCAAGCGATTCTCCTACCCAAGCCTCTCAAGTAGCCTCTCAAGTAGCTGGGACTACCGGCTAATTTTTTATTTTTAGTAGAGATGGGGTTTCTTCATGTTGGTCAGCCTGGTCTCGAACTCCTGACCTCAGGTGATCCATCTGCCTTCACCTACCAAAGTGCTGGGATTATAGGCATGAGCCACCTCGCCCAGCCCACATTACCCTCTTTATGCATCCTATGTTATTGACCTATTGCCACAGGTGTACTTGTTCCATGTTCCATTCCTTTTGTTGTTGGTTTTGTTGTTGTTGTTGAGACGGAGTCTGGCTATGTCACCCAGGCTGGAGTGCAGTGGCTGGATCTCAAGCTCTGCCTCCCGGGTTTACGCCATTCTCCTGGCTCAGCCTCCCGAGTAGCTGGGACTACAGGTGCCCACCACCTCACCCGGCTAGTTTTTTGTACTTTTTAGTAGGGACGGGGTTTCACTGTGTTAGCCAGGATGGTCTCGATCTCCTGACCTCGTGATCCACCCGTCTCGGCCTCCCAAAGTGCTGGGATTACAGGCTTGAGCCACCGCGCCCGGCCTTTTTTTTTTTTTTTGAGATGGAGTCTCACTCTGTCGCTCAGGCTGGAGTACAGTGGCGCGATCTTCACTCACTGACGTCTCCACTTCCTGGGTTCAAGCAATTCTCCCACTTCAGCCTCCCGAGTAGCTGGGATTACAGAGATGCACCACCACACCTGGCTAATTTTTGCGTTTTTAGTAGAGACAGGGTTTCACCATGTTGGCCACGCTGGTCTCGAACTCCTGACCTCAGGTGATCCACCCGCCTTGGTCTCACAAAGTGCTGGGATTATAGGCGTTAGCCACCGAGTCCTGCCTGCATTCCATTTCCTTTGATTCAAGCCCATTCAGTGAGTGCATATTATGAACTGGGTATGGTGGGACAGACACAGCCAAGTCCTTGCCCTGAGGAGCTCATAGTATAATGGGGATGATATATGTCCACTGGGCTTAAAGTACGATGCAGGGAATGATGAGTGTGAAAGATTCAAGGCATGTGTTTTGGAGGTGTTCAGGCAATGCTCCATAAAGGATTTTGCTTCTGAGCCGTGCCTAGAACAGCTAGATTTTTATCATAGAGATGTAGTAGATGGCTTTCTACCAGAGGTACAGCTTAAACGAAGACCTGGAAGTGGGGAAAGCTGATTTAATTTAAAGCATGTTTCTCCATATTATAAAATAACGTTGCGGGGCATGGTGGGGCACACCTGTAGTCTCTGCTACTTGGGAGGTTGAGGCAGGAGGATTGCTTGAGTCCAGGAGTTTGAAGCTGCAGTGAGCTATGATTGTGTCTATGAACAGCCACTGCATTCCAGCCTCGGTAACACAGGGAGACCCCATCTTAAAAAGAAGAAAAAAATAATAATGCTCACTTTAAAAATTCAAACAGTACAGACATCCACAAAATGAAGACTATGCATCCCTCCACATGCCAGCCCCTCTTCTACTGTCCAGTGTAAAAAGCATGTCTCTGATCATGTTTGGAGAGTGGGTCTTGGTTGGCCCTGTTTAATGCCCAGGGTGGATGAAAATGCTGGAGAGGTTGGTAGAAGCTGGCTGGTGGGGATCTCCATGGGCTAGTCAGGCTTGGCAGCTGGGGCTCTGTCCTGTAAGCAGAGGGGAGCCAGTGGAGGTCTGTGACAAGAGGGCAGCTTGGAGAACACAGGCCAAAACACCAGTGAGGGTGGCTTGTCTGCACCATAGGGCTGTGTGTGCCAACTTTATATGTAAGTACAATGGCCTGTCTTAGGGATGGTTACATATGAACCAGGGTCTTCTGAGGCCACAGAGCCTCCACTGGGCACTAGACTTTTTCTCCCATGTGGATTGTTAGGCATCTCTACTCTGGTGATGGACCCTGTTAGTTCCTCCAGGCAGAGGGGGACACAGTGGTTCCCAGCAGACTTTAGCCCCCAGACCTCAGCCTCATCTTTTCCTCTCCCATCAGGTCCTTGGGAATGAAGCTTCGAGGGCTGTTGGATCGCAAGGGCTCCTGGAAGAAGCTGGATGACATGCAGAACATCTTCTGGTGCCACAAGACCTTCACGACAAGTAAGCAGAGCCAGGCAGGAGATGTCTACCCTCACCTTATCTTGTACTCAGACCCTTTCCTCTCCTTCCTGGGAAAGGACCCTCTCCCAGCCCTCCCAGGGAGACTGCTGGATTTGAGGGGGAGGGGCTCCTGGCTTCACTGGTGGCATCTCCCAGATTCCTCTGGAGAACAAAGCACCTTCTCTGAGGAGGGGACAGAAACAGGGGGAGTCAGGAGACAGAGACACTCTGCTTGCCTGGGAGAGGGTCACAGTCATTTAGGGAATCTTGGTCCTGATCAGGGACACATGACTCTCTTCCCCCACTCCAACCACCAAGTGATCCAGGCTTTGGGTCCAGAAAGACTTAGGTTCGAATCCCTGCTCTGCCACTCGGCTGTGCAAGTCACTCCATCTCTCTGACCTTTACTGTCTAGTATTAAATTGAAGATACAATGATTCCTACCTCATAGAGTTTTTGGGAAGAAAACCTAAACCACAATGACAAGCAAAGGACTTGAAAGGACCAGGATCTAGGGAGGTAGTTTCTAGACCAACTGGTCCCCTCTCTTGCCCCCCAGAGTATGTCACAGAGCACTGGTGTGAAGATCACTTCTTCGGGTACCAGTACCTGAATGGCGTCAATCCCGTCATGCTCCACTGCATCTCTAGCTTGCCCAGCAAGCTGCCTGTCACCAATGACATGGTGGCCCCCTTGCTGGGACAGGACACATGCCTGCAGACAGAGCTAGAGGTGGGTAAGGACCTGGGCAGTGGGCCTGATAGGTGGGAGGTGGGTGTGTCGCCATTATGGACAAGGGATATGTGTGGAGGGTATGGAAATGGCCCGGGCTGCATTTCACCTGTGGGCCTCATCCTCTGGGCAGCCGTGGTCCTGCACACTTTACATAGAGCAGATACGGTTGATGGTCAGGTTGGGGTTGGGAGGCTTTGAGGCCTGAGATGGGACCTGGTGGAAATGGTGTGAACGCGCAGGGTGGTTGCAGGCACATTTTGGAGGAGGCCTTGCCCTTGTTTTGAGGCCTCCTGAAGAGGTGCTGAGGCCTAGGGGAAGGCTGTTTTAGGACAGGCCAATGGTAGGGCCACCAGATACATCAGGGAAAATCACGGAGAACTAGGAGCTCTGAGGTCGTCAGAGAAGAGGCTGATCCAGTCTTTTTGGGGCAGCCAAGCCCTCAGGCATTCTCCTCCAGAAAGCTAGAGACGTGGTTGGTCAGTTCTCGTGTGTTGATTTAGCTGTTGCTGGATACACAGTGCTCAGATCTCAGAAGAGGATTCCATCTGAGTTGAGAGTGGGGAGGACTAGGTATGAGGTGAGGAGGAGAGGACGTTGGCTTGTCCCAGCAGGTGAGCGGTTGCACAAGGAGGGACTCAGCTGGACCTCATTCCGGACATTCTGGGAAGGGCGGGGTACCCCACGTTGGTCATTAATTCAGGCACCAAGAATTTCTGAGACCTCAGCTGGGGACCTCAGCTCCTCTCTGGAGTGGAAGTGGGCAGGGAAACGGGAGGGAAGTGGAGCGCGGGTAGAGAGGGACACTCAGCCTCTGTGTGCCTTCTGCAGAGGGGGAACATCTTCCTAGCAGACTACTGGATCCTGGCGGAGGCCCCCACCCACTGCCTAAACGGCCGCCCGCAGTACGTGGCCGCCCCACTGTGCCTGCTGTGGCTCAGCCCCCAGGGGGCGCTGGTGCCCTTGGCCATCCAGGTGAGCCTGGAGCCGCCGCCTCGGGGTGGGGGCTCAGGTGCGAATCCACAGCCTGGAGCCGCATCACCCCTCGTTCCTTTCGGACGCAGCTCAGCCAGACCCCTGGGCCCGACAGCCCCATCTTCCTGCCCACTGACTCCGAATGGGACTGGCTGCTGGCCAAGACATGGGTGCGCAACTCTGAGTTCCTGGTGCACGAGAACAACACGCACTTTCTGTGCACGCATTTGCTGTGCGAGGCCTTCGCCATGGCCACACTGCGCCAGCTGCCGCTCTGCCACCCCATCTACAAGGTCCGCGACCCCGGGTGGGGGCCTAGCGGGGCAGGGGCCGGGCGGCCTAGTCCCCGGCCTTCAGCTTACGTGATCCGCTCCGCTCGCAGCTCCTGCTCCCCCACACTCGATACACGCTGCAGGTGAACACCATCGCGAGGGCCACGCTGCTCAACCCCGAGGGCCTCGTGGACCAGGTGCGGCCTCCCCGCCGGGTCACTGATCTCCACCCCGGAAGACGCTTTGCCCCGCTACCCGCCCCCAAGCCCGGTTCTGCACCCAAGCCCCTTGTGAAGACACCTGGGGTGTGAGAACACCTGTACAATTCCTGTCTCTTCCACCAGCCCCGCCCACTCCGCCGGTCTCCTACCGGTCCCCTTCACAGACCCTGTTCCCCCTTCCTCGCCGGCAGCCCCCCGACAGGTCCCACCCCCTCCCCCGACTTCCCCCTGCCCCGCTGGGCCACGGGTCCACAGGCAGGGCAGCCTCATCCTGAGCCCCGGCACCACCCTCAGCTGACCCTGAGCCCAGCCAGGCTCCCCGGCTTTCAGTTCATTCTTTTAGTTACCAAATACCTATGGATCTTCTCCCACGCACGTAATGGGGCGTCAAGCTGTGCAGCCTGCGTCAGGCAGGCCCTTGTGGGTATTTGATCCGGGGTCGTGGATTGCTTTATGAACCGAAGAAGGCCCTCCTTGGGCCGAGTCCCCAGCCCCATCTCGTGCCCAGACACTAGGGTGGGGATTGGGCCGGCCCGGAAGCTGAGCTGTGCTGTGTCCTCAGGTCACGTCCATCGGGAGGCAAGGCCTCATCTACCTCATGAGCACGGGCCTGGCCCACTTCACCTACACCAATTTCTGCCTTCCGGACAGCCTGCGGGCCCGCGGCGTCCTGGCTATCCCCAACTACCACTACCGAGACGATGGCCTGAAGATCTGGGTGGCTATTGAGAGGTGCGAGGTGCAGGGCGGGACCAGCCGTCCCACCAGGGTCTCCTGGCCTGGGGCACTGTGGTCCCTGCGCTCATGGTGCCTGGGGACTCCAGGTGTTTTCATGCCCTAGCATAGGGAATTCTTGAGGGTATGAATTGGGTTTGGGGTCCCCTCTGAAATGGCAGGTAGCTGCTGTCCACAGAGGGGCTGGGGGTGTGTGGATGCAGGGGAAGGAGGGGGTGTCCAGTGGAGTCAGAGTTTCAGGGCTGGTGCATCATCTAAGCATGAGCTGGGGCCTCAGGCAGGCAGGTCTTCCTTCCTCCTGGGTGCTGAGTGGGGACTGGGGTGGCAGCATGAATCAGATTCTTCCTGCACTCCCATGCCCAGCCCCCAGGCCCCTGTGCAGGAAGGAGGTGTGGAGCACCCATGACTCAGGAGTGAGTGGGACTTAAGGGAAGCCCAGCCACTCAGATTCCAGCTGCACCTGGGGGTCCCCACTGAACCCCCATAGCTATCTGCCTCTCTGCCGCCTGAGCGGCAATGGGCCTCAGTTTTCTGGCCAGGCCTGAGCCTGTGGTTACTCCAGTGGTACCAGCATCTCTTTCCTGCAGCTTTGTCTCAGAAATCGTGGGCTACTATTATCCCAGTGACGCATCTGTGCAGCAGGATTCGGAGCTGCAGGCCTGGGTTGGCGAGATTTTTGCTCAGGCGTTCCTGGGCCGGGAAAGCTCAGGTATCCCCTCTCTATCCCACTTCCTGTGTAGGCTCTGATGAGCTAGCACTTGCTCGGCCACACCCTACTCCCATCAGTTATTTATTGACCAGCCTTCGAAGTAGATACTGTCAATATCCCCAATTAGCAGATATGGAAAGAGGCACAAAGACAGCTGCACAAGGCGGGTTCCGAGCCAGCTCCGACTGTCTCCAAAGCCCTTGCTTGCATCCACTGCTCTGTGCCCCTCCAGTCCCTTGACCTTTTCACAAGCCCACCCATTCATTTCAGCTTCCTGAGCTCTGTCAATGTTCTGCAACATGCAGTGGGAGCCATCTCTGACTTCAGAGGATTCTGGGAACTTTCTCTCAAACCCCCCTTGCTGTCCTGCCACATGGCCCCTCTAGCCACCAACCTCTCTTCATTCCTTTGGCTGCAAACTTCTTGGAGTGCGTTGGTCTTGCTGTGGACTGATCCCTCATTTACGCTTGTCACCTAACCCTAAGTCTCCCTTATCTTCTGACACTGCCTGAAAGGCCTCAGGCCCACACACACCAGCGGCTCCCTCTTAGGCCTTAACCCAAGTGTCCAGCAGATGGCCCAGATCACGCCCTCCTTTCTTTAAAGTCCTCTCTTAGCTCCGGGAAAGGCGTGTCCTTCTGACCCCCTGCTTCTCCCCAGGTCCCGGCTTCTCCCCACCTCTTAGTTTATCCTGGATCTTTGACTCCTCTCTACCCTTCTCTAATGGAATGAATATTTCTTTTGTTCCTGCTCTGTAGCTGATTTCCAGACTCAGAAATCTCCCATGCCCACATTCCCCATTCTCTGAAGGACTTCTATCTAAAAAAAAAAAAAATTTTTTTTTTTTTTTTTAATTACTGTGCCTTGTGTGGCAGTGCTAACTCATAGGCAGTATGCCAGGTTAGCCTTTTCTTCTTTTTTTTTCGTTTTTGGTACAGATGTGGGAGGGGGTGTCTCGCTTTTTTGCCCAGGCTGGTTTCAAACTCTTGGCTTCAAGCAATCCTCTGGCCTCAGCCTCCCAAAGTGCTAGGATTATAGGCATGAGCCACCACGCCCAGCCAGAGCTTTTCTTTTTGATGTCTCATTGTCACCCTTAAGCCCGGCATGTGAAAACTGCATGGTCACCCCTCCTCAGAGTGAGGTCTGGCTATGCTTGGGTTACATAGCCCATTGCTGCTCTTCATAGCCTACCTACCTAGCGCCACTGTATGTTACAGTTTGTATTCTGGCACTCAAAAATGTAGAACCTGGACATGGTGGCTCATGCCTGTAATCCCAGTACTTTGGGAGGCCAAGGTGAGTGGATCACCTGAGGTCAGGAGTTGGAGACCAGCCTGACCAATGTGGTGAAATCCCATCTCTACTAAAAATACGAAAATTAACCAGGCATGGTGGCCTGTGACTGTAGTCCCAGCTACTCGGGAGGCTGAAACAGGAGAATCGCTTGAACTCAGGAGGCGGAGGTTGCAGTGAGCTGAGATTGTGCCACTGCACTCCAGCCTGGGCGGCGAGAGCGAAACTCTGTCTCCAAAACAACAACAACAACAACAAAGTAGAGGAAGCCTCTCTATCTGGGGGTAGTGGAAGAAAAGGGAAAGCTCAGAGTGGCACAATTGTTTATCCTCCAGCCCTGGCCTGGGACTTGTCTCAGCAGGAATGTGGCTTTTTTTTTTTTTTTTTTTTTTGAGACGAAGTCTCGCTCTGTCGCCCAGGCTGGAGTGCAGTGGCGTGATCTCGGCTCACTGCAACCTCCGCCTCCCGGGTTTACGCCATTCTCCTGTCTCAGCCTCCAGAGTAGCTGGGACTACAGGCGCCTGCCACCACGCCCGGCTAATTTTTTTGTATTTTTAGTAGAGACGGGGTTTCACTGTGTTAGCCAGGATGGTCTCGATCTCCTGACCTCATGATCCACCCGCCTCGGCTTCCCAAAGTGCTGGGATGACAGGCGTGAGCCACCGCGCCCGGCAGAAATTGACATTTTTCTATACAACCACAATGTTGTCATCACACAAAACTGACACTACTCTCCAATGTCACTTTCATATCTAGTCCATATTCAATTTTCCCCATTTGGCCAGGCTTACACCTGTAATCCCAGCACTTTGGGAGGCCGAGGTGGGCAGATCACTTGAGGTTAGGAGTTTGAGACCAGCCTGAACAATGTGGTAAAACCCCATCTCTACTAAAATACAAAAATTAGCCAAACGTGATGGCGGTCACCTGTAATCTCAGCTACTCGGGAGGCTGAGGCAGGAGAATCACTTGAACCTGGGAGGCAGAGGTTGCAGTGAGCCAAGATTGTGCCACTGCACTCCAGCCTGGGCGATAGAGCAAGACTGCTTCTCCAGATAGATAGATAGATAGATAGATAGATAGATAGATAGATAGATAGATAGATAGATAGATAGATAGATAGATAGATAGATAAATATTCCTCATTTCCTGCCAGCTGATCCCTATTGGTTGACGATCCAACAAACGACCGCAAGCTGTTTTGCTTCTATTTCAACTCGAGTCTCTCATAACTTAGAACAACCCCCCTTCCCCCTCTACTTCTTAAAATCACATACATAGACTCATTGAAAAGCCCCCACTAGCTGTTCTGCAGAATGTCTCACCTTCTGAATTTATCTAATTGCTTCCTCATGATGTCATTCACCTAACTCCTCTGTGGTTTTTTTCTTTGTTTATTTGTTTTTGTTTGTTTGCTGTGTTTTGTGGTTTTCTTTTTTGAGACTGAGTCTCACTCCATCACCCAGGCTGGAGTGCAATGGCGCAATCTCAGCTCACTGCAACCTCCGCCTCCTGGGTTCAAGAGATTCTCGTGCCTCAGCCTCCTGAATAGCTGGAATTACAGGTGTGTGCCATCACACCCAGCTAATTTTTGTATTTTTAGTAGAGACAGAGTTTTGCCATGTTGGCCAGGCTGTATCCCATGTTTTTTGTAAACCAGAAGTCATGTCTGAAGGTTAAACATTTTTGGCAAGAATATTTCTGCATTGCGTCATATTGGGACATGCATAATGTCAGGTTGTCTTACTATTAGTGATGCTGAGAGTAATTTCTGGGTTAAGGTGGTGACAGCCAGAACTCTTCTGGAGTTTTTTTTTTTTTCTTTCTTTATTATTTTTTGAGACAGAGTCTTTTTTTTTTTTTGAGACAGAGTCTCGCTCTGTCGCACAGGTTGGAGTGCAACGGCACGATTTCGGCTCACGGCAACCTCTGCCTCCCGGATTCACACTATTCTCCTGTCTCAGCCTCCAGAGTAGCTGGGATCACAGGTGCCCGCCACCACACCCAGCTAATTTTTTGCATTTTTAGTAGAGATGGGGTTTCACTGTGTTAGCCAGGATGGTCTCAATCTACTGACCTCGTGATCTGCCCGCCTCGGCCTCCCAAAGTGCCGGGATTACAGGTGTGAACCACCACGCCTGGCCCGAGACAGAGTCTTTCTTTGTCACCCAGGCTGGAGTGTGGAGGCACGATCTCGGCTTATTGCAACCTCCGACTCTTGGGTTCAAGAGATTCTGCTGCCTCAGTCTCCCAAGTAGCTGGGATTACAGGCGCCTGCCACCCACCATGCCTGGCTAATTTTTGTATTTTTAGTAGAGACGCGGTTTCGCCATGTTGGACAGGCTTGTCTTGAACTCCTGACCTCAGGTGATCAGCTCACCTGGGCCTCCCAAAGTACTGGGATTACAGACGTGAGCCGTCGCACCTGGCCTTGGAGTTTTTAAAGGGTGACCCTTCCCTGTGTTTTGCAAACCTGCTATTAATCATGATCAGTGCTGATCTTGACACCGCCTCCCTCCTTGGGCAGGTGTTTCATATTTGGGGCTGTCTGTTTCCTACTTAAGACCCAAAGGGGGATCTAATTACTGTTAATTCAACTCTCCTATCTTACCTAATTACATTTGTCTCTGATTTAATGCATCAGAACACTCTTCAGATTGACAACAGCTCTTGCAACGAGTACAAACCTATTACAGATTCATATACGGTATTTAAAGGCAAAACACACTCATTAACCTCAGTCAGTCTGAGGTTAATTCAACTCTCCTATCTTACTTTATTACATTTTTCTCCGATTTAACGCATCAGAACTTTCTTCAGATTGACAACAGCTCTTCCAATGAGTACAAACTTATTCTAGATTCACATACAGTATTTAAAAAGGAAAAACACTCGTTAACCTCCACCTCTCCAAGCGATTCTCCTGTCTCAGCCTCCTGAGTAGCTGCGACTACAGTCGCACGCTACCACGCCCAGATAATTTTTGTGTTTTTATTAGAGATGGGGTTTCTGTCACCATATCGGTCAGGTTCCATATTCCAATGGGGGAAAAATAGGCAATATGAACTACAGAAAAATTCCTATAGATGGTCTGTCCCCTTCTTTGTTTTTATTTTTTTGTTTTTGCTTTTGTTTTCGTTTTTTTGAGACAGGGTCTTGCTCTGTTGCTCAGGCTGATCTCAAACTCCTGGGCTCAATTGATTCTCCTGTCTCAGCCTTCCAAGTAGCTGACACTACAGGTGCGTCCGCCTGCTTTACTTTTTTGTTCTCAGCCTCCGAGTTTAGAGACTCAACCAGGAACAGAACATTCAGAAAACTCCCACACACTCCCAGGCAGATGTCTGGTTTTTCCTCCGAACCTCTCTGTTCTCTTGCATCAGCCTCTGTCCAGTCAGCCTGACTCTAAACCTTAGTTCTCCTTGACTCATGTTCCCCTCTCTTCCTAAATCCAGTTAGGTGGCTGATGCCTATTGTCACCACCCTAGTCGTATTCTTCCTCATAGTGCTCTGGAATTGTGGCAGCTGCTTCTCAACCAGTCCCACCTCTCCCAGCCTCTCGCTGCTTGCCCGCCAAGCCTGCAGGGCCACCACCCTGCTAATCCTCTGAAATACTGCCCAGGAACCACGTGGCCCTTCACACCGCTGCAGCCTCACCTCCAATTAGGTCCCCTCCCTGTTCCCTCACCCTGCTAATACCCCATGCCTTCCCACTCTGGCTTTTTTTTTTTTTTGAGACTGGGTCTCACTTTGTCACTCAGACTGGAGTGCAGTGGCATGATCACAGTTCACTGCAGCCTTGACCTCCCAGGCTCAAGTGATCCCCATGCCTCAGCCTCCCTGGTAGCTGGGACTACAGGCACGCACCACCACATCACTGCATCCAGTTACCTTTTTAAAAAATGTTTTTGTACAGACAAGGTTTTGCTATGTTGCCCAAGCTGGTCTCAAACTCCTGGGCTTGAGCGATCCTCCCACCTCTGCCTTACATGCTCTGGCTTCTTACCCTCTTGTGCATTCCTTCATTTGACCAATAATTACCAGGCTCTTGGTATTTATTAAGTATTGTTCTAGGTGCTGAGGTTTAGTAGTGAAAAAGACAAAAATTCTGGCTTTAGTGGAGCTTAACATTCTTTAGGAGAGAGAAAGAGAGAATCAACAAACAAATGTCAGGTGGTTATGAATGCTAAGAGGAAAACTGAAACAGCATCAGGGTACATAGTGTGTCAAGGTAAAAAGATCATTTCAGGGAGGTGGTCAGGGCAGGCCTGTCAGGAGCTGATGCATTAGTAGAGGCCTGAAGGAAGTACAGGTGCTAGTTCTGAGGATAATTGGGGCAAGAGTAGCAGGCAGAGGCATAGTAAGTGTGCAGGCCCTGAGTTCTGAATGTGCTGGTGCGTTTGAGACCTATCAGGAAGGCCTGTGTGGCTGGAGTCAAATAAGTGAACAGCCAGGAAGGAAATGAAGTGGGAGAAGGGGCTGGGGCCAGATCAAGTAGGGCCGTGACAAGGTGAGTGGGATGGGAAGCCCTCCGAGGGTTTTAGCGAAGGGTGACGTAATCTGATGGGCATTTGTTCTTGCCAGTGTGCAGTGTGAGGTGGTGTAGATGCTTAGGTGGGGACGTCAGGTAAGCCACTGCAGAGTAATGCCCATGGCTGAATCTGGAGCTCAGGAGCCAGGCAAAGCCAGAGATGGGAATTTGGGAGTTGTTGGCGAGTGGGAGGTAGTTAGAGCCATGGACTTGGGTGAGATGAGTGAGGCACAGAGCGAATGGACCAAGGGCTGAGCCTTGGAGCTCTCCCCTCTCTAGCCCTGAAGTGCTTCTCTGTGTTGTCTTTCTTTCCATTCAAGGCTCATCCATCTTTCAACTCACAAGGCCCCTCTTGTCTTCCAGGAGGCCTCCACTAACCACTCTGCTCCTGGTGCCCCATTCTGCCTTGCCTGCCCTCTCCTCAAAGAGCCAAGCTCTGGCCTTAGAAGCTTCCTTCTGCTTCTGTTACTATGAGCTTTTGAGTAACATGCCCTGTGCATCGGTCTCTGCTGCTAAGCCCAGCAAAGGATGGTTGGATACTGGGTGCTTGAACAAATCTTGGTGAACTGGGTAGGATTAAATCACTACGTCCTAATAGGGGCTGCAGAGGGAAGTGCCTTGGAAGTCAGGGAGAGGCAGCTGGGCACTTGGGCTTGAAGCTGGCTCTGTTATTGGCCCTGCCTGCCGGGGATTTTCTAGCCAGATCCCAGCGCCCATCTTCTATCCTGACCCACTTCAGAGGCCACAAACCTTGGTGATGGCCATCCCTAACTTCAGCCCAATAAGACAGTCGTGTCTTGGTGTTCCTTACTTCCTCACTTTCCCCCTGTGGTGAGCCCCAGTCCTGAGCTGGCCCTAGGAATCCAGTACCTTCCGTCCACACCCTCTACCCTTCCTTCCCACACCCAGGCTTCCCAAGCCGGCTGTGCACCCCAGGAGAGATGGTGAAGTTCCTCACTGCAATCATCTTCAATTGCTCTGCCCAGCACGCTGCTGTCAACAGTGGGCAGGTGAGGCTACGAAGGGCAGGCCTGGGGACACCAGGTCTTAGCAATGGACTTGAGGCCTGAATTCGGGTTGAGAGCTTGGGTGGGTCAGGGCTGGGGTGGGTTTATGATTGGGCTTGGGGTTGGAGTGGCAGCTGAGTGGGGTGAAGGCTGGTATTGGGTGATGACTGGGTGGAGCTGTGTCCAAGGTCGCAATGGTGACTCAAGTGGATGTTAATTTGGGAGTAGAACTTAGGGGCTCCTCTCATGGTTAGAACCCAGACAGGTGGAGTAGCAGGTTGCTCTGTATGGCATGCCAGCCCAAGGCCCTTTTCTAGGATTACCTCTATTCTGGGGCCACCTCCTACCCTAGTGACTCACCCCACCCAGTCCTGGAACACTGGGTAGGGAGTGACAAGGAGTAAGCTGGCTTCCTGCCCCACTTCTGGGACTTTCCACTCCCTACCGCTTCCTCTCTTGCCTTTCCATGATCCCCTTATTTCCCAACAATCACCTCTCGGATGGTAGAGGTGGGATCAGGGATGATGAAGAGGGAGGTGATACTCTCCTTCTGGCCAGCTGACCCAACTGGGATGGGGGGCTCCACAGCATGACTTTGGGGCCTGGATGCCCAATGCTCCATCGTCCATGAGGCAGCCTCCACCCCAGACCAAGGGGACCACCACCCTGAAGACTTACCTAGACACCCTCCCTGAAGTGAACATCAGCTGTAACAACCTCCTCCTCTTCTGGTTGGTTAGCCAAGAGCCCAAGGACCAGGTGCGTATATCGGGTGTTGAGGGGAGTAGGGTTCTTGAGGGCCACCAGTGGGGGTGGTGGTGGCTTTGTCTGGGGGTTTGAGGACTGACCAGTGGGATTTATGTTCACTGCAGAACTGCCTTGGGTTCTTCGGTTTCTTCAGAAAATGATAATCCCAAAAGACATAGACTGAAGCAAATACCAGTTTAGTTACCAATCTGCCCGTCCACCCATTTGTCCGACTGTTCATCCATCAACTACTCATGTGTTAATGCAAACATTCAACAAACATTTGTTGGATACTTCCTATGTGTCCACACAGCACTGGGCACCCGGTCTATAACGCTGAATGAGACCTTCCTGCCTTCAAGAAGCCTGTGGTCTAGCTGAGGAGACATACAGGTCAATGAAAAAGGGCACCACCGTGTCGTAGGAGTTACTTATATGTTAATTTCTCCATTCAACACACACTTCCTGAGTACCAGTGGTGACCCAGACCCTGTTATGGGCAGCTACGGACCTTGTCCTTGTGAGCTTACAGTCCAGTGATAGAAGTAAGGACAGGGCCCTGGGGAACCTAAATGGGTCTGGGGGAACCCAGAAAGGCCTCTTGGAGAAAGTGGCATCTAAGCTGAAACCTGCAGGACAAGTAGGAGTTGGACAGAGAGGAGGAGCAGGGTTCTTTTTTAGGGAGGGGGAAGGACAGGACCAAGGAGTGAAGGCGAGAAATAACTGGTGTGTTTGTAGGATTCCATCACAAATGGAAATAGCAGAGTGGAGAGGAAGGTAGGGCTTTGTCTGCACAGTATTCATTTAGAAGACAAAGCAGAGCCAATCAAGGCTTCCCCGCCGCCCCCCCAGACAGAGTCTTGCTCTGTCACCCAGGCTGGAGTGCAATGGTATGATCTCAGCTTACTGCAACCTCCGCCTCCCAGGTTCAAGCGATTCTTCTGCCTCAGCCTCCTGAGTAGCTGGGACTACAGGCACCTGCCACTGTGCCCAGCTAATTTTTGTATTTTTAGTAGAGACAGGGTTTCACCATGTTGGCCAGGCTGTTCTCAAACTCCTGACCTCGTGATCCACCCGCCTTGGCCTCCCAAAGTGCTGGGATTACAGGCGTGAGCCACTGCGCCCGGCCGCCAATCAATACTTTTAAGCCTCAGGCCCAGTGGTTAAATCCGCTTTAGCAAGGGTGCTCCTGTGGCTGTGTGAATGGATGCAACGGGCAACTTCGGAGGCAAGGGGCTAGGGAGAAGCCAATATCTGAGTTTAGGCCAGCCAAGTAGCCCTTTATCACTGGTTCCCATCATCTTTGTTTTCACCCAGTTGTCTTGCACACAAGCTCTCTGACAACTGAATATCCTTATTTCTCGCGCTTGACTCCCTTTGGTGCTAGAAAGATTCCAGATGTTGCTGGGCACAGTGGCTCGTGCCTGCAATCCCAGCACTTTGGGAGGCTGAGGCCGATGGATTGCTTGCGCCTAGGAATTCAAGAGCAGCCTAGGAAACATGGTGAAACCCTGTCTCTACCCAAAACACAAAAATTAACTGGGCATGTTAGTGTGTGCCTGTGATCCCAGCTACTTGGTGGGGGCTAAGGTGGGAGGATCACTTGAGCCCAGGAGGTCAAAATGCAGTGAGCCATGTTCACGCCACTGCACGCCAGCCTGGGTGACCAAAAAAAAAAAAAAAAAAAGCTTGGCACCGTGCTGGCATACAAATGTTCCATAAATGGTAGTTCCACTTCACAGGGGAGAAAACTGAGGTTCAGGGAGATTCAGCAATTTGTTCAACAGTGCAGAGCTAGTAAGTAGGCTTTGAATCCAGTGTCATATTTCTGTCTTCTGCTTTGTTTTCTCTTTCTTTCTTTTTTTTTTTTTTTTTTTTTTTTTTTGAGCATCTGAATTGTTAGAAGGGTGTTTTTTTTTGTTGTTGTTTTTGTTTTTAAATTTATTTATTATTATTATACTTTAAGTTGTAGGGTACATGTGCATAACGTGCAGGTTTGTTACATATGTATACTTGTGCCATGTTGGTGTGCTGCACCCATCAACTCGTCATTTACATCAGGTATAACTCCCAATGCAATCCCTCCCCCCTCCCCCCCTCCCCTTCTCTTTCTTTCTTTGCTGTGTGTGTGTTCGGTTTTTTTTTTTTTTTTTTTTTTTTTTTTTAAGGCTACACTACAGTTTTAGAAATCAAGTATTGAGCCAGGTGCAATGGCACGGGCCTGTAGTCCCAGCTACTCAGGAGGCTGCAGTGAGAGGATTCCTAGAGGCTAGGAGTTCAGGGCTGCAGTGTGCCGTGATCATGCCTTGAACAGCCACTGCACTTTAGCCTGGGCCACATAGCAAGACCCCATCTTTAAGTAAGAAAAGAAGGAAAAAGAGAAATTAGATGTCAATCTGATTTTAAAAACATAAAACTTGTTATTTGAAAAAAAATACAATAAAAAATCTATAGACATATTTATTTTTTCTTAAGATTCTCTGGATCAGAAATTTAGGCAGGGCTAGGCTGGGCGGTTCACAGGGTACCGGCTAGGGTGAAACACTTGGATACAATCAGCTGGTGACTGGGCTGGGCTGGAAGCTCCCAGAAGGCTTTGCTCACATGTCTGGGGCCTCAGTGCTCCTGTGTGTGGTCTTTTCTCTCTCTGCATATGCTGTCTTATCCCCCAGGACTCTCCAAGGGGTCTCTCTCCAGCAGGATAGTTGGACTTCCTCATAGCACAGTGGCTGGCTTCCAAGATTGAAACCAAGCTTTCAGATTTCTTCAAGTCTAGGCCCAGAAGTGGCAGACTGTCACTTGTAGCACTATTTTTTTGCCGGCTTGCCTGCCTGCCTGCCTGCCTGCCTGCCTGCCTTCCTTCCTTCCTTCCTTCCTTCCTTCCTTCCTTCCTTCCTTCCTTCCTTCCTTCCTCCCTCCCTCCCTCCCTCTCTTTCTCTCTCTCTCTCTCTCTCTTTCTCTCTTTTGACAGGATCAGGCTGTCTCAAAAAAAGCCTGGGCAACTCCAGACAGGGTCGCTCAGGCTGGAGTGCATGACGTGATCACGGCTCACTGCATCCTCAAACTCCTGGGCTCAAGAAATTCTCCCACCCCAGCCTCTCATGTAGCTGAGGCCACAGGCGCCACCACGCCTGGCTAATTTTTTGATTTTTGGTAGAGAGAGGGTCTGGTTATGTTGCCCAGGCTGGTCTTGAACTCCTGGGCTCAAGTGATCCTCTTGCTTTAGTCTCCCAAAGTGCTGGGATTATAGGTGTGAGCCACTGCATCTGGCCTAGACAATTCTAATCAAGGGGGTAAAAAAAAAAAAAAGAGAAAGGGAACATAAATACACAACATTAGGAATGGGAAAGGCATATAACCACAAATGCAGAGAAGATTTTTTACTCTTTTTTTTTTTTTTGAGACAGAGTCTCACTCTCACCTAGGCTAGAGTGCAGTGACATGGTCTCCGTTCAGTGCAACCCCTGCCTCCCGGGTTCAAGTGATTCTCCTGCCTCAGCTTCCTATGTAGCTGGGATTACAGGCGCTTGCCACCACGCCCAGATAATTTTTTTATTTTCTTTTTTAGTAGAGATAAGGTTTCACTATGTTGGCCAGGCTGGTTTTGGAACTCCTGACCTTGTGATTCACCCATTTTGGCCTCCCAAAGTGCTGGGATTATAGGTGTGAGCCACCACACCCAGCTGATTTTTAAAATTATAATAAAATTATAATAAAATACTGCTTACAGTTTTATGCAAACAGATATGGAAATCTAGATGAAATGAATGCTTTTCTAGGAAATTAAAACACCTAAAGCTTAACTCCAGAAGAGATGAAAACCATACAAATTGTAAAAGGTTTTAAAAGATCTGATTCCTTTAAACCTCCAAGGGACAAATGATTCGTAAGTCATTCAAACTACTTGAAAGCATAGCAAAAGGTGGAAGCTTTCTCAATTATTTTGCTGAATTATAGAGTCAGCACCTAGCAAAGGTAGTACTCTCTTTTTTTTCTTTTTTTTTGACATGGAGTTTCGCTCTTGTCGCCCAGGCTGGAGTGCCATGGCGTGATCTCAGCTCACCTCAACCCCTGCCTCCCGGGTTCAAGCAATTCTCCTGCCTCAGCCTCCTGAGTAGCTGGGATTACAGGCGCCCACCACCACACCTGGCTAATTTTGTATTTTTAGTAGAGATGGGGGTTTCTCCATGTTGGTCGGGCTGGTCTCGAACTCCTGACCTCAGGTGATCCGCCTGTCTCGGCCTCCCAAAGTGCTGGGATTACAGGCGTGAGCCACCGCGCCCGGCTGGTAGTACTCTTAAGAAGGGCAGTGGGTCTCATTGGAAGGCTCTAGTCCCAGATCCACACCTACCACCTATATGACTTCAGTTATGTAATGGCCTCTCTAAGCCTTAATTTCCTGATCTTTATTTTTTATTTATTTATTTTTTTTTTTTTTGAGACGGAGTCTGGCTCTGTCGCCCAGGCTAGAGTGCAGTGGCCGTATCTCAGCTCACTGCAAGCTCCGCCCCCCGGGTTTACGCCATTCTCCTGCCTCAGCCTCCCGAGTAGCTAGGACTACAGGCGCCCGCCGCCTCGCCCGGCTAGTTTTTTGTACTTTTTTAGTAGAGACGGGGTTTCACCGTGTTCGCCAGGATGGTCTCGATCTCCTGACCTCGTGATCCGCCCGTCTCGGCCTCCCAAAGTGCTGGGATTACAGGCTTGAGCCACCGCGCCCGGCCATTTTCCTTATCTTTAAAGTGAGAATAATAAGAATACCTGTTTTAAGGGTTGATGTATGGTTGTGATGGTTCACGTAAAGTGCTTACATGTTAGCTGTTATTATGAAAATGAAATTATAAGGCCAGGTGCGGTGGCTCACGCCTGTAATCCCAGCACTTTGGGAAGCAGAGGCGAGAGGACCGCTTGAGCCCAGGATTTAAGACCAGCTTGAGTAATATACTGAGACCTTGTCTCTCCAAAAAAAAAAAAAAAAAAAACACTAGTCAGGCATGATGGCGTTCGCCTGTGATCCCAGCTACTTGGGAGGCTGAGGTAGGAGGATTGCTTAAATTTGGGAGTTCAAGGCTGCTGTGAGCTGTGATCCCATCACTACACTTCTGCCTGGGTGACAGAGTGAGACCCTGTTTAAAATATATATATATATATATATATACATATATATATACTTATTCCACTTAGCTACAACAATCTTAAAAATATATCAGCCAGGCCGGGCGCTGTGGCTCACGCCTGTAATCCCAGCACTTTGGGAGGCCAAGGTGGGTGGATCATGAGGTCAGGAGATCGAGACCATCCTGGCTAAAGCGGTGAAACCCCGTCTCTACTAAAAATACAAAAAATTAGCTGGATGTGGTGGCGGGCACCTGTGGTCCCAGCTACTCGGGAGGCTGAGGCAGGAGAATGGCATGAGCCCGGGAGGCAGAGCTTGTAGTGAGCCGAGATCACGCCACTGCACTCCAGCCTGGGCGACAGAGCCAGACTCCATCTCAAAAAAAAAAAAAAAAAAAAATATATATATATATATATATAAAATATATATCAGCCAATGAAAGCCAATAGTGAATAATAAAACAGTAATACACCATGATAAAGTCTAATTTATTCTAGGAATGAAAGGAATGGAAGGTTGGTTCAACCTTATGAAATCTAGCAATATAATTCATTACATCAATAAAGATGCATATCATATAATTATCTCAATATATGCTGAAAAAGCATTTGATAAATGTGAACAGCCATTACTAATAAAAACGCAGTGTAAAATGAAACCCTTTTAAGGAGTTTTGATTAGAAGTGTATGTCAGGCTGAGTGTAGTGGCTCATGCCTGTAATCTCAGCACTTTGGGAGGCCGAGGCGGGTGGATCACGAGGTCAGGATATTGAGACCATCCTAGCTAAAGCGGTGAAACCCCGTCTCTACTAAAAATACAAAAAATTAGCCGGGTGTGGTGGTGGGTGCCTGTGGTCCCAGCTACTCAGGAGGCTGAGGCAGGAGAATGGCGTGAACCTGGGAGGCGGAGCTTGCAGTGAGCCGAGATCGCTCCACTGCACTCCAGCCTGGGGGACAGAGCAAGACTCTGCCTCAAAAAAAAAAAAAAAAAAAAAAAAAAAAAATATATATATATATATATATTTATTTATATATATTTTTATATATATATTTATATATTTTATATATATATATTTATATATATATTTTTATATATATATCAGCCAATGAAGGCCAATAGTGAATAATAAAACAATAATACACTATGATAAAGTCTAATTTATTCTAGGAATGAAAGGAATGGAAGGTTGGTTCAACCTTATGAAATCTAGCAATATAATTCGTTATGTCAATAAAAATGCATATCATATAATTATCTCAATATATGCTGAAAAAGCATTTGATAAATGTGAACAGCCATTACTAATAAAAACGCAGTGTAAAATGAAACCCCCTTAAGGAGTTTTGATTAGAAGTGTATGTCAGGCTGAGTGTAGTGGCTCATGCCTGTAATCTCAGCACTTTGGGATGCCGAGGCAGGTGGATCACCTGAGGTTGGGAGTTCAAGACCAGCCTGGCCAACATGGTGAAACCTCGTCTCTACTAAAAATATGAAAATTAGCCAGGCATGGTGGTGGCGCGTGCCTGTAATCCCAGCTACTCAGGAGGCTGAGGCAGGAGAATCACTTGATCCCAGGAGACAGAGGTTGCGGCGAGCCAAGATTGCACCACTGCACTCCAGCCTGGGTGACAAAGCGAGACTCCATCTCAAAAAAAACCCACAAAAGTATATTTCCGAAAACACTGTATTTATGGTGAGACCATAGATGTCTTTTCATTAAAGTCAGAGGCAAGAAAATAACACCCAATGTCCATTGTTACTACTGCTATTTAACATTGATCTGGAGGGCTTCGCCAGTACAATACAATGAGAAAAATAATTTGTTAAAGATCAGTAGTATTGGCCGAGCGTGATGGCTCACGCCTGTAATCCCAGCACTTTGGGAGGCCAAGGCAGGAGGATCACGAGGTCAGAGATCAAGACCATCCTGGCTAACATGGTGAAACCCCGTCTCTACTAAGAACATAAAAATTTAGCCAGGTGTGGTGGCGGGCGCCCCTAGTCCCAGATATTCGGGAGGCTGAGGCAGGAGAATGGCGTGAACCCGGGAGGCAGAGCTTGCAGTGAGCTGAGATCGTGCCACTGCACTCCAGCCTGGGTGACAGAGTGAGACTCTGTCTCAAAAAAAAAAAAAAAAAGATCAGTAGTATTGGCAACAGTTATATGAAGGTTCTAGTAAATGGGAAGTGTGTGCTGGTTAGGAGGTTGGGCCTCTGCGTTGTCGTGATGAGCTGGTTGTGTGATATGATCATGAGGGAGGGACAGTCCTGTGCACAGGATGGCAGTGACTGGAGCTCATTGTGCTATTTCTTGATTGTGCTTGGCTGTGCTGTAAAGTGTGGCAGTGGAGGATGATGGTGACCGCGTTGACAAAAGTTCCATCACGATGGTTGATTGTGAAGATACCTTAGAACCAGGATGCTGGTGGTTTTCAGGAGTTGAATTTTGTGAAATTGTGAAGTAATAGTTATTTTCTTGGGTATATATGCTGGACAGTGTTTATGTTGATCTCGGTTGTATGAGAAATGTGGTTGTGTTCTTTTAGTTCACAGAGCAGTTGGATCAGGTATGAAAGGGGCCTTTCAAGATTTTCTAGGCCAGGCGCCGTGGCTCACACCTGGAATTCTAGTGCTTTGGGAGGCCAAGGTGGGAGGACCACTTGAGCCCAGGAGTTTGAGGCTGCAGTGGGCTATGATCACACCACTGTACTCCAGCCTGGGCAACAGAGTGAGACCCTGCCTCAGAACTTTTTTTTTCTAGTTCAACCCATCCATTTTCAGATGCAGGAATCGAGTCTCAAAGAGTCAAAGTAACAGGCAGAGGCTTGTCAGCAGAGGCAGCACTGAATTTGGGTTGGCTGGTTCCTACATCACATTCTGTTCCCTACTCTGTTTGGGGTTTGGGTGCTGGGGTCCTGGTGTCAGGATGCATGGGGGCAGTTTGGGGCAAGTGTTTACAATGGCTGCAACTGGGTTGTGCCACTAGAAGCCACCTTGACTGGATTTGCTGTTACATGTGGTCCTTTGTTATTCTCCATCCCATCCTGAATGTCATCCTGACCTCTTACCTGATTTCCTCCCAGAGGCCCCTGGGCACCTACCCAGATGAGCACTTCACAGAGGAGGCCCCGAGGCAGAGCATCGCTGCCTTCCAGAGCCGCCTGGCCCAGATCTCGAGGGACATCCAGGAGCGGAACCAGGGTCTGGCACTGCCCTACACCTACCTGGACCCTCCCCTCATCGAGAACAGTGTCTCCATCTAACCACCCCCAAATACCACCTAAGAAGAAAGAAAGGTCCAAGCATGAGGAGGACCAGCTCCTCAGGGTCCTCCAGACCCTTCCATCCTCCCTGTTCTCAGTTCGCCTGAACCTTCTCTTCTGCACGTGGGGACCTTTGCAGCCAAGATGGCTCTGACATCATCCAAACTGGGGCCTGAGCTGTGAGAGACCAGTACAGCAGTGTCCACGGTTAAAAGCTGCTGACCAAAGTCCAATGCACAATAACCCCTCCGAAAGGAAGGAACCGCTTCACTTCTTGCCCTACTTGGGGCAGCCTCTTGTTCCAGCCTCTTGGAATGCCCAACTTGGGTTTCTGAGCTTTTCTCCCTCATCCTTCCCCATCCCCAAACTCCTTCTCCTACCATGCCTTTCTACTTTCTCTTTCCTTCAAGCCTAGAGCCAGCCAGCCCAGCTTCCTTCTCTGGAAAGGCCTGGAAACTAGGCACAGAAAGAACTGTGTGCCTGGGTCTGACATGTGGCCCCCTTTGTCCCTAGCACCTTTAAGGGGAGGGGAAGAATTAGAGCACAGTTGCCTGGACCCCTAACTGCTGTTCTCAGGGACACATTCCCAGGCCTGGGGTGTTTGCGGGATCTCTCGTTCTCTCAAGCTTTCACCCTACTCCCCTTTCATCCCATTTTTTTCTTTTTGTCCTTGAGCCCAGTGAGTTCAATAAAAACCAAAATATTTGGCTTTCATTTTGTTTTGCTGTTTTGGTGTGTGTGTATAGGGGTGGGTGAGGGTGTGTGTACCAGGGGATTGCAGCGGGAGGGCAGAAGTGGGTCCGTGGATCATCTGTTCTGGAGACATGAATCCATGGATCATCTATTCTGGAGACAGAAGTGTCCCAGCTCAGCCCACCATCCAGCCATGCTGTATATTCCTGCCCTCACCTCCCAGAGCGTGTCATCAGGAGGTGAAGGAATGTCTGGATTCAGGGGACTGAGAAGTGGAATAGTAAGTATTTTGTGAAGTTTCAGAGTCTGGTTAATTGTTAGCGTTGCCACTGAAATCCAGTTCTCCTCCTGGACACACGGAATGCTCAGCCTCTGGCCCTCTTGTGGGTGGAGTCACAGGATGAGTTTTGGTTGAGTTGGGAGCAGAAGGGATGCAGGTCGTCTCCAGGCCAGCACAGAGACCCCTGATTTCCTTCTCTTTGCCTCTCCCTTCCGGAAGCACGTGTTGAGATGGCACTTGCTTATGTGTCCAAGGGACTGTAGAAGAGGCCCCCACTGACTGAGCCAGACTTGGACTGAGCGAGAAATAAACTTGTCAGGTGAAGCCACTGGAATTTGGGGGTTGTTACTGTGGTATAGTCTAGTTGTTTCTGGCCACATGACTGGTAATCTGGGGAGTCTGATTTTCTTCCAGCCCCACAGCCCTTAAACATAGAGATCTGTGCAGCCCTCAAGTCAGTCTTCCTGGTCTTCTCAGTTCACAGCTGCCCAACGCCCTGGTTTTCTGCTTCCCCAGACCTCAGATCCAGCCCACCTTCCTTCCTTCCTCTGCCACCTGAGTCGAATTCTGTGCCTGACCCAACCCTGGTCGTGGCCTCTCTCTGGCGGGATCACAGTGTCTTTGGACAATGACAGGGTAACTCCTCCCCCATCCCTGTGGTGCCAGTGGTAGGGAGATCAGATGGTTTTAGTGTCAGCATAACCAGCAACCCACCCAGAGTTTCATGTGGCTGGAGGCCTTGCGGGCTGCAGTGTGTCTCAACCCCAGTGTAGACCATGGTCAGTGTTTGTTCCTGGAGTCAGTGGGGATCCTCAGGCTGCCTTGGCTGGGGCTGCCACCATCTAAGAAAACAACATATATGGCCAGGCATGGTGGCTCACGCCTGGAATCCCAGCACTTTGGGAGGCTGAGGTGGGCAGATCACAAGGTCAAGAGAGCAAGACCATCCTGGTTAACATGGTGAAACCCCGTCTCTACTAAAAATACAAAAATTAGCTGGGTGTGGTGGTGTGCACCTGTAGTTCCAGGTACTCTGGACGCTGAGGCAGGAGAATCGCTTGAACCTGGGAAGAGAAGGTTGCAGTGAGCTGAGATCGTGCCACTGCACTCCAGCCTGGTGACAGAGTGAGACTCCATCTCCAAAAAAAAAAAAAGAAAAGAAAAAAGAAAAAAACAACATGTGCTTGCAGTACAACCACAGCTCCAGAAAGAGCCCCACACCTAACCACATTTCCTCCCTAACTAAATTGCCATCCCAAAGCCCGGGCATGTTGAAATTTTGGGGTGGCCAACTGTCTCATCATATCCCAGCCCAAGAATCTCTGTGTTCAACCAAACCCCTTCTCCCTTTGCTCGTGTGTGTGTGTGTGTGTGTGTGTGTGTGTGTGTGTGTGGTGGGGAAGGCTGTCTTTGGCTGTTGGATTTTCACTTGCTGCATCTGTGATCCTGGGAGAAGAGGATCCTCATACCGTTGTGCATAAAGAGGTGTGTTTGGGGATATCTCACATGCAGATTGCAACCTAAGGACTTATCCCAAATCACCAGTTTAGTTTACCGTAGAACAAATCAAAGGACTAAGAAATACTCAGAGACGCCCCCTTGTGGCCACCAGGGGTGAGGGTGAGGCTGAGGCTGGGTGCGCACTGCAGGTGCCTTTGACCTTGCGCCCGGCTGCCAAGCATTTTAAATAGAGCTATGTATTTGTTTCATATTTTACATTTATTTATTTATTTATTTATTTATTTATTTATTTATTTATTTATTTTTGAGACGGAGTTTCGCTCTTGTTGCTCAGGCTGCAGTGCAATGGCACGATCTCTGCTCACTGTAACCTCCGCCTCCCGGGTTCAAGCGATTCTCCTGACTCAGCCTCCCGAGTAGCTGGGATTACAGGCGTGCACCACCACCCCGGCTAATTTTGTATTTTTAGTAGAAACGGGGTTTCTCCATGTTGGTCAGGCTGGTCTTGAACTCCCGACCTCAGGTGATCCTCCCACCTCGGCCTCCCAAAGGGCTGGGATTACAGGCGTGAGCCACCACGCCTGGCCTGTTTCATATTTTAAAATCGTGTACACAAAGGCTCTGATTTAATGACTGAGACATGATAGCTCCTCAGTAAGTGACAGCTGCCAGTATTATTGTTGGGTGCGCAGTGCAGACCCCTTTGATCCTGGGGTTGGAAGCAGCAGGGAAAAGGGCCTGGGCATGCTCAGGCACCCTGTCCCCCAAGAGGATGAACACTCCTTGGGCCTCCACAAAGGCAGCATTAGAAGGCATGCCTATCCTGAAAAATGCCCCCGAGCAGGAGAGGGAGGGACCAGGGCGGATCATTGGAATCTGGTTTCCCAGAAAGGCAGCTTGGAAAAAGATTTATTGGGCAGACACACCTGGTATACTCAGGATGTCCTGTCCTGACTCTGGGGCAGGACATGGGGAGGAGGCTCCCGCCAAGCTTCTGGAGCCCTGTGAGGTCAGGAGCTCCCTGTAGCTTGCACTCTGCCCTCCACTGTTTTATGGTCCGTCTAAAAGGCCAGCTGGCACAATGGGAAGCACACCAGCCTCCTTCCCCAGCTGACCTTTCCCAGCTGCCTCAGTGGTCCCAACCTGTCAGATACATGAGTGGGACAAGAAGACCTGAAAAGCCCCTTCCAGCATTGACATCTTAGGATCACTTTGCTTCATGGCTCTTGTCTGCCTAGACGCTGTTCTAGATTTTGAGGGAGCAGCTGTGAGCTCCCCAGGCACAACCCCTTCTTTCGCAGTTTGTGGGTGCTGGAGAAACAGAAAATAAACACATCAATAAACAGATAAAGATCCTTTTGGGCGCTGGCAAGTGCAGTTGGAGATACAATCAGGTGTCAGGGTAGCATGATGGAGGGCGGAGGGTGGAGAAACATAAGGGATAGTGGTCAGGGAGGGACTCTGAGGAGGTGACACTGGAGTTGAGACCTGGATGACATGAACAACACACGCTTAGGGTCAGGTGCGGTGGCTCACACCTGTAATCCCAACACTTTGGGAGGCTGAGACAGGCGAATCACTGGAGCTCAGGAGTTTGAGACCAGCCCTGGCAACATGGCAAAATCCCCACTCTACCAAAGGATACAAAAAATTAGCTGGGCGGACCACGCCTGTGGTTCCAGCTACTCGGGAGACTGTGGTGGGAGGATCGCTTAAGCCTGAGAGGAGGAGGTTGCAGTGAGCTGAGATTGGGCCACTGCCCTCCAGCCTAGGTGATAGAGTGAGACACCGTCTCAAAACAAACAAACAAACAAACAAACAAAACCACACTTGAAACAGCTTGGTTGAAACAGCTTGAACAGCGTGGGGGAAGGGTGTTACAAACCCAGGAAGGACAAACGCAAGGGTCCTGAAGGACACATGTTCTGGGTACAGCGAGGAGGTCAGAGTGGCTGGAAAAAGGTGTTGGGCAGGCATGGTCTTGTAGCCATAATAAATCCTTGGATTCGTTTCTGTTTTCTTTCTTCTTCCTTTTTTTTTTTTTTTGAGACAGACTATCTCTCTGTTGTCCAGGCTGGAGTGCAATGGCGTGATCATGGCTCACTGCAATCTCCACCTCCCCGGTTCAAGCGATTCTCCTGTCTCAGCCTCCTGAGTAGCTGGGATTACAGGCGCGCACCACAACGCCCTGCTAATTTTTGTATTTTTAGTAGAGACGGGGTTTTACCATGTTGGTCAGGCTGGTCTCGAACTCCGGATCTCATGATCTGCCTGCTTTGGCCTCCCAAAGTGCTGGGATTACAGGCATGAGCCACTGTGCCTGGCCCTTGGATTCATTTCTTTTTTTTTTTTTTTTTTGAGACGGAGTCTCGCTCTGTTGCCAAGGCTGGAGTGCAGTGGCCGGATCTCGGCTCACTGCAAGCTCCGCCTCCCGGGTTCCCGCCATTCTCCTGCCTCAGCCTCCCGAGTAGCTGGGACTACAGGCACCCGCCACCTCACCTGGCTAGTTTTTTGTATTTTTTAGTAGAGACGGGGTTTCACCGTGTTAGCCAGGATGGTCTTGATCTCCTGACCTCGCGATCTGCCCGTCTCGGCCTCCCACCTTGGACTCATTTCTAAGGACAACATCATTTTAAGCTCTGGTGAACTTTAAGCAGGGGAGTGGCCGGATTTGATTTTTTTTTTTTTTTTCCCTCTGTGTCTTAGGAGAGTGGGTCCCCAGGATTTACTTGCTCCTTGCCTTGCAGTACTTGGGGTGGGGTCAGGCATGGGGGATGCCCCAGCAGTGAGAACTGAGCTTCCTGTGTGGGTGGCCCCTAGTTAGCAACCCCAGTGAGTACAAATCCTTCCCCAGAACCTCTCCTCCTCGCCGGGTCCCACCCCTGGTCCAGGAGAACCAGTTCTTCAGCCCAATGAACACCTATCAAGAGTCATGCGTCTACGTTTTGGTCATAGCTGGGGAGTGCCACATCTACATCCTCATGCCTAATCCCGTCCCTGTCCCTGCCCCAGCCACATTCACATCCTCAGCGTCCCTGCCTCCATCTCTGTCTCCCTCAGGAACCTCATTCCCATCCCAGACTGGAGCCCTGAGCAAACCCAGGGCCACGCTGGGATTTGGGTTGGAGGAGACCTCTTGGTAGCGGGCTATGACTCAGTTTGCCCGGTCCACTGCCCTGCTTCTCACCAAGCCTCAGCAGCCCCCTGGGGACACAGGGCAAAGGGGAGAGATTAGAAAGCAGGAGGCTGGGAGAATTTGCATCTTAAGATTTGCATCCTCAGGCTCCCAGCATCCTCCAAGAGTCATCAAGGTGGTTGAGGAGGGAGAGCCCAGGAGGGAGATCCAGCTGGACAGCTTCTGTCTGCAGCCCAGGACAGCCAGCCCTGCCACCCAGAGCTGGGCACGACCCTCATCCTCAGCCTTCTCCCCTCTCCTCCCTCCCTCCCCACCCAACCCTTTCCCTTCCCCCACACCACGCCTTCCCCCTTCTCTCACCCTGAGCCCAAGTCAGCTCTCTTCGGATCTTCACCATAACTCCAAAGCCATCATTGATTCAATCCCCATTCCTGACCTTGTCCTTGACATTAACCCATTGAACTATGTTTTCAGTGTGTCCCAGGTACCAAGTATGACACCAGGAGATGGGGACAAAACCAAAAAAAAAATATGGACTAATTTATTAGAGAAAACAGACATCAATCAAAGATGTTAGCTATAGTGCTGCGAGAGCCATGTATAGTGAAATTTGGCCTTCCTCAAAAAATCAATTATTGAGCTAAGATCAGGAGGAAGAGGAAACATGACCTCAGTTCTAGAGGTAGAGAGAGAACAGCATGTGCCAAGGCCCTGGGGTGCCGAGGAGCTGACTTTACTTCCTTCAGGTCTTTACTCAAAAGTCCACTTCCCAAGGAGCCTTTCCTTGGCCATTCTATATCTAAAATTTGCTCTTCTTTTATATTACTTTATTTTTTTTTTGAGATGGAGTTTTGCTCTTATAGCCCAGGCTTGAGTGCAATGGCACGAACTTGGCTCACTGCAACCTCCGCTTCTCAGGTTCAAGTTATTCTCCTGCCTCAGCCTCTGGAGTAGCTGGGGTTACAGGCATACACCACCATGCCCAGCTAATTTTGTATTTTTAGTAGAGATGGGGTTTCTTCATATTGGTCAGCCTGGTCCGGAAATCCTGACCTCAGGTGATCCGCCTGCCTCAGCCTCCCAAAGTGCTGGGATTACAGGCATGAGCCCCCGCGCCTGGCACTCCTCTATCTTTTATACTATCCTTCCCTGTTTTCTTTTTTCTCTTTAGCACTTATCACTATTTAGCATACTATTTAATGTATTTGGTTACTAGGTAATATTGTCTGTTTCCCTCACTCAAGGCAAGCTCCATGAGTGCAGGGGTTTGCTTTGATCGCATTGTATTTTCAGGACCTGACACAGTGCTGAACACAGAGTAGGGGCTCGGCCAGTGTCTGCTGATGAATGAATGAAAGACACGTGGTCCCAGACAGAAAAGAGCAAAGGAGAATGTGAGGGGTGAAGCCAATCAGGCAGGCCACAGGGGCCATGGGAGGGGATGGTGTCACTGTTCCAAAGGCAAAGAGGAGCCACTGCCAGGCTTGATCAGGGTTGGGAGGAGGGGGCATAGAGGGTGATGTGAACAGATTTGGGTCTGGAAAAGATCATTTCAATCCCCAACTCCAGCCACATCCGTGTCCCTAACCTAAATCTGAATTGCAGTTTCCACCCCATTCTACATCCAGTCTGGAACCTACTGGAACTTTCTCTTCATCTCACAATCCCAGCCCCCTCTAACCCTAACCTGGCCTGGGCACTGAGTGACCTTCCTTCGATGGCGATGGAAGCGTGCCATCAGGGAGGAAAGCGGGGCTGTGCTTCCTGGTTGACAGGAGCTGCCCCTGGGAGACGACAGGGAAGAGGACAGGTCCAGAAAAAGGGGATAGGAAGGTGCTCGCCTCCTCACTCTCCCTGGGTCCCAAATCCTATCTTCGGAGAGTCTGTCTCTGACTCTCTCATCATTGTTCTTCACCTGACTGCTGACACCTTCTCCCTATCCTGCAGCTCTGACTTCTGTGATTCTAGCAGAAACTAGTTCCCAATCCCAACCTCCCACCCACGACAGGCTTATTTTCTTCAGAACACTTAGTATCCAAAATTATAGTGAACAAATTCTTTTTTTTTTTTTTTTTGAGACGGAGTCTCGCTCTGTCGCCCAGGCTGGGGTGCAGTGGCCGGATCTCAGCTCACTGCAAGCTCCGCCTCCCGGGTTCGGGCCATTCTCCTGTCTCAGCCTCCTGAGTAGCTGGAACTACAGGCGCCCGCCACCTCGCCCGGCTAGTTTTTTGTATTTTTTAGTAGAGACGGGGTTTCACCGTGTTAGCCAGGATGGTCTCGATCTCCTGACCTCGTGATCCGCCTGTCTCGGCCTCCCAAAGTGCTGGGATTACAGGCTTGAGCCACCGCGCCCGGCCAACAAATTCTTGTTTACTGTTTCTTTCACTTCTTTCCCAGCTATTCGGTAAGCTCCACGTGTGTTTCATTTCTTCTCTGCGTCTGCAGTGCCCGGAACGCCGTGCATCGTGCTCACTACGTATCTGTGGGAAGGAGAGAGGGAGGAATGCCCTGGTTCCCAACAAACCCCGTTCCACAGGAGCCCAACCCTGACTCCAGCCCTCTTCCTAGCTTCATTCTTTTTTGGGAGGGAAGTGAGGGTATGTACTTTATGAAATTAAAGGATAACACATAATGAAATGAATGAAGTACCCTAGAAGCCCCTCAGATCAAGATAAGAACACTTCCAGCAGCCTATATGGCTTCCCTCTGCCAGAGATACTCACCACTGGGGATTGTCTAAGAATTGCTCAGTTTCACTGGTCCTGGAAAGTTCCTATCAATGGAATAACAGAACGTATCCTCTTTAATGTCTGGCTCTTTTCGCTCAATATCATCTTTGTGGGACTCATCCGCATTGCAGTTCATTCTTTCTTTTTATTCCTGGGTAGAATTCTATTTTATGATTATACCACAAAATATTGATCATATTAATCCATTATTTAACTTAATTCTTCTTCTTCTTCTTTTTTTTTTTTTTGGGAGATGGAGCCTCACTCTGTTGCCTAGGCTGGAGTGCAGTCACACGATCTCAACTCACTGCAACCTCCGCCTCCTGAGTTAAAGTGATTCTCCTGCCTCAGCCTCCCGAGTAGCTGGGACTACAGACGCCCGCCACCACGCCTGACTAATTTTTGTATTTTCAGTAGAGACGGGGTTTCGCCATGTTGGCCAGGCTGGTCTCGAACTCTGAGCTCAGGCGACCCACCCGCCTTGGCCTTCTAAAGTGCTGGGATTACAGTGAGCCACCACACCCAGCTATTTAACTTAATTCTTATGCCCCAGATTTCACTCTGTCTTCTAGTTTAGGTTTTTTTTTTTTTTTTTTTTTTCGTCTTCTGATTTTATATCCAACTCCAATCCCTCCCCAGTGGATCCTGGCCCTGCAGGAAGCAACAGATCCTCTTCTGCTACCCTGATCATCCCTCCCTGCAGCGTCTTCAGGCCTTTCTGCACCCATGTGGTCCCTGAGCCCTAGCTTCAACACCTCCCACCCTTCCTGTCACAGACTCTGGGCCCTGGGGCAGAAGGACGGGCCAGCTTTCTCACTGCGGCCACTACCTGCCCCATTTCCCAGAGAGGAATGGTCTGGCGGCCAGCCAGCTGTGCAGCGAATTAGTACCCTCCCCCTCCCCTCCCCCGCCCACCAGGAGCCTCAGAACCAATGCAGGTCACTCACTGCCCATGGCCCTGCTTAGCAGGGGTGCCCGACACTGCAGCCAATGGGGACTGGCAGGAGGAAGGAGCTTATTAGTCTGATAAAGATCTGGGGGCCCCACCCTGTCCCCTCCCGCAACTTCCCTAGGGCCCTGGCTCAGGCTGGACTGGCTCCCCCACCCTGAAGGCGCCTTCATCCAAGGCATCTTCCATCCGCCCTTTCAGAGGCAGGCCCAGGGCCCTGCCTGCTCTTCCTCTCTGCCAGCTCCCAGAAGGCTTGGAGCCCAGACACCAGCTCACCTGCCACCAGCTGGGCCCCGCCCGGGCCTGCCCAGCACGTACCCCGGCCGCCAAGGGCAGCAGCTTTTCCAGGATTTGGCCGGCAGGCCCAGTCACCCCACCTCGCCACCTTACCACTCCGCCTCGGAAGCCAGCCCTGTCCACTCCACTCTGTGCCTGGCTTCTCTTGCCTGCCTTGGGCCTTCGTGTGGCCCCTCCACGGTGTCTGGGACTGAGTGCCCCTCTTGCCTCCTGAAGAGCAGCCATGGCCACCTACAAAGTCAGGGTGGCCACAGGCACCGACCTCTTGTCGGGAACACTGGACTCCATCTCACTGACCATTGTGGGGACGCAAGGAGAGAGTCATAAGCAGCTGCTGAACCACTTTGGGAGAGACTTTGCAACTGGGGCAGTAAGTGTGTGTGTGTGTGTGTGTGTGTGTGTGTGTGTGTGTGTGTGTGTGTCTTTGTGGTCCCGGGAGAGGTGAAGGTGCGCAGGGAGAGCCAGGTGAGCTGAGCTTGGCCAGGAGAGGCTGGAGAGCCAGGGCACAGCTCTAAAGACAGTGGGCTCCCCAGGTGGCTCTAGACGCCTTGTCCAGAGCTGGCTTCCAGCCCTCGCCCATGTCCCAGATCTCTGGGCCATCCTTCTCCATCCTGCTCCCTCATCTCTAACCCTTTCAGGCATTCCTCATTTCCTTCCCCATCCTTTTCTTCTCTCTCCCTCTTCCTCAGCCCTCTCTCCCTGTCTCTGCCTATCCTGCATCCCCTCTTTTCTCAGTCCTTTCCACCTGCTTTCCTTCCCCTCCGCTCTCCTCCCGTTTCTGTCTTACCCCCTCTCCCGCATCCCTCTGTCTTCCATTCTCACTCACTCTTCCTAACTCAGCTGCCTCCTAACTGTTTCACATTTGATTGGATTCTCTGTGATTTACAATGGCATCAGACCAGCCTGTCTAGTGGAAGGCATGCTTTGTGGGCCCTCAGACCTGATTTTGAGTCAGGCCCAGCCACCTGCTGCTATGCTACCTTAATAGGTCACTCTATCTATGTGGCCATTCTGAATATCTGCATCTTCATTGATGAATGGGAGAAAGGGCTGGCTGGACCTCTCCCCACTCAAAAACTGCAGAGTGGTACCCAAGTCCCCAGGGGTCTGAAAGTTCCTGTAACCTTAGGTGCCTGGAGAGGGGAGTGGGAGAAGACAGGAGCTGGGGATGGAGAGAAGGAGGGGCTGGAGTTCTACGCAGCCCTAGGTAGAGGGACTCAGTAGGAGACCCCCAGGTTGGAGGAGTCAGAAGGAAGCTCAACGATCAGGTCAAAATCCTGTCTCTCTGTCAGTCCAGGGAGGTGAACGTTGCGCAGCATGAGCAGGGCCTGGGTGAGAGGCCAGAGGGGTGGGCGGCCTGGGAGTCAGGGTGAAGTCCTGCCCACTCAGCCAGCCCCTCATCCTGCCTAGGTGGACCAGTACACCGTGCAGTGCCCGCAGGATCTGGGAGAGCTCATCATCATCCTCCTGCACAAAGAGCGCTACTCCTTCTTCCCCAAGGACCCTTGGTACTGTAACTACGTGCAGATCTGTGCCCCCAATGGCCGTATCTACCACTTCCCCGCCTACCAGTGGATGGATGGCTACGAGACCCTGGCACTCCGGGAGGCCACAGGTGAGCCCTCATCACCCTGCTCCATCCTATGGCCGTGAGGCCTCGCGCTCCAGTCTGCTACCCTGGCATGGCACCCAGGCTCCCATCAAGCCAGGAGGGGCCCAGCCCCACCAGGGACTCCTGGGCTCTCCTGCCACTGTCACACATTTCCCTCAGTCAGTGCTGCTACTCTGGGCTCAGCTTGGGGCTGCACACCAGAGGAACAAAGGTGTCTGAGGCCCAGTGGCTCCCCTCAGCATCCCCATCTGGCAGCAGACAGCATTCCCAGAGTGCGCTCCCCGCTATGTCTCCAGTCCTCCCTGACTCCTACAAGATGCCTGGCCACTCTAAAAAGACCCCTTGTGATGCTAAGTACAGGCTCAGGACTCTCACAGGAGGCCTATTTATATGCCAATCATATGCGCTCCAAAAAGACTCCCTGTTACTCCAGCAGGATTCTGTTACTATCACAGGATGCCCCATGATTCCAACCAGCACCTTGTATCCCATTTAGAAGCCCTTTGAGTTCAACAGGTCTCCATGGTAATGTGGTCTTATAATTATGATGCCCTGGCTTTCTTTTTTTGAGATGGGGTTTCACTCTTGTTGCCCAGGCTGGAGTATAATGGCACAATCTCGGCTCACTGCAACCTCGACCTCCCGGGTTCAAGCGATTCTCCTGCCTCAGCCTCCTGAGTGGCTGGGACTACATGCGTGCACCACCATGCCCGACTGATTTTTGCATTTTTAGTAGAGATGGGATTTCACCATGTTGGCCAGGCTGGTCTCGAACTCCTGACCTCAGGTGATCTGCTTGCCTCAGCCTCCCAAAGTGCTGGCATTATAGGCGTGAGCCCTGGTTTTCTAACTGAGCATTTTTTAGACTAATGGGATGTTCTGTTGCTCCAAAGGACTCCCTATTTTCCCAATAGGACACCACATTTCTCTAACAGGATGAACTGTTACTCCAAAAGGCCCCCCTTAATCCAGTAAGGATCTATCCAATAGAGGCCCTGTTATTCAGATAGACTGTCAAGGTTTCTCCAAGGTTAAGGCTGGCTAAGGCTGCCCAGCGGTTTTTCCAGTTGCTTGGTTACTCCCATGGGAGAGACACAGGACCTGAGTGGCTGAGCTCCTTGCACCCACCCCTGCCAGAGTCCCTTGTGTGGTGGGCCGGGGTCAGGTTCCTAATTTGTGGTGCTACATGGGGACTGGAGGCCTGTCCTCTGTTATCCCCCAGTTCTACCACCTGAGTGTCTGTTGGCTTCCCTTGAGGCGAGTAGGAGGGAAAGGCAGAGCTGAGGACACCCAGGACCTGAAGCCCTATCCTCCCTGCGGCTGACTACCTCTCTTCCGTTTCTCATTGCCCTGTGCTGGAATCTTCCCCCAGGAGTGGGGAACAGGCCCTGAGTTGGCAAAAAGAGAGGCAAAGAAAGCCTGGGAGATGGTGAGCATGCCAAGGGGAGGGTCTCACTGGGGACACAGAGCATCTTACTGCAGTGACAGGTCTGGGTGACATGGAAGCAGGGGACAGGCTGGGTGATGCTGGTGGCCAGGCAGGAATGGGGTTGGGTGGGGCCGCTGCCACGCAACAGGACAGGGAGACTTGAGTCACCCATAGGGCCCTCAAAGGAGTGAGGCTCCCGCCCTGGGGATGAAAACGAGCTGGGTCTCTGGGTTGCATAACTCCAGGGAGCGCCGTTCATCCAGAATACAATATGAGCTGAGGCAGGTGGAAGAGGGAGCGGGTGGTGAGGTGAGGGCCTTGAGAGGAAATGATGGGCTGCAGCGGTAGGCACAGGCCAGTCTGGGGACCACCAGCCAGGGTGCTGGAGAAAGACGGACCTGGACTCGGGTCTCAGTTCTTCCACCGACTAGCTGGACATTTGGCATTTGGGCACATTTCCAAATTCTACTTCTTCTTTTTTTTTTTTTTTTTGAGACGGAGTCGCACTCTGTCGCCCTGGAGTGCAGTTGCAAGATCTTGGCTCACTGCAACCTCCGCCTTCCAGGTTCAAGTGATTCTCCTGCCTCAGCCTCCTGAGTAGCTGGGACTACAGGCGAGTGCCACCACACCCAGCTAATTTTTTGTATTTTTAGTAGAGACGGGTTTTCACCGTGTTAGCCAGGATGGTCTTGATCTCCTGATCTTGTGATCCACCCGCCTTGGCTTCCCAAAGTGCTAGGATTACAGGCGTGAACCACCACACCTTGCCACATTTCCAAATTCTTCTAAGCCTTGGTGCCCTCATCTGTAAAATGGAGATAACAACAGAACCTACTTCATAGGGTGGATGTGATAATCCAGTAAGATGACATCTGAATGGAGTTTTTTTTCTTTTTTTGGGATGGAGTCTCGCTCTGTCACCAGGTTGGAGTGCGATCTCGGCTCACTGCAACCTCGGCCTCCTGGTTCAAGCGATTTTTCTGCCTCAGCCTCCTGAGTAGCTGGGATTACAGGTGTGCACCACTATGCCTGGCTAATTTTTGTATTTTTAGTAGAGATGGGGTTTCACCATGTTGGTCAGGCTGGTCTTCAACTCCTGACCTCATGATCCATCTGCCTCAGCCTCCCAAAGTGCTGGGATTACAGGCATGAACCACCGCACCTGGCCTGAATAGAGTTTTAAAAGGCTTAACAACTGTTGGTGGTCAGAAGCAGCCTGCCACGGTGCAAATCCAGCCTTGTCCCCAGGTAATATGTAATAGCGGCTGTTTCTCTTTGTAAAATGGGCATGGTGATACAGTCCTTTAGCTGAAACTGTTGACTCCAGGGGTGTTTTGAAATTCAGATTTTATTGAGAAGCTACACACACATGTATCTGTACACATGTGTATGTTTATATAAAATATGTATATGTACATATACATATTTTCATCTATAAATCTATATCACACACATACCCCTTATATTATGTGCTATATCTACCACAGGGCACCCCAATCAAATATACTAACACTTCCCAGCAACAACTATGAATAGTTACACTGAATGAGTTAAATAAAGATTGTATATAGCCTCAGGGAGATTCACAGCAGATTCTGTCAACCAATGAATTTGTTGTGGAACAGTCAAACAGACAAACAAACTTGATTTCCACAGCTTTCTGTACTTTGGGGTTGTAGAGAAGGGGTCAGGAGCCTATAGTAATAGTCACTTGTCTCATAGGGTACTTCTTAGGCTTAGATTAATAAAAGTAAAGTGTCTATAAAGTGCCTGGTGTTGGGGACCAGCTTCAACACCACCCGTAGGGTACTCAACATCTGGTGGCAATGAAGGAATGAGAAGAGACAGATTAAGAGTGCATAAAGAGTGGGGGCCAGGGGGCCAGTTGCAAAATGGAGGCTGCAAAAGGACCAGAGTTCTGGTCTCCACACTGTTTATTGAGTACAATCACTTAGACCTAAGAAGCAGATGTTCAGGGCGAAACAGTGAAAGGGAGGCAGTACGTCATAGGCGTAATCTATAGCAATAGCGGTTTAAGTGAATCTCCTTTGTGTTCAAACAGCGTATCTTTAACTTATCGGACAGCAGCTAGTGGGAGTGGGCTTAACTAGGAGCCTGCACGTCTGTCCACATTCCTGTGTTTCAAAGGAGTGTCTTTCTCCTTCAACACAGTGTTTACAGATAAGAGAGCTTATAGATAAGTTGTGCTCAGAGCATGGGAACATAATGGCAATAACGCTTTCCTCCTTAGAGGCTTTTTGTGACTTTCCACAACTTAGTGTCCCATTTTTTTTTTTTTTTTTTTTTTTTTGAGACATAGTCTCACTGTGTCGCCCAGGCTAGAGTGCAGTGGCGCCATCTCGGCTCACCGCAAGCTCCGCCTCCCGGGTTCACGCCTTTCTCCTGCCTCAGCCTCCCGAGTAGCTGGGACTACAGGCGCCCGCTACCACGCCCGGCTAATTTTTTTTTGTATTTTTAGTAGAGAAGGGGTTTCACCATGTTAACCAGGATGGTCTCGATCTCCTGACCTCGTGATCCGCCCACCTCAGCCTCCCAGAGTGCTGGGATTACAGGCATGAGCCACCATGCCAGGCCGTGTCCAATATTTTTATGGCCAGTTTATACAGGAACCCCACAAGCACTTTTCCCAACACCTAGGACCTAGTAAGTGCTAAACAACTGTCAGTTCTTAATATTTCAGTGGTATCTACTCAAAGGAAAAGAAATCAACATATCAAAAAGATGCCTTATTTATCGTGGCACTATTCACACTAGCAAAGATATGGAATTACCCTAAGTGCCCCAATGGATGACTGGATAAAGAAAATGGGGTATATATACACAGTGGAATACTATTCAGTCAGGAAAAAAATGAAATCATGTCATTTGCGGCAACATGGATAGAACCGGAAGTCATTATCTTAAGTGAAACAAGCCAGACCAGAAAGTCAAATACCAAATGTTCTCACCCATAAATGGGTGTTAAAAAATGTGTACACATGGGCCAGGCGCAGTGGCTCACGCCTATAATCCCAGCACTTTGGGAGGCAGAGGCGGGCAGATGACCTGAGCTCAGGAGTTGGAGACCAGCCTGGACAACATGGCGAAACTGCGTCTCTACTAAAAATAAAAAAAGTAGCTGGGTGTGGTGGCAGGCGCCTGTAATCTCAGCTACTTGGGACACTGAGGCAGCAGAATCTCTTGAACCCAGGAGGCAGAGGTTGCAGTGAGCTGAGATCGTGCCATTGCATTCCAGGCTGGGCGACAAGAATGAAACCCCATCTCAAAAAAAAAAAAAAAAATGTGTACACATGGACATAGCAAAATAATAGACAATGGAGACTCTGAAGGGTGAGGGGATGGAAGGGGGTGGATGATGAGAAATTACTTAACGGGTACAATATACATTATTTGGGTGATGGGTATCCTAAAGCCCTAACTTGGCCGCTATGAAATCTGTGCATGTAACGAAATTGCTCTTGTGCTCCATGAATTTATAGAAATAAAAAAATATTTCAGTGGGTCTAGAGGAGGGACTTTTTGCAGCAGCAGAGCTCGGCTTGAGGGTAGAGCAAGAGGAAAGAGTGTGGGTCCGTGATCCTTTTATCTGAGATTTGGGGACGGGGCACTCCTTCATTCTCCCACGGTGAGCTTTCCCACTCCTTGGTCATGGGCAACCCCCAGAGCCGACCTGGGGCACAGAAGCTGTACTCCTGCTTCCGGAAGTAGGCAGGGGTGGGCAGGGGCAAGGGTCAGCCCTTGAGTCCCCTCGTTGGTCTCCCTACAGGAAAGACAACAGCAGACGACTCACTCCCTGTCCTCCTGGAGCACAGAAGAGAGGAGATCAGAGCCAAGCAGGACTTCTACCAGTGAGGGGGCGGGTGGCAGGGGTCCAGGGAGGTGGGGGGCAGTGATGGCTCTGGCCCTTTGCCCTGGGGTGGTGTACGGGCATGAGGGTCACATCTCGGTTTCCCTTGCAGCTGGCGAGTCTTTCTTCCTGGCTTACCCAACTATGTGCACATTCCCAGTTACCGCCCTCCGGTCCGGAGGCATCGCAACCCCAACCGGCCTGAGTAAGGACCCAAAGCTGTGCTGGGCCCCTCCCATGGCTTTCCCCTGGATGCCTGCCTCCTCCCCGCCCCTTGGATCCCAGCTGCCCTGCGCTTCTCCCCACAGGTGGAATGGCTATATTCCGGGATTCCCAATTCTCATCAACTTTAAGGCCACCAAGTTCCTGAACTTAAATCTCCGCTACTCCTTCCTCAAGACAGCCTCCTTCTTCGTCCGCCTGGGGCCCATGTGAGTGTGTATGAGTGACGGGAGAACAGGGCTCCTGCAAGGACTGTTCCTCTCCCCCGACCTTGGCGGCCTCCAAGACAACCCCAGAGGTTGGAATGGCCAGGAAGCCAGAGGGAGCTGAAACGCAGACCCAGAAAACCCGAGAGATGATCCCAGAGACCTAGAGATGTAGAGATCTTGAGACATGGGACCCAGAGACTTTGCGACGCACAGACTCTGAGACCCAGAGACCTAAGTGGGTGGGGCGGCCCCGCAACCCGCCACCCACCCCAGCCGACCATTGGCAGACCCCTCTGACGGCCTCTCCCTGGAATCCCATCTTCTAGGGCACTGGCTTTCAAAGTCCGCGGCCTGTTGGACTGCAAACATTCGTGGAGGAGGCTGAAGGACATTAGGAAAATTTTCCCTGGGAAGAAATCTGTCGTCTCCGGTATGGAATGGGGCGTCCAGATCCAGCAGAGGGACTCAGGTGGTCTCCAGCGTGCTAGGCAGGCCCCCCACATGGGGGCAGTGGGACCTGAGAGGCAGCGAGGCGCGCGCGCGCGCCCTCTGGCGGCTTCTTGGAAAACGTCGCCCCGGGCTCCTCCCGCCGCTCAACGCGAGGCTGGGGGCTTCGTTTTCCTCCCCGAGTCCTCTCGGTGCCCATGGTCTTCTTCTGTCCCATGCCTCTCCGTCCCCGAGGGGGGTCGGGACGCCCTGTGACGCCCTCGCGCCGTTCTCGCAGAGTACGTGGCCGAGCACTGGGCAGAGGACACCTTCTTTGGGTACCAGTACCTCAACGGCGTCAATCCCGGCTTGATTCGCCGCTGCACGCGGATCCCAGACAAGTTCCCCGTCACAGACGACATGGTGGCTCCGTTCCTGGGCGAGGGAACATGCTTGCAAGCGGAGCTGGAGGTGAGGCCTGCTCCGACGGAGACCCCGGCCCCCGTCCTGGCCTCCCTCGCGGGCATCCCCGTCTCTCCCCACCTGCTGCGCCCGCGCCAGTCCCAACCACGCCCGCACCCCGCGTCCCTGTCTCCGTCCCACCCCTGCCCCTGGTCGCCAGCGCCTTCTGCACCTGCGGCTCGGGTCACGGGTGCCCCGTGTAGGTGCCTACTTGCCACCCATCGCGGCTCCCCTCCAGAAGGGGAACATTTACCTGGCCGACTATCGCATCATGGAGGGCATCCCCACCGTGGAGCTCAGCGGCCGGAAGCAGCACCACTGCGCCCCACTCTGCCTGCTGCACTTCGGACCCGAGGGCAAGATGATGCCCATCGCCATCCAGGTGCCTAGGCTGTAGGCGGCGCTGCCGCTGAGCCTCTGTGTGCGCGAATGTTTCTCCGAGTGCGCGCGCGCTTATGTGAGCGTGTGGACCCTGTGTGTATTCAGCCGTCTCTTGGTATCCTTGAGAGAGTGGTTTCAGGACCTCCCTGGGATGCCAAAATCTGCAGATGCTCAAGTTTCTTATATAAAATGTCCCAATATTTACATATGACTTACACACATCTTCTTGTGTGTTGGGATCACAGGCGTGAGCCACCGCGTCTGGCCCGGGCATATTTTTCTAATTCATACAAAAGCCCAGTAGGGCCTGGGAGCAGCTCAGGTTTGTATGCCCCAATAGGCTTAGGTGGAGATGCACCTTGCAAGGCGCAAGGACCGCCTTGGCAGTTCCCTGCCTCTCACCTGCTTGCTGTCTTGGTCCCCTCAGGTGCAGAAGTACACGGTGCGCTGCTCAGCGGAGCTGGGTGAGCTCTTGCTCCTGCGTGTACACAAGGAGCGCTACGCTTTCTTCCATGTTGCACTCCTGGGCTCAAGCGATTCTCCCGCCTCGGCCTCCCAAAGTGCTGGGACTACAGGTGTGAGCCACCTCGCCCGGCCATCTTGTGTATTTTAAATCCTCTCTAGGCTGGGCGTGGTGGCTCACGCCTGTAATCCCAGCACTTTGGGAGGCTGAGGTGGGCAGATTACCTGAGGTCAGGAGTTCAAGACCAGCCTGGCCAACAAGGGGAAGCCCCATCTTTACTAAAACTACAAAAATTAGCTGGGCATGGTGGTGGGGGGGGGGGGGGGGGCACCTGTAATATTCGGGAGGCTGAGGCAGGAGAATCTCTTGAACCTAGGAGGTGGAGGTTGCAGTGAGTGGAGATCGTGCCAGTGCCCTCCAACCTGGGTGACAGAGCAAGACTCTGTCTCAAAAAAATAAAATAAAATAAATCCTTTCTGGATTACTTATAGTACTCGATACAATACAATGTAAATGCTATGTAGATAGTTGTTATGCCGTATTGTTCAGGGAATGACAAGGAAAAAAGTCTGTACACATTCACTAGAGACACTTTTTTCCCAGAATATTTTCCATAGATTGTTGGTGGAATCCACCGGTGTGGAACCCATGGATACAGAGGGCCGGCTGTACTTGTATGCCCCTGTGTGTGTGCATCTGTGAGTGGGTGCGTGTATATGTGTCTGTGCAGTGTGCTTTTCTCTTTGACTTCATCCATCCATCCACCTGGAAAACCAATCCCTGAAGGGGGTCAGGTCCCTACTGGAAATACTGAGATAATTAGACTTAGCCTCTGCCTTGGGAATCTGGTCTGGCAGAGGAAGCAACTAGGTGTTTCCTTCCCAGGGGTCCCCCCAAGGGTCATGCGCAAGTTAGAAAGAGGCTCCCTCTGGGTGGATGGGCCAGAGCCCCAGAGCCTGATGCTGCTGGTTCCTTAATGGAAAAATGTAGGCTGATTTCAGTGATCTGCCTGCCCCCTGAGGGGCTAGGAATCCTTGTGCAGTGCACAACCTGCACACCTGAATGTGGTGGAGGTGTGGTTGAAGTAAGGAAGTCTTGCCGGAGGAGGCAGCTTGTGAGATGGTTCTTGAACAGTAAGTGGGAGCTACCAGGTAGAGGCGGGGCAAGAGGAAGCTACTGCAGTCGAGCAGAGGGAATGGCAAGATCAAATGTGGGGAGGGAGGAAAGGCCCAGGGGCGCTCAGGGGACCAGTGCGACCAGAGTTGCGGCGTGTTTTCACCTTCTCAGACTCCCTTCTGCCTCTTTCCTGCAGTGGGCCCTTTATGTGTGTGGGTCTCTGCCCTCACCTAGTCCTTTCTCTTCCATCACCCCTAGCTCAGCCAGACCCCGGGGCCGGATTGCCCCATCTTCCTGCCCAGTGATTCTGAGTGGGACTGGCTGCTAGCCAAGACGTGGGTGCGCTATGCGGAGTTCTACAGCCACGAGGCCATCTCCCACCTGCTGGAGACCCACCTTATTGCGGAAGCCTTCTGCCTAGCCTTGCTGAGGAACCTGCCCATGTGCCACCCCCTCTACAAGGTACGGGCTTGGGTGAAGGGGCCTCCCCCAGGCATCATGACCCTCACCTGGCCTCGGAAAGCCCCCAGGCCCACTGCGCAGTCAGAGAGACTCCAGTCAGCCTGGGGGGGTATCTGGGGACCACAAGAGAGGGCTTGGCATGGGGACTTCCCAGAGTGAGTGGATCTGATATTGCAGAAGTAGGGGGCTGAGCTCCTTTGGGGGCCACTTCAGCCCTCTCTCTTCATCCTCCTCGCTCTCCCCACAGCTCCTCATCCCCCACACCCGATACACCGTCCAGATCAACAGCATTGGCCGGGCCGTTCTTCTCAACGAGGGGGGGCTCTCCGCCAAGGTAAGACTTCCGCCCCCAACCCCAACGAGACATTTGCTTTCCTCTGGCCTTTGCAGTTAGACAAAGAGCAGGACTTCCCACTTGCCTTTTCGTGAGGGGGCGTGAAGGGAGGGAACTGGATGAAGTGGGTTCTCCTCTCAAGAAAGGAGCAAAGGCAGGGCTGGTGTGCTGGCCCGGAGCAGGAGAGTTCCCGGATGTGGGGTGGGCTGGGTCGGGGGTTACAGGGGCACTTACTGGGATCCTAGAGGACCTGAGGGGGGTGCCAGGGATGCCCATCCAGCTCCAGGATCTGCCTCCTCCCTCACAGGGCATGTCCCTGGGCGTGGAGGGCTTTGCTGAGGTGATGGTACGGGCTCTGTCAGAGCTCACCTATGACAGCCTCTACCTCCCCAATGACTTTGTGGAGCGTGGGGTCCAGGACCTGCCTGGATATTATTACCGTGATGACAGCTTGGCGGTGTGGAATGCACTGGAGAGGTGAGCTCGGGACAGCAGTGGGTGGCTCTCAGGGTGGACACCTTGGGATGTTGGAGAGGGTGTGGGGAAATTCTAGAGACCTGAATGTGGGTCTGGTGCCATCCAGGGGCTTGGCCTTGGGGAAGGGGCCTGGGGTCTGTGTGTCCATCACACCTACACCCTCAGCCTAGCAGGCCCCTTCCTTGCTTGGTTCCCCAGCCCACCTCTGCTGGCCAGACCCCTTCTGGGATCTGAGCTGCCTGTAGGCCTTGCCCATCCCTTACAAGGGAGTGCTCTGGCCTTGCCAAGCCATCCTCTCCAGTTCTGCCCCACAGGACTTGCCCTCCCACAGGCCTGGGGAAGCTCTGGGGCCAACTGAGGTCAGGGCATCCTGGGGGAGGTGGGAGAAGCCTGGCTGAGGAGTGGGAGGGGAGGAGGATCCAAACTGAGGCCCTGTCCCCTGGTCAGGTACGTGACGGAGATCATCACCTATTATTACCCGAGTGACGCAGCTGTGGAGGGTGACCCGGAATTGCAGTCCTGGGTGCAGGAGATATTTAAAGAGTGTCTCCTAGGGCGGGAGAGCTCAGGTATGGGCCTGGACACCTGGACAATCAGGGGGAGCTGGGGCTGAGGGGCAGCCCCCAGGCAGGTCTGCTAGGGCCCTCCTGGGCTGGATCAGAACATATTTTATTGTGGACTGAAGGAGACCAAACTGCTGCCCTAGGATTTTGACAGGCTCTTCTCCGGTCCCTGGAGCAGTGGCATCTCAGAGAGGCTGGGGAAGAAAACATGGCTGGCAATGGGTCCCTGTCTGAGATTAGGGGCTGTGGGTCATCTCTGCAGAGACCTGGAGGGGTCCCAGCCCCACCCCAGAAACAAATCTTTGTGGACTGTGAAATGGGGTATGAGCTCCAACAGGAAAGGGCAGGAGGCCAGGGAGCTGGCAGGAGGGAGCTGGCAGGAGGGAGCTGGCAGCTCCAAGAGAGGGGTGAAAGCGCCCTGAGGTCCCGCCACCTGGGTACACATTCAACAAATATCCAGTGAGCATCCACAATGCAATACTGGGCCGATTATTGAGGAGGCAAAAGGGAAAAAGGCAGGTGGTGAGGGTGCCTGCCTTCAAGGAGTTCATAGTTGGGGGTAGCAGGTATTTCCCTAAAGAAAGTTGTGGGGAAGCCCAGGGAAGGCGCCTAACCCACCTTGGGAAGGGGTAGTGGAGAGAAGAGAGGGTGGGAGCAGCAGGCTAAGATCTAGCTGAAATCTAACCTCTTGGCTAACATCTAGCTAAGATCTGCAGGATGGAGAGGTCAGCCTCAAGATGACGGAGGATGGGGATGGAGAGTTCCGCATGGAAGCAGCATGTGGAAAGTCCAGAAAGCCAGAGGGAGCATAGGGAGTTCCAGGAGCTGCTTACTGCAATCACGTTCTCTGCAACTAGAGCTTAGGGTGGGACGTGGGGAGGTTCCCAATGGGCTAAGGCTGAGGCTGTGGGCAGCGGCCAGGCTGCACAGCCTGGTTAAGGGCCAGTGGGAGCTATCGAGGGTTTTGCGAGGAGATTAGGCTTGTATGCTAGAATATCAGGCTGCACTGGCAGTCAGGAGACAGTTAGGGAAGCTGCCATGGTGTCCAGGAGGGAAGACTGGGGACCTGACTAGGGTGAGGGCTGTGGGGACACCACAGAGAATTCCAGAGCTGGAAATGACAGGACTGGGTGATGGTTTGGGTTTGGAGGGAGGGGCCGAGGGCGACTCCACGTTTCAGGCCTTTGCAGCTGGATAAATTATGTATGTCGTCCCTTGAGCTGGGGGCTAAAAGGAGGAGCGGTTAGGGAGGAAGATGATGGGTCTGGTTTGAATATGTGGGACTTTTGGAACCTGAGATCACCATGGCAGCCGGGACACACGGGACAACAGGAAAAAGAAGCAACCTGAGGTTCACACGGGACAACAGGAAAGAGAAGCCAGCAGCTTGGTGGGGAAGAAGTGTGGGACTGAGAAATCCATCTGGATTGGGCAGAGTCTGGAAGGAGGTGATGGGAGGGAGTGGAGGGCGGGGGCTGGGTTGATTCGGGGCAGGACTCTTCCGAAGGAATGAAGGAACCCAGGAAAGCCTGCTGCCTCTCCCAACATCCCCAGGCCTGGGACCAGAGAGGCACCCCCAGGGAAACTGGAAGAGAGATCTGAGGGTCACAGGTTAGGCAGGGGCCAGAAGCAGCCCTGGAGGACTTTTGGCCAGGGCCTGCAGCCCTCTATCCCTAACCTCATGATCTGGATTAGGGGAGATGGGGTTTCTGCCACAGGAGGGTCACGCAGTCAGGATGAGGGTACGGATGCGGCAGCTTGAAGCTTTTGCAAAACGGGGAGAGCGGGGCATGGTGGCGCCCTCTGCCGGGCAGCCAGTGCCAGGGCAGGACTGACGCCGCCTGGGCTTTTCCCCCGCCGCTCAGGTTTCCCCAGGTGCTTGAGAACCGTGCCTGAGCTGATTCGATATGTCACCATAGTAATCTTCACCTGCTCTGCCAAGCACGCTGCTGTCAACACAGGCCAGGTACCGGTGCTCTCACCAGCTCAGGCCCAGCCCCAGGCCCAGACCTCCCAAATTTAGTCCGTGCCCCAACCTCAAACCCAGCCTCAGCCATAATCCCTGGTCCAGCCTCAACTTGTCTCAGCCCAAGTTCCAGCTTCAACTCCAGTCCCAACGGAAAGCAAGCCTCAGCCCCAACTCTCAGCCCCAGCCCCAGTCTAACCAACGCAGCCCAGCCTCAGCGCCAAGGGCGGGGAGTCCAAGGCAGCGACTGTAGGGCAGATGGTCAGGGCGTGGCGGAAGGAAGCTTCCACGGTACTCTTCTTCCCGGGGTACTCTTCCACCCAGACCCGAGCCTCTACCCCACTTCCAGATGGAGTTCACCGCCTGGATGCCCAACTTCCCAGCGTCCATGAGGAATCCACCGATTCAGGCTAAGGGGCTGACCACTCTGGAGACCTTCATGGACACGTTGCCGGATGTGAAGACCACGTGCATCACACTGCTGGTGCTCTGGACCCTCAGCCGTGAGCCTGACGACAGGGTGCGAGACGGGATGGGGGACTCTGAGCACAGGGAGGGGGCCAGGAGCTGGGGAGGGGGGAGGATAACTGGAGGCGTCGAGGGGGGAGCAGGGAGTGAGAGACCACTGAAGCCAAAGGGTGGAGGGGCCAGGGCCACCGGCAGGAGGAGGGGGTCCTGGCCGGCCCTGGTTCCAGCTGTCCAGCTCTCTGCCCGCAGCGGCCCCTGGGACACTTCCCGGACATTCACTTCGTGGAGGAGGCCCCGCGGAGGAGCATAGAGGCGTTCCGCCAGCGCCTGAACCAGATCTCACACGACATCCGCCAGCGCAACAAGTGCCTCCCCATCCCCTACTACTACCTGGACCCGGTGCTGATTGAGAACAGCATTTCTATTTAGGAGCGCCCTTCCCCTCTCTCCTCTCCCCATCCTGTGCCCTTCCATTTTCAAAAAACAAAACAAAACATAAAAACCTCAAAAACCAAAAACCAACCAAAAAACCTTCCTTTTCCTGGGTCTGGCTGTGAGTGCGCGCGGCAAGTTACTCGGGCGCTGGCGGCAGGGCTGGCGCGGCGGGGTGCGGGTGCAGGCTGTGCGCGCCGCGCGCTCTCACCGCGATTCCGTTCTCTGCGGCCGCGGGATCCAGTAGGAGTAGGGCAGCGCCAGGCCCCGGTTCCACTCCAGGACGTCCGCCCACATCTGGGCCAAGCGGCTCTGTAAGGCGGCGATGCTCCGCCGCGGGGCCTTCTCGGTGCAGTGCTCCTCTGGGTAGGTGTCCAGGCTGGGAGAAGGAAAGGCTGGGACCTTGGCGGGCTGCATTTTCAGCCCACAGCGATTCTGTTCCATCTTAAGTCTCCTTACCAGGGAACTTAGTCCACCCAAGCCCAGCCCACCTAGGGGTCCCGGACCACTCCAGACCATCCAACTTGAAACATAAACCACCCGCCCACCTAGACAAAAGACTGCGGCCGCAAGAAACCCAGACCACTCCAAGCCCGGCTCATTCTGAAGCCCAGACCGCTCTTAGCTCCACCTACTAGGAATCCACAACACCCTAAGCCACAGCCACCAGCAACCTAGCGGCTGCAAGCCCTGCCACCTAGGAGCCTAGCCTGCTAAGTGCACCCTTCTGGTAGCCATTGTCCCCAAGATCCCTTCCTCAATGTACCCACTCTCTAGAAGCTGAGACCCCAGCCATCCCCACCTGGGTCTTGCTTATGGTGTCCTTGGTTCCATGGCTGACCCCCCACAGGAGCACCAGGGTGCGGTGTGTGGCACTGACCTCAGGGAGTGAGGCTGCTAGTTCCGTCTGGCCCTTGGCGGTGGGCAGGGCAAGCCACTGGATGATAGGAATACTGGGGATCCAGGTACTGAATTCAGAGCGACCCCCGCAAACTCAGTACAGAGCTGCCAGTGCTGCTAGGGCTGTTCCTCCCGCGACCCTGCTTGTCCCCCGGGTTGGCACTGGCTCACCTGGCCGCTGTTGATGGCAGCATGTTGGGCTGAGCAGGTGAAGATGATCATAGTGAAACAGCAGATGAGCCCAGCACAGTGGCCCAGGGTGGAAGGGACCCCTCGATGGGAGTAGGGTAGAGAGACAGAGCTGAGACCCAAGAGGCTGCTGCCCTAGGGCAGTGGACAGCACCTCTGAGAGCATCTGGCTTTGAAAACCCTCCCGGAAGATCTCCGTGACCCAGGCCTGGAGCTCCGAGTCCCTGCTCACTGCAGTGTCATCCGGGCAGTAGATGTTAACAATATTGGTCCCAAAGCTGGGGGGTCGGGAATACATGGTGACTAACACTTGGGAGCTAACACTGCACAGGGGTGTGGGTTGGAAGGGGCCACTGAGACCTGCTGCCCACAAAGGAGGAAACTGAGGCCAAGGAAGGAAAACGGCCAACCACAGAGTGAATTGCAGAGCCGAGATCAAACCGAGAGGCTGTGGTCATCACCGCATGCAAACGGAGGCCCCAGGGCGGTGACTGATCTGCAGATGTGTTTCGATCAGCCGGCAAGGTTTTTCTGTTTGTTTTTCAAGTTGAATCACTTGCCAACATTTAAATATTAGAAGATGTCTGGTTTCTGCTGAAAAATCAGAAGATCTGGTCACAGTGATAGCTGGGTCACCACTGTCCCTGTCAGACAAACATGAGTTCCCCCGGCCACGGTCCCGCCCATTCTTCTTTCTTAGCTTTTCTCTGCTCACTGGCCCTGCAGGCATTTGGATTCCAAACCACAGGCAAGGATGAGACACCAGGCCCATCTGCGTTGGGACCATCCGACTGGGTTCATTTCCTCCACTGGTTCCCAAAGGGCCCTCCATCCCCAGCCATTGTAGGATGTGCAGACCCCCTGCTGAGGAAGGAGCTCCTGCTGCAGATGTTCATATAGGGGGAGTCCCTGAGGACTTCAAGGGGGAGGTGGGACATGAGTTGAGCTTGTAGCCAGGGCAGAATTTGAATTGGGAGAGAGGGAGAAATTAGGGTGCCTCATCTCCCTAGGCCCCGTGTGTGCTGAGGTGGAAGAATGGAAAGTAGGGGCAGATTTTAAAGGGACTGAGCTGCAGGGAATGCAGCATTGCATGTGGCGAGCCACTGGGCACCACTCGTGGCTAATGGGCAGCGGCACCGCCATCAATCTCAGTGCTGGTGGGAGGTCATTATGCAGGCTGGTGGCAGGAGCTGGGAAACCGCAGGAGGCCAGATGTTAAGAGGATCTGGCCATTGGCGTGGAGGCCACAGCTATGCCCCAAGGCAGTCTCCTATGAGGAATGTTTCAGTGGAAAAACCTGGAGACACAGTGACTTTATCTATGGGGTAAATAATAATCTTTCTTTTTTTTTTTTTGAGATGGAGTTTTGCTCTTGTTGCCTAGGCTGGAGTGCAATTGTACAATCTTGCTCACTGCAACCTCCACCTCCTGGGTTCAAGTGATTCTCCTGCTTCAGCCTCCCCAGTAGCTGGGTTTGCAGGCGCCCGCCACTACACTCAGCTAACTTTTGCATTTTTAGTAGAGATGGGGTTTCGCCACATAGGCCAGGCTGGTCTCGAACTCCTAACTTCAAGTGATCCACCCACCTCCCACCTCGGCCTCCCAAAGTCCTGGGATTACAGGCGTGAGCCACTGTGCCTGGCATAATAATCTTTTTTTTTTTTTTTTTTTTTTTTTTTTTTTTGAGACGGAGTCTCGCTCTGTCGCCCAGGCTGGAGTGCAGTGGCCGGATCTCAGCTCACTGCGAGCTCCGCCTCCCGGGTTTACACCATTCTCCTGCCTCAGCCTCCCGAGTAGCTGCGACTACAGGCACCTGTCACCGCGCCCGGCTAGTTTTTTGCATTTTTTTAGTAGAGACGGGGTTTCACCGTGTTAGCCAGGATGGTCTCGATCTCCTGACCTCATGATCCACCCGTCTCGGCCTCCCAAAGTGCTAGGATTACAGGCATGAGCCACCGCGCCCGGCCGCATAATAATCTTAATAGCTAATCTCAGAGAGCACTTTCTGTGCACTGGGGTTTGTTCTTAGGGTTTTGAATTTAATAACAATAATAAGCTATACCATAGGTGCTCTTATAATCCTCACTGTCAGATGAAGAAACCAGCACAGAGAGGTTAAATAACTTGCCCAAGATCACACAGCTGGGAAGGATGAAGGGTAAGCAGGAAGGGCTTGGAGACAGCAGTGTGTTTGGGCAGGAGGCTGGGGGAAGGTTGAATAAACCAACAGGGGTATAGGGGAGGGTGAGAGGGTTGGAGCCCTCAGGCCCCAGGGGAGTGTCACCTCTCTATGGCTGCCCAGATCTGGAATGTAGTAGTGGGCGAGGTCCTGGACCTTGAGGTCAGCCAGCTGGAGGGACAGGTACAGGGAGTGGTAGGCGGCAGCTGCCAGCCCTTTGTTGATCAGCTCCAGGCAGCCCACCTGTCCCAACGACATTGCCTGTAATGAGCAGAGAGCCCATTCCTGCTGCTAGCAGGGGCTCTGGACCAAATCTCAGGCCTCCCCTGGCCCTCTGTGCTCCCCACAAGATCCCAGGCCTCCAGGGCCTTGACCTGGTGGATGAGCTTTCCTGGTACAAAGAGCCCAGTGCTGGGTGGATGTTGATGTAGAAGGTGCAGAAGAAAGGGGAAGCCGGAGTCAGAGGTCAGATCAGGTAGCCCCGGGTCTCCCACAGCTGTGGGCACTGAGAGGAGGGCTCCTCCCTGCCTTGAAAATGGGTGGCTCATGGGCAGCTGCTGCAGTATAGACAAAGCAAAAGCTCCAGCACAAAGTGGGTTCAAAGTAGATGGGTGACCGTCTTGTGCACCAGGAACTTTGAGGGTCACACCCAGGTCTTGTCCAGGAACTAGTCCTCAGCTGGGTCACTGGGCAGGAAGATGGGGCTGTCTAGGCTGGGTGTCTGAGTGAGCTGGAGTGGGGGCACAGGAGAGGGTAGGCATTGGGCAGACACTGGGGAAGGGCAGCCCATCATCATGTCCATGGGGCCAGAATAAGGGAGGAGACCACCCCTCATATTGTCTTATGCCCAATTTCAGCCTCGAACGAAAGAAGAAGTAAAAACTAAAAGGCAGAAATGAAATCCACAGGCAGACAGCCCGGCATCACACCCTGGGCCTGGCAGTTAAAGATCCACCCCGACCTAATCGGTTATGTTATCTATAGATTCCAGACATTGTATGGAAAAGCACTGTGAAAATCCCTGTCCTGTTCTGTTCCGTTCTAATTGCCGGTGCATGCAGCCCCCAGTCACGTACCCCCTGCTTGCTCAATCGATCACGTCCCTCTCACGTGCACCCCCTTAGAGTTGTAAGCCCTTAAAAGGGACAGGAATTGCTCACTCGGGGAGCTCGTTTTTTGAGATGTGAGTCTTGCCGATGGTTCCGGCCGAATAAAACCCTTCCTTCTTTAACTTGGTGTCTGAGGGGTTGTCTGCCGCTCGTCCTGCTACAAAATCACACGGTCAACTTCTTTACCAGCTGTGTGACCTTGGGAAACTTTATTAACCTCTCTGTGATTCAGGTTCCTCATTAGTAAGCCAAGGTTGATGAGAATAATCTCCTTGAGAGGTGAAATTACCCAAGGCACTGTGTTGGCTGACTTCCCTGTACCAGTCCAGCCATCCAGATCCCCAGTTGTATGGGGCAGACTGAAAGGATGGGAAGGGAGGGTGTGGACACCTCTCCCGAAGGGGTTATGGTTTTAACTATTGGGAACATGGTTGAACTGCCAAAGATGCGTGACTCAGTAGAATCGATTCTGACACCCCGTCAAGGTGCAATTTGTTCTCTTGAGTTTCGTAACATTTCTATCAAGATATAAATCAAAGAGGACAATACAGAAAAACAAACTTGAGAGGGGCTGAGTAGGATTGGAGAGGCGATGTCACCAGGCACAGTGGCATTGGGAGGAGGCAACCTTTCAGTTATTCCGAGGATCTAATAGACTTCCCCCACCCCACCCACTAGCCCCCCAGGGCCCTGCCTTGCTCACCAGAATGGCAAGGGGAAACAAGGACCCATTGTCGTTGGCATGCTGGTGCAGCAGGATCAGGGGTGCAGTCATGAACGAGGGCCTCCCATGACTGATGCTGGGGTAGAGGCCTGAGAGGATGGCGTGGTCCACCAGGTACAGAGCCCCTTTAGGGGAGGAGTGGAGGAGGAGGAGGGCCGAGCAGGCTTGGGTGAGGAAGGGGGAGTTATTATGAACCTGGGAGTATTTCACTTAAAGGAACTTCATTCTCTGCAGCCAGTGGGGTGTTCCAACTCAGAGCCACTTTCTGGTCCCAAAGAAAGAAGCACCTCCCCTCTTCCCCCACCCGAGTATTGAAGGTGACTCTGTTATGGCCAGGCCCAAGCATCAACCAGAGAAGCGTGCCCTGCTGGAGGTCAGCACAAAATGCACCCTCCTGGGGTCGCCACACACCCCATTCCAGTAGCCCACGGATGGGAGCAGCTCTGGGGAGCACTCAGATGAGCTGCAGAGCATCCTCAGAAACCATGGCAACCAACATATCACTATGGCTTCTGTGCTAGGAGGGCCTGCCAATGCATGGCGCCTGGCAAAATAGCAGGAGAGAGCACATTCCTCACTCAGCCCTGCCCCTCAGCCCTCGCCATCTCAGAACAATGCCCCTCCCTCCACTGGCGCCTGCTCAGCCTGCAGACTGGTCCCAGGGCCCGGCGTGGGGACCATCCTGGCATCGGCGACCAGGAAATTATTTGGGAGACAGTGACAGCGGTGGATCAGGATGGAGTTGAGGTCATTCAGGAACTGGGAGGTGAAGGAGGCGAAAAAGGTGTCCTCATCCTCCTTCCAGTCTCAAATGCATACTCTGCAGAGGGTGGGTGTGGGGAGGGTCACCCTGGTCCTCCACCTGCAGCACGGCCACCACTTTCAGACCCATCTCCAACTTCCCAGCAGAGCCACTTCCTGATGCTGAAGGCTGGGCTGGGCTCCCCTCCTCCCTACCACAACGGGTTGGATGACTTCACCTTTCCAAGTGGTTTTCTTAGAAAACAAAGGATTGCAGGTTTGGGTTCTGCCTGGGGAGTCATCTGAACTCCCTTGGCCCCACCCACTTTGGAGGAAGCCTAACACACTGTGTGATGTGCACTAAGGCCTCACCTAGGATGAGAAGAATTTGAAAAAACTGGAGTACTAAAGAATGCTGGATACAAGCACGGCCCAACCTTTCGGGCTTCCGCTCCACAGAGCCCTTTCAATTCCCTGCCAAAACTCACCAGTCCCAGGTCCCATTCTCCTGCTACTTTGCCACAAGGCAGTGTGGATGATTTGTTGAATGAGAGTGATCATTCAGGCCGGGCACGGTGGCTCAGGCCTGTAATCCCAGCACTTTGGGAAGCTGAGACGGGCAGATCACGAGGTCAGGAGATCGAGACCAGCCTGGCTAACGCGGTGAAACCCCGTCTCTACTAAAAAAAATACAAAAAACTAGCTGGGCGAGGTAGTTTTTTTCTTTTTTTTTTTTTTTTTTGAGACGGAGTCTCGCTGTGTCTCCCAGGCTGGAGTGCAGTGGCGTGATCTCGGCTCACTGCAAGCTCCGCCTCCCGGGTTCACGCCATTCTCCCGCCTCAGCCTCCCAAGTAGCTGAGACTACAGGCGCCCGCCACCACGCCCGGCTAGTTTTTTGTATTTTTAGTAGAGACGGGGTTTCACCATGTTAGCCAGGATAGTCTCGATCTCCTGACCTTGTGATCCACCCGCCTCGGCCTCCCAAAGTGCTGGGATTACAGGCTTGAGCCACCGCGCCCGGCCAGTTTTTTTTCTTTCAAAAAAAAAAAATAAATAAATAAAATAGAGAGTGACCATTCAATAAGAGGTTGCATTGCTTTGGGGCGTGGCACTGGTGCTAGGGTTGCTCAACCAAGAGTTTGACCTGTATAGTTTAAATGCATCGGGCACCCAGCGGGGGCAAGGATATCAGAGAGTCAGCACTACTGAATCTTCCAGCTTGGTTTGTTTATTTATTTATTTTGAGACAGAGTTTCGCTCTTTTGCCCAGGCTGGAGTGAAGTGGCGGAATCTTGGCTCACTGCAACCTCTGCCTCCCAGGTTCAAGCAATTCTCCTGCCTCAGCCCTCTGAGGAGCTGAGATTACAGGCACCTGCCACCATGCCTGGCTAATTTTTGTAGTTTTAGTAGAGACAGGGTTTTGTCTTGTTGATCAGGCTAGTCTCAAACTCCTGACTTCAGATGATCCACCTGCCTCAGCCTCCAGCTTGGCCCCCTCCCTTCCTTCCTTCCCTCCCTCCCTCCCTCCCTCCTTCCCTCCTTCCCCTCCTCTCTCTCTCTCTTTCTTTTTTTTTTTTTTTTTTTTTTTTTTGAGGCGGAGTCTTCACTCTGTCGCCCAGGCTGGAGTGCAGTGGCACCATCTCGGCTCACTGCAAGCTCCGCCTCCCAGGTTCGCGCCATTCTCCTGCCTCAGCCTCCCGAGTAGCTGGGACTACAGGCGCCCGCCACCGCGCCCGGCTAATTTTTTGTATTTTAGTAGAGACGGGGTTTCACCGTGTTAGCCAGGATGGTCTCGATCTCCTGACCTCGTGATCCGCCCGCCTCGGCCTCCCAAAGTGCAGGGATTACAGGCGTGAGCCACCGCGCCCGGCCTCTCTTTCTTTCTTCTTCTTTCTTTTTTTTTTTTTTTTTTTTTTTTTTTTTTTTTTTGAGACAGAGTCTCGCTCTTTCCCCCAGGCTGGAGTGCGGTGGCGCGATCTCAGCTCACTGCAACCTCCACCTCCCGGGTTCACGCCATTTTTCTGCCTCAGCCTTCAGAGTAGCTGGGACTACAGGCACCCGCCACCACACCCGGCTAATTTTGTTTCTGTATTTTTAGTAGAGACGGGGTTTCACTGTGTTAGCCAGGATGGTCTCGATCTCCTGACCTTGTGATCTGCCTGCCTCGGCCTCCCAAAGTGCTGGGATTACAGGCATGAGCCACCGCACCCCGCCCAAGCTTGGTTTATTTTCAAGTCTGCGTGAGTAGGCCCCCAAGCAAGAAGGCACAATTTTAGAAGGAAAAAGTCTTTCTGCTTCAGCCTTTTTTTCCCTCTAAATTGCTGAGGCTATTCAAGGGACAGGTGTTCTCAGTGTTGGGGACAGTTTGAAGAAGTAGGTATGAAGGGGGGTGTAGATAAGTACACAGACCCCAATCCCCCGACTGAATTTCAGCTGCCTCAGGAGCTTGGTTTCCTGTGGGACCTGGGTCGTGGGTATCCAGAGAGGGCACAAAAGGAGCATTGGTGCTTGCCTTGGCAAAGAAGTGAAGTTGTTAGAACTTACTTTGGCCATTCTTTCGAAAGCCCTGATAGGTGAGAATGGCTGGGCTAACATGGGCATTACCCTGTGATGAGAGAGGACATGTTGGGTGGGGCATCCTCCCAGGGTCCTTCAGCCCTGACCTTCTTCCCACACAGAAGCCACCGCTCAGCTGGGCGTGGTGGCTCACGCCTGTAATCCCAACACTTTTGGAGGCTGAGGCAGGTGGATCAGGAGGTCAGGAGTTCGAGACCAGCCTGACCAACATGGTGAAACCCCGTATCTCCTAAAAACACAAAAATTAGCCGGGCGTGGTGGGCGCCAGTTGCTCCAGCTACTCAGCAGGCTGAGGCAGAAGAATTGCTTGAACCCAGGAGGTGGAGGTTGCAGGGAGCCAAGGTCACACCACTGCACTCCAGCCTGGGTGACAGAGCAAGACTCCGTCTCAAAAAAAAAAAAAAAAAAAAAGAAGAAGCCACCACTGCTGGCAGCACAATGGCAGGCTTCTCAGGGCAGAAATGAACTTCTTCACAGGACAGGGGGAACTGGTGGCAGCACAGAACAAGTCCTGTGATTTCCAGAATGTTCTAATTTTGGCTTTCTGGTTCTCAGTCCCACAAGGTGGCCACCAAGGACCCTCTGGCCCTGCTGCAGCCTCCTCGCCCTTCCTCCCTCATACTGTGGACTTGACACCTTGGTGTGGGGAAGACGAAGGTGCACTGATCCTATTCAGGCTTTTCCAGGGCCCTGGCTGTCCAGCAGTCCTGCAGCTTCAGGGCAATGTTCCTGCAGAAAGAAAGACAGAATGGCACGGGCTGCCAAGGGGATCCAGGTGCAGAGAGGGAGATCTTAGCCCCCAGCCTCTCCCCTCCTCTCCCAGACCTGGGGTGGCAGCGTCTCTAAACCAAAGTGTTGGCCAGCCCCTGGCCTCTGCATCTGCTTTGCCTTTTCCCCCAGGGATGGAGAAGCCCTACCCAGTCCACCTTCCCCCCAAGGCAGACCCTGCTTCAGCCCCTGAGGTCGTCCCCATCCTTACACCAAGCCCCAACTCAACAGCCCAGGCCAGAGGGGGCCAAAGGGTAAAGTTGGTGGGAAGAGGAAAGAGAAGCCATAGCCACACCCACGCACCGCCAATACTGGGCCACGGTGTTCTTCCCCCAACCCCTCTGCTTCACAGGCCTGTTCTCTTTCCACCAGCTTCTCCCTCTTCCACTCACTGATCCACCACTCAACTTCCACACCTAATCCTCTTGTCAGAGCCGGTGCTCCCATCTCCCCCACTTATCTTCCACCCCCACCTCCCTGAGGGTGGTTCCTCCCAACCATCCCACCTCGTCCTTCCCGTGCCCCTCATGTCACCTTTTCTTCCTTTCTCCTCCCCACTGTGTCCACCAGCCCCCCTCCCCTGACCTATGACCACCTTGGCCTCCCTCGCTCCCTCCATGCCCCTCCTGCAGCCCTGGCCTGGCCCCGACCCTCGCCTGCTCCCTCCAGCCACTGGTAGCAGGGGGAGTGGAGGGGGTCCCCAGCGGCAGATCCTGGAGTCCGGGCTGGACCTAGTGGGCCAGGCAGCACTGAGGGGAGGGGGAGCGGGGGGAGGGGAGCAGAGGTGGGGGGAGGGGAGGCAGGGGTGGGGCAGCGGACGCCTTGTGCAAGCGCAGCAGCAGCACCGAAGTCCTCGGGGAGCATCAGCTGGAGGTCTTCCTTGGGGGGGTGGGGGAGTGGGCAGAGGGAGAAGGCATAGTAAACAGTGGCTTATTACCTTTTGTTCCCTAGGATGCTTCCCCTTTCCACACTCTCATTCTGGAGGTCATCATAAGCAACTTCCGCAATTCTGGATGTTCTGGACCCATGACCGGACTAATTATTTTTGGTCGAGGGGGAGCAATACCCTTATCTTCCCACTTTAACGGGTATGTTGATTCAAATCTTCTAACTAAAGTGGGGGGAGTATATGGATCATTTCTATATTCAATCATAAAGGTGTCCTCAGTGCACACAGCATTTTTGTCCAGTGCAATTTCCAGCAAAAGATTCCTTAGGAGCCCAGTCTATAATGACCCCATGAGAATCATTTTGCAAAACTATTGCATTATCTGCCACACAAACCTCCCAAGTCAGAATTTCTCATTTTTCTGACCATTCTGGATTCCTTTTAGGGCAAGGCAATCCCTTAGGCTTGTAATTTTGGACTTTTATATTTGACCGATGATAACCATCCCCATAGTTTTCACAGTCATGATGGGTTGAGAAGACATTCCACTCACTACATGATAACTAGGTTGAGAACGATTATGAGGAGGTACCTAGACCATCCAACTTTGTATTTGTAATGGCAAGCATCCAGGAGCAATTCCTAAACAAATAGCAGGGTATTTCCACCCAATTGTCACATTCATTAACATGCCCTCCTCCTCAGGCTATGCAGGGCAACGACCATCAGTGGCCCAGGCATCCAGATACTGTCATTTGTATAAACTTCAATAGGGTAGTCCATCCAAGTGACAGGTCTAATCAAAGGAGGAGATGGAACATAAGCTCAATAGGTAAAATTTGCATAGCTGGGGCCGGGCGCGGTGGCTCATGCCTGTAATCCCAGCACTTTGGGAGGCCGAGGCGGATGGATCACGAAGTCAGGAGATCGAGACCATCCCGGCTAACATGGTGAAACCCCATCTCTACTAAAAATACAAAAAATTAGCCGGGCGTGGTGGCGGGCACCTGTAGTCCCAGTTACTTGGGAGGCTGAGGCAGGAGAATGGCGTGAACCCAGGTGCGGAGCTTGCAGTGAGTGAAGATCGTGCCACTGCACTCCAGCCTGGGCGACAGAGCGAGACTCCATCTCAAAAAAAGAAAAACAATTTTTTTTTCCTTAGCTGATACAGCAGGGAGACTTACTGTCGTTGTGATTACCAACATGGCAGCCAAGATCATATTGTCCGGTGTAATCGCTAATCGCTAGTTGTTTCTCCTTTAGGCTGTCCTCTGCCAATTGAGTCAGCTTCTTTATCTGTCCCCATGTCGGTGATGAAGCCTGGCGAGTCTTCTCCTCGTCTTCAGTTTTTTCTCCGAGATGCTCAGCTTCACCATTTTCCTCAGCTCCCGAAAAGACAGGTCAAAGGGACCGGTCTTCTTTCTTTTTGATTCTTTCCTTTCTTCTCTCTGATTGGTGTAATGTTCATTGTAGAATTTTAAATGTCTATTGGGTATCCAAATGGGTGTTTGATTGTCTCCTGGTGAAACACAAGCAAAACCCCTCCCCTAAGTAATGATTTTTCTTTATTCCTTTTTTTTTTTTTTTTTTTGAGACAGTCTTGCTCTGTCACCCAGGCTGGAGTGCAGTGACGTGATCTCGGCTCACTGCAAGCTCTGCCTCCCGGGTTCACGCCATTCTCCTGCCTCAGCCTCCCGAGTAGCTGGGACTATAGGCGCCCGCCACCATGCCCAGCTAATTTTTGTATTTTTAGTAGAGACGGGGTTTCACTGTGTTAGCCAGGATGGTCTCGATCTCCTGACCTCGTGATCCGCCCGTCTCGGCCTCCCAGAGTGCTGGGATTACAGGCGTGAGGCACCGCGCCCGGCGATTTTTCTTTATTCCTGAGTTTTGGTTCTGGTATCCTTCTACCAGACCGTTTTTCCTTTCTGTGGCACACCCATGACTGCAAAACAAGATAATAAATGTCCTTTTACATGAGCTGTGCTTTCTCCAGTTTGGCATGTAGCCCAGATAAACCGAGAAAAAGTTTTAACTGTAACATGTATGAAAGAAAGTTTTCCGAATGATGGGACACGAGTCACTTCCATTTGCCACACTGCATTCGGTTGAAGCCCCCTAGGGTTAACTTCAGGTTTTTGGGTTGGTAGCTGTAGGACCTGGCACTGAGGATGTTGTACTATATTTTAAGCTTGTTTCCAGATCAATGAATATTTATTTTTTAATCCAGCAGCATTTACATGAGTTAGGGAATGGAATTTTTGAGCTTCTGTTTGTCACACTCGTCCGTGTGAAGAGACCACCAAACAGTCTCTGTGTGAGCAACAAGGCTGTTTATTTCACCTGGGTGCAGGTGGGCTGAGTCCAAAAAGTCAGCGAAGGGAGTTAGGGGTGGGGCCGTTTTATAGGATTTGGGTAGGTAGTGGAAAATTACAGTCAAAGGGGTTGTTCTCTGGCGGGCAGGGGCCAGGGCGGTCACGAGATGCTCAGTGGGGGAGCTTCTGAGCTGGGAGAAGGAATTTCACAAGGTCATGTCTTTAGTTAAGGCAGGAACTAGCCATTTTCACTTATTTTGTGATTCTTCAGTTGCTTCAGGCTATCTGGATGTATCCGTGCAGGTCACAGGGGATATGATGGCTTAGCTCGGGCTCAGAGGCCTGACACTGTGAGAACAGGTGTCACTAATAAATTTGCTTGATTATTTAATTGGGTTAAAGGTCCTGGTCAGTTTGTGTGAGCCCGAATATGTGTAATATAAAAGGGAAAATTTTGAGCCCTAACTGCTTGTTGAAGTGAACTAAACAAGGAATTTAAAGGATCATCAGCAATAGGTTTTACTAAAGCTGGTTTTTTTTTTTTTTTTTACCATTTTGGTAGCCTGGACTACATAAGCAGAGTCAGAGATTACATTAACAGGTCGATTAAAATCTTCTAATACGGATATAACTGTTTGTAGCTCAGCTCTTTGTGCAGAATGAAACTGAGTTTGAATAACCTTTTCTTCTGGTCCTGAATAAGCTGCTTCTCCATTCTGAGAGCCACTAGTCAAGATAGTTACAGCTCCCTCCAAAGGAATGGAACTAGTTATTTTGGGTAAAATTCAGGTAGTCAATTTTAGGAACTGAAAAATTTTAGTTTTAGGGTAATGATTATCTATATTACCAACAAAATCAGCCAGATTTGACTGCCATTCTGACGAATTAATAAAAGCTTGTCGAACCTGTGCTTTGTTTAAAGGAACTACAATTTTATCTGGATTGGTGCCAGCGAGTCTGACTATTCTCGATTGTATTTGGCCTATAAGAATAGCTATTTGATCTAAATAAATTGAGAAAGTTCTAGTTGTACTGTGAGGTAAAAAGGACCATTTAACTAAGTCAACATTTTGAACAATCACTCCTGTAGGAGAATGGAGAGTAGGGAACACCAGGAGCTGTAATAGAACACTAGGATCTCTTCTACTGACTTGAGCACTTTGAATTTTTTTCCTCAATCATTTGTAATTCTTCAGGGGCAGCAGGTGTCAGAGTTCTTTTGCTATGTAAATTTGGATCCCCTCTTAGCAAATCAAACAGGTTAGACATTGCGTAGGTGGGAATTCCCAAAGCAGGTCTTATCCAATTAATGTCCCCTAATAATTTTTGGAAATCATTTACGGTTTTTAAGGACTCTTTACGAATTTCCACCTTTTGAGGCTTTACTGTTTGCTCCTCTACCCTCATTCCCAGGTAATGATAGGGTGTAGTAGTTTGGATTTTATCGGGTGCTACAGCGAGACCTGTTAAGTCTCACCACTTCTTGTAGCATAGCAAAACAATCAGTCTGTCCCTGCTTGCAGTAGCACATAAAATGTCATCAACATAATGAGTGATATAACAATCAGGAAACTGATTCCTGACAAGCTGAATAACCTTTCCAACAAGAGTTTGACAAATTGTAGGACTACTTAACATTCTTTGGGGTAAAACTTTCCATTGATATCTAGTAGATGGCTCCTTGTAATTTATGACAGGTATTGTAAACGCAAATTTCTCAAAATCCTGAGGATCCAAAGGTATAGTAAATAAGCAATCTTTTAGTTCAATTATTACCATCGGCCATTCTTTTGGGATCATGGCCGGAGATGGCAACTCTGGTTGGAGAGCTCCCATCGGTTGAATGGCTGCGTTAACCGCTCGTAAGTCGGTCACCATGCGCCATCTACCGGAATTTTTCTGAATTACAAAATCTGGGGAGTTCCATGGTGAAAAAGGTTCAATACGTCCTTTGTCTAATTGCTCTTTTGCCAATGAATGTAATGCCTCCAGTTTTTGTTGAGGAAGCGGCCGCTGATCAACTCAAACAGGTTTTTGAGTTTTCCATTTTAATGGAATGGGCTTTCGAGGCCAACAGTGGCCGCACCTAAAAAGGATATCCAATTCCTTTTCAGTCAAATTTAACTGAGACTTCAATCAGCTGAGTTATTCTGTCCTCATTTTTTCCTAATCCTTTCCCAGGAATATACCCCATTTTGGTCATCATTCTTTGGCTCCCAGGACTGTGAATTGCAGAGGGAATGGTGAATTCTGTACCCCATTGCTGTAACGAATCTCTCCCCTACAAATTAATGGGAATGAAAGTAATCCATAGGTTGGATGGTGCCTTCCTGCCCATCTGGTCCTGAACGATTAAAATTGTAGCACTTTGATAGACTTCAGATGCTGTGCCTACTCCAATCAAGCCGCAGAAGCCTGTTGTCGGGGCCACGCTTTTGGCCAGTGATTTAGAGCTATAATTGAAATATTAGCACCTGTGTCTACCAGGCCTTCAAACTGTTTTCCCGGAGTCATTGTGCACACAGGTGTTTTTAGAAACTTGATTTACTCAACAGGCTGCTTTTCCGTCACTGTCGGTACTGCCAAAACCACCTTGTCTTTTTACTGTACTTTACTGTACTTTTTTCTACTTTTACATAAGGCAATAACAACAGCTGAGCAATTCTATCTCCTGGGTTGGCACTCCAAGGAATACTGGAACTAATAACCAATTGAATTTCTCCCACGAAATCTAAATCAATCAGCCCCGTATGAATTTGAATTCCTTTTAAGTTTAGACTAGATGTTCCTAAAACAAGTCCAACTGTCCCATCAGGTAAAGAGCCAAATACTCCAGTGGGCACTTTTTGAGGGGATTTCCCTGGAAACAGACAGCTTCTGTGCAACATAAATCTGAGGCTGCACTCCCTGCTGTAGCTGGCGCCAATTGTGTTACTCTGGTGGCTGGGCAAGAGACAATGATGGTGGTTGGACTAGAGGCAATGACCGACTGAGGGACAAACTGCTGGAGTGGGAATGCCCCAGTGTGGAGTGGGGCCTAAGGCTGGCCCCTCTTCCTGTTTCCCCACTGCGGTTGTAACAACTGGCCATTTTTATCAAATTTGGAGTGACACGGATTAGCTCAATGTTTACCCTCTGGCACCTGGGACATAAGCCAGGTGGTTCTTTCATTTGATTAGTTCTTGCTTGTTTGTTTGATTTGTTCTTAAATTCCTTTTTTTGTGTGTCCAAATTGCCCACAATTGTAACAATTGCCTGAAAAGTTTTTAACTGGACCTCCCACTTTTAACCCTGCTATGGCTTGAGCCATTATCATAGCCTTATGCATGATTTCACCAATTCCATTACATGCCCTGATATATTCATTAATCACATCAACTCCCACCACAACCTTCCCTTTCACCGGGTGGATAGCTGACTGGCATTCAATTCTACAGTCACCTTCCTGGCACTTTCAGCAGTGAGAGCCTTCTGAGCTGCATCTTGAAGGTGAGCAATGAAATCAGGATATGATTCCTTTGAGCCTTGTCTAATAGAATTAAAAGAGGGGTAAGTAGTTCCTGGATCCTGAATTTTTTCCCATGCCCTCAAACAGCAATTGCAAATGTGTTCAATGGCATCTTCTTGAAGTCCTAATTGTTGTTGTATAGTTAGTTCCCCATTGACCCCCTATTCCTAGAAGTTGTTCAAATGTAATGGCAATAGCAGGATTAGCAGCACGGTTTTTTCTATCTTGATTTTGAGCCTCATCGGTCCACCAAGCCTTAAACTGAAGAAATTGGGAGGGCGAAAGTGTAACTTTCCTTAAAATCTCCCAATCACACGGAGTAAATCGCTTATTCTGAGCCTCAGATTGCAATAGCGATCGGACGAAAGGCGAATTGGGACCATACTGACCAACAGCTGCTTTAAGATCTTTGAGCAGCTTAAAAGAAAATGGTTCGCATACCGCCTGATGGTCTCCACCTTGCTGTCCTGGGGGTTGCAAAACTGCTGGAAACTGCCAGGCATTAAGATCTCCAGCTAATCTAGCCTGCCGAGTAGTCACCTGTAATGGCGATTCATCAACATTAGATGGCAGTGCAGCCTTATGTTGTAACTGGTGCTGCACCACGCACTCGTGGCTCCTGAGGCCCCAATTCATTCATTGGGGAAACGGCAAATTTGAGATTCAAACCCCCAAGGCTCCGAACTACATTGCTTTATTGGAGGCGGTCACTCGGGATGATCCCAATGAGGGGCCGAGGGCTCCGCAAGGCCCTTCTTTGTTCTAAACATATTGGCATATATGGCTTCTCTCTTTTAGGAGCAGCTGAAGGTCCCACAGGCTCCTCAGAAGAAATTAAGTCATCTCCAGGTTTGTCTGTATTTTCCTCAAAATCTTCTTCACTATCCTCTCCTCCCTCAACTTCCTTTGTATCTATATTGGCAGCAGCACCTCCTTCCTCCGCAGAAATTCTTTCTACTGGAGGATAAGCCTCATTTTCTGATTGAAACAGTTCCAAGGCTGCTTTAACTATAGCCCAACTTGACCAGACTGTTAGAGGGATAAGTTTTCCTTCCCTACACACTTGTTTTAAGGCAATTCCCACCTGTTCCCAATCTTTTAAGTCCATGGTACCATGTTCAGGAAACCAAGGACAATATTGCTCTACTGTTTGAAACAGAGTAATCGAATTTTCTGTGCTAGCCTTCATTCCCGCGCTCTTTAAGAGGAACTTAATAAAGTGTGAATAAGCAGACGGTTTACTTTTTGATTGTCCCATGGTGTCGCTGGAACGCTCCGAGCGCACAAGCTGACTGCAAGGCCGACTACACGTTCTTGGGGGTCCCTGGACAGACCGTTCTTCGCAATGACCACACTCAGGCGTAATTTCACCTGGGTTCAAGGAGACCACGTTGGGCACCAGAGATGTAGGGGAACTAGCCTGCTACACCACCCGCAGGTTCTCCCCTTCCTGGCAGAGATGAGGGAATGAGAAAAGAAATAAAGACAAAGACACAAAGTTTAAGAGTTAACAAAAGTGGATCCAAGGGTCCATCGCAACACGGAGACTGCGAAGGCCCTGAGCTCTGGGTTCCACCGATATTTGTTGAGTACAATTCCTTTGATCCTATAGGCTGAGAGTGGCCTGATGGTGAGGTGACCATTGGGTGAACGTAGGGAGAGGTGGCGGAGGGGGCTGCGTCCGTCATTAGCCAGTTAATACTACTTACTGTTCCACTATGTACACTAATACTCTATGTTTAACTTATAGCTAATCATCAGAGTCCAACTAAGCGGTTAACAGAACAGAACAGGACGTGAAAGCAGAGAGCCCTTCAAACCACAGGCCTGAACATCAGAGGAGTGGTCAGCTCCTGAGCACAATGAGCAGATCCGCTGCTCTGGCTCTGGGAACGGGCGGGAGACAGGAGACTTCCTCCTTATGTCTAGCACAGAGGACTTCTCCTCTTTTACAAGCAGCCTCCTGCAGCACCCTCCCCGGTAACGGAGTGAGGGTCGCTTCCCTTCCCACGAGACCTTTGTTCAGGCACTCAAGCGGGAGGTTGAGCCATAAGCCAGCTTTCTTGCTCAGAGGCTCCGCAGGCTTCCTGTGATTGTTTGTTCCACTCTGTGGTCAGTGCAGCAAACTTACCGCCTGATTCTCTTATTGTTGGACTAAGGACAAGCTATACTTATATTTCAGTGGGGGATGTGGGTGGCGACAGGAGAGTCTGTTTCTCATTCCCCGGGGTAGTGAGCAAAGGCATCCCTGGGATGTCCAACATGGATGTGGGGGCGGTGAGGGGAAGGCAGGCATAAAGGTAGGGAGGAGGCTGGAAGAGGACCTGGCAGAGAAAAGAAGGGACTGGGGCTCTAGGCACTGTTCTGGGGTGGCACATGTGGCTCTCCCTCCAGCCTGGGAGGGATTTCAAACAAATGAAAAACATGGTTCATACAAATTAGAATGTTCACAAGTCAAATATTTTATTCGACTCAGCCAGATGGTCATGCTGGTTCCAAGAACAATTGAAGAGCTGGGCATTTATAGGCAATTTAATAAAGGGATATTAGGATATGATTGTTGGGTTAGATATGAAACTAGCCAACATCCTATAGAGCAATCAACTACAATCTCTGGTTTATTTGCTTTTAAAAAAAAGAACAAATCATTTACATGAACTTCCCATAAACCGAGGCCTTTATTAATAATAGACAGCAAAGTCAAACAATGGTATGCTGTGCTAGAAAATAAAACATCCTTCCCAGCAATTTGGGAGGCCGAGGTGGGAGGATCACTTGAGGTCAGGAGTTTGAGACCAACCTGGTCAACATGGTGAAACCCCATCTCCACTAAAAATACAAAAATTATCCGGGTGTGGTGGTGGGTGCCTGTAATCCCAGCTACTCGGGAGGCTGAGGCAGGAGAATCGCTTGAACCCGGTAGGCGGAGGTTGCAGTGAGCTGAGATAGCGCCACTGCACTCCAGCCTGGGTGACACAGTGAGACTCTGTCTCAAAACCCAGAAAACCAAAACCAAAAACAAAACAAAACAACAACAAAAAAACAAACAAAACAAAACAAAAAAACGAAAAGAAAACATCTTTAAAAGGACAGGCAGTTGTCCTCTTGATTCTACTTATCAGTTTTGGATAATTTTTCTTAACAAGGCTGCTCCCTGTGAGTACATCAAGCAATCAAATAGATCTCCGTTTCAGGGTTTCACTTCTCTCTCTCTCTTAGTTTAAGGCTCCCACTTCTTTACTGCTCACTGTGGCCCTGCTGTGCAATCCCACTCTCCTTCTCTCCTTCTCAAGCAACAGCTAGGTGTGCATCCTTCTTTCCAGACCTTTCCTTGCCATTTCTATTGATTTCCATACTTCACTTAAAAAAAAACACACACAAGGGGCCTGGGCGCCGTGGCTCATGGCTGTAACCCCAGCACTTTGGGGGACCGAGGCGGGCAGATCACGAGGTCAGGAGATCGAGACCATCCTGGATAACATGGTGAAACCCCGTCTCTACTAAAAACACTAAAAAATTAGCCGGGTGTGGTGGCGGGTGCCTGCAGTCCCAGCTACTCGGGAGGCTGAGGCAGGAGAATGGCATGAACCTGGAAGGTGGAGCTTGCAGTGAGCCGAGATTGCGCCACTGCACTCCAGCCTGGGTGACAGAGCGAGACTCCGTCTCAAAAAAAACAAAACAAAAAAACACAAAAGGGATCATGTACTTCTCATAGTGTGACTTGTTTTCTACCTATATTATAGAACATCATCATTAATGCAGTCAAGTGCCAACTTGACTGCATTGAGGAATACTGAGAGAACTGGTAAAGTGTTATTTCCGGGTGTGTCTGTGAGGGTGTCTCCAGGGGAGATTGGTGGGAGTCAGTGGGCTGAGTGGGAAACGTCCACCCTCAATGTGGGCGGGCATCATCCAATCACTGTGGGTCCTGGTGGAACGAAAAAAGGGAGAAAGGGATTTCCTCCCTTTTTCTCTCTCTCCTGGAGCTGGGACACTCTCCTCCTCCTGCCCTTTGGTGATCAGAACCCTGGCTCTCTGGCTTTGGGACTCCAGGACCCATACCAGTGGCCCCCCAACCAGTGGAAGTATTCTCAGGCATTTGTTCTTGGACTGAGAATGACACCATTGGCATCCGTGGTTCCAAAGCCTTCAGACTTGGACTGAGTCATGCTGCTACTGGCATCCAAGGGTCTCCAGCTTGCAGACAGCCTGGAGTGGGACTTCTCAGCCTCCATAATCACGTGAGCCAATTCCCCTAATTTCTCCTTGTGTATCTGTCTATAGTCATGAACCACATAATGACATTTTGATCAATGATGGACGACATGTAAAACAGTGGTCCCATAAAATTATAATGAAGCTGAAAAATTCCTAATGCCTAGTGACATCATAGCTGTCAGAATGTCACAGCACAATGCATTACTCATATGTTTGTGGTGATGCTGGTCTAAGTAAAATTTTGTGCTGCCAGTCACATAAAAGTGTACAGTAATGTCCTAGGCCCTCACATTCACTCACCACGCACTCACTGACACACCCACAGCAACTTCCGGTCCTGCAGCTCCATTCATTACTCCATCGGCATCCCTGGTTCCAAGGCCTTCAGTAAATGCCTTATTTAGGTGTACCACTTTTTACCTTTAACACCATATTTTAATTGTACCTTTTCAATGTGTAGATATGTTTAGATACACAGATACTTACCACTGTGTTACAATTGCTTATAGTATTCAGCATGGTAATGTGTTGCACGGGTTTGCAGCCTGGGAGCAACAGGCTAGACCATATAGCCGCGGTGTGTGGTAGACGCTACCATTTGAAATTGTGTAAGCACAGTCCACGGTGTTCACACAATGATGAAATCACCTAACACATTTCTCAGAACATATCCCCATCGTTAAGTAATGCATGGCTATATGTCTATTATCTATTTACTATCTATCTTCTATCTATCTATCTATCTTCTATCTACTATCTTCTATCTAATATCTATCATCTATCTACTATCTATCTTCTATCTACTACCTACTATCTATCATCTATTTATCTTCTCTCTACTCTCTATCTACTATCTATCTTCTATCTATCTTCTATCTACTATCTATCATCTATCTATTCATCTATCTACTATCATCTATTTATCTTCTATCATCTACTATATATCTATCTTCTATCTATCATCTATCTATCTTCTACCTATCTACTATCTATCTTCTATTATCTGTCATCTATCTATCTATCTATCTATCTATCTATCCATCCATCTATCTATCATCTATCTATCTATTATCTATCTTCTATCTATTTACTATCCATCATAGCCCAAGGAAACCACCACTCTGGAGAGTTAACTGGATATCCCTAGAACTGAATGTCCTCTGTAACAACCTCCTCTTCTCAAGGCGGGGCAGCCAGCTGAGAGCTCTAGGGCTAGGGTTGTGTGGTGTGTATGGTGGGGGCACCTCACAGGCCCTGGGCAGAGGAGGTGGTGGTGGCTTCTCCAAGGGTGGTTAGGGACTGACTGCTTGGATTTGCACAGCTGAGCTGCCTTGGATACTGCAGTTTCTCCTGGAAATGATAGTTGATCCCAAAAGATATATACTGAAACAAACACCAGTTTATTGAGTCAGGTGCAACTGCCCTCCAACTCACCAGTACATCCACGCATGCAACCATCCAATCACTTTCCCTTCATCTGACATTAAACAAACATTTGTTGGGTATCAATCTGAGTCAGTGCAGCACTGGGCACGAGGCCTAGCAAGTTGAGTGAGACCCAGCTCCCGCATTCAAGAAGCTCATGGTCTGGTTGGGGAGACACACAGGTAAGTGATGGGCACCACAGGGTTTTAGGAATTATTTGTGCGTTAATTCCTCCATTCAGCACGTACTTACCAAGCACCTGCAGTGTGCTGGCACTGTGATGGGCAGTTATGAACCTTGTCCTCCTGAAATGGAAATCCAGCAGTGGAGGTCAGGATGGCTAAGTCAGCTGGAAATGCCCCTGAGGAATAGGCAGTGAGGCAATAGAAGGATGAAGGAGGCACATCGGCTCATAACTGTCCCATCTTGGAAAGGACACACATCACTCCTCTGAGAATTAGTGTTTTGGCCAGAATTAGTCACATGGCCTCAACCTAACTGAAAGGCAGGCTGGGAAATGTTGGGAAGTACATGAGGTATTAGGTGAGCATAAACTCTCTCTGCTCCAGCAACCAGTGGTCTCTGCTGCTCCATGTTAAGTCAAACAGCCTCGCTCATGGAAGTGAATATGGAGGCAAATAATTCAAGGATGAAAAATGGTAGGAGCTTCATTATTCCCATGGCAGTGCCTGGGGACAGCATTCATCAGTTCTTGTCCCTTGTCCCCCAGATGCCTCGAGCTTCCTGGGTTTTAGTTTCTTTCCTGAAACTGCATGATTAACTTTTTTTTTTTTTTTTGAGATGGAGTTTCGCTCTTGTTGCCCAGGCTGGAGTGCATGGTGCAATCTCAGCTCACTGCAACCTCTGCCTCCCGGGTTCAAGTGATTCTCCTGCTTCAGCCTCCCAAGTAGCTGGGATTACAGGCACCCACCACCACGCCAGGCTACTTTTTGTAGTTTTAGTAGAGACGGGGTTTCACCATATTGGTCAGGCTGGTCTTGAACTCCTGACCTCAGGTAATGCACCCACCTTGGCCTCCCAAAATGCTGGGATTATGGGTGTGAGCCACCGTGCCTGGGCTTTTTTTTTTTTTTGGACAAGATATTGCTCTGTTGCCCAGGCTGGAACACTGGAATGCAGTGGTGTGATTACTGCAACCTCTGCCTCCCTGGATCAAGCAGTCCTCCCACCTCAGCCTTCTGAATAGCTGGGACTATAGGCGTGAGCCACCATGCCCTGCTACTTTTTACATTTTTTTGCAGAGATGGGGTCTCACTATACTGCCCAAGCTGTCTTGAACTCCTGGGCTCAGACAATCGTCCTGCCTCGGACTTCCAAAGTGTTGGGATCACAGGTGGGAGTCCCTGCGCGTGGCCTGCATAGTCAGCTCTTTAACTTCTCAAGGAACTCCGTTTCTTTTCCATTAACTCCTTTTTTTTTTTTTTTTTTGAGACTGAGTCTGGCTCTGTCGCCCAGGCTGGAGTGCAGTGGCCGGATCTCAGCTCACTGCAAGCTCCGCCTCCCGGGTTTACGCCATTCTCCTGCCTCAGCCTCCGGAGTAGCTGGGACCACAGGCGCCCGCCACCTCGCCCGGCTAGTTTTTTGTATTTTTTAGTAGAGACGGGGTTTCACCGTGTTAGCCAGGATGGTCTCGATCTCCTGACCTTGTGATCCGCCCGTCTCAGCCTCCCAAAGTGCTGGGATTACAGGCTTGAGCCACCGCGCCCGGCTCCATTAACTCCTTTATTGCTTAAGTTAGCAGGAATTGATGGAAAGAAGTTTGACAGATACATATATCTCTAAATCACTTTTGGTATACTCACTCTCCACGAGGAATGAGCGGGTCAAATGCCGTTTGCCAGTCAGCCCTACCCCTTCTGAGGCACTGTTCTGTATTTTTCCAATGGTAGTGTTCATGCAGTTATAGTATATAAATTACATTTTTGTCCACATTGTTTTATAAAAATCAGTGAAACTGAAAAAGAAAAGCACTCATGCCTGCAATGTGAAGTAGTGATGGAAATCATTAGGTGACTTGTAAAGGAGGCATTTTGTTTTTATGCCAAAAAAGCAAAGGCCATTTTAAAATTTGGAGAGTGCTGGTCAGGTATTTTGCAGAACGCCCCTCAATTTGGGTTTGTCTGCATTTTTCTCATTATTAGACTATAGTTATGAGTTTCTAGAAGAAACCACAGAGGTGAGGTGCTCTTCTGACAACATTAGAGCAAAGCAACATGGTATCAGCAAGTTCACCTGGATCTTTTATTTACTTATTTATTTATTTAGAGACAGAGTCCCTCTCTGTTGCTCAGGCTGGAATACAGCAGCACGATCTCAGCTCGCTGCAACCTCTGCCTCCGGGGTTCAAGCGATTCTCCTGCCTCAGCCTCCTGAATGGCTGGGATTACAGGCACCTGCTACCAAGCCTGGCTAGTTTTTTTGTACTTTTAGTAGAGATGGGGTTTTGCCACGTTGGCCAGGCTGGTCTTTAACTCCTGGCCTCAAGTGATTCACCTGCCTCAGCCTCCCAAAGTGCTGGGAATACAGGTGTGAGCCACCACGCCCGGACTCACCTGGATTATTTGATTAAGGTGATGTCTACCAGGTGTCTCCACTGGAGTTTTTTTTTTTTTTTTAAAGGATACTTTTTTACCGTAACGGATGCTCACTGAATATGAGCCAGAAAAAAAACAGAATGAAAGAATGTGTATGAAATGTTGTAATTCCATCAGTGAAGATGAAATCTAGCAGCAAAGTATGACTAGAGATATGATAATGTTTTCTGATTCTCTGGAAACGGAACCTGCTTTATAATGTACAAGTCTTTAATTTTAGGGGATGTTTTTAAGAAAGCATACATAGGCACTGCCTGCGCCGACTGGGCAGTGCGTCCTCATTCTGCCTGTTCTGCCTGGCTCCCAGTGACCCTTTTTCAGTGTTTTATTCATTTTAAAGCTGAGACAGTAGGTCACAATCAACCTCTTGGGCATTTTTTGTTTTCATTTTTGTTTTTCTGAGATGGAGTCTCACTCTGTCACCCAGGCTGGAGTGCAGTGGCATGATCTGGTCTCACTGCAACCTCCACCTCCCAGGTTCAAGTGATTCTTCTGTCTCATCCTCTTTAGTAGTTAGGACTACAGCCACACACCCCCACGCCCAATTAGTTTTTTAATTTTTATTTTTTGGTAGAGGTGGAGTCTTGCTATGTTGTCCAGGCTGGACTTGAACTTCTGACCTCAAGTGATTCTCCTGCCTCCATCTCCCAAAGTGCTGGGATTGCAGGCATGAGCCACTGTGCTCGGCCTCTTTGGCAGCCACTTCTTGGTGACTGTCCTTGAGTTGGGTAACCATAAGGTCCAATCAGTGGAGGCTAGTGGGCCCACGGGCAGGATTATATGCCTCCCCCCATGGCTGTAAAATACCAAACAAAACCAACTAGCAAAACCCTCAAGGTGGGCTCTGCAGGCATTTTGAGGCTTAGAGCCTCCAAAAGGCTCAGTGGTTCTGTCCTGAGACTCTGTTATTGGTGGGTTTTTTGCTTTCTGTGTTTTGATTTTGTTTGTGTTTTTTTGTGTGTGTGTATGGTGGTGGGGGTGAGTTACACAGAGTCTGGTTGTCCCAGGAGAGGCACATGGAGGCCTGTTTTTCCCAGGAGTCCTTTTCTCTGGGTCCAGTTATCCTAGAGCGATGTGGTCAAAGGGATGTTATCTGGGCCTGTGTTCCCCTGGGATTTAGATGGAGACGCTGTTCTCGATGAGGGGAGGGTCTAGGTAGGTGTAGGGCAGCACCAGGCCCCGGTTCCGCTCCTGGATGGCCCCCGAGATCTGGGCCAGGTGGCTCTGGAAGGCAGCGATGCTCCGCCGAGGGGCCTCCTCTGTGAAGTGCTCATCCGGATAGGTGCCCAGGGGCCTCTGGGGACCCACCACAGGCTGGGTGAGGGGGCTGCTGAGGTCCTGCATCCCAGACTCCCTGTCCCCACTATCTGAGCAGCTGCAACTTGCCTTAGCCAGCTCTGGCCCTAGCCCCCAAGCATGGGACCTGAATGGCTGCGAGGGAGCTGCCATTTTCCCACAGTGAGCTGGCTCCCCTGGTCAAGGGTGATTGGTCCAGAGTTGATCACCTGACTAGAACTGCACCAATCAGAGTCCTTTCCAGGGAGTTTGAAATTGGGGCTGAGCCTGAGAGGTGGTCTCTCTCTGGATATGTGGATTACAGCAGTAAATACAGACTATTAGCCATGGCCATTTTCCACTGGGTGGACAATTCCTGCCTGTGTTTCCGTAAGTGCCTCTGTGTCTGGCTGACAAACTCTTTTTTTCTGCGTGCTAGTTGGAGTTAGCTTTTGTTCTTACAACTATAGAAGTCCCGACTAACACAGATGCATCTTGTAGAGGGGAGATTATCCCGGGACAGGGGCTGCATGGAAGGTTTCAGTTGCCTTTGGTAGGCGTCCCATAGAGAGGCAATTCAGCCTCCACAGTTTAGGCTTAGGGGGAGCCGCCTAAGGCATCTCTAAATTCTATTCTCAAACAAGCAACACAGCCGAAGACCTTCCAGCAAAATGGTAAAACCATGGCTCTGCAAACTCGATGGCCCCTAGCCAGTCATCCTCTCACTCATTCATTCTTTGATTCATTCAAACCTTGCTTTTGGGTTTGAGCTTTCAACTTCAAAGAAAAATTTGCAATTAAAGTACACTGCCGCCAGGTGGTGGCCAAACCCTGCCTCTCAGACTTTAATCCCTCTCACCTAGAGATCTTGGTTAAATGCAGATTCTGATTTCTAACAAGCTCCCAGGCAATGCTGTTGCTATGGATCTGAGGCCTCACTGTACGTATTATAAGAGCCTAGAGTGTTGGAACAGAGTTAACTGAAAGACAGGAACAACAGCAAGAGCACACATTTGTGCAAGGCTTGGCAGCTGACTAGCTACATTCTTAACCATTTTCTCATTTGTTCCTCCTAACCCAAACGAGATTGGTATTCTTAGTTTCTTTTACAGAAGAAAATAAGAATCAAAGAGATGAAATAATTGGTCTAAGATCTCACAGCTCGTTCTGGCAGAGCCTAGGCTGACCCTGGGTCTCCACGGACACAGTAGACCTCAATGTCTATTCCCTCTTTTGGGGCTGCTGCTGGCAGATTTAGTGCAATGGCTTCCTTAGGGGTGGAATTCACGACACATGGAGAATCACCAGGAACCAAATGAGCCTGTGGCGGCTCTGATCCCAGAGACCAGGAACAAAAGCCTGCAGCCCAGGCTTTAGATGGCAGATGAGTTGGCCAGATCAAGATCTTTTGTAAGTCTGCTCTTGAGTGCAGTTCCGGGCTTTGTGCCAAGGGAATCCTCACTAGCGGCTCCAACTCCTCTGCAATCTCCAAGTCCCAGTTTTCCCCTGTGACCTCCAATGCTGAGCCCAGAGCACAGAAAGAGCCCCCATCTCACCCCTTGCTAGCCCTGGAGGGTGAGTTTCCTGGAGCTTGAGAGGTGTGTTTCTCCTCTGCTCAGATTTCTGGGAGGATACAACAAGATGATGCATGAAAAAGTCCCAGGACAAGGAAGACACCAGCAAAGGTAAGGCATTTAGAGGAGTTTTTCTTTTCCCTCCCTCCCTCCCTTCCTTCCTTTCATTCTTTTGTTCTTTCTTTCTGACCGAGTTTTACTCTGTTGCCCAGGCTGGAGTATAATGGCATGATCTCGGCTCACTGCAACCTCTACCACCCAAGTTCAAGCTATTCTTCTGCCTCAGCCTCCCAAGTAGCTGAGATTACAGGTGCCTGCCACCATGCCCAGCTAATTGTTGTATTTTTAGTAGAGATGGGGTTTCGCCCTGTTGGCCAGGCTGGTCTCGAACTACAAACCTCAGGTAATCCGCCTGCCTCGGCCTCCCAAAGTGCTGAGATTACAGGTGTGAGCCACCACTGCACCTGGCCCTAGAGCAGTGTTTTTCAAACGTCAGAGTCATCTGGAAGGCTTGTCAAAACAAAAATTCCCACTTTTCACCCTCAGTGTGTAGTAGGTTGGAGGTGGCCTGAGAATTTGCATTTCTATACGTTCCTGCAGATGCTGCTGGTCCCGGAGCAGCTTTGATAGGAGAGGTGGAGGCAAGGGCTTTTAATCTCTGTCATGACCAGGACACTCAAGCTGCCCCTCATCCCTTGGGCACCCCCTCCCCCAACAGTAACCCCCTCCTCACTGGTACATCTCCTGCCGGGCCTGCAGCTCCTCCTGGCGCTGTTGCTGGAGCAGGGGGTGGTGGTCTGCCCTGGACACCTTGGCTGTGGCAGAAGGGGAGTAGGTTGGGGCGGGGAGAGAAACTCCCCATCACTATCCCAGCCACACCGTCCCCATGATTGCTACCCTCTACCAGGTCCCCTCCTCCCATAAGTACAGTTTCTCCTACGCCAGGCTGCCACCTCGCCCTCCCCAAGGCCCCACTAGCCTCCCTCCTCTGCTGGCTATTCTGTGGCCACACCAGCTCACCTCTCCACTTCACCTGCCCTTCTCTCCAACCCCCAGTCCCCTACCCCTTCCTGTGCTCCCCCTGCAGCCCCAGCCTGGCCCGCCCCTCACCTGTCCCCTCCTGTAGCACCAGGCTCCCCGCCCCCTCCAGCCACTGGTAGCAGGGGAAGAGGAGGGGGCCGCCCCGCGGCGGTGTCAGCTGGAACCAGCGGCAGAACCAGGCGTCCGGGGCCAGGGGCCCGAGCAGGGGCAGCGCTGGGGGCGCCTTGTGCACGCGCAGCAGCAGCACTTGGCCCACGTCCTTCGGGAGCGTCACCTGGAAGTCCTCCTCCTGAGGGGAGGTTTTAGTATGCGTCAGGCCGGACGCTCCTGCTCGCCCCCTTCACCTCCACCCCTACCCACTCCCAGGCACTCACAGCGCCCGCAGTGAACTCCTTGCCGAGATTGTCCAGGGGCAGTGGGGGGCTCTCTTCCTGGGTCCCCACGATGCTGACAGACACTTTGTCCCATGTGCCAGCCCCGAAGGCCTTCCCGGTGGACACCCTGACCCTGAAATCGGCCATGGTGCCAGCCTAAGACCAGCTCTCTACTGCGCACAAGGCTGCAGAGCTGGGCTCACCCCTGGGACACGCCCCGCTCTACCCCTGATTATTGCCACTGACTCCAAGCCCGGTGGACTCCTCTAAAAACCACGTCCGCTTCTGGGCGGGGTGGGGCGGGGCGGAGAGGCTGGAACTTGCAACTAAGGTGGGGGTGGGCGGGGGATTGGCAGTGCTGGGAACAGGAGGGACTAAGAATACCCTGAGATTTCGGGAACGGGGCCTTTCAGTGATGGTGCCACGCCAGGGAGCCAGAGTTGGGACCCAGTTGGGGTGGGGGTAGATTTGTGCACAGCACCTCTGTTTGTTTTCCTTCTTAGCCTTAGAAGTCTATGGAGAAACATCACCCTCTTCCCACAACTCTTCTTGGGCCTACGTTCATTTTACTTATTTAGTTAGTTAGTTAGTTAGTTAGTTAGTTAGTTTTGAGACAGAGTCTCCCTCTGTCGCCAGGCTGGAGTGCAGTCTCGGCTCACTGGAACCTCCACCTCCTGGGTTCAAGCGATTCTCCTACCTCAGCCTCCCCAGTAGCTGAGACTACAGGTGAGCACCACCACGCCCAGCTAATTTTTGTATTTTTGGTAGAGACGGGGTTTCACCATGTAGGCTAGGATGGTCTTGATCTTTTGACCTTGTGATCCGCCTGCCTCAGCCTCCCAAAGTGCTGGGATTACCAGCATGAGCCACCGCACCTGGCCCACATTCATTATTTTATTTCATTCAATAACTAATGTTCAGAACTACCTCTGTGCCAGACGCTATGCTCACTGCAATGGATAAAGGCCCAGGCAAGACCTAGTGCTTGCTTTCATGGAGATTAAAAATCAAGGGTGAGGCCGGGCACAGTTGCTGGCCAACATGGTGAAACCCCGTCTCTACTAAAAATACAAAAAACTTAGCCAAGCATTGTGGCGGGCATCTGTAATCCCAGCTACTAAGGAGGCTGAGGCAGGAGAATCGCTTGAACCCAGGAGGCGGAGTTTTCAGTGAGCTGAAATTGTGCCATTGCACTCCAGCATGGGTGACAGAGCAAATCTCTGTCAAAAAAAAAAAATGAAGTGTGAGAGAAAATAAGTAAACCAATACATAATTTCAGATGATAGTAAGTGCAATGAAGGAAATGAAACAGACTGATGTGAAGGAGTGAGAAGCAGAGGTGGGAAAGGAGGCCCTCAGAGGCTCAGAGAAGGTGAAAGGATCTGTCCGGGGAAGAGAGTTTTGTGCAGAGGAAACTGTTCCTGCAGAGGCCCTGCAGTTAGGAAAAGTTTGGCTTGTTGGAGGAGGGAAAGGCAAGAGCACAGTGAGGGAGGGATTTGGGGAAGAGATGTCAAGGGGAAGTTACGGATTTGGGCTTTGGGGAAATAACAGATTTGGGATTTTCGGTCTGGAAATGCTAAGTTTGAGATGACCATTAGACATCCAAGTGGAGAACTCACATATGGGCATAGAGCTCAGAACTCCAGGTGTGCATCTTCGAGTCACAAGCACACAGGTGCGTCTATACCACAGGCTGGTGGAGATCACTAGGCAGAGAATATCCTATAAGTGGAGAGGAGAAGAGGCACGAGCTGTGCCCTAAGGCCCTCTGATATTTGGAAGTCATGCAAAGGAGTGGAAGCAGCAAAGATCAGTCAATGAGGTAGGAGGAGAATGATGCTGATAGACACTTTGTGCCATTGTGTCTGTCACAGTGTTTCATGAAGGCCAACTGAAGTGAGAGTGACTTATCATATGGTATATATACACAATGGAATACTATGCAGCCATAAAAAAGAATAAGATCGTGGCCAGGCGCAGTGTCTCACGCCTGTAATCCCAGCACTCTGGGAGGCTAAGGCAGGTGGATCACGAGGTCAGGAGTTCGAGACCAGCCTGGCCAACATGGTGAAACCCCATCTCTATTAAAAATACAAAAGTAAGCTGGGCGTGGTGGCACCTGCTTGTAATTCCAGCTACTCAGGAGGCTGAGGCAGGAGAATCACTTGAACCCGGGAGGTAGAGGTTGCAGTGAGCTGAGATCGTGCCACTGCACTCCAGCCTGGGCAATAGAGCAAGACTTCATCTCAAAAAAAAAAAAAAAAAAAAAAGAACGAGATCGTGTCCTTTGCAGGAACATGGATGGAGCTGGCGGCCATTATCCCTAGCAAACTAACGCAGGAACAGAAAACCAGTATTGCATGTTTCAGTTCCTACTTTCAGTTCGTTAGGATATATACCAAGTGGTAGAATTGCTGGAGCATAAGGTAACTGTATGTTTAATTTTTTTTTTTTTTTTTTTGAGACTGAGTCTCGCTCTGTTGCCCAGGCTGGAGTACAGTAGCATGATCTCTGCTCACTGCAACCTCTGCTTTCCGGGTGTAAGCAATTCTCCTGCCTCAGTCTCCTAAGTAGCTGGGATTACAGGCGCCTGCCACCTCGCCCAGCTAATTTTCGTATTTTTAGTAGAGACGGGATTTCACCACATTGGCTGGGCTGATCTTGAACTCCTGACCTCAGGTGATCCACCCGCCTTGGCCACCAAAAGTGCTGGGATTACAGACGTGAGCCATCACACCCAGTCTATATGTTTAATGTTTTGAGGAACCACCATACTATTTTCCACAATGGATGCCACATTTTACATTCCTACCAGCAGTGCAGGAGGAGGGTTCTAGTTTGTCCACCAATGCTTATTATTTTCTGTTTATTTGATAATAGACATTTTAATGGGCTTGAATTGGTATCTCATTGTGGTTTTGATCTTCATTTCCCTCATAATTGGTAATGTTAAGCATCTTTCCATGTGCTTGTTGGCCATTCATGTATCACCTTTGGAGCAATGTCTGTTAATGTCCTTTGCCCAAACCATCCATTCTTTTTTTGTTTGTTTGTTTGTTTTGTTTTTTTGAGACGGAGTCTCACTCTGTCGCCCAGGCTGGAGTGCAGTGGCGCGATCTCGGCTCCCTGCAAGCTCCGCCTCCTGGGTTTACGCCATTCTCCTGCCTCAGCCTCCTGAGTAGCTGGGACTACAGGCGCCCGCCACCGCGCCCGGCTAATTTTTTGTATTTTTAGTAGAGACGGGGTTTCACCGTGGTCTCGATCTCCTGACCTTGTGATCCACCCGCCTCGGCCTCCCAAAGTGCTGGGATTACAGGCGTGAGCCACCGCGCCCGGCCCAAACCATCCATTCTTAATTCTTATCCATTGCTAGGTTGAATTTTAGATTTCTCGTGTGAATCATATGCAAGACCCACACGTTTTCAAATACGTCAAATGTTTTTATTTATAGATCACTCTCTTTTTTTCCTAAAGTAGTATTTATAGTACTTTTTTTATTCATGTATCTTCAAATGGTCAAGTTTTCTTTCATACATCCAAAATGTAGTGTGATGTTTTCTTATTCACCAAATGTTAGCTCTACTTGTAGTCTGGTTCCAAACTAATCAGCCTGCTTTTAAATTTTAAGACATTTATTGAAAAAAAATTTTTTTTTCTTTTTTCTTTTTTTGAGACGGAGTCTCGCTCTGTCGCCCATGCTGGAGTGCAGTGGCTCAATCTCGGCTCACTGCAACCTCTGCCTCACGGGTTCACACCATTCTCCTGCCTCAGCCTCTGAGTAGCTGAGACTACAGGTGCCCGCCACCACGCCCGGCTAATTTTTTGTATTTTTAGTGGAGACGGGATTTCACCGTGTTAGCCAGGATGGTCTCGATCTCCTGACCTCTTGATCTGCCCGCCTTGGCCTCCCAAGACATTTGTTGAAAATTGATAGGATCAAACCAAACTCAAGTGGTATAATTTTTGAACATTGGATTGTACATTATTGTAAGGGTACCACTAACCATTATTATAAATGATAAGTTAGTGATTATAGCTCCTTTTGTGATAATTAGATCACTCTCATAATACAAATCAATATTGCAGGTATCCATGTGCCCAAATCCGGTGAGTCTAGGAAAAAGTGAAAATGCTTTATTGTCTATTCATCCTAAAATAAATACATCCTTGGATACTTAGAAATTTCAGTGAATCTATTTTAAAGGAAACTTTGTGTAATTATCGTAAATCGAAAATTCATTTCATTTCCCATAATAGAAGGTAAGAATAAAGGAGAATGCAATGAAAACCGAACAGTGTAATTCAATTCCAGGTAGATTCCATTGCCTGCGGCCTGCTCCCTGTTCCAGAAGATTATCTAATGCTAAAGGGGTGCTCAAAACATATCAATACCAAATTGACACTTTCTCCCTGAAAAAGGGAATTGATTTGCGGTTTTATCTCAATTAAACCTGTGATCCTGCACCTCCAAGGACTTATCCTGGAGTAGCATTGCTCAACGTATGGCAAGCAGACGGCTGGCATCAGATGTCTTTGAATGCTTGTTAAAAATGTCAGTTCCGGGTCAGGTGCAGAGGCTCACACCTGTAATCCCAGCACTTTGGGAGGCAGAGGTGGGTGGATCACTTGAGGTCAGGGGTTCGAGACCAGCCTGGCCAACATGGTGAAACCCCATCTTTACTAAAAATACAAAAATTAGCTGGGTCTGGTGGTGGGCGCCCATGGTCCCGGCTACTCAGGAGACTGAGGCAGGAGAATCACTTGAACCCAGGACACAGATTCCAGTGAGCCGAGATCATGCCACTGCACTCCAGCCTGGGTGGCAGAATGAGCAGAGTGAGACTCTGTCTAAAAAAAAAAAAAAAAGAAAGAAAGCCAGTTCCCCAGCCCTGCCTCACACCAAGGAGGGAGACTCCCCAGAAGATTAGCCAGGGAATCTACATTTTACAGTAGGGTGATTCTTCTTTAGAACCGCTGCCCTTGATCCTTTTGTACTTGGTAAACCTGATGGTTGGGTTTTTATGCTCACATATGAGATGTGCTTGTCTCAAACCTTGTTACAACACATTACCCTTCCCACTTAAAAGGTTAGAAAAATAGAACCTTTGCCCTTGATCATTTAAATATTTTATTACGTTCTGTCCTACAGCTCATGATGATCTCAGACAGGTTGAACAGGAGTCGTCATCCAACCCCTCAAGATATAGATGAAGAAATCTGAGCCCTGACTGGGAAAGGGGTTTACTTGAGATTTAAAAATGTCCATTGAGTCATGTGTACCCCATCTTTGAACCCATGAATGATTTGGCTCCTGCTTACCTTTCTTTTTTTGAGATGGAGTCTTGCTCTGTTGCCCAGGCTGGAGTGCAATGCACCATCTCAGCTCACTGCAACCTCTGCTTCCTGGGTTCAAGTGATTCTCCTGCCTCAGCCTCCTGAGTAGCTGGTAGTACAGGTGCCCATCACCATGCCTGGCTAATTTTTTTGTATTTTTAGTAGAGACGAAGTTTTGCCACATTGGCCAGGCTGGTCTCAAACTCCTGACCTCAGGTGATCCACCCGCCTCAGCCTCCTAAAGGGCTGGGATTACAGGCATGAGCCACTGCACCAGGCCTTTGTTTCCCTCACCCCTACTACTCCCTCCCTCCCTCCCTTCCTTCCTTACTCTTTCCTGTCTTCTCTTTTTCTTCCTTTTAAATTCTAATATTCTCATCAAAGTTGTAGATGCATATGATTTAAAGAGTCAAGTAGGTCTACAAATCTCTCACCAACAACTGCCTCCTGCTCCACTTCTGTGCTTTCCCTGTCATGAAAGACAATAACTTTCACTACTTTCCTTGATAATCTAAACCGCTACATCTCAAAATAGCATGCATGCATTGTTTATGTAATGATTTTTCAGCTTTAGGCAAATATTGGCTTCCCCCTATGGAAGATAGGATTTTGTTTTTTAGATGGAGTTTCGCTCTTGTTACCCAGGCTAGAGTGCGATGGTACAATCTTGGCTCACCGCAACCTCCGTCTCCTAGGTTCAAGCGATTCTCCAGCTTCAGCCTCCTGAGTAGCTGGGATAACAGGCACGCACCACCACACCTGGCTAATTTTTGTATTTTTAGTAGAGACGGGGTTTCACCATGTTGGTCAGGCTGATCTTGAACTCCTGACCTTGTGATCCACCCACCTCGGCCTCCCAAAGTGTTGGGATTACAGACGTGAGCCACTGTGCCTGGCCTGGAAGATAGGATTTCATTTTCTTTCCTAGTCTTGCTCCCATTTGCAAACCTTTCTCACCTCCCATCCTTCTAATACAGTTTCGTTAGGACTGAGCAAACCGACACTCAGTGTTTACATGATTTTGGTTATAGATGTGCTATTCATGGGGGACATTTATAGTATACTGTAATTATTTTTTTCTTCCTTACAAAACTTTTTGTTGTTTCTCTAGATAATAATGATTATATTATTGGTCTAGTTTTCTATATATTTTTCATTAGTTTAATCCGAAACGTCACCACTTGTTCAGATTGCCTCTCTATCAGTTCGGGCACATCCATTTCTCAATCGGTTCCACTTTGTGAGGGAGTCTCTCCAGTGTGTGCTCTTGGCTTCTTTCCTGTTCCTCCTGAGCTCTTGCCTCACCACCATCCTTCACCTTCATTTTACCTCTCTGCTGTGCTGGAGCTTTTGTTTCCTGGATCTCATGTTGTGTTGTTTCCTGGCTTATTTCATGGGCTAGTAAGAAAGGGTACGTGGGAGGGAGGAGAAGTTTTTAAGACTTTGCATGTCTGGAAATGCCTATAATCTTTATATACACTTGAATAATAATTCGGAAATTTTTTTTTTTTTTTTTGGTTCAGAATTTTGAAAGCACTGCTCCACTGGCAGCAGCTATAAAGAAGCCTAAAGTCATTTGCATTCCTAATTCTTTTCATATGATGTGATATTTTCTCCAGAAGCTTTTAGGAGCCTCTCTTTGGCCCAGCTTCCATAATTTCACAATGATGTGCCAAGGTGTAGTCTATTTTTATTAACTGTGCAGTGCTCTCAGTAGGTCCTTTCAGTCTTGAAATTCATGACCCTCAGTGTTGGGAAGATGTTTTGTATTATTTCATTGATTATTTCCTTCTTTTGATTTTATCAGTGTCTCTTTTTTGAACTTCTATACTTTTAGATGTTGGATCTCCCAAACTGGCTCTCCAGTTCCCATTCTCAGTTTCATTTATTCTCCATTTTATTTTATTTCCAATTTTCTATCACTTTTCCTTTTGTTCTGTTTTCTAGTAGATTTTCTCAACTTTCTCCTCTAGTCCTATTATTATTCCTCCTATCATATTTTTTTCACAGATGACATCTTGCTATGTTGCCTATGCTGGCCTTGAACTGCTAGACTCAAGTGACCTTCCTACCTCAGCCTCCTGAGTAGCTGGGAATATAGACATGGGGCACCATACCCAGTTTGTGTATATTTGTTTTATTAGTAATCTGTTTGTATTTCATGGTTGCAATATTTGATCTTCTCTGAGGATATTAGTGATAAGGTATTTTGGATTTTTGTTTGTTTCTTTTTTTTTGTTTTTGTTTTTGTTTTAAGATGGAATCTCTCTCTGTCACCCAGGCTAGAGTGCAGTGGCACGATTTTGGCTCACTGCAACCTCTGCGCTATCCCGGCCCGCGGGATAGTCAGAGCAGGCCCTGGAGGAGGGGGTGGGAATTTGGGGAACAAGAGACACGAGAAATGGAGACAAGACAGTGCTCTGATCAAGTCTCGTTTAATGGAGGTAATGCACTGCCTTATATACACTTGGAAGGGAAGGGGTTGGGCTAAGGCGGAAATGATCTCATTGCCGAAGGCGTGGCCAGGTTAGTTTCGGTTTCTCCGGTCGGTCGTCATGTTGTGCTTGCGCTATTAAGTAACAATTTTCCCGGGCGCGGGAAAAGTGAGTGAAGAAGAAGCAGGAAGAGCGCCATCTTTAACGAGGTATTAGTACAGGGGAAAAAAGGCAAAGATAGGGAGGAGGTAGAAGGTGGAAATGAATAGAGCTCAGGCGTTTTAATCGTTAATTATTATTCGCTATGGCCGGGGCGTACAGCTCCGGACAGGTCCCCCTTTTTATATTTTTATGATGAGAAAACCCCTCGGGAACTGCGCCTGTCTTAGGTTGGGTCAACTCACCCCCACCTTCTAGGCCCGTCATGGGATAAGGCAGCAGCAAGGGCGGCCCTCCTGTCTTAGGCTCCGATGGAGATAGTGTCCTCTTACCCGTCATTGACTGTCCAGTTCAGCACACAGGGGAGGTGGTCTTATTAAGGTAAATAAGACTCACCATTTTCAGTCATCTCAAGGCGATGATAATGAACCTGTATAGGTTTGGCCTGGAAGGCCTCGATTTGTTGTCTGACAAATGCCATAAGCTTATTAAAGATTATAGGCCCGAGAGTGAGGAAGAGTAGAAGAGTGAGTAAAGGACCAAGAAATGGCAGGAGATAGGGGAGAAGTCCATCAAGTCCAGTCCATAGTGGATTGGCGGCCAGGCCTTTTCTGCGCTTTTCTAGTTCTTCTTGCAAAGTTTTTATCTTATCTCTGACGATTCCGGATTTGTTGGCGTAAAAACAGCACTTTTCCTGTAAAGCCAAACATATCCCTCCCTGTTCTGCCGTTAACAAATCTAGACCTCTTCTATTCTGGAGAACTACTTCAGCTAACGAGTCTACTTGGTCTTGTAAATCTTGTATGGTACTGGATAAGGTCTGTACATCTGAAATTAATTGATTGGATAATTTAGTATATTGGGTTAGTGAGACTCCTAGGCCTGTGGCTCCTGTAGTAAAAGCAGTGGTGATTCCTAGTCCAGCCAACAAGGGAATAATTTGTATGGCTCGTTTCGGTCTATAAATAAAATGTTCAATAGCGGGGATGGGGATAGGTTCATCTCCAGGGATGATATCAATGTCGGGGAGAAGAGTGGCCAGAACACAAAGCCCTGTCCAATTTGTAGGTAGATAAGTATATGCCATGTTGTTTCCACAGACGAAAACCGAGCCATTTATAGCACACAAAGGGTTGGTGGCATTGATTATGGAAGTACAGTTGCCAAACACAACATAGCCTAAATCAATTTCTTTAGTGTTATTATATGATGGTGAAAAGAGGCAAGAGGAATTAGAAAACATCATCGGTTGAACTAAGGGGGGGGTAATAGGACAGGAATTATTTACTAAGGATTCATTTGAGTAATTGACATAGGGCAATGAAAGGTTAGGTATGGCTAGAGGAATAGGGGGGCCCATTTTAAGACAAAGCCAACAATCGTGGGCCAGGCTTGTATTGGACATTTGAAGTAAATTGTAAGTAGCATTGAGGATATCAAAGGTTTGGGCATCGAGCCTAAAATTATCTCTAAGCTCAGGCAGGGCTAAAGGGTGATATTGAAGTTCAGGATATTGAGCTTTATGAATTTCTTCTAATTTTTTCTGGACGGTTTTAATTCTTGCAGTATCTAATGGGCCTCCTCCATCAGAAATGTGAATGGGGGCGGTAGTGCTCCAACAAACAGGCTTTCCTTTTTGGCCGTTACAAGGAGATTATACAAGTTTATTAGTGGATCCTAATACTTGTACGTCATTGATGCCTCCAGTTTGTGTTTTTAGTAACGTGGCCGTATAATATGTTCTATTGCCTGGTTTGCATTGTTGATAGGAGGTATAACAGGAACTATGTACAGAAGATTGGAAAGAGCTACAAGGGCATTCTAGGAGCGGCCCGCTAGGTGAGGTATCTCTTGGGGTAGACTTACATTTCCATAACTGGTTTGGCATTAGGTAAGCTGTCTTGCCCGTGCAGGTCACCTGGGTGATTCTATCTGACGGAGGTTCAGATATTTGTCCCCCTCTGCAGTCACAAGGCTGGCCGTATTGTTTTCGTAATAATTCTTTTGCCTTACGAGGGTCACCAAAACCTGCATAGACTGTCACTATGTTATATAGAGCAATTATTCTCCAAAGGAATTTCATGTTAGGCTTCATTTTCTGAAAAACAAGAAGGAAAGAATTTCTCAGGGAGATTTATCTTCCCTGGACTGACAATGGTTATGATTTATTTGTCTTACCAATCTTTCAGGCAGCCATCTGGCTGCATCATTTTTTTTGTGAGAAGATGCACACTGAGCCTCTTCCCCAAATTAAAACTGGATCGGGGCCATGCCATGAACTATCAAGTGGATCTTTCCATTTTACCATTGCAAACTGTTTTTGAGATTCAGGATGCCAGAAACGGTCGGCAGCCGATTTTCCATGACTGTCCAAATTTAAAAAATTAAGGATAAACAGGGCATGATTGAGTATGTTTCTGGGGGTACCCTTCACGGGGTACCAGCTCCCCCCTTTTAATTTTGTGATAATAGTTTTTAATGACAGATGAGCTTTTTCTACTATACCTTGTCCTTGGGGATTATAGGGAATGCCTGTGGTATGTTTAATTTGTAGGGTATTACAAAATTGTAAGAAGGTTTTGGCTATATAACTGGGGCCATTATCTGTTTTGATTTGTTTGGGTATTCCTAAGATGGAAAAGCAGTGTAATAAATGAGCTATGACATGTTTGGTGGCCTTTCCTGTTTGGAGAGTTGCACTGATGAATCCACTATAGGTGTCTATGCATACATGGATATATTTTAGTTGACCGAATTCTAAGTGGTGAGTAACGTCCATTTGCCAAATTTCGTTGGGGATGAGTCCTCGGGGGTTAACTCCTAGATGGGGAACAGGTAAATACGTTATGCAGTTGGCGCATTGTTTAACTATTTGTTGAGCTTGTTCTCTGGTAAGTTTAAACATAAGTCTTAAGGTTTGGGCGTTTAAATAATGTAAGGCATGTGCTTTTTGCGCTTGTTGCAAATTGTCTGTAGTGACTGTGGCTATGGTTTTTGTTGCCGTGTCAGCTGTTGCGTTACCTTGTGTTAAAGGTCCCGGTAATCCTGAATGTGCTCTAATATGCCCAAGGAAAAAGGGAGTAGTCCTTTTTCGGATAAGTTGTTGACATTGTAAAAATAGGTTAGCTGTGTCTGAAATATGTTTAATTTGAGACACGGTCTCTAAGAGGGGTATTGAATGAGCCAGGTAGGCGCTGTCTGTATAAATGTTAAGTGGCTGACAAGGAAAAGCTGATAGTGCTGCAATTATAGCTTGCAATTCGACCAGCTGAGCTGATGTATAAGTGGTCTGGAATTTAACGACTACATTATTGTAAGTATAAGCGGCAAGTCCTGTGGAAGATCCATCAGTGAAAATTAGTAATGCGTCATTGAGAGGTTCTTTACTCGTAATATGGGGAAATACAAACGCATTAAGTTTGCAAAATTGAGTAAGTTTGTTAGGTGGGTAATGGTTGTCAATCGCGCCAGTATAAGAAGCGCAAGCAATTGGCCAGGCTTCCGTATTTTGTAACAGCCAATGGATGCGTGATTGAGTGTAGGGCTGTATAATGGTAGAGGGTTCTATTCCAAAGTATTTTCTACTGTTTTCTCTTCCCAAGATAATTAGATCAGCTATGGCATCATAATAAGGCAACAAAACCTTTTTAGGGGAGGAGGGCAGGTGTACCCACATAATGGGATTGTTCTGCCAAAATAGGCCAGTAGGGGTTATTGTTGTGTTAAAAATAAGGAATATTAATGGCTGAGAATAATCAACACTGGTAACAAATTGTGTTGCAATGGCATGTTCTACCTGTTGGAGTGTTATTAATGCTTCTTTAGTAATGGACCTGGGGGATTTTGGATTAGAGTCTCCTTTTAATATATCGAAAAGAGGTTTTAACTCTCCTGTGGTGAGCTTTAAGTACGGTCGAAGCCAATTTATGTCTCCCAGTAATTTTTGGAAATCATTTAAAGTTTTTAAATGATCACGACGTATAACGGCCTTTTGATTAATGATTTTGGGTCCATTAATTTGGAAACCAAGATAAGTGTATGGATCTTGTAATTGTACTTTTTCTGGGGCTATTTGTAGTCCGGCTGCTGTTAACTCTTGTTTGAGTTGGGCGAAGCACTGTAAGACTTGTTCGCCAATTTCTCCTGCTATTAAAATATCATCCATATAATGTATAATATACATTTGTGCCCATGTTTTTCTGACTGGCTCTATAGCGGCAGCTACATATTTTTGACACAAGGTAGGACTATTGGCCATACCCTGAGGTAAGACTTTCCATTGATAGCGCTTCATTGGTTGTTTAAAATTTGTAGATGGAAGGCTAAAGGCAAATCTTTTCTGGTCAGCAGGGTGAAGGGGAATTGTAAAAAAGCAATCTTTAAGGTCAATAATGATTTTAAAATATTTTTGAGGAATCGCAACCGGTGAAGGCAATCCTGGTTTTAAGGCACCCATAAGGATCATAGTGATATTTACTGCTCTTAAATCTTGTAAGAGTCTCCATTTACCAGACTTCTTTTTAATAACAAAAATAGGTGTATTCCAAGGGGAATTACTTTCCTCAATATGTCCTGCTGCTAGTTGTTCCTGCACTAACTGTTGGGCAGCACTTAGTTTATCATTGAGTAAAGGCCACTGATCAACCCAAATGGGCTCATCTGACTTCCAAGTAATGGGGTCAGCGCACCTTTGGGGTGCAGGTATGTCAGTGGCCTGAGCTAAAAATTTCCAAACCCCTTTTTATCAAGTTGTCCTGAAACCAGTATAGGCTGTGGGATACTGTTCTCTCCTTTTCCAAGACCTTTACCAGGGGTGTATCCTTGAGTTAACATTTGTGCAGTAACTATATCATTTGGACTACACATTATAATTTTTATTTGAGAGAGCAGATCTCGCCCCCAAAGGTTAACAGGTAGGTAAGGGATGACAAATGGCTTAATGAGGCCTGAATTGTTTTCTTTATCTGTCCATGTTAGGTATTTAGAACTTTGTTTAGGATTACTGCTTTGTCCAATTCCTCTCAAGTGAGTTAAAGTTTCTGTAGTAGGCCAATGAGAGGGCCAATCTTCCTGTTTAATGATCGTTACATCAGCCCCTGTGTCTATTAGTCCAGTGAATGCCTTCCCGTCTAACCATAAGGTTAGAGAGGGTTTTTGGTTTGTAATTGGTTGCACCCAATATATATCTGATGATCCGAAACCTTTTCTATTTCTATTAGAGTATTGGATATTATTATCTGTTTTAACCAAAGGTAGCAGGAGTAACTGAGCTATTCTAACTCCTTGAGGGACAGTAATAATACTATCAATAGCTCTGGCCATAATTTTAATTTCTCCTTCATAATCATTATCAATAACTCCAGGGAGGACTTGTAAGCCTCTCATGGTGACACTACTTCTTCCTAAAAGTAGCCCAAAAGTGTTAGGTGGTAAGGGTCCATATATTCCGGTATTTAAGGTTTGCGGTCCCATTTCAGGTGTTAATATTGTGTGGGAGGTGGAACTGAGGTCCAATCCTGCACTTCCTGGGGTTGCTCTACTAAGTTTTGAAATGGATTGCTGTTGCTGGCTGGAACAAAGCTGACTGCCCCATATGCTTGTTTCGGGGCCTGAGGCTGGCCCCTCATCCCGTTTCCCTGCCTGGGGGGTAAAGGATTTCCTTGACTGTCAGTTTTAGATTTACATTCGTTTGCCCAGTGCCTTCCTCTTTTACACCTTGGGCAAAGGCCTGGGATTTTTGCTTCTGGACTCTTATTTTGGTTTTCACAGCAATCTTTTGCAAAGTGTCCCCTTTTACCGCATCTAAAACATTCCCCTTTATCTTTACCTTTGTTAATGAGGAAGTCTCTTACTGTTTGGCCGCTAAAAGCGGCGGCCATTGCTAGGCCTTGTTGATATGAGGGCCCAATATCTGAACAAAGGCGAATGTATCCTGTTAAATCTGTTTTCTTTCGATAAGGTCTGATTGCCGCTTGGCAGGCGGGGTTAGCATTTTCATAAGCTAACTGTTTAACATAATCTACACCCGTTTCTGCATTTCCAAAGATTCTACCTGCCGTGGTCATAAGTCTATGCACAAAGTCTGAAAATGGCTCATCGGGTCCTTGTTTAACCGCTGTGAGCGAGGCCCCTGGATCTCCTTTAACGGGAAGTTTTCTCCAGGCTTTTGTAGCAGCAGCCTGGATTTGTGAGAACAGTCCAGGGTCATATTACATTTGGGCCTGAGTGTCTTTTACAAAATCAAAAAATTTAAACAAATCATTACCTTTAACCTTTACTCCTCGTATCTTTAAAGCCTCTTTTAATTGGCCTACATATATTTGATGTTGGCTTAATTCTTGTCCCATTTCGGACACGTCACTTACCTTCGATTCTGACGCGGCAGGTTCCCGCGGTGATCGGAAGAGTTTGACTCCTTTTGTCTTCGTTAGCGGTCGACCGTCCTTTGGCGTCCTCTTCCTCATGGAGTCCCTCGTTTCCAGGTCCCTGTTCGGGCGCCACGTATCCCGGTCCGCGGGATAGTCAGAGCAGGCCCTGGAGGAGGGGGTGGGAATTTGGGGAACAAGAGACACGAGAAATGGAGACAAGACAGTGCTCTGATCAAGTCTCGTTTAATGGAGGTAATGCACTGCCTTATATACACTTGGAAGGGAAGGGGTTGGGCTAAGGCGGAAATGATCTCATTGCCGAAGGCGTGGCCAGGTTAGTTTCGGTTTCTCCGGTCGGTCGTCATGTTGTGCTTGCGCTATTAAGTAACAATTTTCCCGGGCGTGGGAAAAGTGAGTGAAGAAGAAGCAGGAAGAGCGCCATCTTTAACGAGGTATTAGTACAGGGGAAAAAAGGCAAAGATAGGGAGGAGGTAGAAGGTGGAAATGAATAGAGCTCAGGCGTTTTAATCATTAATTATTATTCGCTATGGCCGGGGCGTACAGCTCCGGACACCGCGCCGCTGGTTCAAGCGATTATCTGGCTTCAGCCTCCTGAATAGCTGGGACTACAGGCGTGCGGCACCATGCCCAGCTAATTTTTGTATTCTTAGTAGAGACGGGGTTCACCATGTTGGCCAGGCTGGTCTTGAACTCCTGACCTCGGGTGATCCACCCTCCTCGGCCTTCCAAAGTGCTGGGATTATAGGCGTGAGTCGCTGAGCCCAGCCTGTTAGTTTCTGATATTTGTGGCATGTGCTTATTTTCTATTGCTGCAGAATAAACTACTGTAAACCGTAGTAGCTTAAAACACCAAGAACCACGTATTTGCAGATGATTTTGCAATTTGGGCAGGGCTGCATGTAGTGTCCGCTGGAGTCCTTCCTGCAACTACATTTGCCTGGGAGATAGGCTGGCTCTGGAATATCCAAGAATAGTTCCACTCACATGTCCAGAATGGCTGGGGGCCGGCTGGGTCTTTCTCCACGTGGACACTCATCATTTAATAATCCTTCCTGAACTTCGCTACATGGTGCACGGATCCCAGAGGCCTCTTGCAGCCCAGACCAGGAGCTGGCGCAGTGTCACTTTTGATGCATCCCACGGGTCAAAGCAAGTCACAGACCAGCCCAGAGTCCACGTGGGAGGGAAATGGACTCTGGGCTAGTCTGTGATAGACCCTCTTGATAGAAGGAGGAGGAAAGAATCAGTGTACATGTTTAATCTACCACACCACTTTTGTTGTTGTTGTTTTTTTTTTTGGAGACGGAGTCTTGCTCTGTCGCCCGGGCTGGAGTGAGTGGTGCGATCTTGGCTCACTGCAAGCTCCGCCTCCCGGGTTCACGCCATTCTCCTGCCTCAGCCTCCCGAGTAGCTGGGACCACAGGCGCCACCACCTCGCCCGGCTAGTTTTTTGTATTTTTTAGTAGAGACGGGGTTTCACCATGTTAGCCAGGATGGTCTCGATCTCCTGACCTCGTGATCCGCCCGTCTCGGCCTCCCAAAGTGCTGGGATTACAGGCTTGAGCCATTGTTTTGTTTTTGAGACAGGGTCTCTTCTGTCACCCAGGCTGGAGTGCAGTGGCATAATCACAGCTCACTGCAGCCTCAACCTTCCAGGCTCAAGCAATCCTCCTACCTCAGCCTTTTGAGGAGCTGGGACCACAGGCATGTGCCACCATGCCTAGCTAATTTTTAAATTTTTTTTTTTTAGAGACTGGGTCTCCCTACATTGCCCAGGCTAGTTTCGAACTCCTAGGCTAAAGTAATTCTCTTGCCTCAGCTTCCCAAAGTGCTAGGATTACCGGTGTGAGCCACTGCACCTGGACCACAACACCATTAGAAAAAAAAAAAAATTATTGGCTGGGCGCAGTGGCTCACGCCTGTAATCCCAGCACCTTGGGAGGCCAAGGTGGGAGGATCACCTGAGGTCGGGAGTTCAAAACCAGACTAACATGGAGAAACCCTGTCTCTACTAAAAATCCAAAAAATTAGCCGGGTGTGGTAACACATGCCTGTAATCCCAGCTGCTTGGGAGGCTGAGGCAGGAGAATCACTTGAACCTGGGAGGCAGAGGTTGTGGTGAGCCGAGATCGTGCCATTGCACTCCAGCCTGGGCAACAAGAGTAAAACTTCACCTCAAAAAAAAGAAAAAAAAAAATTCTTTTACTGCCATTTGAATGGGGTTTTGGAGGGAGAAAAAGTCAATGTTTGTGCTCAGTCTTCCACTTTTATCCATAATAACCTAGAAGATCAACCTGTTGCTCTTCTCCACCTCTAATTCCCTACCGGTTGCATCCATAGCCCCATTCTAGCGCCTTTTGCTGTTTTCTACAAACTTCTGCTGAAGCAGGGAGTACCTTGGAGGAGGTAAAACTTAAGTCTTCTTAGCTGAATTTTGTGGAGAATCCTAAGATAGGTCTAAGCAGAATGAGATAGGCCTTTGATAAAATGTTTGCATTCATTTTAATTTTGTTTTGCATTATCTTATTTGTTTTTTCAAACTTGTAAAGTTATTATTATTATTATTATTATTTTTTTTTTTGAGACGGAGTCTCGCTTTGTCGCCCAGGCTGGAGTGCAGTGGCCGGATCTCAGCTCACTGCAAGCTCCGCCTCCCGGGTTTACGCCATTCTCCTGCCTCAGCCTCCCGAGTAGCTGGGACTACAGGCGCCCACCACCTCGCCCGGCTAGTTTTTTGTATTTTTTAGTAGAGACGGGGTTTCACCATATTAGCCAGGATGGTCTCGATCTCCTGACCTCGTGATCCACCTGTCTCGGCCTCCCAAAGTGCTGGGATTACAGGCTTGAGCCACCGCGCCCGGCCCAAACTTCTAAAGTTATAAAAAGAAATTGTGGCCAGCCATGGTGGCTCACACCTGTAATCCCAACACTTTGTGGTTTCAAGGCGGGAGATTGAGGCCAGGAGTTTGAGACCAGCCTGGGCAATATAAAAAGCAATGCCTAGGTCCCTCCCCAGATTCCGCGCATTGGACCCAGGTATTATGCATTTTTTTTTCTTTTTTTTTTGAGACAGAGTCTTGCTCAGTCGCCCAGGCTGGAGTGCGGTGGCGTGATCTTGGCTCACTGCAAGCTCCGCCTCCCGGGTTCACGCCATTCTCCTGCCTCAGCCTCCCGAGTAGCTGGGACTACAGGCGCCCGCCTCCACACCCGGCTAGTTTTTTTGTATTTTTAGTAGAGACGGGGTTTCACCATGTTAGCCAGGATGGTCTCGATCTCCTGACCTCGTGATCCGCCCGTCTCGGCCTCCCAAAGTGCTGGGATTACAGGCGTGAGCCACCACGCCCGGCCAGTATTAAGCATTTTTTAAAGCTTTTTGGATATTCCAGTGTGCAGCCACCATTGAGAACTGCTGGCCCTGAAGCGTGTTTATATCTTCTTGGGAACGAGGGAGGAAAGTTGATGCAGGAGGGAGAAGAGCCCATTTCAGAAGTGAAAACCCAAGAAAGTGAAAATGGCAGCCCCAGAGCCCAAGTAAGGATGCTGGCAACAAGTAAGGCTGAAGTTCAAGCAACAGAAAATTCCAACTGAAACTGACTTTCCCAATACAGTTGGTTATCAGTAACTACAGTAGCAAAGGTAGGGTGTGTGACAGACACAATGAATTACCCGCCCTAATGTCATTCTACCTTCTGCCTTCCTCATCAAACCAAAATTTGCTTCAGGGCAGGAAGGTGGCCAGCCCCAGTGCTGAATCATGTTTGGTCTAAGCTGAGGGTGACAATACTGTTCTCTGCCTCCCCAGCCTTGTGGTTACAGCACGACTGCCCCAGAGATGACTAAGGCCCTGACGTCGTTTGGTCTCTTCTTTCTGCCTCCTGTAGTGTTGACTTCAATCTTGGACTCTACCCAGGGCTGCTGTTCTGGAAGTAGTTCCAGAACTCAAGTCCTCATGCCACACCAACCAGGAGAAGAGAGGGAGTTTTTTTCTGGTAGCACCTGAGGAGGAGGGTTGACGCTTCTCTTTTCCAAAACTCTGGCAGGTGGCTGTCCCCTGGGTCATTTTTCATTGATCACTGTGATCCCTGAACTGACCAGTGTGGCCAGGAGCAGGGAATATATGGAAAGGTTTAAGCCAACCATGGTGTATCCTTGGAATTGGGGATGGAGTCGGTCTCATTCAGATCACATGGCTGAGAATAGGAATGGGTAGTTTCATAAAGGAAATCCGAGGGGTTGATACCAGGAAGATGGGGAACAAAGGCTGGGCAGCAAACCACTCTCACAGCAGATGAGGAACACATCTTCCATCATAATAGGCAGGAGGCTGGACAGATGGGTATAGTCACAGAAGGATCTGTGGGCTGGAGGGCAGGGATGGTGTGAGAGCTCCTTCCTGGTCATTTCACTCTGTCAGTAAGACATGGATGAGGTCTTGAATCAGCTAGGAGGGGTCTGGAAACTTCTGGGTCAGGTCTTGTGTGGGGTGCTGGGGATGAAAGGATAAACAGGACAACATCCTTGCTCTCCAGTAGCTACTGATTTGATGGGAAAAACCCACAGCCTGAGGGAATATAATGGAAAGTATGTGATGGCAGCACCCATTCCTCTTATTCAGGTAGCAACATCCCCATTTTCCTGTAAAGAATAACCCCTTCCTCATTCTCAGCCCACATGATTACAGTGGAGCTCACTTCTCTCTCTGGCTCCAGGGGTGGGCACATGATCCAGTTTGGGCAAAATTAGGCAGCACTTGGAAATTATCTGGGGATGGTGGCACATGCCTGTATTCCCAGCTACTTGGAAGGCCTGAGGCAGGAGGATAGTTTGAGCCCAGGAATTTGAGGTTGCAGAGTGAGTGTAACACTCTGTACACTTGCAACAGAGCAAGACCCCATCTTTAAAAACAAACAGACAACAACAAAAAATCAGCCCTGGGATTTTTTGTTTGTTTGTTTTAGTTGCTAAGATTATAGTATGTATGCAAGCCTTGAAATGGTTGCTGGCTATTTCTGTGACCATTTCAGGAGAGCCCCCCTGAGAATGAAGACAACACAGAGGAAAGCACAGCTGAGTAGCATGTAGAGATACGGTGCGTGAGCTCCTGGATGCACCCATACCTGAAGCAAGACCTATTCTTGGTCTCTTTTGTTTGGTTACATGAAGCAAATGTTTCCTTTATAAGAAAATTGAAACCCTTCAGATCAGAAGCATCCTGATGAATACAGAGGTCTCTCAAACCTGTGTATTTGATTCCTGAACCGAGAGCATCACATGTCTCTGTCTTATCTGTTCTATTCCTCCTCACACCTTTCGTGTCCTGCATCCCTGTCACTCATCCCACCTAAGGGGTCCCTTAGATAATCATTCTTGTCATGTATTCATTCAGCAAGTATGCCTTATGAGTGTCTACAGGGGTGGCAATGAGCTGTGTGCTGTATGTATGGCATGGTCAGTGAATATACATGGTGAGCACTCAGCCCCTCCCCAATCCATGCCCATGGCAGACATTGTTAATCAACCCATGAATTCTTTTTGAACCTGAAAGTGGCCTCAGATTCTTTGTCATCATAGCACTCTAGACAGGCACAACCAACTGGTTGAAGTTGACATAGAAGATGGAACCTAGCTTCATCCTCTTTCTCCTTGATGGCTGCCCCTCCTCTCTGGCTCTGCCCAGTGAGTGCCCACTCTCCTACCTGCTCATGAGAGGAGTGGCAGAGGAGCATGCTGGATCTTCATTCCCTTTGGAAGAGATTGAGAATTTGGCTGCTTCTAGTAAATGAGGAGGATTCTGTTCTGCTCTCCATGAATGTCACTGTCCCTGGCAATAAAGTGTGCATTAGTAGAGTCTGTGGGATTGTTGCACCTGGTTTGGGCATGTCCTTTGATAAAGGATTCCTTTGTTATAGGGTCCTAAAAGACAGCCTCTTTCAACATACCCGTTGGGGACTGGGCCAGTTGTAGAGAGGTGTGTTCCAGTCACTCATGTATAGCTAGTTAGTGCCATGATGGAGGCTGCGGGCTGAAAGCTTTGCTGGAAACAAAAGAAAATAGACTTCTCCTGTAGAATGGAGAACCATACTTTCATTTGGAGCTTTAATATCTATAGCAAAGACCATGGCTTTAAAACCATGTGTCAAAAGGAAAAACACTTTCATCTTGACCTCTTCAACTTATAAAATGGATCCCTTTCTTAATCATCTAAAATTATATGTATAACTATAAACTGTAAAATTACAAGTACCTGAAGATACTTGTACAAAAAGAATAAACTTGCCTTTAATTAAAAAAAAGCTGGGGGGGGGGGTGCAGATGCAGTGGCTCATGTCTATACTCCCAGCACTTTGGGAGGCAAGAGGCTCACTTGAGCCCAGGAGTTTGAGATCAGCTTGGGAAACATAGTGAGACCGTGTCTCTATAAAAATAACAATTAAAAACAGTAGCCAGTTGTGGTGGTGCACACTTGTAGTTCTAGCTACTCAGGAGGCTGAGGTGGGAGGATCGCCTGAGCCCAGGAGGTTAGGGCTGCAGTGAGCAATGATGGTGTACTGCACTCTCTCCTGGGAGACAGAGTGAGACCCTGTCTCCAAGGAAAGAAGAAACCCCTAGTGTCATCTTCAAGGTGAAATATGGCTCAGGGCAATAGTGGATCCATCACAGAAGGGAGACAGGACTGAAATACTCTAGCGGTTGGGGAGATTTGAGTCATTAGGACTCTTAAGTTTGTAAGGAATTCTCTACTCTCTACAGAGAGAATAGAGAGAACTTAAGCAATGAGGAGAATTTATCATAAGGACAAAATGCCAGGGATCGAGCAGGGCCTCAGGGATAGCCAAAGGCAGAGACTGGAGTGTTGTAAGAACTTAGGAAGTTCTCTCCATTTCTCTCTTCTCTGCATGTTTGTTTTGTCCTCTCTCTCTTCCAATTCTTTGTTTCCAGTTCCCATGGCAGAGAATGAATGCCGTAACAGATCGTGTTTATGGATTCTCTAAGAGGTAGACAGACAGTTTTGGGGTGTCTTTGCAACAACTCCAAGTTCCCCAGCAAAGGGCTCTCACCCACCCAGTTTGGGACAGGAACCCACCCTGGTCCAATTTCCTGTGTCCACTGGGGAGGGTTTATATAAGATGCTAGGCTGGCTGTGCCCACTGGAGGCAAGTTGGCAATGCCAATGAGCTGTGAGATAGTGCGGATTTCTCAGAAACGATGGGGAGACGATTTTCAGGTAATAGAAAACAAAATCAATATCCCCCATGTGATTTGAGGAAGACTTCTTGCAGGCGGTAGGTTTAAAACGAGTGTCTGAGGCACTTCCTCACTTTCTCCCTAACCCCTTAAATCCTCCTGCCACCCTGTCTTGCCCCAGATGCCCCTGGTTAAGCCCTACTCCCCTCCCTGGCCCCTGCTCTGGGGCTGCTGAACCATGCTAAAGAGCACATGCAGTGTGGGGGCCTCTGCAAATGTGAGAACACCCAGCCCTGGGTGAAGAGCTGCCTCCTCTCAGCCGTCTGGTAATTCCCTTATACATTTTCCAAACAGGCAAAGCCAATGCGTCCAAGGCCTCAGGTGGCTTTGGCTAGTGGCAGGGTCTTCCCTGGTCAGGGAAAGGCACCCTGGCTTCTGGCAATGGCTGAACAGGCCCCAGCGCTGCCATGGGCTTCAGGCCTCTGGCACCTCCACATTCCCTGTGCACCCACCCGCTGTCCCCAGCCCTGTGATGTCCCTCCTGTGTATGTTGCTGTTTGGATTATTACTGCCCTCTCATGCTGCAGGCTGGATCCTTGAGGCCGAGAATGCTTGACACTAGAGAGTGGCCCTTTCCTCAGGGTCTCCACACTCAGGGATCCTGGGCTCCAGCAGGCTGAAGACCTGGGAGATCTGGAACTCCACAGAGACCCCCTCCCCACTGAGCTCCCTTCCTGTCCCCTACCCTCACCAAAGACCCCTTAAACTCTCACCTGACTCCCTGTCTACTTCTCCGAATCATGCCAGACATCCTTGTCCCTGATGACACCAGAAAGGAAGCTTTTTGGCAGCCTTTTCTTCCCATTAAAAACTTGTGGACTTGGCCAGGTGCGGTGGCTCACGCCTGTAATCCCAGCATCTTGGGAGGCCAAGGCAGGAAGATCACCTGAGGTCAAGAGTTCAAGACCAGCTTGGCCAACATAGTGAAATCCTGTCTCCACTAAAAATACAAAAATTAGCTGGGTGTGGTGGCACACACCTGTAATCCCAGCTACTCGGGAGGCTGAGGCAGGAGAATTGCTTGAACCTGGGAGGTGGAGGTTGCAGTGAGCTAAGACCACGTCACTGCACTCCAGCCTGGGTGACAGAATGAGACTCCATCTCAAACAAACAAACAAACAATACTTGTGGACTTCATCTCTCCTACTCCTGCTCCTGGCTCAGAGGAAGAAGTTTGCCTTCTGTTGTCCAGAGCTACTTCTATTTCCTCAGGGACTTGGTCCCATCAGTTCTTGCCTCTTTATTAATAGTGTAGAGTTTACGACTTTGGAATAGTAGAGTCCTGATGCTCATTTAGTAGCTTTTGTGACCTTGGGCTGTCCAAACGACCTTTCTAAGCCTCAGTGTTAACATCTGTAAAACAGAAGTGTAATAGACAGTTTCCTTGGGTATCCTTAGGGGATTGGTTCCGGGACCCTGTTGGATACCAAAATCTGAGGATGCTAAAGTTCCTGATATAAAATGGTGCAGAAGTATTTGCGTGTAACTTAAGTACAACCTCTTGTGTACCTTAACTATTTTCTAGATTACCTAATACAATATAAATGCTATGCAAATAGTTGTTATATTGTATTGTTTTTATTTGTATTATTTTTATTGTTGTATTGTTATTTTTTGTTTTGTTTTGTTTTTCAGATATTGTCTATCTGCTGTTGGTTAAATCTGAGGATGTATAGCTGGGCGTTGTGGCACACACCTGTAACCCCAGCTACTCAGGAGACTGCGGCAGGAGAATCGCTTGAGCCTGGGAGGCAGAGGTTGCAGTGAACTGAGATCATGCCATTGGACTCCAGTCTGGGTGATAGAGCGAGATTCCGTCCCCCCACCAAAAAAAAAAAAAATCTGAGGATGTAGAACCCGTGGATACAAATGACCAACTGCACATGCCTCGTGAGATTCTCAAGGTATCAAATGAGGTTTATCAGATGAAGTGCTTAGCCCGGTTTCTAGCAGGTAGCAAGTAAAATAGTGCTCCTCCCTCCCCCATACACTCAGAAGATGACCTCACCTTCCACTTTCTTGAAAAAACAGAAACCCTTGATGGAAAGTCCTGGAATCTGTAGCTCCTCCCAGGCCCAAGCTGTCCTATTCTAATCCTTTCAAAGGCTTCCCTTCTTCCCATCCAAGGCAATCCCTCCCCCGTGCCTAGATCTATCCCCACTGGACACAGGAGCCTCATTCCCCTGTCACCCCATCCCATGTCTCCCTCATAGTACTGGCTTCTCCTCTTCAGTATGCTGATGGCCTTAAACCTCTCCCTTCTTCAAAAGAGGAGCACAGGACCTCCGGTTCTGCCTCCCTTCTCGCTCCCAGAGGAGCATCTTGGAGAGCTGCATTATCACAGCATGTCCTCTGGCCTTCTCTGGGAAGCATTTACTCAGGGAAGGACCAGTTTCTGGGATCAGCTCTGGTCTTGAGATAATCTGAGATCATCCATTTCAGCCACCCCATGGCTGGGCCTCTTCTCCAAGGGCCAGAAAGTCTTCTACCCCTTGGCATCATTGAGGATAAGGGCTCAGCACTGGACCCTCCTCGTTGCCCTTTCAGGGCCTGAAGCAGGCTGGGGCCTTCCAGTGCAGACCTTCAAAGCTGGGTATGCAGTCCCTCAGGTCTTGTTTCCACTGGGGCCCCGACCTTCCCCGCCCTCAACCCTGCCCTGGAAGAGAGTGTGGCAGGAGCTCTGGGTGCCCATCTCTATATCCTCGGATAAAGGCTAAGCCCTGGGGGAGGTGACCCCAGAGACTGTGGTTGAGGACCAGCCAGTCAATGCAGGAGAACCCCTGTGGCCTCAGTGGCCTCCTGTGGCCTTGGTGGCCCCTGGTTGATAGTTGCAACAGGAACATGCTGATGGAGGCATGCAGCTTAGGAGTGGGTGATCAGGGCTGAGAGAGAGGCCTAGGAGATGACATGCTGGCCAGTGACAAAGGTAATGATGTTGAAGCGAGGCCATAAAGTGCGTGGCTATGGACAGGTGTCTGTTTGGTATAGTGGTTTGGGTGAGGAGGTGGAGTATATGGGAAAGCCTCCTGTTGAACTTGCAGCCATCAGCACATTGTAATCAAATGGACCAATATTTCGTCACTATGAAAACGTCACGAGGGTTTTTGTTTGTCTGAGACAGTCTCACTCTGGAATGCAGTGGTGTGATCTCAGCTCGCTGCAACCTTGACCTCCAGGGCTCAAGTGACCCTCCTGCCTCAGCCTCCTGAGTAGCTGGGACAGAAGGTATGCACCACCATGCTTGGCTAATTTTTGTGTTTTGTAGAGACAAGGTTTTGCTATGTTGCCCAGGTTGGTCTAGAACTCCTAGGCTCTAGTGATTCTCTCGCCTCAGCCACACAAAGTGCTAGGATTATAGGCATGAGCCACTGTGACTAGCCATCGTAAGGGTTTTGAGGTATGAAGGAAGGAAAAGAAAGAGAAAGAAAGAAAGAAGGAAAGAAAAGAAAGAAAGAAGGAAAGGAAAGAAAGAAAGAAAAAGAAAGAAAGGAAGAAAGAAAGAAAGAGGAAGGAAGGAAAGAAAGGAAAGAAAGAACGAATGAACAGAGAAAAGAAAGAAAAAAGAAAGAAAGGAAGAAAGAAAGAAAAGAAAGAACCCAACGCAACCTGACTTAAGCAGAGAAAATAATTTGCTGGCCCATGTTGCTTAAACAGCTGGACTTGGCTTTAGGCCCAGTGAGGTATCTCAGCTCAAACAGTAGCCATCAGGCCTTAGTCTCCCTCCATCTGCCAGTTCGGCTGTGTCTTTGTGGTGGCAAGGATCGCTCCATGTTCCATCCTCTCAGCAACCTCCAACAAGACAATTTCTCCCCATGGCTTCGAACAACGTCCCAGCACCGAGCTTCATCAGCCTGGCCCAGCTCACCTGTCTGTCTTTGAGGCCAGAGGAACGGAATGATTGGGCTGGCCTGAAGGGGAAAGTCAGCAGTCAGTTCTAGCCAGAATGGGGCACAGATGGCTGCCGGATGCCCAGCAGGACAGATGTAGGAAGGCAGAACAGCAGATGTCCATTACGGATCATCCTGTCTGGGACATTGGGCCTGGCACAGGAACAGCTGGGCTCCCAGAAAACTTAGGGGCCAGACACCCACTGGTGATTTTGGAATAGTCTCTCCTGCTCTAGAGCTCCACCGGCAGGTTTGTGAGGGGTCAGAGGTGGAGTGTGGGTTGTTGGTGAGGTCCTGCCCGGAGACCAGTGGACCTCACCTTTCCCATCTGGGGGCCCTGTTCCTTCAGTCTTGGACTCTGGCTCCCGTGGTTGTAGGTTATGGTCCATGGGTCATGGAGTCATGGCATAGATAAGCTCTGTCCTTCTCTTCTTCTCTCCTGCATACAATCAAGGGATGAAGTCACATCACCCACCTCAAAAGCATCAGAGACCCTGGTCTTTTCCAGCAGCCTGAGAGGCCTGAGACTTCCGCGGCTGGTTCTCTGAGCAGAGGAGTTCCTGGGGGCTGTTGTCCCCAGCCACTTCCCCTCTTCAGGCCATCTCTAAGGTTCAACCCTATCTGAAATCCTCCCTGGAAATGCCAGGGTTGAGCATTCCAGAGATGGGGGTGTCAAGACTACCCCTCCGGGCTAAAAGAAGCACACACCACGACATGGAAGACAGCACGCCTTTATTTCAGCCACCCTCCCAGGACCCAGGTACCACCGCACGTGCCCTGGTATCCACGGTGCAAGGTCCAGAAGAGCCCAGGGAACACAGCCCAGCAGTGCAGTGTCACAAATCCCTGCCAAGAAGCAGTTCACCCCACCTCCTCAAAGGGAGTGCCGGGAGTCCACTGCAGATGGGACAGGGAGCAGGGCCCAGGACCTGAGGAGCAGCACACACCAAAAAAAAAGGCGCCGGGTGAGCCCCGGGACACGCTGTACAGTCTCTGCTGTGGATTGAAGCAGCAGCTATGAGAGGTCCCTGCTTTGGCCATCACTGCTCTGCCAGCTACAGAGCCATCTCCAAGGCAAGGACAACCCCGAGTGTGGGCTCCTGGCGCAGGCCAGCTGGCAGAGGTAGTGTAAACACATCTGAAGGTGGGGGATGCCCAGTGCCAAGCCAGGCCCTGGTGCTCTCATGCGCTGGGAGTTGCCCAGTCCCCAGGAACAGCGTGGGGAGGACTTGAGTCAGCAGAGCCCCGAGACTGGATAACTGACTGGGTCCAGGAAATGAGATTTCCAGAGAAAGGATGGAAACTGCAGAGAAAGGCAGGGAGAGACTGCCAGGCAGAAAGGGGACTGTGGGGACACAAAGAGAGGAGAATAGGGCAGAGAGGGAGACAGGAACAGAGAGAGGAGAGGCTCAGGCTTCATCTTTTCCCTTCTCTTCTCCCACTAGATCTGTGAACTCTGGGTTGGGGGTTCCCCAAGTTCTTCTAGCTGGGGAGGGGTCAGGGCTCTTCTCCCCATCACATCTGGTCACTTGAGCTCGAGGCCAGCCTGGGAAGGAGGCTGAGCGAAGCTGGGAAGGAACCGGCTCAGCCCTGCCCACTCCACTTCTACCTCAAACTGCGTCTGCCCTCTGGCTCATTCTTCTCTGCTTCTGGGGGGAGCCCTGCCCAAGCCTGTCCCAGCTAATCTCTCTGCACCGAATCCTGGACTCTTCCTTGAGGCTGCCGAAATCTCACACCATTAACTATTCCAGGCCCTTGCAGGCAGGGATAGAGGGAAGGAAGGAGAAGGGCAGGAGGGTCGGGTATGGGAGGGAAGAGACAGGAGACTGAGAGCTCTGTCCACATGGTCAGGCCCAAGGCCAGAGATGTGAATCTGCCCTTCAATCCCTGGGACCTAAGTACAGAGAAAATCTTAAGGAAAATCTTCAAGAATGTAAATAACTTTTAAAAATTTGTGTGTGTGCATGTCTGGGATTTGTTTTGTTTTTAATCTTTAATTCATCATGTTCAAACACAATTTAAAATGTTTTTGAAATTGCGCTAAATTGCTCTCTCTAGCAACATTACCTTAGGTAACCAGAACTTACAAGTGCTGGGTTTTCGATGTTTGATACATTCTTCCTTTACCTTTAGGAAGGAGGGGAACACCACTAAGCCTGTGGAAGTCATGAATCAGTTAAAAAAGAAAAGGCAAAGCTCCCTCCAGGGGCCCCTATAATCCTAATACCTGCTAAAGAGTCCCAAGCTCAGTGTCTACAGGCACCAGGAGGGAATATAAAGGAATGTTCAGAAAATCTTGGTGTCCCGGAGTCTGTGGGGAGTGGTGGTATCTGGATAAAGGGGACCGTTACTCTTTAGCCGCAGCAGAATGTGGTTAAGTGGTGACACAAACCTCATGTGAGGCTTCCGATTTCAAGAGAAGGGGGAAATCTGTTATACATTTTTAAAATGTGGAAGCTCTTGATTTGTTAGCTCAAAATGAAACACTCCATAGGCCAAACAAAACAAGTTTAGTGGCTAGTTTCCAGCCTGGCTTTATGAGACCCTTAGAGATTCTAAGATTTAAAGATCTTAGGGTGATTTAGTTCTATGATTCAGAAACTTTAATGAGCATGTCAATATTTTGCAGGAACTTGTTAAAATGCAGATCTTGACTCAGCAGGTCTGGGGTGGGGCCCTGAGAGCCTTCATGTCTAACGAGTTCGCAGGCAATGCTGACCCTGGCCCACCAACCACACTTGGCGTGGTGAAGGTTTAGTTCCAGAATTCCCTCTCACTGTCGTACCCCTGGTCAATGATGTCTCCAGTTCTGCCTTCACCCCTCCAGGGACTGGATACTCACTACCTCTGGTGGCAGCCTAGGTGGTTTCCTAGCCTGCTGCAAACTTCTTCCAGGGTCTGTAGCAAGGGTGACAGACACCGAGAGTCAAATGTGCCAAGGCCCAGGCTCTAGAAGGTCTGAGTTTCACAAAGGAAACTTCAGCTGGGGACTTGCCAGGACAGGGCATTGGTAATTGTTGCGAAGATCTAAGCAGAGGTCAGGCGTGGTGTCTCACACCTGTAATCTCAGCACTTTGGGAGGCCGAGGTGGCCAGATCACTTAAGATCAGTTCAAGACCACCCTGGGCAACATAGTGAAACCCCGTCTCTACTAAAATCACAAAAAAAAAAAAAAAAAAAATTACGCAGGCGTGGTGGCAGGTACCTGTAATCCCAGCTACTCGAAAGGCTGAGGTAGGAGAATTGTTTGACCCTGAGAGGAGGAGGTTGCAGTGAGTCAAGATTGTGTCACTGCACTGCACTCCAGCCTGGGTGACAAAGTGAGACTCAAAAAAAAAAAAAAAAAAAAAAAAAAAAGCTAAGTAGAGAGGATTTTCTGTCCAACTGCTTGCTCAGCAGCTCCCAGTTAAACAGAGAATGCTGCTCTTCTTTGGGTGTTCTGGTTAGTCAAGGTGTGGTGCAATTTCCTTTCCCCAAAGCCTTGAAGCAAGCTTTTCTCTGCACTTGGGCATTACCTGATTGTGCCACAGGAGAAGGAGCCAGTTTCTGACTAGTGGGAGATGGAGATAGGAATGAAGCTTGAGGCTGAACAGAAGCCCTTGCCCACTCAGGCCATGTGACAAATCCTGCTCTGGTGGAACAGAACTCCACTTCCTCTGGGGTTTCCACTTCCTCTGGGGTTGGGGCATCAATCCCAGATCCTCCTTCCTGGGTCCTTGAGAGACACTGGGAAGCGGAGAATCCCTGACCCTCACATCCCCTGATGGATTCAGGGTTCCTGGTGCTGAGGGCCACAGCCACCCAGCTGTCAGGGGCACAGGGGCCATGGGAACCATTTAGGCCACCCCTCATTTCGCCACTGAGGGGATCACAGCAGACAGTGCGTGACACTTTCCCAAGGTCACGTGGCTGGTTTGCAACCAGCTCTTGTAAAGGCCCAAAATCCTTTGAGGCAGAGCTGGGCAGAGTCCACCAGCATTAGCCAGACTTCCAGTCACCGATAGCAGCAACTTTCAGGAAAAGGACCTTCCAGAACAATCCTGAAGAAAAGAGGGGTATCTCAGAGGGAAGTTGAGGAAAGGGGTCGTGGGGTTCACCTAGGAAGGAGCGGGTCATGGGTCAGTTTCCTGCAGGAGGAGAGTGAGCAGGGCTTCCGCTTTCACATTGTCCTCTGGTGACTGCTGCCCCCTAGAGTTGTCTCCTGTGCAATGCACAGCCTGTGAGGCTTCTGGGGAAGCCAGGTTTATGTGATGGGGATGAGATAGGGCCAGGGAAGGGGTCACAGAAGGCCCCAATATAGAGTTTCCTAAGCCTGGATTCCCAGACCACTCCAGACCTACTGAGCCAAAATGTCTGCAGCGGGTGCTTGCCTGCCAGGGGAAGCCCCGGGGTTTAGGAACCCGCCTCGGCTCTCTGAAGTCAGAAAGGAATTGGGACACCTGGCTTGGGTGGGACGTTCTGCAGGCAGCAGAGGGGACGCGGCAGTTGGGGTGGGGGCGGAGGGGGCAGCACCTGTCCGGGGCCGGGCCTCACTTCTCAAGAGAACTGGCCCGGCCGAGCCTTCTCCAGCTTCCGTCGCCGCTCGGGTGGGATCTCCTGCAGGCTGATGCCGTGGTTGCTGGACCTGCAATGAGGGGGCGGTGACCTCGGGGAAGGGGAATGGGGCATGGGGGACAGGGCCCACGTCATCGCTGCCTCACGCGCGGGGCGTCAGACACAGAGCCGGAGGCAGCGATCCCTCGTCCCTCGCCCTGCCACGGAGGCCAGCCACTCACCCCGGTTGCAGGTCAGGCGGCTTGGGGATGGGCTTGTTGAAGCCGCGTCTGCCCACTAGCCAGAAAGTGTCCTCGGCACCCTTGCCCTGGGGAGACATGGGAGAGGGAAGGACTTAGGCAGACTCGGGTGAGGGGTGGGGGATCTCGAGGTCTGGATGGAACTGGGAGACCGGGTCAGGAAGGGTGAGGGGAGGTTGCAGCCGTGGCCCGGGATGGGCGGGGCCTCAGGACAAGGCGGGGCCTCCAGGAGGGGGCAGGGTCCTGCCTCACCTTCAGCTCCGTGCGGCCTCGCAGCTCCACCTGGTAGCCCGAGTCCAGAGCACGGAGAATCCCCACGGTGCTCAAGTTCACGTGGATGCGGTAAGCTGTGGCGGTGGGGGACGCCGTGAGCTCGGGACTCACCTCCTGTGTCCCCCTCCCACCTCCCCATCTTGTCCCCATCACACTCACGCAGCCCGGTGGACTCCATGCGTGAGGCGGTGTTGACCGTGTCCCCAAACAGGCAGTACCGTGGCATGGTGAGGCCCACCACGCCTGCCACGCATGGACCTGTGGAGATGCTGGGGGTTGGCGGGGCTAGCAGGACCGGCAGCTGGGCTGCACCTGGGTAGGGCCTTGGACGATCTTCGCACCCATAACCTCCACCAGCTCCCCAAATAAGCCTTGTTAAGCGCATCCTCTTCAAGGTAAGCCCCACTCCCCACTCCATGAGTTGCCTCCTCTACAGGAAATTTGGAGCCAGGCCCTAAAGAGGGAGATGGGCTGGAGCCTGGGAAGACCCGGGAGTTACCTGAGTGCAGGCCTATGCGAATGCGCACGGGAACCTCGGGCATATGGCGCATGCGGAAAGTGCCCACAGCACTGAGGATGTCCAGCGACATGTTGGCGATCTCTGCCGCGTGTCGCTGCCCATTCCTCTGGGGCAGCCCCGAGGCCACCATATAGGCGTCCCCTATTGTCTCCACCTGGGGGAAGAAGGAGTTGTGTGAATTCCCTTTTGAGTATTCCTCCCCCGTACACAAAGCGATTGCCTCTTGTCACAGGGTCCACCTGGGGTTAGTGCAGAACCAGGTTGCTAGTGGAGGGACTGAGCTGGGGACTGGAGGAATAAATAAGGGACAGGAGGTCTGGGAAAGAAGACTGATTGGGCAGGTAGGCTAGGGGCTGAGCAGGAACGGCTGGGCTGGAGGCTGGTGAAGCTGAATTGAAGGTCAGGAGGGCTTGGACCCTACACACTCCACCTTGTAGACATCGTGGGAACCAATGATGGCATCAAACAGCGTGTAGAGGTCGTTGAGCAGGTCCACCACCTCAATGGGCTCACTCATGGCAGAGATGGTGGTGAAGCCCACTATGTCACTGAAGTACAGTGTCACTTGCTCAAAGTATTCGGGCTCCACTGGTGTCCCCGTCTTCAAGGCCTCAGCCACAGACCTAGGGATAGCAGGCGGTGAGGTCACCTGGGGGCCACTCTGCCTGGCTGGGCTCCAGCTGCCCTCCCAGCCCACCCCTTCCCACTGGCACCCACGGAGGCAGCATCTGTGTAAGCAGCCGGTCTGTCTTCTGCTTTTCCAGCTCCAGCTCCTCTGTGCGCTCCCGGATCAGATCCTCCAGGTTACTGGAGTACTGCTCCAGCATCCGAAGCATCGAGTCAATGATGTTCGTCTTCCGACCCTTGTTGATGTTCTTGAACTAGCCGTAGAAGGAAGCCGGTGAAGCTGCTGAAGGCCTGGGCTGCCATGCCCTTTTCATGCCCCCCTCATGGGCCCTCTCACGGGGCTGTTCACTCTGAACACCCCCCTCCCCACCACCATTCATCTACCGTTCGTCAAGCACCCCTGGGGTGCTAGGCACTGTGTTTTCAGACATGATTAGGAGGCACGTGGGAAATGAGGCTTCCCAGAGAGCAGTTGTTCTCAGCTAGTAATTGACAGGGCACTGGAGCCAGCCCAATCCTTGGACTCCCAGGCCAACGGTCTTTCTGTCACAGGAGGCCAAGCACATACTTGGTTCTCAATCAATGTTATTTGAATTGAATTGAATATTCCTCCCACCCAGACAGAACTCCATGTCCCACTCCAAAGGCCTCCACAGCCTCCATTCTAATTCTGCCCCACCAAACCCCAAGTCCTCAGGCTACTCCTTAGGAGGCAGCCTGGAAGGCCAGAGGTCCTGCCAGCCTGCCTGCCTGCAGCTGTCTCAGGTTGCTGACAAGCATCAGGGATCCCAGAGGCCAGCCCAGTCCTTGCCCACTCCCAGCCCCTGACCAGGTCGAAAGTGTGGTCCATGGAGGGCCGAAGTTCCGGCTGCTCTGCCCAGCACTGCTTCATCAGGTGGATACACTCGACAGGTGCCTGGTCCATGGACACCAAGGGTCGACACAGTGGAGGGGGGCTCCGCACCCTCTGCACCACTTCTGGAGGCATGAGAGGACAGTGAGGGGGAGTGCCCTAGAACACAAGCTGCCTCTGACCCTGGCCTGACTGTTGAAGACCAAGATGTGGGAGGGGGTGCCTGGCAGGGGTTTCTTTACATCAGAGCTTCAGTGTGTGTGTGTGGAGGGAGAGTACGGTGTGGAAGGGGGTTGCTAGGAGGAACAAGAGGCCCTCGAACTCTGGGGGTCAGTAAGAGGGGACATAGGCAAAGAAACTAACATTTATTGTATGTAAGACAAGTGAGGGATAAGTGATCAAGTAGCTTGCTCAGAGTCCTGTGGGGAAGGGATGTAGATTGGAACCAGATTGGACTACCCTCTTACCCACTCCCCCTCCCCTGCTCCTCCCAGGGACCCCTGAGAACAGAGAGGAGCCTGCTCTGTCAGTTGTGGGAGCAGTTTGGGTCCAGGATCAAGACAGAGGAAGCTGTTGTGTTAGGACCTCATGAACCACCCTCCCCCGCCGGCCATGCACGGCTTTCTGTACCGGGACCCGCAGACGCCAGCTTTAAGGGGCCTCCGTATAATTGAGTTTCATCACTGGGCTTTGCTTTAGAGGAAAGAGTGAGGCTGGCTCTGTTCTAACTGCAGGGTGCCCCTCTGGCCCGAACTCCATGCACAGGGCAGCCTTACCCTCGGGAGTGAGCTCCAGCATGGCGTAAGGGGCACTGCGGCACACCACTTCTTGCATGATGATGGCCAAGCTAAAGACGTCACCAGCCAGCGTTCCCCGGCGCTCCAGGGCCGGGTCCCTAAGCAGCTCCGGGGCTGTCCACAGCTGGTCTGGGGATGGGGAAGGGGCTGTGGGGCCACTGGGAAAGACTCCCACCCTCATCAGAAAGCCCAGGTTGGCACCCAGACACCACCAACTCTGCAGCCTGAGACCAGTCTGAGACCCTGCAACCTGAGACCAGCCCTACAACTATCTCTAGGAGCCGTCTCAGAGAAAGCCTGGCCCTCACGAATAGGCCTTGCCCTTCAGACAAGGTGGTGCCCAGGGAAGGCTCATCTCTTGAGCGCAAGCCCCACCCTCAGGCAAACTTCCAGTTAGAGCAAACCCAGCTGCAGGCAGCTCAGGCACAAGTCCCGCCCCCAGCAGCCCCGTCTCCTCAGTCACAGAGCCCACCCTCTCAGAGGCCACGAGATCTTTTTCTGTAGCAGTTGTGTCTGGTGGATGCAGGATGGAGAGAGTGCGAGGGCGGAGGTAGGGAGGAAGCAGGGGAGAAGCCCTTGAAATAATGGGGATCCCGGTGGATGCTGCTCTGCGCAGGGGACTCTTACCCTCTGCTCTGGGAGGCTCCGGTAGCACCTTCTGTGCTTCCAGCAGTCTCCCGTGGCCGTGGTCAGTGATCTTGAGTACGAATCTGCCATCCACTATGCAGTTCCGTGACTTCAGCCGCCCATGAGCTACGCCTCGATGGTGCAGATACCTTATTCCCTTGGAATGGGTAGGGTAAGAGGCAGCCTCAGCCTGCTTGGTTCCCTTGCTCCCCATCCCTGCCCCCAGGACGTCACCCCACCACCCCCCGACACACACCTTGATAAGGTCCAGCAGGAGGGAAGACTTGAACATCCAGTCCAGCTTTATTTCTCTCTGAGCGAGGAGGTCCTGGAGGGAGCCCCGCGTGCAGTGCTCTGAGACCACAGCCAGGTTGCCCTCCCAGAGGGCTGCAGGGCCTTCTGCTCCCTGAGCCAGGAAGAGCCCCAGGTAGAGGGCCACGTTCTCATGCCGGAGCTCCTGGAGCTGAGAAGGGGATAGTTGACTGTCATTTTCTGCCCAGGGGCAATGCGGGGAGGGGCTGTTAATCAAGATCTGTTTTTGAGTATCCAAACTCAGAAGATGAGATTTGTACAAATGGTGGATGAAATGGTTGATAGGGGGCCGGGCGCGGTGGCTCAAGCCTGTAATCCCAGCACTTTGGGAGGCCGAGACGGGCGGATCACGAGGTCAAGAGATCGAGACCATCCTGGCTGACACAGTGAAACCCCGTCTCTACTAAAAAAAATACAAAAAAACTAGCTGGGCGAGGTGGCGGGCGCCTGTAGTCCCAGCTACTCGGGAGGCTGAGGCAGGAGAATGGCGTGAACCCGGGAGGCGGAGCTTGCAGTGAGCCAAGATCACGCCACTGCACTCCAGCCTGGGCGGCAGAGCGAGACTCTGTCTCAAAAAAAAAAAAAAAAAAAAAAGAAATGGTTGATAGGGTATGTAGGGAGGCTCTCTTCTACACACAGTTCTCTTTTTGGAAAAAACAATATAGTCAAGGGCCACTGTTCGGATACCGAGTATGGTTTAGCCTAATGCTGTGAATGAAAAGACAATTTTGCATTGGTGATCAGGACCCAGGCAGGTTCGGATTTATTGATCATAAGCCTTTTTTTTTTTTTTTTTTTTTTTAGACACGAGGTCTCACTCTGTTGCCCAGACTGGTATGTAGCGGCATGATCATAAGTCACTGCTACCTTGCATTCCTGGGTTCAAGCGATCCTCCGACCTCAGCCTCCTGAATAGCTGGGACTACAGGCTTGAGCCACCATGCCTAGACAACATTTTACATTTTTTTTCTGTAGAGATGGGGGCCTTGCTATATTGTCCAGGCTGGTCTTGAACTCTGGGCTTCAAATGATCCTCCCACCTCAGCCTCTCAAAGTGCTGGGATTATAGGCCTGAGCCACCACGCCTGGCCCCAACCATAAAACTTTGAACTGCCTGGGTCTTAAGGGAAACAGCTCATGAAGGACAAGCTCCTGGAACCACCATCCTCTCCTTCTGACTTAACAGCCTTTGCTGGGAGAACCAGGGAGGAGCTATGCCACTTTCTTTCTTTTCTTTTATTTATTTATTTATTTATTTATTTATTTATTTATTTATTTATTTATTTTTCAGATAGTCTTATACTATCACCCAGCCTGGAGTGCAGTTGGCCAGTCTCGGGTCACTGCAACCTCCGCATCCTGAGCTCAAGTGATTCTCCCGTCTCAGCCTCCTGAATAGTTGGGATTACAGGTGTGTGCCACCATACCTGGCTAATTTTTGTATTTTTAATAGGGACGGGGTTTCGCTATGTTGGCCAGGCTGGTCTTGAACTCCTGACCTCAGGTGGTCCACCCACCTCGGCCTCCCAAAGTGCTGGGATTACAGGCATGAGCCACCGTGCCTGGCCTGAAGCTGTGCCACTTTCAAAGGACACCAGAAATGGCTTGTGCCTGCAACCGAGCCGGTAGCTGCTGTGCTGGGCGTTACATCATTGTGTCAATCAGGTCTGAGACGCCCACCCTCCCCAAGTTAGGGAAGACAGGACTGACTGTGCTGCAGGACAGTGACCTCACAATTGGGGCATGCTGGAAAAAAAGGTGGCTTAGCTGGCTGACTGGTGCCCTTTCTAGATTGTCCTTGGTCCACATGCCCAATAAGGGGATACTTTTTTTTCTTTTTCTTTTTTTTTTTTTTTTTTGAGACGGAGTCTCGCTGTGTTGCCCAGGCTAAAGTGCAGTGGTGCGATCTCGGCTCACTGCAAGCTCCACCTCCCGGGTTCATACCATTCTCCTGCCTCAGGCTCCCAAGTAGCTGGGACTACAGGCACCCGCCGCCATGCCTGGCTAATTTTTTTGTATTTTTAGTAGAGACGGGGTTTCACCATATTAGCCAGGATGGTCTTGATCTCCTGACCTCATGATCCGCCTGCCTCGGCCTCCCAAAGTGCTGGGATTACAGGCGTAAGCCACTGCGCCTGTCGGAACATTTTGGTGGATACTTTTCATTTTAAACACCTGGTGTTAAATGGTGATCAAGTTCATTAACCCCCATACACATAGTCCACTTAAGTCACTGCATCTGTGACCAAGAGCTCCTGTAGAGGAATCAGGGAAGGAGGCCAGGCCCAGGCTGCATGGTATGGAGGTAAAGGGAGACACTAAGGTCGTAAGGACCAGAATAAGCCATTTTACAGCCTCCTTGCCAACTTTCCACTTCATTCAGAACGTCTAGGGTTATTCTGCAAAAGTGGCCCGACAGAACCAGAAACTCATTTTTTTCTTTTCTCTTTTTTTAAGACAGAGTTTCACTCTTGTCACTCAGGCTGGAGTGCAATGGCACCATCTCGGCTCACTGCAACCTCTGCCTCCCAGGTTCAAGTGATTCTCCTGCCTCAGCCTCCTGAAGTAGTTGGGATTACAGGCGCCCACCACCACACCCAGCTAATTTTTTTGTATTTTTAGTTGAGACGGGGTTTCACCATGTTGGCCAGGCTGGTCTTGAACTTCTGACCTCAGGTGATCCACACGCCTCGGCCTCCCAAAGTGCTGGGATTACAGACGTGAGTCATTTTTTATTTTCTATCATTTGCTCAACAAACATTCACTGCGTCTCTCTAATGTTCCAGACACTGTGTTGGGTGCTGGGAATACAATGGAGGGGAAGGAGGAGGCCCTCACTCAGCTTACAGTCCAGTAAGAGAGGCAGAAACAAGCAGGCAGACAGATGAACATATAACTGCACATTGCAACAAGATCGAAGGAAAGAACTAGTGGTGTGACAGGGAATAATGAAAGCCTACTCCAGGGTGAAGGAAACAACTTTTTTTTTCTTAATTTTGACAGGGTCTTGCTCTGTCACCAAGGCTGCAGTGCAGTAGTATGATCACAGCTTACGGTAACCTCCAACTCCTGGGCTCAAACAATCCTCCCTCCTCACCCTCCAAAGAGTAGCTGGGACTACAGGCATGTGACGTCACACCCAGCTAATTTTTAACGTTTTGGAGAGACGGGGATTCTTTATGTTGCCCAGGCTGGTCTTGAACTCCTGGCCTCAGGTGATCTTCCCTCACATCTGCCTCTCAAAATGCCAAGATTACATGTATAAGCCACCACACTCAGCCAGAGGGGACACTTAACTGAGACCTACCTCTGTACCCAGCTGCAAAGAGAAGGCAAGAAGGGAGAAACCGATGGCCACCTAGGCCCCATCACAGGCCCAAGTCTCACCTTGGAGAAGGCCGTCTTGGTTGCTGGGCGGATAGCTATGTGCTGATCCCCTGGGAATTTCTTCAGCCAAACCCTGTCTCCCTGCAGCAAAGAGGATGGGGGTAGGGACCTCAGTCTCTTAAAATCCCATGATGGACCCCTCCCCCCCATTTCCATTGGCTCACTGTCCCAGAATGCATCTTCCATGTGACAAAATGCATTGAAGCAAGGGGTTTGATGTCTGCCCATCCGCTTCACGGGCAGCTGGGAGAGGACCCACCCCTGGATGACAGATACTCAGAAGCTATGGATGGCTGTCCTCACTACCCCAGGGGTGCCCACCAATAGTCCTATTAAGTGAATTAATACAACCACAAGCATCATCGACATCACAACCCTCATCACCATCCACTGCCATGAGAGAGCATGTTCTGGGAGTAAAGAATCTGGATAGATCAGGCTTTATTGTAAAGTAACTGAACTATAGACAGCTCCCCTCCAGATGCTGGACCTCATCCTCAGCTGTTGGCAGGGCCAGTGCATGGGCATGGGACCTGTGCAGTCACACAGGGCCTCATCTCAGAAAGGCCCGAACTTGGTTCAATGACCTCCTGCCATCATCTTGAATGAACGAGGAGCCCCTCATTTCTATCTTGCCCTGGATCTCGCTAATTACGCAGGTAGCCCTGTCTGTTTATAAGGGATTTGGACTAGAAGGGGATTGGGGTTTAGTACTGACCCCTAAGGGGCATTTGGAAATAAATGTGGGGACATTTTTAATTGTCACAAAAACTAGGAGCTACATTTGGTGGACAGGGCCAGAGACAAGAAACACTGAACATTCTTCAAGGCACAGAGTAGTCCTATTCAATTTAGGACAAATCTGCCCCAAATGACAATAGTGCCTCCTCTGAGAATTGGCCGTGATAATCTCCAGGTGACATGATAGGAGCCTCTGCATTCCTTCCCATGACCTGAAGCCCAGGAGCTTTAAATTTCTACTCTCTTGATTTGCTCAGCACTCTCAGCTCTCTCTGAATCTGTTCTCATTATCTCCCCTCCACTTGACCACATTCAGATTTACCAGCCCCAAAGTTTATGTCCTAATACTTTTGTGACTTTCTTTTCCCCCTCTAGGGGTTGCTGTTCCTGAGTCTGGTCTGGATTGTGTGGAAATGCTGAGGGGTAGGGCCAGAGGCTCTGATCGGGTAGGAGATGGCCTCAGTGGCCACACCAGGTTACATACTGGTCCCAGCATGCTCCCCAGCAGCTCCAGCCTTCAGTCTCTGGGTCACTGTGATTAGCTTTTGAGGAGCCCTCACCCAGATAGTGGCTAGGGAAAAATCCTTGGAGAGGGAAGATTCTTAGGTTCTTCCCTTTGAGGGATCCATGACCTTTCCCTAGATCCTGTCTGGGCTCCCATCCCCCATCTCCTGGAGCCTGCAGGATCTGGCATGACTCCCTGTCCTCTTGAGAGTACGCCTCCCCTCTGCCCAGGGCCTGAGCATTCTTCCCCTACTGTCTCTCTGTCTGGCTGGGGTCAGGCTCACCTCATAGACGCCAACGTTGGGGCTGTCCGTGGGTTGGCTGGGGCCACTGCGAACGTCTGACATACTGCGGGCAGCCAGACTTGATCGACTCCCCTGGGCCACCTAGCAGGTAGAGGTCAATGCAAGAGGTCAAAATATATTCTGGTGTCAGAGTCCTGGGTTGAGGTCAGGCTGAGTTTTGGGGATGTAAAGATGGGAGGCGAAGGAATCTCAATGAGGGAAGGTGATAATGACATTACTCCCCAAGTGCACGCTTTACAGTTTACAAAGCAAACATTCATTTTCTTGTTGGAGCTTCACCTCCCACCCAGGAAAGTAGTCAGGACAGGTACTGTTACCCTCATTGCACAGATGAGGGTGCTGATCCCTACACTTCAGACTTGGGACAGAACTGGGGTAGAAATCAGGCTTCCCAAGTAGGGAGCTGGGGTGGGGACTTTCCCAGGGAAGGAACCAAATTTACAGAAAGAAGACAACTGGCTCCTGCCTCCCTGCCTCCCCCACCTTTCGAGAGGTGCCCCCATGTGGGTGGAGAAAGGTGATGTCGTCCACAGTCAGGATGATCTTGTTGGGACCGGAGACCATTTGAATGTGAAGTAGCTGGTGCCTGGTGGAGAAAGAGGTCATCTCCACCAAGGGCACCAAGATCCGTGAGAAGAGAGCAGCAGGGGATGGGGTGGAGGGATAATGCTGGCTCAGGGGAGGGGTCCTGGAGGGCAGCCATCCCCAAACCAGACATCCCTGGGACTCTACCAGCCCACCAGAACCCCCTCACCCCAAGAAAAATCTCTTCTACTCTTGAGTGAACCCAGACTGCTGTTTTTGATGCAGACTTCCATTTCTGGCACAAACTCACTTCCTACTTACCTCATTCCACTACTCACCTCACATAATGGGCCAGGAAGGCCCCAGCCAGCCCCATCCCAACCACCAGGAGGAAGCCAAGAAAGACGAGGCCCGGCTCCAGTCCTGAAGGGACAGTGACAGGAGGTATACTGAGGAGCGATACCAGGGAAGGCCTCTTCTCTAGGGAGGCATGGAGTCATGCCAAATGCTGGCCCCTCCAGGAAAGGGGGATGGGGGCCAGCATTTGGCAGGCCTATGACCTCTAGGGGGAGGTCATAGATTCCTCAAAGGGGAGAGTCTGGGAATGCTAGAAAGTTTCCAAGAGGGCTTTGGAGCTCAGCAAGAGAGGGGTCCTGTGCAAGCCAGGGGCGGGAAGAGGGCCTAGAAGGGCATCGAAGATGGATTACAGGATAGAGTCCACTCTCTTTCACCACTTCGTGGACGGTCCATGGGGATTCTCTCAGTGGGGGCTGGGGTGCTCGCCCTCACCTCCACCACAGATGTTGTTTGGATCGAACCAGCACGAGGGGTCAGGTCCGGGTGCTGATCCCCCACGCGGGAAGTGCATCGGGGTCCCGGCGGAGAGAAGGGAGCCCCGGGTAGGATCCAGCATGTATGTGGCAAAAAGCCGGTCTCCCACCGCGTCCGTGTCTAGCAGCACGAATGGAGGCTCCTCGTCTCCTCCTAGGTCCCCGCAGAAGCCAGGGACCTGCGCATCCCAGACGTGGCGGGCCACAGCTGCTCCGGACACCCATCTGCCACCCGCGGCAGCCCGCGCTTCTGCCACGCCCCTCGCCAGCAAGAAGACCGCGTCATAGATGGTGCCAAAGAGTGGAGAGACCTGGAGAAGGACAGTAGGGGCTCAGAGGTCGGGGTCACAGTCCACAGACAGACCAGAATTCCCTGGCCACACCAATTCTTTCACAGCCGGTCAAGCCCAGGGTATCCACTGTTCCCACCTTCCAGTTAGTTGTTCCCAGGATCCCTCCCCATTGGCTATCTCTTCCTCCCTCCCCATTGGCTAACTCTTCCTCCCTTCCCATTGGCTATCTCTTCCTCCCTCTCCATTGGCTATCTCTTCCTTCCTCCCCATTGGCTAATGTTTCATCTCTCCCCATTGGCTAGCTCTTCCTCCCTCCCCATTAGCTAACTCTTTGTCCCTCCCCATTGGCTAACTCTTCCCCTCTTTCCATTGGCTATCTCTTCCTCCCTCCCCTATTGGCTGTCACACCTGCTCTCTCCACTAACTGGTTCCTCTTTTCAGGACTCAGCCTCCTCTCTGACCATTGGTTGATTCTAACTCTACATCACCTGTAGATTCTCTCTTCTTCCTGTTGGTTGCCCAGAATATAGTTTTAATCTCATCACCTACCATTCACCTGAAAGCCTTCTCACCTATCTTTTGGTTGGCCTCTATTTTCTGTTTTTCCTTAAAAGAACAAAAAACAAAACTAAACAAAAACAAAACAAACAAAAAACCTTCTCCATTGTTACCACCCGAGCTTATGAGGCCTCTCTATTATTCCCAGTTGCCATCTCTCAGAGAGCCAGGCACTGTGCAGAGCACCAAAGATGTATCAGTGTACAAGACAGACCCTGTCTCAAGGAACCTTTCTTCTAGCCAAAGAGACAGGGGTGTTCAGGCAGTGCAATGAGTAAAAGTAGAGAAACTGAGGGAGCTGTAGAGACAGGAATGGGTGTCTCCAACCTAGGCTGGGGACAGAAGGAGCTGTGGGATGAGTCAGAATTATCCAGGGCAGGCAGGGACAAGAGAGAGGACACAGCACACTCAGAAGCTCAGAGGCAAAAGAGAAGGACACATTTAGAGAACCCAGAGTAGCTTGGTCTGGTTGAAGTTCATGGAAGGTGGAAGAGAGAGAAAGACAGGAGAGCTGGTAAGCCATGTGGAGAGGCCTGCATCTATCCAGGGCAACAGAAGTCACTGTGAGGCTTTGAACAGGGGCACGACAGGGTGAGATCTGTCAGATTTCTGAAGCTTGATCTGGTTGTTGGGTGGAAAAGGGTGTTGGGCAGGTGAGTGTTGAAGCAAAGACCGTCTGAGAGATTATGTTTTGGGATTTGGGCTGGGGGTGCTGTGGCCTGAATCAGGGCAGTGACAGTAAAGATGGAGAAAGTGGACGAATTCAAATGATCTTTAGGAAGTCACAGTAACAGTGCTTGATGTCTGGAAGTGGGGGCGAAGAATTCAAGGAATCAAGGGTGACTCACAAGCTCAGAGGCTTGGGCAGCGGAGGGGACAGCCGTGGTACTTACTGAGAGCTGAAGAGCTTTTCTCTCTACTTTCTCAACCTCCTTCTCTCCACTGCCGACCCTCCCTCCATCCCATGTCACTATGATTCCTAATCTGTATTCTCTTCTGACTATTCCCATCACCGCACCGCCCCGCCTCCACTGGCCACCTCCAGTCCTCTTGGAGGAATCTAGGGGCATTGGTGGGAAATTGCAACCCCTATGACCCACAGCCTTCTCTCGTGCAGCCCCCTGTGAGCTGGGCCTTTGTGGTGGTTAATTCACTGCCCATTGACATCTAAATTCCCTTCTCATAGTGGTTTCTAGTCCTCCTTTGTGGCTGGAGTAAAGTTAGATGATCTGAACTGGGATTCTGGGGACTTGGGGAACCCTAGGTAGTAGCTGGATGTTGGAAATGCACTATGGATCTGGTGAGGATTGCCCCTGGATCCACCCAGGGAACTTTCTGCTTCTTGCAAGGTGTCTAGGCCCTTAAAAAGCTAAGACCACCAGATGATGCCCCAGAGGAAATACCTCTGAACTAGGGATGAAGGTTGGATTGGCATCCTCCCTCCTTCCTGCTTTCAAGAACATCAAGTATTTATTTTAGACAGCTGGGAGTATGTGGTGGTGGAAATGGGTTTACTTTGAGGTCAATTGCAAAAGGTTTTGCAGTTGACAGTTCATTAGAGCTTACTGCTTGATGTTGGACTTGAGAGGTCTCATTGCCTACTCTCTGGAGGCAATCCCCATACACTAAGAGATCCCAGGCAAGGCCAGAGCCTCTGCATTACCTAGGAAACTCCAAACAGCTAGAGCTGCCAGTGGTTCTTTCTCCATTGGCTCCAACCTCCTCTCCCCGCTTTGGCTGTCCTCTCCCCGCTTTGGCTGTCCTCTCCCCTCTCCCTTGCCTTCTTCCCTCCTCCCAGGACCATCTACCTGCTGCAGATTGAGGTCAGAGGGCAGCTCGCGGCGCTCTTGGGCCCTGCGCAGGCTGTCCAACACGCTGCCTTCAGAGGCACAGTGGCGCGTGAGAGTGAGCACGGCATCATGGGCCCTGCGAAGCTGGGAGCTGTTGGCGAGTGCAGCTAAGGCCTCCGGGCCTGGGGACAAGGCGTAGTGGACTGTGTCGAAGGGCAGGAAGACCAGGGAGCCATCGGTCAGGCCCAGTTCCTCCGCGGCCTCCAGGAGGTAGCGCTGCTCCTCGCCGCCCAGCAGCACCGAGTGCATCACCATGATCACTGCTGCGGACAGAGTCTTGGCTCGCGGCGCCGCCCGGCTGCCGGCAGGACCCGCCGACCTCCTCGCACCCTGCAGGGGAGCCTACCTGTGACCCTGGGCCCGTCTCGAACCTTCCTCAGGGCCTCCCGGGCTCCAGACAGGTCCAAGGGCTCCATGGAAGTCACGGAGGCGACGGGCAGGCCCCGGGCCCTGAGTGCCGTGGACAGTGAGTGTCCCGCCTCCACCCACAGGTCCTGGGGGGCGGTGACCAGGGCCACGCGCGCCCAGCCGAATGCGCGAAGCAGGGCGTAGAGGGCGTCCGCTGCGGGGGTCAAGGCAGGGGCCGTGGTGCCCGCCGCCTGCGTCCCGGGGCAGCCCCAGGGCACCAGCGCGATCCCGGCTTCTTCGGCGAGCAGCTCGGCCGGCCGGCAGGCCGCAGGGTTCACCGGACCCACGAGACCCGACACGCGGGTCAGCGCGGAGGACACGGCCCCCAGCGAGCCCGGCGTCCGGCACGGCTCGGGCAGCAGCGCGACCTCGAAGCGGGGGCCGCCGGCCAGGTCGGGGTCGCGGTTCAGGCGGGCGGCGGCCAGGCGGGCTGCCAGGTCCGCGCGGGCCCGGGAGAAGATGGGGTCGCAAGCCCAGGGGCCCAGGACGCCCACCGTGAACACCGCGGAGAGGGCGGGGGGCTGCAGCAGGAGCAGGAGCAGCAGGAGCGGGAGCCGGGGCAGGGCCCGGGGGAGGCGGGGCAGGGCCGGAGCCCACCGCGCGGGGCCGCAGAGCCTGGGGTCCGGAAGCCCACCCGCTCGGCGGGCGCAGGCGGTCATTGCCGGCTTCTGCGAACACAGACGGAGAAGGCTGAGCGACTGAGACCCCCGGCCTCCCTTAGGGTTCTCCCCGTAACCCAGAGTTTCTCCAAGCCCGAGTAACCCATGGGATGATTCTGTTGCTACCGCCCCCTCCAGAGGCTGGGAAGACTAACTGGGGCCAAGGACACCGCCCCGAAGCCCCCTTCTGCCGCCCCGGCTTCCCGCTCCCATCCGGCTTGCCCCTCCCCCCGTTGGAGGCGTCAGGGGTCAGCAGGGACTCGCCTGCGCCCTCAGACCGACCCTATCCCAGCGGAGGGGCCTCTGACACTTACCGGGAAGTCCGGGGCTCGGGCCCACGGCCCCGGTGAGGGGTCACAGGGCCGGTCCCCCTTTTGACGCCCGCCCACAGGTCTTCCTTGCCAGCCCAGGCCAGGGCGGGGGCGTGGATACAGCCGGCCAGAGCCCTTAATCTCCCCAAGCTGATTAGGATCCTTAATTAGGCAGGGAGGGGCGGGCTAGTGGAGGATGAGAGCCCCTACTGCGCCTTTCTGGGGTGGGATCTGTCCTGGGTTCCAGGTAGTCAGTCAGATCCTTTCCCCTCCATGCCTTCCAGCCCCCCACATCACCCTCATCACCACCACCCCTGCACAAAAGCAGCCGCAGGTTCCCCTTTCAGCCTTGGGCCACACTGCTCTGCTCAGCCAGAAAGTAACAATCACCTGCCCATGGGCAGCTGTGGGTGATCCGTCCTGGAGAAGAAACTCTGATCTCAGTCCCTTTCCTTACAATCTTCTGTTTCCAGTTCTGCCAGCTAAGTTCAAGCTCCATCCTTTGGCTGGCAAAGTCTATATCCCAGAGACCAAACCCACACCAAGCTGACACCTGCCTTTCTTCTTTCAGTGCTCTTCTCTCTCTCACCACACTTGATTCTCTGACCTCTGCTTCTCCATGCCTAGAAAACCACCCCTTTGGCAGGACCTCAGGAAGTAATGAAAAGAGCTTTGGCCTCAGACAGACCTGGGTTCCAAGTCCCTCTTACTGATTTTTGGACCTTGGACAATTGCTTAATCTGAAGATTGTTGTGAAAATGAATATAATTGCCCGGACGGCAAGAATAGCTAACAATTTTAGAGAAGAGTATAATGGAAGATGCCCTATAAGATATACAAATTTATTATAAAGCAATAGCAATTATATATTTATGTAAATATATAATATATAAAACATAGCAATTATATAAATATGTAATTATACAATATTGAAACAGCAATTATATAAATATATATTCTAAAACCATAGCAATTATATATTATATATTTATATAAATCCACATTACATAGTGATAGCAATTATATATTTATATTTATTATAAAGCTATAGCAATGAAGACTTCATAGTTTGGGCACAAGGATAAACAAATGGACCAATGGAATAGAATCTATAGTACTGAAACAAGCACAGCAAATGTGTGAAGTGGACATTTCTTACCAACTGGGAAAGAATGAACTTCAACAAATAGAGCTGATTAGCCATCTGGGGGGAAATAGAATTCAATCCCTATCTCACACCATACACAAAATCTATTCCAGGTCAAAGACCTATATGTGAAAAATAAAACTTAAAAACTTTTAAATAAATCATTTTCAGACATGGTGGCAAAGATTGGATAAGGTAAGAATCATTAGTGGATTTGAAAGCTAGGGGGAAATGTTGGATGAGGAGCAGGACTTTTGCAGAGTCTAAAAGTATCTCCCTACAGATTGCCGTGAGTTGGAAGGGAGGGGGGAATAAAATAAAAAACAGTCATTGTATTGTACAGTGGGGAAATAGGGCAATACTTTAAGCAAGTGATCAGAATTAACCATGAGGGGCAGAGAGACATTCTGTGCCTCCAGATGTGATACCCTGAGGACATAATACTATGTCTACGCAATGCTGCACAATACATCTCTGCAATGTTCCAGCATTACTTCAAATCTAATCACAAGGAAACATCAGATAAACACTAAATGAGAAATGTTCTATTAAAAAACGTGGGGAGGACTGCATTCTTCAAAAATGTCGATGTCATATAAGGCAAATAGAGGTTGAGGAACTGTTTCAGATTAAAGGAACCTAAAAAGACATGATAAGTATATGCAACACCTCCCCTTAGTTTGGATTCTGTATCATTGGATTTTTTTTAAAGTGCTATAAGGTTATAGAACTTGAGGCCAGGTGCCGTGGCTCATGCCTGTAATCCCAGCACTTTGGGAGGCCGAGGCAGGCGGATCACTTGAGGTCAGGAGTTTGAGACCAGCCTGTCCAATATGGTGAAGTCCCGTCTCTACTAAAAATACAAAAATTAGCCAGGCGTGGTGGAGTGTACCTGTAATCCCAGCTGCTTAGGAGACTGAGGCAGGAGAATCACCTGAACCTGGGAAGTGGAGGTTGCAGTGAGCCAACATTGTGCCACTGCATCCCAGCCTAAGCAACAAAGCGAGACTCCATCTCAAAAAAAAAAAGAAAAAGAAAAAGAAAAGAAAAATGGTTATAGGGCTTCTGGAGTTATAAAAATGCTATAAAGAACATCAACATTAACCAAAAAATTGGCAATTGACAAAATTGGAATATCACAGGAGATTCAAAACAGTGTAAAGTTATAAAGTTAGTAATGGTAGTGTAGTTATGTTAGACTATCCCTGTTCATAGGAAATACACACTGAAGTATTTAGTGGTAAAGCATCATGTATGTAACTGACCCTCAAGTAGTCCAGAAAAAATATATATTAGATATGATATATGGTATGTTGTATATATTATCTATTTAAATGATAAACAAATGGGGTAAAATGCTAACAATAGGTGAATCTGGGTAAAAAGCCTGTCAATGTTCTTTGCATAATTTTTATTTTTGCAACATTTTTTAAGTTTGAAATTATTTCCAAATAAAAAGTTAATTACAAATGTTAGATTGTAGAATTCAATGAAAGTAGATCTGCTCTGAAGAACAACAAAAAAAGAAAAAATAAATAAGAAAATAGAAAAATAAAAAAAGAGCAGAAATTTTTAAGAGAAAAAAAGACATAGATTGAAAAGACATCTTTATCAATTCAGGGTAGGAATGGATTTATTAAACAAGACACGTTGGCCGGGCGCAGTGGCTCATGCTTGTAATTCCAGCACTTTGGGAGGCTGAGGCTGGCCTCCCAAATATATTTGGCAAAATATTAACATCAGTTAGTTTTTGGTGGTAAACAATCGTTATATGTAGGGGTTTTCTGTATGCTTGAAATGTTTTCTAATTTAGATTTAAAAAAATTTGTAAACAAAAAGTTTAGATGTCTGACCTGTAGCAGAGTTCCAAAATTCAGTAGGCGTCAATATTCGTATCTGTAGTGCTGTGCTTTTTACTTTCCATAAGAGTTACCTCCCCACATCTCCTATCTTCTGACTCAACATCTCTACATGAAATGGTGGAAACTCCAGCCAACTCTTACATTTCACATATGGTGAAAACGAGGTCCAGAGACCAATTTGATTAAATCAACAATCTCCCAATTTTCCTCTAGGGTCCATGGACTGATGGGTAATAGAGATGAAGATGAAGGGGGGATTTTTAAAAAAATCTTTTTTGTTATAAAATATATTTAACATTTACCACTTTAACTTTTTTTTTTTTTTTTTTTTTTTTTTTTTTTTTGAGGCAGAGTCTCACTCAGCCGCCCAGGCTGGAGTGCAATGGTGCGATCTCGGCTCACTGCAACCTCCGCCCCCCGGGTTCAAGCGATTCTTCTGCCTCAGTCTCCTGAGTAGCTGGGACTATAGGCATGTGCTACCATGCCTGGCTAATTTTTGTATTTTTAGTAGAGACGGAGTTTCACCATGTTGGCCAGGATGGTCTCGGTCTCTTGACCTCGTGATCTGCCTGTCTCGGCCTCCCAAAGTGCTGGAATTACAGGCATGAGCCACCACGTCCGGTCTCCACAGTTTAACATTTTTTATGTGTACAATTCAGTGAGTTTAATTACATTCACATTGTGTGCAACCATCACCACTGTCCATCTCCAGAACTTTTCCATCTTACCCAATTGAAACTCTGTGCCCATTAAATACTAGCTCCCCATTTCCCCTCCCTCCAGCCCCCAGAAACCACTGTTCTTATTATTTTTTTTCTTTTTATTTTTTAGAGACCAGGTCTTGCACTGTTGCCCAGGCTGGAGTACCATAGCACGATCTCTGCTCACTATAGCCTCAACCTCCTGGGCTCAAGCAATCCTCCCACCTCAGCCTCCCAAGGAGCTGGGATTACAGGCGTGTGCCACTATGCCTGGTTAGTTTTTTGATTTTTGGCAGAGATGAGGGTCTCACTATGTTGCCCAGGCTGGTCTCCAACTCCTGGGCTCAAGTGATCCTCCTACCTCAGCCTCCCAAGTGCTTGGGATTACAGGTGTGAGCCACTGCCCCCGGCCCATCATTCTTTCTGTCTCTATGAATTTGACTTTAGCTACCTCACATAAGTAGAATCATACAGTATTTGTCCTTTTGTGTCTGTTTATTTCACTTAGCATGATGTTTTCAAGGTTTATCCTATGCTGTAACGTATCAGAGGTTCATTCCTTTTTTTTTTTTTTTTTTTTCTTTTTTTTTGAGACAGAGTTTCGCTCTGTCACCCAGGCTGGAGTGCAGTGGGGCAATCTCAGTTCACTGCAACCTCAGCCTCCCGGGTTCAAAGCAATTCTCGTGCCTCAGCCTCCTGAGTAGCTGGGATTACAGATGCGCATCACCATGCCTGGCTAATTTTTGTATTTTTAGTAGAAATGGGGTTTCACCATGTTGGCCAGGCTGGTCTCAAACCCCTGACCTCAGGTCATCCTGTCGCCTTGGCCTCCCAAAGTGCTGGGATTACAGGTGTGAGCCACCAAGCCCCACCTCACTCCTTTTTAAAGCCAAATAATATTCCATTGTATGTACAGTATATACCACATTTTATTTATCCATTCATTCTTCTATGGACACTTGGCTTGCGTCCACCTTTTGGTATCTGAGTCCCTGCCTTCAGTTGTTTTGGGTATATACCTAGAAGTGGGATTGCTGGATCATATAATTCTTTTTTTAAATAAGTATTTTATTTTATTTTATTTTATTTTATTTTTTGTGGCAGGGTTTCACTCCGTCACCCAGGCTGGAATGCAGTGGCTTGACCTCAGCTCACTGCAGCCTCCATCTTCCATGTCCAAGTGATTCTCCTGCCTCAGCCGCCTGGGTAGCTGGGGCTATAGGCATGCGCCACCACACCTGGCTAATTTTTGTATTTTTGGTAGAGATACGGTTTCTCCATGTTGGCCAGGCTGGTCTCAAACCCCTGACCTCAGGTCATCCTCTCACCTTGGCTTCCCAAAGTGCTGGGATTACAGGGGTGAGCCACCAAGCCCCACCTCACTCCTTTTTAAGGTCAAATAATATTCCACTGTATGTATAGTATATACCAAATTTTATTTATCCATTCATTCTTCTGTGGACACTTGGCTTGGGTCCATCTTTTGGTCTCTGTTTGAGTCCCTGCTTTCAGTTGTTTTGGGTATATACCTAGAAGTGGGATTGCTGGATCATATAATTCTTTTTTTAAATAAGTATCTTATTTTATTTTTTTGTGGCAGGGTTTCTCTCTGTCACTCAGGCTGGAATGCAGTGGCTCGACGTTGGCTCACTGTAGCCTCTGTCTTCCAGGTCCAAGTGATTCTCCTGCCTCAGCCTCCCGAGTAGCTGGGGCTACAGGCATGTGCCACCACACCTGGCTAATTTTTGTATTTGTGGTAGAGACGGGGTTTCACCATATTGGCCAGGCTGGTCTCGAACTCCTGACATCAAGCAATCCACCCACCTTGGCCTCCCAAAGTACTGAGATTACAGGCGTGAGCCACCGTGCCTGGCCTGGATCATATAATTCTATGCTTGATTGTTTGAGGAACTGACACACTGTTTCTACAGAGCCTGTGCCATTTTATATTCAAGGAGCGGACTATTTTAAATCCATTCTAGTCCTCATGCCAAGGTTGCACAGCCAGCCTCCCGCCACCACACTGCTTTTCACTTCTAGTGGCCCACACCAGAGCTTGTTTGTTTCTTATTGTTGCCTGCTAAATTTCGATTCCATCTGTAAGGTACTGAAACAAAACATGCCCTCTTACATAAAGGGCGGGGCCAAATCTTAAAGTAGCACTTGGCTGGAGTTACCAGAGGACAGAATTATATTTAAATCCAACTCCTGTACTATAAATAGTCTCAGCTGCAGGTGGCGCTCCCTCTCGGGAAGGTCTTGGTTTCACTCTGTCTAGAGGCAAAGGGTATAAAGCTCTTCTGAGATTTTTAGTCCCTACCCTGCCCCCCGTAAAGTCACGAAATTTGGAGGAGTTGACAGAAGGAATTAGAAGCTTCTGTTTGTGGAATCGCTGCAGCAGCAGATAAGGAAAAACTATTCCTTAAGTTTAAATGAGGCAAAACAACTTTTGAAACTAATTTGGCCTGAATCTCATAGTAGGAAACAAGTCCTGGGGGTCTGATTAAAAAAAAAAAAAAAATTCGCCAGGCGCGGTGGCTCAAGCCTGTAATCCCAGCACTTTGGGAGGCCGAGGCGGGCGGATCACGAGGTCAGGAGATCGAGACCATCCTGGCTAACACGGTGAAACCCCGTCTCTGCTAAAAAAAAAAAAAAACAAAAAACTAGTCGGGCGAGGTGGCGGGCGCCTGTAGTCCCAGCTACTTGGGAGGCTGAGGCAGGAGAATGGCGTGAACTCGGGAGGCGGAGCTTGCAGTGAGCCGAGATCCGGTCGCTGCACTCCAGCCTGGGCGACAGAGCCAGACTCCGTCTCAAAAAAAAAAAAAAAAAAAAAAAAATTCAAGTTAAGTTAGAAACACTGAATCCAAAGTGAGGGTAAAAGTCAGGATTCCGTTAAACTACAGTTTGTAATAGTGAAAGAATAGTGTGGAGGAAACAGAAACGTATCATTTTTTCACTATTAAATGTTAAAACGGGTTGGGCGCAGTGGCTCACATCTGTAATAAAGTATACAAAAATGTGTAAGCAAAAATAAAAGACTTTTGAAGATAACCACTGTAAATAGCTTTTTAAAATGCCTAGATGAGAAAATTTTTTTTTTTTTTTTTTTGAGATTCAGTCTCACTGTGTCACCAGGCTGGGTGGTGCTATCTTGGCTCACTGCAACCTCCGCCTCCTGGATTCAAGTGATTCTCCTGCCTCAGCCTCCCGAGTAGCTGTAACTACAGGTGTGTGCCACCATGCCCAGCTAATTCTTTTTGTATTTTTAGTAGAAACGGTTTTCACCATGTTGGCCAGGATGGTATCGATCTCTTGATCTCGTGATCCGCCTGCCTTGGCCTCCCAAAGTGCTGGGATGACAGGCATCAGCCACCATGCCCAGCCGAAAATAGATAATTTTATGTACTACTTTACAATTTGCTTCCCTTCTTAAAATATTTTATATTTGTTTTATGAAAATATAATACATTTACATCATTCAAAAATAAACAAAAAAGAATACACAGTGAAAAGGCTCTCTACCACCCGTGTCCCCTGTCAGCCCATTTCCGGTCAGCCTACTTCCCCCAAAGGGAGAGCCACAGGTAGACTCTCGTATGTTTTGTGGAGCTCCTTGGGCATACGCAAGCAAATATGAATCTGTTTTCATCTAGTCCCCTTTTTATATAAAAGGTAACACTGTTCTGTACCTTGCTGTTTTATTTTAACAATATCTTGGAGGTCTTGTTTCTTTTTTCATAAAGAGCTGATCATAGCTGCATAGATTCCATTGAATCTCTGTACCGTAATCTGGTTAATCAGTTACTCTTTGCTATTGCTGCTCTGATGAATAATCTTATACAAGCCTCATTTTGTATATATCCAAGTACATCTATAGGCAAATTGCCCGGGTAAATGCACTGTAATTTGGAAAGATGTTGCCAAATTGCCCCCTCTAGGGATTATGCCAATTTACACCAGTACCAGCAATGACTTAGAGTGTCTTGTTGCCCACAGCCTGGATACAGAGTGTGTTGTTAATTTCTCCAATCTGATATTTGAAAACGAAAAATGGCATCCAAGGGAAAAAAAGTATCATGGTGTGGTTTACATTTGCGTTTCTCTTCTGAGTGAGCCTGAATATATTTTCATGTTTACAGGCCTTTTGCATATCTTTTTTGAGAACTGTCTGTTTATATGTTTTGCTCACTTTTCTATTGGGTTATTGGTCTTTTTCTTATAATTTTTTAGATCTCTTTATATGTTAGGAGAATACACATTTGTGATACGATTTGAAAAAAAAGAATCCTAGATGATGTGTCTACTCTTTGCTTATAATGTGTGTTTTTTGCCAAGTACATTTTCAAATGTAGTCTTTTAAAATTTTTAAATATCATTTGGATTTTAAATCATTATCAGAAAAGCAAAGGCTACAAACACGTTTTCCAACGTTTTCTTCATTCTTTAAGGACTTACAGTTTCACTTTTACATTTAAATCTGTGACCCCTTTGGAATTTCTCCTGATGTGAGGAGTCAGGTGTGGATCCAATTTGATTTTCTTCTGCCTGGTTCCCAGCTGTCCCATTACCATTCACTGAATAATTCATTTCTCCTCATATCATCATAAAGAACAATCCTGAATGTATCTGCATGTATTTCTGGATTTTCTCTTCTGTTCCATTGGTCAGTCTGTCTAATACGAACCACTGCTATACTGTTTTCATTACTGAAGTACTATAATATTTTTAATCAACTTACAGAGCTACTCCCCATCCTCTGCCTCATTGCTCCTCCTTTCCAGAATTTTCCTGGTAATTCTTAAGCATTAATTTTGTAAATTGTCTTTTTAATCATTTTCCTAATTTTTAAAAAGTCATTGGTACTTTCTTTGTTATTGTGTTAAACTTATCAGTTAATTTATGGAAAATTTACATTTTATGATGTTGAGTCTTTCTGTGCAAGACTACTATTTGTTGAAGCCTACTTTTGTACCCTTCTGTAGTGTTTTTACCTTTTCTTTAAGTGGATTTGATGTATTTCTTATTACTTTTTTCTTTTCTTCATTGTATTTTTTCTTTTTTATTTCCAAATCTCCAGAACCTGTGAATTGTGTTAAGTTTATTAAAAAGCATTTTATCTTTTATATTGCTCTTGTACGTCCTTTTCTTCTATTATATCTTCTAACTGACTGTTGAGTATTAGTTTCTATTTTTCCGTTTATTACATGTCTTGGACGTTTTCCATGTTCTTAGATATAGATTTACTTCATTTTATTCAATAATGTTTCTCCTTACATTCTGTTTGAATGTAAGGATCTTGGGATGGAAAGATTATCCTGGATTATCTGGGTGGGCCCTCAGTGTAATTACAAGTGTCCTTATAAGAGGGAGATTTGACACACAAAACAAGCAACAGTGAAGCAGGATGCTGTGCTGCTGCTGGAGGACAGGGGCTAAGGGACACAAGAAATGCGACTCCGGGAGCTAGAAGTGGATGGGAAATGGATTCTCCAGAGACAGCAAGGCCCCACCAACACCCGGATTTGGGCCCAGTGAAACTGAATTCGGACTTCTGACTTCCAGAACTGTAAGAGAATAAACGTGTGTTGTTTTAAGCCACCAAGTTTGTGGTAATCCGTTACAGCAGTCAGGTGAAATGGATACGCGTGTCTTTCTTCCCTTTCGTGTATGCTACGTGGCACACCTAAAAACGCAGACTCTGCCGGGCACGGTGGCTCATGCCTGTAATCCCAGCACTTTGGGAGGCCGAGGCGGGAGGATCATGAGGTGAGGAGATTGAGACCATCCTGGCTAACACGGTGAAACCCTGTCTCTACTAAAAATACAAACAATTAGCCAGGTGTGGTGGCACCTGCCTGTAGTCCCAGCTACTCAGGAGGCTGAGGCAGGAGAATTGCTTGAACCTGGGAAGCAGAGGTTGCGGTGAGCCGAGATCGCACCACTGCACTCCAGCCTGGGCAACAAGAGTGAAACTCCGTCTCAAAATAAAACAAAACAAACAAAAAAAAAACGCAGACTCAGGCCTGATGGGAGAGAGGGGGAACCACAGGCTATCAGGAAGGTTCTCTTCCCAAAGAGGGCAAATATGTTATCAGATGTATTTAATATAAAGTCTCCAATAATACAGTACATTTTAGACTCAATCTCCAACAATGCATTCCCAGGATTTTGTGTATTTTGCTCTTTTCCTTAACAACTAGAACACAATCTGCCAGGTCCTTTAGCTTAAAGCCAATGAACATCCTATTGTAGGTAAATCTTTTCTATTTGTCTGAAGTATATGAAGTCTTAACAGTTATGCTTTCAGTATTCCCATTTCTCATAAGATAAATATTCCAAAAAATGGTAAAAAGCCTTGCTATACAGATGAGGATGTAACCACAATGGAAAGGGAGGCTGGCTGACAGGACCACTGTGTGATGCCTCCAAATATGTGTTTATCAGCGTATGTTCAAAAACCTGAATTCACCATGGAATGTAGCTATGAGATTTTAAAGTTGAATGTAGTAAAGTTAAGGAACCTGAAGAAGGTTCCACGATTGGGGATGACATCCAAGTAGCAATGATATAGGAGGCAGGACTTGACTCCAGAGGTGGGGCTTGGACTCCGGACCAGATTGAAGACTAGCTGAAACAGGGAAGAGGTGAGAACACCACTCCATAAGACACGCCTACCGGTGCCATGCCAATTTACCATTGCCATGGCAACACCCAGAAGTTACTACCCCTTTCCATGGCAAGAACTCAACAACCCAGAAGTTACCAACCTTTTTAAAGAAATTTTTGCATAGCCACTCCTCGCCACCAGCTTGCCCTTGAATTCTTTCCTGGGTGAAGCCAAGGACCCTCCCTGGCTAAGCTTCAATTTTGGGGCTCACCTGCCCTGCATCAGTGGAACCAGTGACAGTCACAGAGGAAAGGCTACACCAAAGCTTGCATTGGCAAATTCTGGGTCTTTCCTATTCATCCAGGTTTTCCATGGCTCCACACAGTGCCAGGCATGCAAGGTGCTCAGGGAGTGTTAGTGGAATGATGCCACATTCCAGGGAAGCTCTTGACCACCCCAAGGAGCTGGGATGGCCTCATTTTTAATCCAGAGCAGGTACCCTGAGAGCTGCAGAAAGTTGGTGAATCACACCTGTGGAGACTCAGCTGCATCTGGACCCGATTTGGATGCAGAAATGCTAGACCTTGAGTTGATGCCATAATGGGAAGAGCCTTGTGTTTTCATGTGGTTGGAATGTGAATTGTGGTCAGAGGCCAGGCTGTGGTATACTGTATCTTCTAAAGATGGCCATGACAGGCTGGGCGCGGTGGCTCACGCCTGTAATCCTAGCACTTTGGGAGGCTGAGGTGGGCAGATCATGAGGTCAGGAGATCGAGACCATCATGGCCAAAATGGTGAAATCCTATTTCTACTAAAATATAAACAATTAGCCGGGCGTGGTGGCATGCACCTGTAGTCCCAGCTAGTCGGGAGGCTGAGGCAGGGGAATCGCTTGAGCCCGGGAGGCAGAGGTTGCAGTGAGCTGAGATCACGCCACTGCACTCCAGCCTGGCGACAGAGCAAGACTCCATCAAAAAAAAGAAAAAAGAAAAAAAAGGTGGCTATGACAATATCCTTCATGTCACATACCTGTCACACAATGCGACTTATACACTCCTTTTTGAGAAGTAACATCTATGTCCCCTTCCTTTGAATCTAGATGGGCTGGTGATTATGGCAGAAGTGATGTAATGTGACTTCTCGGTCTTGGTCATAAAAGCCACCATGTAAGCAGCATGACTGTCTGTGGCTGCCATGCTGTGAGGAAGCTCAAACCAGCCTGCTGTTGCAAAGACACCACATAGAGAGACCTTGAGTCTGTGGAGAGCAGGGAGAGTGGAGGGAGAACACTTTGTGTTTTTACTTTTTAAATCAAAATGATTAAAGTATAATTTATAAACAATAAATGCACTCAGGTTAGTTGAAAGAGCCTAGATTCTCGCATTTAAATTTTTTAAATTTTAGAGAATTTTAAAAAATTATTTTATTTTTAATATTGTCTTTTGTAGTTTTGTGATTCTTATCATTTATGTTAAGTTTTTCAAACATTTAGGAGCAACAGTTAAAACTTAACCACGTGTTTTGCTGGTTTCCTTCTCACCATTGTTTCTTGTTTTACGATTTATTGTGTTCTGAATCTGATTAATGTTTACGTGGCAGGGTTGTAAATTTGTAAACAAGGCACCCAGAGGGGCAGACAATAGAGACCATATCTGATCTTTTCTTCCTTCCTTCCTCACACTGGCAGCAGGAGAAAATGCATTAACTTGGTAGTTAATGGAGTCTCTGTCTCCTCCAGATTAGATGCTGTCTTTGGAGTAAATATATAGTCATTTCCTATTTCATCTTCCAACTGGGCAGCCCTTCTCCATCTCATTTCCTTTCCCAAGATGGCATTTGGGTATACTGGGAGAGAGCTGGCCATCCCTGTGCTGTCCTCCCTCAGCTGTTCCCTGACCCAGGGTGGCTAGTCTGGTCTCTGGACTGGCATCTGCTGGGACCTGCAGGTTCCACCCAGACTTGGGTATGTCATGGTGTCCGCTGCTCCCAGCTACGGATGACCCATCTCCTCAACCCCAGGTCACAGCTGGCCCAGAGGCCTCTCAGCAGATGCTCTCCCCTCACCGTGTCAAGTGGGACTACATGGATGCCCGGCATCACGCTGCAGCATGAGGGGCCTGGGAGCTGTTCCTTGCTCTTCCCACTCTCTGCCTCCCTCTGCCTCTTCTATGCTTTTGCCCAAATCCTGCCTGGATGTGGCAACCCAAAGGGTTCCTCCTGCTTTGAAGCATCCTCTAGTCTATGTCCCCAAGTTCCCCATACCCTTCTGGATTGTTCCACCATACCAGGCCCCGATTCCAAACCAAGAAGGGGAAACAAGAAAGTGCGTGCCTGGCCTCTCGGATAGGCCTCTTTCTTCTCCCCCTTCTGCATCCTCCAGGGCCTGAAGAGTTGGTTTTTGCTCCCTTATAGGTAGAGTTAAGCTCTTCCTCTCTGCGGGCATTCCCCATGCCTCACTTTTCTCCTTTTAGGGACCCCAACCATTGCCACTCAGCCTTACGGTGAGGAGCAAGGGATGTTTTCCTTACACTGTGGAATAAATGCTATGCTTTTGAGTTGATGCTTCATTTTTTTATATTGGAACCAAGGACTTTTTTTGGAAATAGGACTTACTAAGGATAGAAACAATTACAAATCTAACTAGAGTCCTCAAAAATATCCTAAGATAGTTCCTTGGGTGGCCTCCTGAATCACAGTGTTTATAAAACAGTGTCCATTCCATTATTCTCTGCTTTTATTGAGTTCTTCATTCCTACCATTATGTGCTGAATTTCTAAGAACTGTTTCTTGTTCTATGATTGCTCCTTTTTCGTTAATGGGATTTTTTGGGGGTATTTTTTTTGTGGTAAAATACACATAACATAATTTTTTCTATTTTAGCCATTTTTTATTTTTATTTTTATTTTTGAGATAGAGTCTCATTCTGTTACCCAGGCTGGAGTGCCGTGGCACCATCTCAGCTCACTGCAACCTCCACCTCCCAGGTTCAAGCGGTCCTCCTGCCTCAGCTACCCTAGTATCTGGCATTACAGGCACATCCCACCATGCCCGGCTAATTTTTTTTTTTTTTTTTTTTTTTTTTTTGAGACGGAGTCTCGCTCTGTCACCCAGGCTGGAGTGCAGTGGCCGGATCTCAGCTCACTGCAAGCTCCGCCTCCTGGGGTTAAGCCATTCTCCTGCCTCAGCCTCCTGAGTAGCTGGGACTACAGGCGCCCGCCACCTCGCCCAGCTAGTTTTTTGTATTTTTTAGTAGAGACGGGGTTTCACCGTGTTAGCCAGGATGGTCTCGATCTTCTGACCTCATGATCCGCCCGTCTCGGCCTCCCAAAGTGCTGGGATTACAGGCTTGAGCCACCGCGCCCGGCGCCCGGCTAATTTTTATATTTTTAGTGGAGATGGGGTTTCACCATGTTGGCCAGGCTGGACTCCAACTCCTGACCTCAGGTGATCCACCCACCTCGGCCTCCCAAAGTGCTGGGATTACAGGCATGAGCCACCATGCCCGGCCTCATTTTAACCATTTTTAAGTGTACAGTTTAGTGGCATTAAGTACAGCCAAAATTTTTGTGTAACCATCACCACTATACCTGAAACTCTTCATCATCTCCAACAAAAGCTCTGTGCCCATTAAACAATGACGTCCCCCTCTATTCTACTTTCCCCTCTATGAATTTGCCTACTGTAGATACCTTGTATACGTGGACTCATACAGGATTTGTCCTTCCGTGTTCGGCTTATTTCATTCAGCGTAATGTTTTCAGGGTCCATCCACATTATAGCATGTGTCAGAATTTCATTCCTGTTAGAGGCTGAATAATATTCCATTGCATGGATATACCACATTTTGGACACCAGGTCGTTTGTCGTGAATGCAAGAGTCTGTCATTAATGTTATTGAGGGTATTAATTTGAATATTGTAAGTACATTCTTGTACTTAGAATTCGTGTACTCCATTCTTTAGCGGATTGCCCTTCTTTATCCACCTTTTTCAGGAGGTGGATGGGCCTTACTTCGGGGTGATCGTCCGTTGGCTGTTCACCCTGGGGAGTGGAGCTGGAGGCTGACGCGCTTGGAGGCTGGTGCGGGCTCCCTGGTCCTCCGCGTGGATCATCTTTTGCTGCCTCCCCGCTCCTCTCCCGCCGACCCCTCAGCTACCCAGTCTTGGTGCTAAGTGGACGCAGATGAGACAACGGGCACATTTCCCTGCAGGGACCGGAATAACCGCCAGGGGGAGCCCCAAGGATAAGGCGCGAAGCGGCCGGGGCTCAGGTTGCGCAGGCACGGAGGGCATCTGGGCTCCTCCGCCCCCTGCTCTGTGAAGGCCAGGGTGCTGCAGGGCCGCTCTCCCCGGAGTCTCTCTTCTTTTGGCCGCAGCGGGTGTACCGCAGAGTAGTCCGGGTGCAGCGGCGCCCGGGCAGCTGCGGAAGTGGCTGGGTTGAGGTGGCGGCTGGGGCGCCACGCGCGTTCCCTCTCCGGCTTCTGCACCCGCTTCTGCACCAGCCTCGGGCTGTCAGTCCCCCGCTGGTTTAGTGGCGGAGGAAGCGAGGCATGATGCGGCAGCCCTGGACATTCCTCAACCTTGAAACCCTGATGCTTGGGGCCCGCTGCTCAGAGCTGGGGCGGGGCGGAGCTCTGCTGGGGAGATCTTTCCACCTTCCTCTGGGGAGCCCCTCCTTTTTGCGGGGTGCTCAGCTCACCACTGCGTGACTTCGCTCTCAACGAAAAACACATTTCCTCAAATTCCTCAGATTTCAGTTCTGTTAGTGACATTCTCTCCAGCTTTATAATTTGCTGGAATATATATATGTATGTGTGTGTGTGTGTGTATACATATATATTTATATATATATATATATATTTTTTTTTTTTTTTTTTTTTTTTGAGACGGAGTTTCGCTCTTGTTGCCCAGGCTAGAGTGCAATAGCGCGAATCGGCTCACTGCAACCTCCGCCATGCACTACCATGTCTGGCTATTTTTTTTTTTTTTTTTTTAGTAGAGACGAGGTTTCACCATGTTGGTCAGGCTGGTCTGGAACTCCTGACCTCAGGTGATCTACCCACCTCGGCCTCCAAAGTGCTGGGATTACAGGCATGAGCCACTGCGCCCGGCCGGAACAGATCATTTTTTACACTGTCATACAGTTACTTCTTTCTGATAATTTCCATGAGATGTGGGGAGAAAAGAGGCAATTGTGGCGATACAATCATTGAAACCAGAAATCAATGACGTTATACTTGACTGAATTTTAACCTTCTACCGCATTATGGTTTTGTGTTTCCTCCTTTCTTCTTGTCTGTTTTTTGATAATTATAAAAATTGATTCCTGTCTAGGCACAGTGGTTCCTGCCTATAATCCCCAGCATTTTGGGAGGCCAAGGCGGGAGGATCACTGAACCCAGGAGGTCGAGACGGCAGTGAGCCGTGATCACACCACTGCACTCCAGCCTGAGCAATAGAGCGAGACCCTATCTCAAAAAGAGAGAGAGAGAGAAAAAAAAAAAGAGTCCTAATGATCTAGCACATTCTACATTCACTGCATGATTTTGGGACATGTTTCGTTGGGGATTATAGTTCTGAATTACATAGTATTACCGGAATGGGCTGTGATCAGGATTATAAATAGCAGCAATTACATGCTTTTTGAACTAGAAAAGATGTTCTAAATTGACCTAGATATATACAGACTATTGGGACACGTGATGGATAAAAATTAAGGCCTAGTAGCGGACTCTGAAAAACAATGTTTTCCACCAGGGGGAGCTGTAGACTATGGCTGAAGGTATCCAGATTCAAGTCTTTGTCTTGTGCCACTTTTAAACGTGATTCTCCTGATGGTGCCTTCAGTAGGGCCACAATAAAAACCAGGCTAAGGCAGAAAGGTTGAATGGGTTCTTGTAACTGGAAACGTGAGCTACAGCGCTGCCTTTAGGCACAGCTGGATTCAGGCATAGACGCTGCAGGTCTCAGGCTTTGCTCTCTTCTCTGCTTGACTTTATCCTCCCAAAGGCCCTCCCCTCATTGTGGCAAAACGGCTGCAACAGTGCTGGCCTTCATCCTCCCAGACTTAAATTCAATGAGCAAAGACCCCACTTACCTAATGGCTTCCACAAACATCCAGGAATTGAGTCTCTTGACTAACTGGCCTGCCTTTGGTCAGATGTCCACTCCCGCGCCCATCTCAGTCAGCAGGCAAGGTGATGGATTGGCAGGGCCTGGCTCACACCAGGCTGAGGGTGAAGCCGGTTTAACCTAGATGACAAGGACTGAGGGGGACAGGGAGAGGTCTAGAGACAAAATCAGGCTCTGCTCCTGGAAGTGGGTGAATGGGTGCCGGGCAGCCCCCGGAAAACATACAGAGAAGGAGGCCTGGTGTGGAGACTCACACATGTAATCTCAGCACTTTGGGAGGCTGAGGTGGGCAGATCACCTGAGGTCAGGAGTTTGAGATCAGCCTGGCCAACATGGTGAAACCCCGTCTCTACTAAAAATACAAAATTAGCCGGGAGTGGTGGCAGGTGCCTGTAATCCCAGCTACCCAGGAGGCTGAGGCAGGAGAATTGCTTGAACCTGGGAGGTGGAGGTTGCAGTGAGCTGAGATCATGCCACTGTACTCCAGCCTGGGGGACAGAGAGAGACTCTGTCTTAAAATAAAATAAAATAAAATAAAATAAGCCATACAGAGAAGGAGAAGGTGATAACATAAGGCAGATGGAATGCACCATTGGGAGGTGGGGTCGCGACAAGGGATGCAGAGTATAGACTGTGGGGTCGGCTCCACACGGGAGAAGAGACCTCTCAGCTGGCCGTTATGCTGAGTAGACAGCCTGAACTAGTGACTTCAGAGGGGAGGCAGCTCTGGGAGATGACACAGTGGAGGTTTGGTCCTGTGACGTTATGGCTGAAGGAGGTAGAGGAGAAGCATGTGACGTGAGGAGTTCGGGGCGCTCAGAGGACAGGCTGATGGCTGGATTGGTCATGGGGATGGTAAAATCACCAGAATGAGAAGACTGGGAGCTGATGGAGAAGAGGGTGTGCCCACTGCTCAGTGGATGATGACGTTCACCAGGGATGGGGGCGGGGTTGAAGAGGTGAGTGGCATGGCCCTCAAGGAACCACTGGGAATGAGGAGGACACTGACCCCAAACCTCTCAACTCTGGGGTGTGTGGTGTCTGGGAGGAGCCTGTGAGCAGAGCCAGATCTTGAGTAAAGAAGGAGGTGGAGGGAAAATCCTGTGAATATGTTAAGAATGCAGGAGAAACTGAATTAAACAGGACAGATTAAGCAGATCTATTTATCTCTTCACCCTCCCAAAACCCCACTAAAATTACAATAAAAGGATAAAAAAGGCATAAACCCACAAGGACAAGAAGAACGGGGGAGGAAATGAGCACAGACAGGAGAACTCAGCATTCTGGAAAGCGGGGGGAGCGTGGAGAGTGATGACTGACTTGGCAGAGCAGAGGGAGCTCAAATCCAAGCGCTGGCGGGTGGGGGTGGACATCAAAAACCAGCAGAATCCTGGAAGCCTGAGGGATTGGAAATATCGGGTGTTTCATCTATTTACTGGTAGGAAATAAAATACCCCCAGTGTTGCATGGCTTGAAGCAATGCCAGTTGTAACTTCATGATTCTGTGGGCCCACTGGCTTCACCAGGTGGCTCTGCTCCACGTGATGCTGGCTGGGGCATGGGCCTGCTAGCTGGTGTTGCTATCCTCCAGCAAGTCAGTGAGGGCTGTGAGTTGAGGACCTCTGTCCTTCTCTATGTTGTGATTCCATGCGCTTGGGCTTCTCAGAGCACGGTAGCATACAGATTAGCTTTGGTTAGTTAAATCCAGTTCTTCCCTAGGGCCATTTTCCCAAAGCATTTGATCATCAATATCAGTATTATCACATGACCGGTTTATGTAAGATAGTTGAATCTTAGCAACAAGGTGAGTGTTAACACTGTATCACAATATGGCTGTAGATATAACCTGAAAAATAATCGACAAAAGATACTGGCATATTACTAGAGTCTTAGTCATGAACAGTGAGTCCAGTCCATCTGGAGTAATCATAGCATATGACCAAAATGTCTCCCAGAGCGATGCCACTAGGGTTTGCAGACTTCCGTTTGGCTTTGTCAGGTTTCAAAAGCAGGAGTGATCTTGGCATCAGATGGCTCCACCCTTTCAGACATCCTGTATATATATATATATATATATATTTTTTTTTTTTTTTTTTTTTTTTGAGACAGAGTTTTTATTCTCCTGCCTTAGCCTCCCGAGTAGCTGGGATTACAGGTGCTCGCCACCATGCCCGTCTAATTTTTATATTTTTAGTAGAGACAGGTTTTACCATGTTGGCCAGGCTGATCTCGAACTCCTGACCTCAGGTGATCCACCTGCCTCGGCCTTCCAAAGTGCTGGGATTACAGGCATGAGCCACTGTGCCTGGCGTATCCTGTATAATTAAGCTAAGAGAAAATATCATCTCTTGCTCTGAGTCCCTCTCAAAGCATCAATGTAATATTGATGTAATATGTGATATCCCCTCATTGTAACCCACTCATTCATTTCTTTATATTCAGCTACCATTTCTCCTTCCCTTCAGTTATATCTAAACTTTCCACTTATTTATTTATTTTTTTTTGAGACATGGTCTCACTCTGTCGCCCAGGCTGGAATGCAGCGATACAATCACAGCTCACGGCAGCCTCAACTTCCCAGGCTCAAGCCATCCTCCTGCCTCTCAGCCTCCCAAGTACATAGGACTACAGGTGCACGCCACCGTATCCAGCTAGTTTTAAAACAGTTTTTTGTTTTTGTTTTTGGTAGAGACAAGGTCTCAAGGTGGGGTAATCTGTCTAATGGGGGCCCTTCCTTGTCTCCCTCATGTTGAGTGTAAACACGAAGGCATGTAAGCCAGCCCTTCATTCCTTTATCTCCCCCGATTTTGAACAGCAGATGTTTCAATTGTCTGTTCAGTTTCTATCAAACCATGATTTGAGGTTTGAAATGTGTTCCTTGGATGGAACACATTTCTCTGAGGATGAAAATGTATTTCTTGGTCTGAAGAAATGTGACTCGACAGTCCTAATTGGTGCAGTATTTTCAGTTTCAATTCTTTTACAGTATTTTGAGTATTTGCATCTACTGCTGGGGATGCAAAGCCTAGTCCCAGAGTGTCTGTTTTTTTTAGGACCCATTTGTAGCCCCCCAGGGCTGGCAGCATCAGTCCAATTTGCCAGCTATATGTGGGACCTTCGCCGTGGAGACCTTCTCCATAGTTATCTGCAGTCTCTGTCTCTCTTGCTAATAGACAGTATGATTCTTATAGCATTTTATGCCTGAGAGGGTGCAAGAGGAACGTGTCTAGATCCAGCTTATGTCTGCATGGCTATGGGTCCCCCGTGTGCACTCATTTAATGCAGCCAGGTGGCCACCTCAAACAAGGGTATTGCAGATTCCAATCTCCTTCCAGTCCTAGAAGGGGCTACTTCTGAGGATCATTGATATGTCCTATTTTAATACATCCCTTAAATTCCCATGGTGGTTTCCATGGGGCCATGCCCCATATGAGGATACTTTCAATAGTCCAGTCTCCATTGTTTTACCAGATGCCGTGGCCTGGCCATTAGCTATACCCATGAATTGGTAAAAACCCAAACAGGGGCCAGGCGTGGTGGCTCACCCAGCACTTTGGGAGGCCGAGGCGAGTGGATCACCTGAGGTTGGGAGTTCGAGACCAGCCTGACCAACACGGAGAAACCCTATCTCTACTAAAAATACAAAATTAGCCAGGTGTGGTGGTGCATGCCTGTAGTCCCAGATCCTCGGGAGGCTGAGGCAGGAGAATCACTTGAACCTGGAGGCGGAGGTTGAGCTGAGATCGCGCCACTGCACTCCAGCCTGGGTGACAGAGCGAGACTCCGTCTCAAAAACAAAACAAAACAAAACAAACCACACCCCAAACAGAGAGTCGAACAACATGCAGTTCCGCCCACACAGCTGATTTGTTCTTACCTTCTTTAATTAGAGTGGTGGTGTTCCAAACAGGATGCTGTCCGTTCACCTGGGAACTGCCATCCATAAATCAAGAAGCTCTTTGTTGGTCAATAGATGGCTGTTCCTGGGGCACCGCTTAAGTGACCCAAGTGGCTGTAGCATCCAGCAGCATCTCAGGAGGTTCCAAAGTGGATTCTGAAACCGCCATTGCAAAACTGTAACTAAGGCCAGGTGCGGTGGCTCATGCCTGTAATCCCAGCACTTTAGGAGGGCCAAGGCAGACAGATCATTTGAGGTCAGGAGTTTGAGACCAGCTTGACCAATATGGTGAAACCCTGTCTCTTCTAAAAATACAAAAACATTAGCCGGGCATGGTGGCACATGCCAGCTACTCGGGAGGCTGAGGCAGGACAGTCGTTTGAACCCGAAGGCAGAGGTTGCACTGAGCCAAGATCGCTCTACTGCACTCCAGCCTGGGTGATAGAGTGAAACTGGAAAAAAAAAAAAACATTATAACTGAGACAGTGAAAGAGATCTGACTAACCAACTCCATCCTGCTTCTAACCTCCAACCTGTGCTTGTTCATTCCAAGGCAGAGGCCAAACTAACTCTGGAAGGAACTTATTTTTTAGTTTATAGTTTAAAACAAAGATGATAACAGCCCTTTCCCAAAACAAACCCCCTTCTTGCCTGGGAACTAGACTGCCTTTGTAAACTAACAAATTAGCCAAAAGATCAGAAATTGTGGTTTAGGAGTAATTCAGCTGGTGGCTATAAGATTCTGACCCTCCCCAAATTGCTCCTGGGGATAACATCACCATTGTACAATCTATGATCAGTGCTTGAGAAATTTCGGTAAACTAGCTCCTCTAATCTTATGGTCCCCACCAAAAAACTGACTCAGCACAAGAGAACAGCTTAGACTCCCTATGATTTCATCCCACGTCCAACCAATCAGCACTCTTGACCGCGGGCCCCACACCCACCAAATTATTCTTAAAAACTCTGATTCTCGGCCGGGCGCGGTGGCTCAAGCCTGTAATCCCAGCACTTTGGGAGGCCGAGACGGGCGGATCACGAGGTCAGGAGTTCGAGACCATCCTGGCTAACACGGTGAAACCCCGTCTCTACTAAAAAATACAAAAAACTAGCCGGGCGAGGTGGTGGGCGCCTGTAGTCCCGGCTACTCGGGAGGCTGAGGCAGGAGAATGGCGTAAAAACCCGGGAGGCAGAGCTTGCAGTGAGCTGAGATCCGGCCACTGCACTCCACCCTGGGCGACACAGCGAGACTCCGTCTCAAAAAAAAAAAAAAAAAAAAAAAACTCTGATTCTCAAATGCTCAGGGAGACTGATTTGAATAATAATAAAACTCCAGTCTTCCACACAGCCAGCTCTGCATAAATTCCTCTTTCTCCATTGCAGTTCCCTCGTCTTGATAAATCAGCTCTGTCTAGGCAAGGGCAAGGTGAACCCATTGGGCAGCTACAATTCTAGGGATAAAGAAACTACCTGCTCATGAGTAATCCTCGCATCTCTCTGGTAGCATGTTCCTGTATACACCGTTTCCATTTGTTATGGAGCTCTTCTGGGCACTTTCCACTCCATTACAGTGTTTCTTCAATTTTATTTATTTATTTTTTAGAGGGAGTATTGCTCTGTTGCCAGGCTGGAGTGCAGTGGCACCATCCTGGCTCACGGCAACCTCCGCCTCCCAGGTTCAAGTGATTCTCCTGCCTCAGCCTCCTGAGTAGCTGGGATTACAGGCGCATGCCACCACGGCCAGGTATTTTATTTTATTTTATTTTTTATTTTTAGTAGAGACACGGTTTCGCCATGTTGGCCAGGCTGGTCTTGAACTCCCGACCTCAAGTGACTCTGCCCGCCTCGGCCTCCCAAAGCGCTGGGCTTACAGGCGTGAGCCACCGCACCCGGCCATGTTTCTCCAAAATTGTCCAAGACATTAAGACTCTGTCAGATTTCAAGATTATTTTATGCCTTTAGTCATAGTGGCCATTTCAATTAATGTTCAATAGCAAGCTAGTTAATTATCTCTCAAATGGAAATTTTTTGGTTCAAAATCCCAGTGGTCATTGCTGGGTGGTGCTTTTGCTACAGCCCAAGTCTGCATTCCACACAGGGCTATTGTACAGAGACTCTGTCTACACCAGCATGCCAGCTCCTGACAGGGCATTAATTAAAGTGTTAATCTCTTTGTGTCCATCAAGTATTCTACACTGTTTCAAATTAACAACCTTTGTGGGCTGAGGCCATTTTATTGGTCAAGCCATTTAGCATGATCAATCAATATTGGCAGAAGGGATTTACATGCCTTCTGTTTTACTAGGCACTTTGTAGGACTAACAAGTTAGCCAAAAGATTAGAAATCATGGTTTAGGAGTCATGCAACTGGAGGCCACAAGATTCTGACCCTCCCCTGGGAATAACATCACTATTGTAGAGCCTGAGATCAGTGCTTGAGATATTTTGCAGACCCTGCACTGGATGGATCAGCTGGCACCACCTAGATCGATAAACTGGCTCATCTGATCCTATGGCCCCCACCCAGGAACTGACTCAGCGTAAGACAGTTCTACTTCCTATGATTTCATCTCTGACCCAACTAATCAGCACTCATGACTCACTGGCTGCCCCCTACCCACCAAATTGTCCTTAAAAACTCTGATCCCAAAGGCAGGGAGATTGATATGAGTAAATAATAAAACTCGGGTCTCCCGCACAGCCGACTCTGAGTGAATTACTCTTTCTCTATTACAATTCCCCATCTTGATAAATTGGCTGTGTCTAGGCAGCGGGCAAGGTGAACCCACTGGGCAGTTACAACACAGCTGACCTTCAGTGTCCAGCCATTCTGGCTGATACCTGGAGTCTCCAGTGGTAGAACTAATACCACAACCTCCACCACAAGCCCCCATCCTAAATTACATTGAGAGACTGCTTCTTCATCATGGAGGTAGGCCAAATATTCTTAAACAGAACATCAAAGAAAAGCATGAGTCATTTAGAAAAAAAACCTGGTACAATGTACTCTATCAAAATGAAAAACTTCTGCTCTTCAAAAGACACCATTAAGAAAATGCAAACGTGGTGGCTTGCAGCTGTAATCCTAGCATTTTGAGAGGCTGAGGAGGATCATTTGAGCCCAGGAGTTCAAGACTAGCGTGGCCAACATGGCGAAACCCCCGTTTCTACCAAAAATTCAAAAAATAGCTGGGTGTGGTAGCAGGAACCTGTAGTCTGAGGTGAGAGAATCACCTAAGCCTGGGAAGACTGAGGCTGTAGTGAGCCGTGATTGTGTCACTGCACTCCAGTCTGGGTGACAGAGTAAGAACCTGTCGCAAAAAAAAAAAATAAGAAGAAGAAAGAAAGAAAAAGAAAAGAAAATGAAAAGACAAGCCAGGAACAGGGAGAAAATATAAAATTTTATATATATATATTTTTTTCTTTGAGACGAGGTCTCACTCTGTCACCCAGGCTGGAGTGCAGTGGTGTGATCACAGCTCACTGCAGCCTTGAACTGGACTCAAGTTATCCTCCCATCTCAGCCTCTGGAGTAGCTGGGACTACAGGCACACGCTGCCATGTCTGGGCAATTTTTGGGGGGATTTTTAGTGGAGACGAGGTTTCACCATATTGCCTAGGCTGGTCTCGAACTCCTCAGCTCAAGCGATCTACCTGTCTCAGGCCTCCCAAAGTGCTAGGATTACAGGCGTGAGCCACTGTGCCCCGCCAGAAAATATTTTTATGTGTATATTTAACAAAGGCTTGTATCCAGAATATACAAAGAACTCTTACAACTCAATAATAAGAAGGCAAACAGCCCAAATAAACAATTGGCAAAATATTTGAACAGACTCATTCCTCACAAAAGAAGATATGAGTGGCCAATAACCACACGAAAAAATGTTCAACAGCATTAGTCAACAGGGAAATGCAAAATCAAACCACACAGAGATAATAACACTATACCTATCACAATAGCTAAAATTTAAAAGTCTGACAAAACCAAGTGTTAGAGAGGATATGGAGTGACTGGAATTCTCATACATTGCTTGTAGGAAAATAAAATGGCCCAACCAGTTTGGTAAACAGTTTGACAGCTTCTTTAAAAGTTAAACAGGCTATGGCTGGGCACTGTAGCTCACACCTATAATCTCAGCACTTTGGGAGGCCAAGGTGGGAGAATCACTGGAGGTCAGGAGTTAGAGACCAGCCTGGCCAACATGGTGAAACCCTGCCTCTACTAAAAATACAAAAATTGGCTGGGTGTGGTGGCGCACTCCTGTAATCCCAGCTACTTAGGAGGCTGAGGTAGGAGAATCACTTGAACCTGGGAAGTGGGGGTTGCAGTGAGCTGAGATTGTGCCACTTCACTGCAGCCTGGGCAACAAAGCGAGACTCCATCTCAAAAAAAAAGTTAAACAGGTTGGATGCGGTAGCTCATGCCTGTAATCCAGCCCTTTGGGAGGCCCAGGAGTGTGGATCACTTAAGCCTGGGAGGTTGAGACCAACCATGGGCAACATGGCGAAACCCCATCTCTACAAAGAATACAAAAATTAGCTGGGGTGGTGGCTTGTGACTGTAGTCCCAGCTACTAGAGAGGCTGAGGTGGGAGGATCGCTTGAGCCGGGGTGGTGGAGGCTGCAGTTAGCTGTGATTGCACCACTGTACCCCAACCTGAGCAACAGAGTGAGACCCTGTCTCAAAAAAAAAAAAAAAAGTTAAACATATTAGACATACAGCTACCATTAATTCAACAGTTTTACTCTTAGGTATTTGTCTAAGAGAAAAGAAAATATATGTCCATACAAAGACGTCAAAGACATAGTAGCTTTCTCTGCACAAAGAATGTTCATAGCAGTTTTACTTGTAATAGATCAAACTGGAAACAATCCAATGTTTAAATACATGAATGGATAAATAAACTGTGGTGTATCTATATATACTGGACTGGAGTGCTACTTGGTAATAAAAAAGAATTAACTATTGATACAAGTAACGACATTAATGAATTTCAGAATAATTATACTGAGTAATGACCATACGTTCACGGGCATGAATATACATCAAAATTTATCAAATAGTACACTTGGATTATGTGCAGTTTATTGTATGTTAATTACACCTCAACAAAGCCGTTGTTAAAAATGAATGAATTATTGATACATACAGCAATATGGATTAATCTCAGAAACGTTATGCTGAGTGAAAGAAGCCAGACTCAAAAGACTGCTGTGTGATTTCATTTAGATAAAAATCCTAGAAAAGACTAATCTAATCTAATCTCTACTAACAAAAAACAGAAAGGTTGTCTGGAACTGGGGATGGAGGAGAGGTGAAGATTGGTTGGGGTAGAGCACTGATTTTTTTGGAGCAATGGAAAAGCTCCATATCTTCATTGCGGTGGTTGTTACTCAGGGGCATAAAATTTATCAAAACCCGGCCGGGCGCGGTGGCTCACCCCTGTAATTCCAGCACTTTGGGAGGCTGAAGCAGGCGGATCACAAGGTCAGGAGATCAAGACCATCCTGGCTAACATAGTGAAACCCTGTCTCTACTAAATATACTAAAAAATTAGCCGGGCGTGGTGGCGGGTGCCTGTAGTCCCAGCTACTTGGGAGGCTGGGTCAGGAGAATGGTGTGAACCCGGGAGGCAGAACTTGCAGTGAGCTGAGATAGCGCCACTGCACTCCAACCTGGGCGACAGTGTGAGACTCCGTCTCAAAAAAAAAAAAAAAAAAAAAAAAAAATCAAAACCCATAAAAGCATACACTTAAAATGGGTGCCTCTTACAGTGGGAAAATTACACTTCAATACATTTTTTTTTTTTATAGTGATGGGGTTTTGCCATGTTGCCCAGGCTGGTCTTGAACTCCTGCACTCAAGCAGTCTGCCTGCCTTGGGTTCCCAAAGTGTTGGGATTACAGGCATGAGTCTCCACATCTGGCCAATAAAATGATTTTTAATAATTACCTACAAATATTGTTTCCCAGGTAGCTAGTGGAGAATGTGCCCTACCAAAACCAGAGATTAAACCAAGAAAGAAGATGCGAATTTAAGGAACAGGCAATCCAATTCACAGGCTAAAGGAATTTCTGCAATTATGGTGAAAAGAAATCCTAAAATAATAATGTGTACAAAAGACCTAGACAACAGAAACGTTCAGATTGGAGCATGATGACAGAGAACTCCAGAAAACAGATTTTTTTTTTTTTTTTAAAGACAGGGGTCTTGCTTTGTTGCTCAGACTGGAGTGCAGTGGTACAATCATAGCTCACTGAAGCCTCAAACTGCTGGGCTTAAGCTATCCCCCCACCTCAGCTTCCCAAGTAGCTGGGACTACAGCTGTGCACCACCACGCTTGGCTAATTTTTTTTTTTTTTTTTTTTTTTTTTTGAGACGGAGTCTCACTCTGTCGCCCAGGCTGGAGTGCAGTGGCATGATCTCGGCTCACTGCAAGCTCCACCTCCTGGGTTCACGCCATTCTCCTGCCTCAGCCTTCCAAGTAGCTGGGAATACAGGTGCCCGCCAACACACCCAGCCAATTTTTTTGTATTTTTAGTAGACACGGGGTTTCACTGTGTTAGCCAGGATGGTCTTGATCTCCTGACCTTCTGATCCACCCACCTTGGCCTCCCAAAGTGCTGGGATTACAGGCCTGAGCCACTGCACCCAGCCCCATGCTTGGCTAATTTTTAAAAATTTTGTAGAGACAGGGTCTTGCTATATTGCCCAGGCTGGCCTGGAACTTCTGGACTCAAGGGATCTTCCCAAGTAGCTGGGACTACAAGCATGTGCCACTTTTCCCAACCAGAATACAATTTATTATTTGATGTGTTTTATCATGTGGAAAATTATAATGAGAAGTGGTAGGAGGATAAGAGAAATAATGATAGGTACATAGACAACCAAGCAAACTAAGAAAATTGCCTAGTAATTACTAAGCAATTACTAACTTCTGGAAAATAAAAATGATGAAAAACAAAAGAAACACAACCACAACCACAGAACATGTAACTACTGAATATATAAACACGATAGTGGAAATCGTGTAAACATGGAATATTGACTTACCTGAAAATTAAAACTAAACTAGGAAAAAAAGTTACATGTGCTTGCTTGCATGTATGTGTACAAGAAATTGCCTGTGTCATGTTAGAAAGTCTACAGATCATTTTAAAATGGACAAATAAAAAATAGCAGTTCTTGCTTATTATTTAAAATTCAAAAAGCAGGCCAGGCCTGATGACTCACGCTTGTAATCCCATCACTTCGGGAGGCCGAAGCAGGCATATCTCCTGAGGTCAGGAGTTCAAGACTAGCCTGGCCAACATGACTAAACCCTGTCTCTACTAAAAATACAAAAATTAGCTGGGTGTGCTGGTGCATGCCTGTAATCCCTACTACTAAGGAGGCTGAGGCAGGAGAGTGGCTTGAAGCTGGGAGGCTGAGGTTGCAGTAAGCCAAGATCATGCCACTGCACTTCATCCTGGCGACAGGGCAAGACTCTGTCTCAAAAAACAAAACAAACAAACAAACAAAAAAAGAAAACAAATACCAGAAGCAGCAACTAAAAGAGACTTCCCTGTGCAAGGTGGGCTGGTGCTGGTGTGGCAGAGCTGCTGGTTTCACTTTGAACCTTTTAGTACATTTGATGATTCTAACTATGTGAATGCTTCACTTGGCTAAATATAGAATTAATGTTTTACTATATGTGGAGAACTTTGTTTGCCTTGGATGGGATTCCAGAAGCCACAGCATAAAACTTTCAAGAGATGAGTGTAGTGGTGGGGAGCTTGGGGGAGGAGGAGGACAGTGAAAGAGCCTTGAATGAATGGGGCTTGTATCTGCTCTGAGCTGGCCGTGAGGGCAGCAAAGAATCCTAATCAAGGGAAGTGGAGAGGACCTTGGAGTCTGAGACTCAGAAAGACCCTCAAAGAAAACTAGGTTTTACACAGAGGAGGGGCTTTCTCACTCTTCAAATCCTCAATGAGACTCAGGTGTTGCCAGTCCACAGGGATGGCAGCTGAAAGAGAGGACAGACAGGCTCTCAAAAGCAAATGCAAGACCTCAGAAAGAAGAACAATCTATTAGTGTGAGGGGCAAAGGCCTTACCTTCCTCCTGCAGGAGTCCCTGGGGACTGTTGCCCGTGCCACAGTCCTGGTAATTTATTTTTATAATGATGGCACTGAGTCATTGGGAAAGTTAAATTATGTTCAGCAGGAAGGGTTTTAGAAATACTTCCATTAAAAGTGGTTTAAATTGGCCCGGTACAGTGACTCACACCTGTAATCCTAGCACTTTGGGAGGCCAAGGTGGGCGGATCACGAGATCAGGAGATCCAGACCATCCTGGCCAATATGGTGAAACCCCGTCTCTACTAAAATACACAAAATTAGCCAGGTGTGGTGGTGGGCACCTGACAGCTATAATCACAAAAAGCAACTCACTTCCCTCACCCAAATGATGCTGCCTCTTCAGCAATAAAGACATACTTCGGAAGAGCTACTTTTCTTAGAAATTGAGGAAATCTGGGCTCCAGAGATTATTTTCACACCATTCACTATAAGTCCTTAGGCAAGGGAATTAATTCTCCACTTCCGTCTTAGTTTCCCTCAACTAAGTAAAAAATGAAAATACAGAACTGGATCTTTTTTTTTTTTTTTTTTTTTTTTTTTTTTTTTTTTTTAGATACAGTCTTGCTCTGTCACCCAGGCTGGAGTGCATTGGTGCAATCTTGGCTCACTGCAACCTCTGCTTCCCAGGTTCAAGCAATTCTCATGCCTTAGCCTCCAGAGTAACTGGGATTATAGGCGTGTGCCACCACGCCTGGCTAATTTTTGTATTTTTTTTTTTAATAGAGATGTGGTTTCACCATGTTAACCAAACCGGTCTTGAACTCCTCACCTTAAGTGATCCATCTGTCTCAGCCTCCCAAAGTGGTGGGATTACAGGCATGAGCCACCACGCTTGGCCGGAACTGGATAATTTTTAGGGTCACTTCCTTCCCTAATATTGCCAGGCTCTACTATCTCAAGCATGGATTCCTGAGTTCCTGCACATGTCTACCTTCCCAAAGGACAGGTGACAAGCTCCATTCTACCGCTCTCTGTGGAGCATCTCTAAGTCTTGGGAATTCTTTTAAGATGGGAAATAAATTTATAGGATTAAGAGTCACAACTATACAAAACAGCATTGAAACTGGCCCAGCTGTCCCTTAGAACTGATGTTTATGGTTTCATCGAATAAACATAAAAATGATCCTCCCAGTCTTAAAACTTCAGAAAGTGACATTTATCTTATCTGAGTTCCTTTCTCAGGAAACCAACCATCAGGCCTCCCAGATAGTATCAAGGAGCTGAAACTTACCAGATCATGGCATCTGGACAATGAGATGCCAGACTCCTCATCCATCATGGTTGCCTAACAGACCACCTGCTTCTTGTTGACCAACTTCCCTTCCTAACCCCTCCCTAATTCCTATTTTCCCACACATGGTTACATTTCTTCCCTATTATATAAACCCTTAATTTTAGCCAGCCAATGAGATAGATCTCCCATCTCCTTGACTGCAGCGCCTGATTGTAGCCTTCTTCTCTGGCAATACTCGTTGTCTCAGTGATTGGCTTTCTGTGCAGTAAACTGAGCCCCTGGCATTTCAGCAACAGCATTACAGAGAAACCTCATTTCCACCCTTGCCTCCTTCGCCTTTCCCCTTTCTCCTTCCACCTGAGGTAACATTTTTACAGAGATGTATTCTGACCCCTCTTTCTTCCCTAAGAGGCAGGATACACTGTTCTGAAAAGTGCTTTCTTCACTTAGCAATAATAAATCAGGAACCCTTTCTACATAAGTGCATAGAAATCTTCCTCTTTCTTTCTTATAGCCAATATTATATTTAGTCCATTATGTGGCTGGACCATAAATTATTCAACCAGTCCCCATTACTAGACACTTGAATAGTTTCCACTCTTTTGCTATCACAGTGTCTCAGTGAATACCCTTGTGCTATGTCATTTCATTTTTATGCACGGATTGGTATTTCATGCACATATCTTATATATGTGCCCCATATGCTGGATCAAAGGGTAAATGCAAAGAGTGTCTGCTCCCTTAAAAGTTCACCAACAGAGTACATTGTTCAACTTTTGGATTTGGGGACTTTTACCAAAAATGGTGTCTCACTATAGTTTTAATTTGCATTTATTTTATGAGAAAGGTTGAACTTCTTTTCATGAATTTAAAGACTTTTTATATTTTTGGTGTGTAAACTGTCTCTTTATCCTTTGCTCTTTTTTTTAGATGGAGTTTTGTTCTTGTTGCCCAGGCTGAAGTGCAATGGTGCAATCTTGGCTCACCGCAACCTCCGCTTCCCGGGTTCAAGCAATTCTCCTGCCTCAGCCTCCTGAGTAGCTGGGATTACAGGCATGCGCCACCACGCCTGGCTAATTTTGTATTTTTAGTAGAGACAGGGTTTCTCCATGTTGGTCTGGCTGGTCTCAAACTCCTGACCTCAGGTGATCCTCCCACCTCAGCCTCCCAAAGTGCTGGCATTACAGGTGTGAGCCACCGCTCCCGGCAGTGTGTGTGCTTTTTTAAACTGCATTGGTGGTCTTTTTCTTCTCAATTTCTACAAGCTCTTTGTAAATTACAGCATCAGCCCTTGGTCTTTTGTTTGTTTGTTTGCTTGCTTGTTTTTGAGACAGAGTCTCACTCTATCCCCCAGGCTGGAGTGCAGTGGCACAATCTCAGCTCACTGAAACCTTCGCCTCCTGGGTTCAAGTGATTCTCATGCCTCAGACTCCCCTGAGCAGCTGAGATTATAGGCATCTGACACTACACTCAGCTAATTTTTACATTTTTAGTAGAGACGGGGTTTCACCATGTTGGCCAGGCTGGTCTCGAACTGATCTCAGGTGATCTGCCTGGCTCGGCCTCCCAAAGTGCTGGGATTACAAGTGAGAGCCACCACACCCAGCCAGCCCTTGGTCTTTGATATGAGTTGCAAGTATGTATTCCAGCTCTTCTTATGTATTTTGCCTTTTATCTATCTATCTATCTATCTATCTATCTATCTATCTATCTATCTATCTATCTACCTACCTACCTATATTTTGAGATGACGTCTCGCCGTGTTGCTCAGGCTGGAGTGCAGTGGTGCAATCTCAGCTCACTGCAACCTCTGCCTCTCGAGTTTCAGTGATTCACTTGCTTCAGCCTCCCCAGTAGCTGGGATTACGGGGAACACCACCACAACGAGCTAAATTTTTTTTTTTTATTATTTTAATAGAGACAGGGTTTCTCCATGTTGGCCAGGTTGGTCTCAAACTCCTAACCTCAAGTGATCCTCCCGCCTCAGCCTCCCGAAGTGCTGAGATTACAGGCATGAGCTACCGCTCCCAGCCTTTATATGTAAGTTTAACGAAACGTTTTATTTTGAGATAAGTATAGATTCACATGCAGTGCTTAAAAAAGATATGGAGCCATCTCATATATCCTTAGCCTAGTGTCCCCAACGGTAACATATTACAAAACTGTAGTACAATATAGTTATAATTTTTTTTTGCCACACAAAAGCTTTTTCTTGTTGTTTTTGATATAGTGGAATATATCAGTCTTTTTATGGCTTCTGGGTTTTGACTCGAAGACTCTCTTGCAATATTTGTATTGCTGCTAGAGGGATCAGTTACTTCCAAGACTCTCTTAGACTTAGTTCTGCAGGGAAAAGGAATTCCTGGAGAGTTGTCTCTTGGCCCCCACCATGACTTTTGCTCTCCCTACAGAGCCAACTGGCCCCACCCTCTGGCCTTGGCCTGGGTAGTGCAGTTTCTGGCCACACAGACAACTCAACTTAGCTGGAGATGCTGGTGCTGGAGTCTCCTACTGAGTCTTGAAGGTTCTACACATGAGCCCTTCCGGCTGGTGAGTCACCACCGTCAGGTTGAGTACCTGGGTTGGTGGGTGGGGCTGGCAGTGCCATTTCTGGTGCCCTGTCTAGTGCCCCCTTGGCCTGGGGCAAACCTCTGCATGGTTGGTTCTTCAACTCCAGGAGCCTCTTCCTCTTGACAACTCTTCTGCCTTTTCTTCCCACTACAGATTCAGGGGCTTTGAAGTCAAACCCATCCCCAGGCTGCTATCGACTACCTGTCATTTCTACTGCTTAAGCCACAATTACAGGGCTTCCTGCACTTGACCTGTAATTGAATTTCCTTGGGAACTCAATGACAAGATTGATTCAGCCTAATTGAGTCAATGATCAACTCTCCCTGCCTTTTATCTAGTCCTTGTTTCTGCCTGGGGCTGCCTGGGCTGAGGCTATGAGACTTTCTCAGTTTCTGTTTGAAGAGTTAAAAGTCAACTGATGTGCCTTTTTTATTTTTCCCCACCTATTTGCATTTTGACAACTGACACCTCTTAAACACCATTTATTTAAAAGATCTTGCAGAACATAGCCTTTCTTCACCTTTCCTCTGTCTGGCTAGCTGAGGTCAGAGGAAACTCCTGTTTTTAAACTTGCGTGTGTTCTCTTCATATGAATGTTAAAATGCAATTCTAAGAAATAAAAAAGTCCAGGTATAGTGGCATGCACCTGTAATCCCAGCACTTTGGGAGCCTAATCCGGGAGGATTACTTGCTTGAGCCCAGGAGTTTGAGGCTGTAGTGAGCTGTGATGGTCCCATTACACTCCAGCCTGGGTGCCGCAGTGAGACGCTGTCTCTAAATTAAAAATTTTAAAAAGGAAGAAATAATAAAAAGTCCAGCCTCAAAAGCAGGTTTGGAAATGAATAAGAAGTCAGCCTTTGGGTGGCTCTTTTAAATTTTTTTTTAAATTTATTTTGAGACAAGGTCTCACTCTGTTGCCCAGACCGGAGTGCGGTGGCATGATTTCAGCTCACTGCAACCTCAACCTCCCGGGTTCAAACAATTATTGTGCTTCCCGAGTAGCTGGGATTACAGGCATATGCAACCATACCCGACTAATTTTTTTTTTTTTTTTTTTTTTGTATTTTTAGTAGAGACGGGGTTTCGCCACATTAGCCAGGCTGATCTCAAATTCCTGAGCTCAAGTGATCCACCCATCTCAGTCTCCCAAAGTGCTGGGATTACAGGCATGAGCCACTGCAACGGGCCATTTAAAAAAGTTTCTTGATATGACTCAATAATAAAAAGGCTACCCAATTTTTAAATGAACAAAGGATGTGAATAGAAATTTTTCTTAAGAAGGTATAAAAACAGCCGGCCGGGTGCAGTGGCTCACGCCTGTAATCCCAGCACTTTGGGAGGCCAAGGCAGGCGGATCACGAGATCAGGAGCTCGAGACCATCCTGGCTAACATGGTGAAACCCCGTCTCTACTAAAAATACAAAAAATTAGCTGGGCATGGTGGCGGGCGCCTGTAGTCCCAGCTACTCAGGAGGTTGAGGCAGGAGAATGGCGTGAACCCCGGAGGTGGAGGTTGCAGTGAGCCGAGATCGCGCCACTGCACTCCAGCCTGGGCGAGAGAGTGAGACTCTGTCTCCAAAAAAAAAAAAAAAAAAAAAAAACAGCCAATAAGCACATAAAAAGATATTCAACATTATTAGCCATCAGGGAAATGCAAAATTAAAACCACAATGAGATATCACATAACACCCACTAAGATGGCCATAATAATACAGATAGATAATAACAGGTGTTAGTGAGGTTGTGAGAAGCTGGAACACTCATATGCTGCTGATGGGAATGCAAAATGGTGCAGCCACTTTACAAACAATCTGGCAGTTCCTCAAAAGGTTAAACATAGACTTACCACGTGACCCAGCAATTCTACTCCAAGTTTATACACAAGAGAAATGAAAACACATGTCCACACAAAAACTTACATACAAATATTCATGGCAGCATTATTCATAATAGCCAACAAGTAGAAACAACTCAAATGTCCATCAACTGATGAATGGATAAACAAAATGTGTTCTATCGATACAGTGGAATATTACTCAGCCATAAAAGGTAATGAAGTACTGATCCATGCTACAACACAGATAAACCTTTTTTTTGAGACAGAGTTTCGCTCTTGTTGTCCTGACTGGAGTGTAATGGCACCATCTCCACTCACTGCAACCTCTGCCTCCCAGGTTCAAGCGATTCTCCTACCTCAGCCTCCCAAGTAGCTGGGATTACAGGCATGCGCCACCACACCTGGCTAGTTTTTGTATTTTTAGTAGAGACGGGATTTCACTATGTTGGTCAGGCTGATCTCGAACCCCTGATCTCAAGTGATCCACCTGGCTTAAGGGCTGGGATTATAGGCATGAGCCATTGCACCTGGCCCAGCACAGATGAACCTTGAAAGCATTGTTAAGTGAAAGAAGCCAGTCACAAAAGATTGCATATTGTATGACTCAATTTAGATGAAGTGTCCAAAATAGGCAAATCTGTAGCAAAAGAAAGTAGATTGTTGTGGTTGCTCAAGGCAGGGAAGGATGGGGAGGTTGCAGGTTGATGGCTAAATGGTGCAGGATTTCTTCTTGGGGTGATGAAAATGTTCTAAAGTTGATTGTGGTGATGATGGTGCAACTTTATGAATATATTAAAAAATCATTGAATTGTACACTTTCATTTGTATAGTATGTGACTTATATCTTGATCAGACTGTTAGAAGAATGGTTAGTGCCAGGAACTTCTCTACGCAAAGCCTTAAAAAGGGAAGAAAGAAAAAAAAAAGTGAATGGGCATCATCTGGGAGCTCAGAAATGAATCTCAGGGCTTTTCCAGTTTTTGTTTAAATAGTCAAGAACCAACTGATGATGCTTTCCCAGACCCACTGAATCAGAATCTGCATTTGAACAAGATCCTCAGGCCATTTGTATTCACAGAGAGGCCTGCGAAGCACTGGACTAGACAGTATTGCACACTGCAAACAAAAAACTATCCAGGCTGGGCGCGGTGGCTCACGCCTATAATTCCAGCACTTCGGGAGGCCAAGGCAAGTGGATCACCTGAGGTCAGGAGTTCGAGACCAGCATGGCCAATATGGTGAAACCCCGTCTCTACTAAAAATACAAAAATTAGCAGGGCGTGGTGGTGGGCATCTGTAATCCCAGCTACTCGGGAGGCTGAAGCAGAAGAATTGTTTGAACTCAGGAGGCGGAGGTTACAGTGAGCTGAGATCTTGCCACTGTACTCCTGCCTGGGTGACAGAGCGAGACTCCGTCTCCAAAAAAAAAAAAAAAAGGCTGTAATCCCAGCACTCTGGTAGGCCAAGGCGGGAAGATCGCTTGAGTCCAGGACTTCGAGACCAGCCTGGGCAATACACTGAGACCTCCAACTATACAAAAAATTGTAAAAATTAGTCGGGCATGGTGATGTACTCCTGTTGTCCTGGTAATGGGGGAATTTGGGGGGAGCTGAGGCAGAAGGATAGCTTGAGCCCGGAGGTCGAGGCTGGAGTGATCCGTGAACTGCACTCCAGCCTGGGCAACAGAACGAGACTCTGTCTCAAGAAAAAAAGAAAAAAGAAAAGAAAAGAAAAGAAAAAACAATAAATAAGTAAATAAATAAAAACTATCGGACCAGGCATGGTGGCTCACGCCTGTAATCCCAGCGCTTTGGGAGGCGGAGGCAAGCAGATCACCTGAGGTAGGGAGTTTGAGACCAGCCTGACCAACATGGAGAAACCCCGTCCCTACTAATAATACAAAAATTAGCCTCGTGTGGTGGCGCATGCCTGTAATCCCAGTTACTTGGGAAGCTGAGGCAGGAGAATCGCTTGAACACGGGAGGTGGAGGTTGTGGTGAGCCGAGATCTCACCATTGCACTCCAGCCTGGGCAACAAGAGGGAAACTCCATCTCAAAACAAAACAAAAAACAAAACAAACAAAAAAACTATCCCTCGTTAGGCTGGTTCTGTCTCAAGTATTTTCGCAACTCATATAAGTGCAGCAGATAGTCTCCAAAGGTAGCTACTATTTGAGATAGGAAAAATCAACACTTATGATGCTTCTGACACCAAAATTTGTGTGTGTGTGTGTGTGTGTTGGAATGAGTGGTCCCCACACATCAAGCAATTCTGCAGCAGACACTAGCTGGGTGTCAATAATTCAATTCAATTCTTACACTATCCACTTGAAGATAACATCAGATCCCGGACTGCCTAGTGGAGTTGAGGCTTCAGATTGGCTGACACTGCAAATCCTGAGTGAGAATGCCCAGGTAAGTCCAGCAACCCACAGAACCATGAGCAACAATCACATATTTTTGTTGAAGCTATGAAGTTATGGGGTGGTTTGTTACATAGCAATACATAGAGTAATGTGTTATCCTGAGGCCAGTCACCTGACAACTGCCTGAAACCAGAGGTAATGGTTAGCAAAAAATTCTGTATTTTTTAAATTATAATTTATATTTATTGTATTATATATTATATTATTATATATAAATATATAATATAAATATATATTTATATTATATTTAATTATAATTATATTTAGTAATAAAATTCTGTAAAAGTGCTGTATACCAGTAACTAGTGATTTGCTTTATTACCTAAATTTAAAACCCCTTAACATGCCTCCTAGTTACCTGGTTCAAGACACCAGGAAAGAAAATGAGGGGAGGAAAAGAACACTGGAAAAATGGGAACAGACCGGGCCCAGTGGCTCACGCTTGTAGTGCCAGCACTTTGGGAGGCCGAGGCAGGTGGATCACCTGAGGTCAGGAGTTCGAGACCAGCCTGGCCAATATGGCGAAACCCTGTCTCTATTAGGAATACAAAAATTATCTTGGCATGGTGGTGCATGCCTATAATCCCAGCTACTTGGGAGGCTGAGGCAGGAGAATCGCTTGAACCCGGGAGGCAGAGGTTGCAGTGAGCCAAGATTGCACCACTGCACTCCAGTCTGGGCAACAGAGCAAGTCTCCATCTCAAAAAAACAAAACAAAACAAAAACAGAAGAAGAAGAAAAGTAGGAACAGCATAACAACATGAAAGCTCGAAAAATAAATACCTAAGCTTTCTTAAACAATACTTTACATCTATACTCATGTGATGTACCTCTATCATTAGTCATTGTGAACGACTGATGTTTATAAGTGACAGAAAAAGAAATGAAAGACAATTCCAAATAACTTCAAATATTATGTTATAATTAGATTACAAAAGAAATGCCTTTTTTTTTTTTTTTTTTTTTTTTTTTTTTTTTTTTTTTTTTGAGACAGAGTCTGTCTCTGTCGCCCAGGCTGGAGTTCCCTGGCACAATCTCGGCTCAGTGCCACATCTGCCTCCTGGGTTCAAGCAAATTTCCTGCCTCAGCCTCCCAAGTAGCTGGGATTACAGGCGTGTGCCATCACGCCCAGCTAATTTTTGTATTTTTAGTGGAGACAGGGCTTCACCATATTGGCCAGACTCGTCTCGAACTCCTGACCTCAGGTAATCCACCTGAGGAGGCCTCAGCTTCCCAAAGTGCTAGAATTATAGGCGTGAGCCACCATGCCTGGCCGAAATGCCTTATTTTAAACATTTAAGAAACAGAAAGTACATGTAATGTCAAAAAAAAAAATCCCATTCATAAAAGGGATTTAAAAAACTTTAAAATACCTGAGAAAAGATTAACACAAAATGTTCAGGACTTATAAATTGTAAAATCATAAAGCTTTACTTAAGAATAAAAACAGAAAGGGATGCATGGAAAGAAAGAACAAAAATTAGAAATGCACTATTGTCTAGAGGAAAATTGTCCTAAATTAATTTGTATTATATCTTGTTTCTTTGATGCCTTCATTTATTATCTCTAGTAATTTTGAGGTGCTTTTCATTTCATTTGCATAACATGATCGTTTTATTTCTTCCCTTTCTTTGTGTATATCTTTCTTTCTCTTCTCAAATAGCTTTGTCAGAATTTTTAGAGCTAAGTTGAATAGTAGTAATAATATATCCTTGTCTTGTTCCTATTTTAAAGTGGAATAATTCATGTTCTCCATTAAGTGTAATTTTGACTTTTGGTTTTCAATAGAGCCTTTTTGTCATGTTAAAGAGGCAACATTTTATTGCTTTTAGGGAGAGTTTCCATGAAGACTTCCCTTTGGCATTTGCAGAAATAATTATATGAATTTTTTCCAATAATATTATTGGTTATGTGGACAATTGAGCTTTAGTGGGGGATGTTTATAAGTGACAGAAAAACAAAAATGAAAGACAATTTCAAATAAGTTCAAAAACAGAACTTTAAAAAAGTATATGTTCTTTCTTTCTTGTTCTTCTTTTCTGAGACAGGGTCTTACTCTGTCACCCAGCTGGAGTGCAGTGGCATGATGAGAGCGCTGATCTCAATCTCCTGAGCTCAATCAGTCCTCTTGCCTCAGTCTCCAGAGTAGCTGGGACTCTTTTACTACAATGAGGTCTGCTGTGTTGCCCAGGTATGGAACTCCCGGGCTCAATTGATTCTTGCGCCTCAGCCTCCCACAGTGCTGGGATTACAGGTGTGAGTTACCACACCTGTTCCTTTAAAATGTATACTATATTCTGATAGCTAAATGTTTGCTATCTAGATGTTTGCAAAACTAGATGTTTGCATATCTAGTAACTTATGAGATTATCATGTAAGCTTTTTTTTTGATGCTGTTTTCGTTAGGTATGATGATCAAAATCTGTTTCACCAAAGGAAATGAGACAATTTATTTAAAAGGTAATACAGGCCACGCACAGTGGCTCACACCTGTAATCCCAACACTTTGGGAGGCCAAGGTGGGCAGATCATGAGGTCAGGAGTTCGGGATCAGCCTGACCAACATGGTGAAACCCCGTCTCTACTAAAAATACAAAAATTAGCCCGGTGTGATGGTGCGTGCCTGTAATCCCAGCTACTCAGGAGGCTGAGACAGGAGAATTGTTTGAACCTGGGAGTGAGCTGAGATCGCACCATTGCACTCCAGCCTGGGTGACAGAGCAAGACTCCATCTCAAAATAAAATAAAATAAAATAAAATAAAATAAAATAAAATGACAATATGAAGAGCAATACAATTTTAAAAAGTAAAATTAAAAAAAAAAACTCACTACGTTACCCAGGCTGGTCTCAAACTCCTGGCCTCAAGCAATCCTGCCTCAGCCTCCCGAAATCCTGTGATTACAGGTGTAAGCTGCCATGCCCAGCCTTTAAAAAATAAATAAAATTAATTTTATATTTTATAAAATTAATTATATATATATATATATATATATATATGATGCTGGGCACGGTGGCTCATGCTTGTAATCCCAGCACTTTGGGAGGCCAAGGCGGGAGGATCATGAGGTCAGGAGTTCAAGACCAGCCTGGCCAACATGGTGAAACTCCATCTCTACTTAAAAAAATACAAAAAAATCATCCAGGCGTGGTGGCACACGCCTGTAATTCCAGCTCCACGGAAGGCTGAGGCAGGAGAATCACTTGAACCCGGGAGGCAGAGGCTGCAGTGAGTACAGATTGCGCCGTTCTACTCCAGCTTGGGCAACAAGAGCGAAACTCTGTTTCAAGAAAACAACAACAATTAAAAAAATATATATATATATAAAATAAATTTAAAAATATGTAATACATTTGATATACATTGCTCTGTCACCCAGGCTAGAGTGCTGCAGTGCAATCATAGCTCACTGCAGCCTTGAACTCCTGGGCTCAAGCAATCCTCCTGCCTCAGCCTCCCCAGTAGCGAGGACTTCAGGTGCATACTACCACACCTGGCAAAATTTTTTAAAGTCCAACTTCAAGAGAAATAAAAGAAATAATAAATAAAACTATAATGAGATACCAAAATTGACAAATTTAAAAATAATCCCAGTTGAGGATGAAAAAGGGATACATGGATCCTGTGAGTATGAATCAGCACAACCTTAACATTGTACATAAATACTCCAGTCCAATGAAGCTTGGTGGAGGGGAGAGGATGATAGGGTACAAATGATGTTTAGTTTATTCTTTCTTGCACTTTTTAAATTTTATTTTCTTTTTCATTTATTTATTTATTTATTTATTTTGAGACAGAGTTTCACTCTTGTTGTCCAGGCTGGAGTGCAATGGCACGATCTCGACTCACCACAACCCCCACCTCCCAGGTTCAAGCGATTCTCCTGCCTCAGCCTCCCGAGTTGCTGGGATTACAGGTGCGTGCCACCACGCCCAGCTAATTTTGTATTTTTAGTAGAGATGGGATTTCTCCATGTTGGTCAGGCTGGTCTCGAACTCCTGACCTCAGGTGATCCACCCACCTTGGCCTCCCAAAGTGCTGGGATGACAGGTGTGAGCCACCACGCCCAGCCTAAATTTTCTACATATATAAAAATATATTACTTTCATAATAAAATATGCATATCCAAATTGAAACCACAGTGCAATACCACTGCACATCCACCAGAATGACTAAGACGGGAAGCAACAACCACCCTGAATGTTGGTGGGAATGGGGAGTAACCGGAACCCTCATGCATTACTGGGAGGTGTATAAACTGGTTCAACCACTTTGAAAAACCAAAGCTAAATCTAGAGCCACCAGTAATTTCACTCCTAGGTATATATCCAATAGAAGTAAGAGCACATGGCCATCAAAAATCCTATACAAGAGGGCCAGACGCAGTGGCTCACGCCTGTAATCCCAGCCCTTTGGGAGGCCGAGGTGGGTGGATCACTTGAGCTCAGGAGTGTGAGGCTAGCCTAGGCAACATGGAGAAACCCCATCTCTACAAAAAAATACAAAAATTAGCCGGGCATGGTGGTGCGCGCCTGTAGTCCCAGCTATTTATGGGACTGAGGAAAGAGGAGCGCTTCAGCCTGGGAGGTTGAAGCAAGAGTAAGCCATGATCACACCACTGCACTCCAGCCTGGGTGACAGAACGAGACCCTATATTGAAAAAGAACAAAAGAAAACAAACAAACAAAACTGCACAAGAATGTTCATTGAAGTTTTAGTTGTAATATCTTCAAACTAGAATGCCTATTTTTTAGAACTCAAATGTCTATTTTGGTTTTTTGAGACGGAATTTCACTCTTGTCACCCAGGCTGGAGTGCAGTGGCGTGATCTCGGCTCACTGCAACCTCCACCTCCTGGGTTCAAGTGATTCTCCTGCCTCAGCCTCTCGAGTAGCTGGGATTACAGGCACCTGCTGCCACACCCGGCTAATTTTTGCATTTTTTTTTTTTTTTTTGAGACGGGTCTGGTTTTATATCAGTGTCATGCTGATTAGGTTACTATAGCTTGTAGTAGAATTTTAAGTCATGTAGTGTGATGCCTCCAACTTTGTTCTTTTTGCTTAGGATTACCTTGTCTATTTGGGGTCTTCTGTGGTTTCATATAAATTTTAGGATTGTTTTTTCTATTTCTTGGAAGAATGACTGGTATTTTGATAGGGATTGTATTTAATCTGTAGATTGCCTTGGGTAGTATAAATCAGTAGACTTTGAGTAAACCAGAGGTAGATGGGTTTCATCCAATTAGTTATATACTGTATAGTAAAATATTGACCTCCCCAATTCTGTTGGCAGAATGCCTTTAGACTCAAACTGCAACTCTTCCCTGGGTCTCCAGCCGGCTGGCCTACCCTGCAGACTTTGGACTTGCCAAGCCTTCACAATTGCATGAGCCAATTCCTTAAAATAGATCTATAGAGCTCTATACACACACACACACACACACACGCATACATAATTGTTAAAGAAAGTTCATATACATGGTAAAATAAAATGCAAATGGTGAGAAGAGAGGACCAAACAAAAAGTAAAAGTTCTAGTGAGAGCAGCTCAAAAGACAAGGGAGGCATAGGCCACTTCTTTTTTTTCTTTTTTTTTTGAGGCTCCTGATGTACCAAAAAGAAATGCCAAAGATAATTTTAAAAATTGTTGTATATTTCAAATATTTATGTTTTAAATGCAATGCTTTTTTGCACCCAAATAAAAAGAACCACACACTTTGCAGCCATAAAAAAGAACAAAATCCAGGCCGGGCACAGTGGCTCACGCCTGTAATCCCAGCACTTTGGGAGGCTGAGGCAGGCAGATCACGAGGTCAGGAGATCGAGACCATTCTGGCTAACACGGTGAAACTTCGTCTCTGCTAAAAATACAAAGAATTATCCGGGCATGGTGGCACGTGCCTGTAGTCCCAGCTACTCGGGAGGCTGAGGCAGGAGAATCGCTTGAATTCGGGAGGCGGAGGTTGCAGTAAGCCGAGATCGTGCAGCTGCACTCCAGCCTAGGTGGCAGAGTGACCACCAAAAAAAAAAAAAAAAAAAAAAAAGAGGGAGATCATGTCTTCTGTGGGAACATGGATGGAGCTGGAGGCCATTATCCTCAGCAAACTAATGCGGGAACAGAAAACCAAATTCAGCATATTCTCACTTATAAGTGGGAGCTAAATACTTATGAATACCAAGAGAGGAACAACAAACAGTGGGGCCTACTGTTTGTTGGGTGGGAGGAGGGAGGGGGGCAGAAAAGATAACTATTGGGCACTGGGCTTAATACCTGGGTATTCAAATAAGCTGTGCAACAAACTCTCAAGACATGAATTTGCCTGTTTAACAAACCTTCACATGTACTCCCGAACCTAAAATAAAAGTTAAAAAAATACATACACACTTTAAGATGCTGCTAGTGAGAGAATTTGGAGATTTACAGAGAATGTGAGTTACAGAGCATTCCAGTTGCTTTTCGCTTGCCAGGCGTCTTTCTCTTCTCCTTTCTGAGGCCTGCCTTCTCTCACTTTGCTGTCAGCAGCTCTCTTGGCTCTTGCCCAGCCCCAGCTCTCAGAGTATTTCCTGTAGGTCCACAGCAGCAACTTGCCACAGAGCTGGCATACTCCTTTGTTTTCTTACTATTTTCTCTTGTCAGCACCTTAATACAATTTGACATATGCATTACATGCATTTGGATGTTTTGTTTTTCTGAGGGATCTTTTTTTTTTTTTTGGTTGTGGGGGGCGGAGATGAGGTTTTGCCATGTTGCCCAGGCTTGTCTTGAACTTGTGGCCTCAAGCTATCCTCCTGCCTCAGCCTCCCAAAGTATTGGGATTATAGGCACGAGCCACTGGGCCCAGTTCTTTGCTGATTCTTTAGCTTTACATAAACAGTATGTGTACATTTTCTTCTGCAATCTGCTTTTCCCACTCAACAAGATTTGTGAAATTCATGCGTATGAATTGCATGTAACTGTAGTTCATCCATTTGTACTGGTGTGTGGTATTTTATTATATGAAACTACCATTGGCAACAGACATTCGATTGCTTGCAGGTTTTTGCTATGACATTCTTGTCTTCTGGTGCACACGTGGGCTAGAGTTTTGCAAGAGTTTTTCTAGGGCACATCCCTGGGGTGGATTTAGTGTGTCATAGGGTGAATGCATCATCACATTTACTAAGTAATGATAAAATGTTTCCTGAAATGGCCTACTTATCCTTTGCGGTTCTCTCACCAGCAGAGCCTAAGTTTCGTTTCTACTGCTCCACATCCTCAGCGACACTTGATACACTCGGACCTTTCACATGTTGCCTCACTGATGGTGCGAAGTGATAGATCACTTTGATTTCAGCGTGCACTGCCCTCCTTCCTAACCAGGCTGAGCATCTTTACCAGTGTTTACTCCTCCGGATGGAGCAGTCTGGTGCTTCCATTGAACTCAGGTACCTTTCTCTTTGGCTTCCTTCTTTTTCTGACCATTTTCCTTCACACTTTTCAGGAAGTAGTCTTGGCTCTTAGGGTGCTTCATGTGCTCAATACGCACATTAATTCTCTTGGCAAGAATCTTGCCCTTAACTTGTTTGTTTATAACAATGCCAACAGCGTGCTGGGGGACACTATAGACTCTTCCAGTTTTGCCATGGTGACACTTGTGGGCATTCCTTTTTGAATAATACCCTTTCCCTTGATGTCTACAATATGGTTTTTTTTTTTTTCTTGAGACAGAGTCTCTCTGTGTCACCCAGGCTGGAGTGCTGTGGTGCGATCTCTGCTCACTGCAACTTCCACCTCCCAAGCTCAAGGGAACCTCCCACCTCAGCCTCCCGAGTAGCTGGGGTTACAGGTGTGTGCCACCACACTGAGCTAATTTTTTCATTTTTGGTAGAGATGTGGTGGGTAGAGACAGGGTTTTGCCACGTTGACCAGGCTGGTCTCAAACTCCTGGACTCAAGCTATCCGCCCACCTCAGCCTCCCAAAGTGCTGGAATTATAGGCTGAGCCACAGCGCCTGGCCTACAATACCACCTTTCTTAAAGATTTGCATATATGTGGCCAAAGGAACAGCTCCATGTTTTCTAAAAGGCCTGGAGAACATAGAGTGGGTGGCCCTCCTCTATCTATCCTTTTGTGTTTGTCATTTTGGTGAATTACTGGAAGATGATGCCTCCGGCTGATAAAAAGCAATTTAAATGCTCCACTTAAACTTTATGTTCCCACCTTTATTTTTTTTATTTTTTATTTATTATTTTTTTTTTTTGAGACAGAGTCTTGCTCTGTCGCCCAGGCTGGGGTGCAGTGGCCGGATCTCAGCTCACTGCAAGCTCCGCCTCCCGGGTTTAGACCATTCTCCTGCCTCAGCCTCCCGAGTAGCTGGGACTACAGGCGTCCGCCACCTCGCCCGGCTAGTTTTTTGTATTTTTTAGTAGAGACGGGGTTTCACCGTCTTAGCCAGGATGGTCTTGATCTCCTGACCTCGTGATCCGCCCGTCTCGGCCTCCCAAAGTGCTGGGATTACAGGCTTGAGCCACCGCGCCCGGCCCCCACCTTTATTTTTGCCATATTTCTTTCTTGCCAGCTCATCAATGCATTTAAGATTTTTAAACAATACATTTTATTTAACATTTTTTGGTATTTCAGTAGGAAGGTCAGTCAGGTTATCTAGGTCCACTTCCTGCTAGAAACACAAGTTCAACTTCCCTTACTTTTTAGCAACCGAATAATGCATTAAAAAGTTTGTCGGCGGGGCGCGGTCGCTCATGCCTGTAATCCCAGCACTTTGGGAGGCCGAGGCGGGTGGATCATGAGGTCAGGAGATCGAGACCATCCTGGCTAACACGGTGAAAACCCGTCTCTACTAAAAATACAAAAAATTAGCCGGGCGAGGTGGCGGGTGCCTGTAGTCCCAGATACTCCGGAGGCTGAGGCAGGAGAATGGCGTAAACCCGGGAGGTGGAGCTTGCAGTAAGCTGAGATGGCACCACTGCACTCCAGCCTGGGCAACAGAGCGAGACTCCGTCTCAAAAAAAAAAAAAAAAATTATTGTCATACTACCGGGATCTAGTTATGACTCAGCACGAGTTATCTATTCAACCATACTTTCAGAATCAAAATTTTCTATTATTTTTTAAATCATTATTGTATTTTCTCCTAGATATTTGTTCTGGATCCATTTTTTTTCTATTGTTTCTTTAATAATTTACATATTTTCTCCCATTTGTAAACTTGGAGATGTCCTCCAATTTTTCTTCTAGCTAATATGCATGATTTCTAGTAGAGTCCATTCTGCTTTTTGGTGTTTTTTAACCCCAAATTCTTGTTCTATGGCTGCATCTTTTTCACACCATCTTTCATTTTCCAATAATAATGATGACTGGAATTGAAGTTCTTTCCTTTTTCCTACATTAACTGTTTTGTAGGAGCTCATTAGTTCAATTGTGTAGCCTGGACTAACTTACATATGTCCAATGCATCTTTTCATTATCTGCACATTCACTACTAATTATTGGCATGGGTTGTCTCAGCAATCATTAGTTTTCAATTTATCTGAGGGAGGTCCTACCCTGTGTAGGGCAGACTGCTAGTTGTCTATCAAAATCCATTCTCTCCTTCCTCCTGAGTTCCTGCATAATAATAGTCATAGCTGCATACACGGCAGCCCAGCTAGGCTACGTTTCTAAGTCTCTTGCAGTCAGGTGTGACCATATGATCAAAGCCTTGCCAATGAAATATGAGCAAAACTGATACGTGGCATTTCCAGGTATGGGTGTTAAGACATTGGACATAGCTCTTTGCCCTGCTTGTCAGCTGGGAATCCTAAATGACAATGATCTTGCTTCAGCCACACAAATAACAAGAGTGCTCTAGGGCAGGGGTCCCCAACCCCGGCCACCAATTAGTAGCGTTCCACGGCCTGTTCAGAATCGAACTGCAAAGCACGAGGTTAGCAGCGGCCAAGCAAGCAAAGCTTCATCTATATTTACAGCCACTCCCCATTGCTCACATGCATTACCACCTGAGCTCTGCCTCCTGTCAGATCAGCGGTGGCCTTAGATTCTCATAGGAGCGTGAACCCTATTATGAACTGCACATGCGAGGGATCTGGGTTGCACGCTCCTTATGAGAATCTAATGCCTGATGATCTGTCACTGTCTCCTATCACCCCCAGATGTGACCATCTAGTTGCAGGAAAACAAGCTCAGGCTCCCACTGATTCTATGTTATGCTGAGTTGTATAATTGTTTAATTACAATGTAATAATAATAGAAATAAAATGCACAATAAATGTTATGTGCTTGAATCATCCCCAAACCATCCACACCCCTGTCTGTGGAAAAATTGTCTTCCACAAAGCCCGTCCCTGCTGCCAAAAAGGTTGGCGACTGCTGCTTTAGGGGACAGCAGAGCAATGAGATGGAAGGAATCTGAGACTCTAAGTGACCACACAGAGCAGGACTGACTCCACTGCTCTGGACCATAACCAGGGAAATGAACTTTGTCTAAAAGTCAGTGTATCACTGGGTTTGTTATTAGCCTTCACCCTAACTAACTCCACTGCCAGGACCTTCCCCACTCCCAACTATAACAGCTCTGAGAGTTCTTAGGAGACAAAGTCCCAGGTCAACCCCTCATCTACACCCTGTGAAACCTGAGCTTCGAGAAGGCTGCACCCACTTTCTCTGCAAGTGAGTTTTTACGAACTCTTAAAATCTTTCATTCCCCCACTCCCAGCATGTTCCCACGATGATCATGGAGGAAAAAAGTGGGGACTGCTTGACTGTAGGTTTTCTCTTCCTCCCCAGTCTCCTTGGTGGTCTTCAGATTTTAATATGGATATAATATATACAATTTTATTTATTTATTGAGATGGAGTTTCACTTTGTTGCCCAGGCTGGAGTGCAGTGGCGTGATCTCGGCTCACTGCAGCCTCCACCTCCCAAGTTCAAGGGATTCTCCTGCCTTAGTCTTCCGAGTAGCTGATATTACAGGCATGTGCCACCACACCCGGCTAATTTTTGTGTTTTAGTAGAGATGGGGTTTTGCCATGGGCTTTTGCCATGTTGGCCAGGCTGGTCTCGAGCTCCTGATCTCAGGTGATCCATCCGCCTCGGCCTCCCAAAGTGCTGGGATTACAGGCATGAGCCACCATGCCCAGTCAATATATAGTTTTAAAAATCAACGTTGTTTCACTCACCTCATAATATGGTTAAGTCAGCATGGTGCCCTTTTTGGATTGTGTTTAAAGAGCTGTTTCAGGAAAACATTCTCCAGACTGTGCTTCACGTCAAGAAAAATGTAGGGTGTACTGACTGATGGCGGTAGGCGGGAATCCAGCAGGTAATGAGCAGAATGAATTGGGTGTTCACTTTACCAACTATTAAAAACAGTAGCACACCATCACCTGCCAACGATGATAGTGTGCCACGAATCTGAGAGTTTGGTCAAACCAATGTTATCCATTTGAGATAAAAAATAGAAAAGCAAGCATTTCCATACGTGGGTAAACAGACAAGGCTGGAAAAGCCCCCAAGCCTGGGGCTGCTCCTGTACCAGTGTACCTCTAGTTTCTTCACTGGTGCATGCCAGAGAGCGGTCCTGTGCGGGGCTGAGGATCAAGCCGTCCTGACGCAGCTGAGCAGGGCAACCCACATTTCTGGTGATTCATCTTCATCTTTTCTTCCTTTGCCCCTCCCCTGGGGGCTAGAAAGTTACTTAGGTGGAAGTAAAATGCAAACATTAGTACAAAACACTCTACGAATCCACATCCTATCATGTCTGTAACTCAGGGCCAGATAGAAGGGTCCTGCCTTCCTCTCAGAATCCAGTAAACTCTGTCCCTCAAACATTCACTTTGCACCTGCCATCACCACTACCCTGCACTGTGTGCGAGAGCTGAGAGCTGTGTGTGAGTCTCAAGGTAGGATATCCTCTTCCGGTTTGAGTTTGACTGAGTGCTTTTCAGTGTTAGTACCCTGAATTTGGGGCCTTTTAAATTTTCATGTCTATGTTATTTTCTTCCCTAGTATTGTTTTTCTTTGTCCATTTTAGTGAGCATTAAAATGGAAGTTTTATAAACATGGTTTAATTTTCTTGCCAGCAGTCTACTTTTTTTTTTCTTTTTAGACAGAGCCTTGCTCTGTCACCCACTCTGGAGTGCAGTGGCACAATCTCGGCTCACTGCAACCTCTGCCTCCCAAGTTCAAGTGATTATCCTGCCTCAGTCTCCCAAGTAGCTGGGATTACAGGTGCCCACCACCATGCCCAGCTAATGTTTTATATTTTTTAATAGAGACAGGGTTTTACCATGTTGGCCAGGCTGGTCTCGAACTCCTGGCCTCAAGTGATCTGCCTGCCTCGACCTTCCAAAGTGCTGGGATTACAGTGTGAGCCACCGCGCCCAACCTGAATTTCAACTTTTATTTTAGATACAGGGCATACATGTGCAGGTGTGTTACATGAGTATATTGCACCTAGGGAGTCAGCATAGTATCATTAGGTAGTTTTCAACCCGCGCCTCCCTTCCTCCCCGCTCTGGGAGTCTGCAGTATCTGTTGTTCCCAAGTCTATGTTCACATGTGCTCAATGTTTACTCTCACTTAGGGGAACGTGTAGTATGAGGTTTTCTGTTCCTATACTACTATGCTTAAGATTATAGCCTTCAGCTCCATCCATGTTGCTACAAAGGATATTATTTCATTTCATGGCTGTGTGGTATTCCATGGTATCTATGTACATTTTCTTTATCCAGTCCACCCCTGATGGGCATCTGGGTTGATTCCATGTCTTTGCTATAAAGAACAGTGTGGTAATGAACATATAAATGCATGTGTCTTGTTGGTATAATGACCTGTTTTCCTTTGGGTATATATCCAGTGATATGATCGCTGGAGGAAATGGTACTCTGTTTTAAGTTTTATGAGAAATCTCTAAACTGCTTTCCACAGTGGCTGAACTTCCATTTCCACTGGCAGCCATATAAACATTCCCTTTTCTCTGCAGCCTTGCAGCATGTTGTTTTTTGACTTTTTAATAAGTCATTCTGACAGGCATGAGATAGTATCTCATTGTGGGGTTTTGCATTAAATTGATTTGCATTTCTCTTATGATTAGTAATGAGCATTTTTTCAAATGTTTCTTGGCCGCTTGCATGTCTTCTTTTGAGAAGTGTTTGCTCATGTCCTCTGCCCATTTTTTAATGGAGGTATTTGTTTTTTGTTTGTTGATTTAAGTTCCTAATAGATTCTGGATGTCAGACCTTTGTCAAATGCACAGATTGAGAATATTTTCTCCCATTCTGTAGGTTGTCTGTTTACTCTGTTGACAGTCTCTTTTGCTGTGCAGAAACTCTTTAGTTTAATTAGGACCCAGCACTCTATAGTCTTTTACACGTTTCAGAGCCATAAGTGTGAAGACTATAGCAACAGTGTGTCTGCTGGCTGGAGTAGAATCTGCCAGTCTGAATACTACGAATGCAACCTGAAAGAATTATTTTCCCTTTTTTTTTTCTTTTTTGAGATGGAGTCTCGCTTTGTCGCCCAGGTGGAGTGCAGTGGCGTGATCAGCTCACTGCAAGCTCCGCCTCTTGGGTTCATGCCATTCTCCTGCCTCAGCCTCCCGAGTAGCTGGGACTACAGGCATCCACCACCATGCCCAGCTAATTTTTTTGTATTTTTAGTAGAGATGGAGTTTCACGTGTTAGCCAGGATGGTCTCGATCTCCTGACCTCGTGATCTGCCCGCCTCAGCCTCCCAAAGTGCTGGGCTACCACACCCGGCCTATTTTCCCTTAAAAGAGAAAACTTTCTCCCCAACAACCAAATTTTAACTCAAACTCTTTATACAATAACTTACTCTTATTAAAGTTTGGGTCTTTTCTGATTATTAAAGTAACATATACTTGTTTTAGAAAATTTGGAAAATACAGAAATGTATTAAAAAACTAAGAATCACCCATAATTCTACTACCACCCAGAGTTCATTGCTCTGCAGGTTTTAGCTTTGTCCACTGAATCTTAGCTAGTCCAACTTTCCAAATCTTGTCATAGACCATCTTCCAAAGCATTCACGTCTTTTCCCATAGGAAATGACATATAAACACGTAACATATGAAAAAAAGTACTCAAACCAAATGTGGTTTCTTTACAAAGTGATTTCCTACAAAACCTCTATTTTCCAAATTCCTATGAGCCAGAGACTCTGATACAGACTATCGAGCATTTATTAAAATAACAACAATAAGAGAACAAAGAAGAGGAAAGAGGGTAGGGGGGCTCATCTCCAGACTCCCCCCCGGCTCCTCATACTACTCGGGGCATGGTGCCCACTTTTCTTCCGTGCGGGAGGTTTTTCAGTCTTGGGGGCTGTAGCAAGGCGGCGAGGGACAGATTGGGAGGGAATCTGAGAGTTGAGGGAAGAGAGAGGAAGAAATCAGTGTCAGATCCTCTCAATTCCCCACACCACTGAGGAAAGGCACGTGGAGAGGGCCAGATGAGTCTGCAGGGAGGAAAGGCCATGCTACAGAATGGGGGGGTGGAATGGAGGGGCCAGCCAGGAGTGCGCAGAGGTGAAGGAACTGGTCAGTGAGAGCCCTTTTCTCCCCTGGTCCCTGCCTGACTTTCCCTCACCTCTTTCCGGGGGATCTCACCCAAGCGGGATTCTATGTTCCTTCTGGGGACATTATCCCCTTGGCCATCAGTCCTGCCACACAAATCAAAGGTATGAGGATGGGGAGCTCCGTCCCCCCGGTTACCCAATACTGGATGGAAGAACCACTCCCCAATTCTATCTCTTAAGAATAAGATCAAACTCGATAGACCCGGGCATCAACTGGGAGGAGACATTAGTGGAAGCAAATAATGAGTTATACTAGCTAGTCAAAATTCTAGGATTCTGAGTTTTGAGCTGAGGGGTAAAGAGGAAAAAAACGAAGGTAGAGCGACCCGGAGAAAAGATTTTTTTGTTTAGAAGAAAAAAGCAATAGAAAGGAAGAGACAAAAGAAAGGTGTGGGGCAGTAAGAGAAGAAGATCTGTGGATCCATCTCTCATCCTTCACTTTCCTCCCCAGAAAGGGACAACGATTCAATTCAGGGTAAAACACACCCACTCCACTCCCCATAATCCAGCTTCCACCCTGCGAATCCTTCCTCCTTCCTCCCAGGCTTGTACCCGCTGTGTTCTAGCCTCTTCAGGTAGAGCAGGAGATCCTCAGCAGGCAGAGCCCCCCAGCCCCGAGCCTGGTAGAGTCGCAACAATTGAGACACCTCCATCAGCTGCCTTGGGAATGCGAGCCCATCTCCACCTGACAGACATAGCAATAATCACAGGTGTCATCCTAGGGCCCCTCTCCCCAGCCCTCAGCCCATTTCCCCAGGAATTCAGAAGGGCAGTAAGTACCTGTACTGGATACACACTCAGGACTGTCCCTCTTTTTTTCCCTAGTAAACCAGGACATGCTCACCTCTCTCTGGGGAACCACTGCTGGGACCACTGCCTTGTGAATGGGAGGAGGGAAGCTCCTGGACCCGGAAAAGACTGGATGCCATGGCTAAGGGAACTTTGGTTTTGTGGACAGGGGGTGGAATACGTGGCACTTGAGGGGCTTCCTCCCAAGATGGGACAGTCAGAGGACCTAGCAAAACGAAAGAGAGCCAAGAATCAGGAAATGGAGCAAAGAACCAAGGAAGTCCCACCACCCAGCATTCATAAGGCTTTATTGCCTTTGCCAGCTCCTAAAAATTCATCCTAGATAACCAACTCCGATCTTTCCTAGGCCCCAGCCCCAACTTTCTTCAGAGTTGGAACTCACCAGACTTAGGGGGCAATAGATCGACAGCAGGGTTCTCATTGTTCTGGGACACTGTCTCCAGCAACTGTGGGTGAATAAGATAGTCAAATTCCCCAGGGACTGATAGAGAAAAAGGCCTAGGGATCTGAGAGAAGCAGCTGGGACGAAGAGTTAGTCATAAACAGGGAATGAGGTCAGAGTCCTGGATTCCCAGAGCAGAAAGAGGAAAGGAGAAAGGGAAGAAGAAAATGAGCTAGTCTGGGTGGAATCTCTCTTACCTGGTGCAAAAAATTCTTGAGGCCCTCCAGCTGAGCAGGCGGCAGCCCTTGCTTTAGGAGGCCCTCCCCGTCGGGTCCAGGATCTTCCTCAGGGAATGGCCTTTCTGCCCTATGGTCGGGATGGAAGGCCCCAAGTGCAGAGAAGGCCCCAGCTATAAAGTGAAACAGGTGTGGGTGGGTGCAAGTGTGTTCAAGGGGGAAGGGGCTCCTCCACAAATCAACTCACCTAACACTCAGAAGAAAGGGACCTATTAAATGTAAGAGGAACGTCACTGCTAGAAGAAGATTAAGATGGAGGTTTAAAGGAGCTGGAGAGGGAAGGGTTGGTTGGAGGTGACTGGGAGATAGCACAGCTGAACTCTAAGACAGAAATATGAACAGAAGAAGAAAGCTGTGGTACTCAAACTCTAAACAAATAAATATCCTCACCAACTCCCTGAAGAATGGAAATGAGTAACACACATGTTCTGATCTCTTCCCCAGAATATGCCCCATTCTTTTATTATTCTCACATAATTAAAAAATTTTTAATTGTGATACAACTAATCTCTCTCTCTCTTTTTTTTTTTTTAAAGAGACAGAGTCTTGCTGTCTTGCCCAGGCTGGAGTACAATGGCACCTTCTTAGCTCACTGTAGCCCCGAACTCCTTGGCTCAAGCAATCCTTTTGTCTCAGTCTCCCTGAGTAGCTGGAAATTCGGGTGTGTGCCACCACACCCAGCTATTTTTTATTTTTTGTAGAGATGAGGTCTCACTATATTGGTCAGACTGGTGTGGACCTCCTGACATCAAGCCATCCTCCCACCTCAGCCTCCCAAAGTGATAGGATTACAGGTGTGAGCCACTGGGTCTGGCCCCACCCCTCATTTTCAATTCGACCTACATTGTCATGTTTGTACCACACAGAACACCTCCATCCACTCAAATCACAGCTGACATTAAACTAGAAGTGGACACCACACCCAAGGTCAGCCAGTCCAATCAGATGGCCTCTAAACTGGACCTAAAAAACTGAGACACCAGTGTCTCTCCAAATGTCTAGGGGCTCAGCTAGAGTCAGTATCACAGCCACAGCTGGTCAAACTCATGTGTAAACTGAAGTTATGAGGGGCGAGAACCTTGGATGCTGGTCTAGCAAGAAAAAAGAGCAGATGTGCAGGAGAGGCGGACCCAGGAGACTATGCAGGCCCACAGAAAAGGGCCAGCTAGCTGCCTCAGTTCCTGATAGTGCCCCTGTTCCCAACTCCAGTTCTCATTAAGTCCAGCGACGCCACATTTCCATGAGATCTCAGTTCCTTTATGTGGACCAACGTGAGCAGATTTCTGCTCCTTTTTGCAACTTGTGATCACTAAAGGCATCTGGGAAACTAAATGCTCAAGTACCAGAGAGAAAGCAAGGTACGAAAGAGGGAGCCAATTCATGCACAGAAGGGGAACCCCAGTGACTTCTGTCCCCAGTTACCTGTGGATGGAGTGAGGTCTGGTTTGGGCTCCAGGGGTTGGAAAGAATGTTGGCTCTGAAAAGAGGGGCCCAACAGGAGGCTAAGATCTGAGGAGGAACTGCAAAGAACAGGAGGTGCTCCAGGTAGCTCGTCCCTTGCTTCCCGGCTCTGCTGCAATACAGGCTTCAGGGCCACAGCCACAGGAGGCATAGTCCAGACCCTCCTCTCCTCCTTCTCTGGTTCCTGAGGCCCGGGGCTGGAGGGTCCAGCAGGAGGAGCCTAACCAGGAGAAAGGCAGAAAGAAGGGTCAAAGCACAGCAGGTTTAAAGAGGTAAGACATGGTACAAACACTTTAGTAAGATTATAAATTTCTGGGTGCAGTGGCTCACATCCGTAATCCCAACACTTTGGGAGGATCGTTTGAGGCTAGGGGTTTGAACCAGCCTTGGCAACACAGAGAGACTCCATCTCTACAAAAGATTTAAAAATTAGCTGGGGGCAATGGCACGTGTGTGTAGTCCCAGCTACTCGGGAAGCAGAGGAGGGAGGATTGCTTGAGCCCAGCCTGGGCAACAGAGTGAGACCTTGTTTCAAATAAATAAATAATATATAAATAAATAAAATTAAAATTAAAATATCCTAATGTTTTCTTCTTTTTCCTTGAGATGAGGTCTCACTATGTTGCCTAGGCTAGTCTTGAACTCCTGAGCTCAAGTGATCCTTCTGCTTTAGCCTCCCATATAGCTGAGATTATAGGTGCACCACCACACCTGCTACAATTTCATAATTAAAAGAAGGAAGTGGGAAGTACCAACATATGAAGGGCTAGGAAGTGAGACTCCCTACTCTACTCTGGGGCAGGACTTGGCAACAATTTTTGGCCCTTCCGTCATAATTAATTCAGCTGTCCCTCCACAAAACTAGTACCACATATCATTTGTCCCCTCTTGGGACTGGGAGACTAGAGTTATGCCCAATAGAATGGGGCCAGTCTGAGTAAGCTATGGCCATGGAAAAAAAGGATTTATTTTGCTGAGGCAGTTATTATTTGTAAAGTCCACTGATTTTTTTCCCCTGATATAGGCCTTAGGAGCTGAACTTAGTACTTCCCTTGGGAGGGAGCTAGATTTCCAAAGAAGGAATCTAGAACATAGTTCTTGCTGGGCATGGTAGCTTATGCCTGGAATCCCAGCACTTTGGCAGTTAGAGGTGGGAGGATCACTTGAGCCCAGGAGTTCGAGGCTGCAGTGAGCTATGATCGCACCAGTACACTCCAGCCTGAGCAACAGAGTGAGACCCTGCCTCAAAAATAAAAATAAAAACAGAACGCCATGGAGAAGCTTAGCTCAAGGGGCAATGCTTACTGAAGGGTTGGGCGGTGGGAGAGTGGTGCTGAGCAGCTGGTTGGCCTCATCCCAGTGGGCCTGCAGCATGGCCTGCAGTCTTTCCACCAGCTCCACCCGCTGCTCCTCCAGCTGCTGGTTCCCACTCTGCAGTTCGCGCACTCGCGCTTGCTCCCGGGCCAGTCTGAAGAAAAGAGAGAAGTGACTCAGGGCCTTTAAGGAAGCAGAGACTTGGGGGCTAAAAAGAGCCAGAAAGGAATGTCGGACATCTGACATTCTGAAAGGAGCTGAGGCCCATGTAGAGGACAGATCAATCAAGGGAGCAGCTCTTTAGCATTCTCAGTTTGGACTCTACCCATAAGAAAGGGGCTGGGGCCTGAAAGGGGCACTCTGGGGACCAGGACCTGAGCTCGTAGTCCTCAGCCACCTGCTGTTGTCGCTCCTCTCGCTCTGCCATTTCCACCTTGAACTGAGCTAGCTGACTGGCCAGCTCCTGCTGGTGCTGTCCACTCAGGTCCTGCAGCTGCTTCCTGCAAGGCACAGGTAGGAGAGAGGACTGGGACTGGAGACAGAAGAAGTGACCAACTGAGAAAAAGACATCATGTGTGCATGTGACAGTGACCCAGATAGCCAGTCAACTATCCTGGCCATGGCACAGGAAGCAGCAAGGGCAAAGCTGGGGTCTTAGGATGGGTTCCTCGGAAGCAGAGACTTAAATAAATTTATTTTGGGAGCATTTCTAGAAAATCTTGGCAGCTGAATGGGGGTGAGAAGTGAGGCCGGGCTGGGAGGAGGCTCAGTCTGACAGAGCAGCTCCGGAGACAGCGCAGGTCATACCTCAGCACTGTCTCAGCAAAGGAGCTGGACCATCTATCATTCTGCACCCATCAGTTCTTGGTTAAGGGCTACTCCCTATGGGATGAAAATTCCCAGGCACTTCTGGCTCTCCATGAATGCATGAAGGCAGCCCTCCCAAGAGAGACTCAGGGCCAGGCTGACAGGAGTTAGCGCACCCTGGGAGTCACAGTGCTGGACCATGGCAAAGGGATTGAAGGGAACATGGGCCTGGCACTAACGATACCGGCTGTGGCTGAGAGAAGTGACACCCAGTGAGTCCCATGTACCTGTGATGTTCCCTGAGGGAGGCTGCTTGCCGTAGGCTGCTCTCCTGAGCCTGCGCCAGCCGCTCTGTCACCCGCTGCTCCAGCTGCACAGCCAGCTCTGACTCCAGCTGGATCCGCTGGCTTTCATACCGGGCCTGGGAGTGAAGGAAGGTGGGATAACGGCCCAAATCTGTTTGGGCTTACAAGAGGATGGCGGATATAATGTAGACAAAATCCAGTACCAACTTTCCCCTCGTATGAGATGAAGAACAATAATTTTGCCTCAAGGAGTGAAAGAGGTTCCCTTTCCTTATTAAACCATGAGATAGGCCGGGCGCAGTGGCTCAAGCCTGTAATCCCAGCACTTTGGGAGGCTGAGGCGGGTGGATCACGAGGTCAGGAGATCGAGACTATCCTGGCTAACATGGTGAAACCCCGTCTCTACTAAAAATACAAAAAACTAGCTGGGCGTGGTGGCGGGCGCCTGTAGTCTCAGCTACTTGGGAGGCCTGAGGCGGGAGAATGGCGTGAACCCGGGAGGCGGAGCTTGCAGTGAGCCGAGATCACGCCACTGCACTCCAGCCTGGGAGACACAGCGAGACTCCGTCTCAAAAAAAAACAAACAAAAAAACAAAAACCATGAGATATTCACACTTTAAACATACATCAAAGTGAAAATGACTTTGGGTGAAAGACATAAATTTCTTAGCTAAAATGAATGTTCAATAAAGCAATCAAATCTATTCTGTGTCTCAGATAACATACCCTGAGTAGAGTACCTGAAAGCCAGTAGGCATTCAATAAATGTCAGTGCCTCTTCCTCCTTAAGCAGTCAACCTGTAAGTGTCTCCATTTTCTCAGCCACAGTCCTTCAACTCACTAAAATCTGATTTCCACATATAGTACTTTACTATAAAGAATTCAATTTCTTTTCTTTTCTTTTCTTTTGAAACGGAGTTCTGCTCTGTCACCTAGGCTGGAGTGCAGCGGCGTGATCTCAGCTCACTGCAACCTCTGCCTCCCAGGTTCAAGCAATTCTCCTGCCTCAGCCTCCTGAGTAGCTGCAACTACAGGTGTATGCCACCAGGCCTGGCTAATTTTTTGTATTTTTAGTAGAGACGGGGTTTTACCGCGTTAGCCAGGATGGTCTCAATCTCCTGACCTCATGATCTGCCCATCTTGGTCTCCCAAAGTGCTGAGATTACAGGTGTGAGCCACCGCGCATGGCCCAAAGAACTCAATTTCTAAATCCAAATAGTGGTTATTTCTCAGCCCCTACTTTTGAGAAAGGGTCTTGCTCTGTTGCTCAGCCTAAAGTGCAGTGGTGTGATTATGGCTCACTGCAGTCTTGACCTCCCAGACTCAAGCGATCCTCCCACCTCAGCCTCCAGAGTAGCTGGGACTACAAGCTCGTGTCACCACGCACAGCTAATCTTTTTATTTTTTGTAGAGATGGGGTCTCACTATGTTGCCCAGGCTGGTCTCAAACTCTTGGACTCAAGCAATCCTCCCACTTCGGCTTCCCAAAGTGCTGGGATTATAGGCATGAGCCACCACACCTGGCCCTGTCTTTTTTTTTTTTTTTTGAGACTTGGTCTCACTCCTGTCACCCAGCCTGCAGTGCAGTGGTGTGATCGCGGCTCACTGCAGCCTCTACTTCCAGGGTTCAGTTGATCCTCCCACCTCAGCCTCCCGAGTAGCTGGGACTACAGGTCTGTAGGTGCATGTCACTATACCCGGCTAATTTTTTGTGTTTTTAGCAGAGTTTAGGTACTGCCATGTTGTGCCCAGATTGGTCTTGAACTCCTAGGCTCAAGCAATCTGCCTGCCTCAGCCTCCCAAAGTGCTGGAATTCCAGGTGCGAGCCACCACACCCGGCTGCTTTCTTAGTCTTTATTGCATGTGATCTCATTTTAATACCTGACGCCCTAGGTCAATTTTTTTTTTTTTTTTTTTTTTTGAGATGGAGTCTCACTCTGTTGCCTAGGCTGGAGCACAGTGGCGCAATCTGGGCTCACTGCAACCTCCACCTCCCGGGTTCAAGCGATTCTCCTGCCTCAGCCTTCTTAGTAGCCGGGACTATAGGTGCGTGCCACACACCTGGCTAATTTTTGTATTTTTAGTAGAGATGGGGTTTCACCATGTTGGCCAGGCTGGTCTCAAACTCCTGAACTCAAGTGATCTGCCCGCCTTGGCCTCCCACAGTGTTGGGATTACAGGCATGAGCCACCACACCGGGCCAAAGGAGTATGGTTCTCAAATGCCGGCCTCACTGGTACCTCCTTAAGTTAACCATTTATAAGAACATAGCCTCTCAGAATGGCTTGCACCTGGAAAATTCATCCATTTGTCCTTAACACACATTTTATACATAAAAACCAAGGCCCGTAAGGGTCAAAATTCTAGCTAGAAGTCGAACTAAGTGCCCTAAGTCCTAATGCAGTACTCTTTCCTCTTCAATGCTGTGTCTCCACCATGGGCCAGAACACAGCTCTCTCCAATCCTTTCCTGTATCCTGTAGATCAGCAAACTACAGCCCAATTCAGCCCTCCATGGCCTGTTTATATAAGTTGTACTAGAACACAGCTGTGCCCATTTGTTTACGTACAGTTTGTAGCTACTTCTGTGGTATAACAGCAGAGTTGGGTAGTTGCAGCTGAGACCATACAACCCACAAAGCTAAAAATATTTACTGTCTGGACCTTTACAGAAAAAGTTTGCCATCTCCTGTTCTATTCCACAGCAAGAGTCTGACTAGTTTGAATTTAAAATTCAGTATGTTAGCTAGATGGAAAGTGTTTTTCAAAGTGTAATTATATCTGACAAACAATTTTTGAGTACAATTCTGCGCCAGGCCATGTGCTGTTATGGAAGTTTCATAAGTAAATTAAAAAATCATTGCCCTCCTGGGTCCCTGACCTACTCAGAGAAATTAATACAAGTTAGTCAAGTAAAGAGAATTACAAAGCATATTGTTACGATTGGAATCAAGTCTCTGACAAAAACTTTCACCTGCTCCGTCAACCCACTAAGTGTGGTGTCATCTCTTAAAATAACATAAGGTATCTTTCATAGATTTAAATCTATTTAATCCTAAAAGTAACACTAGGTCAGTCTGACATATTGTGGGAAATGGTCACTCAGTGAGAAATGGCTCTGAGTTTAGGACAGAAAACTACCCAAAATACTACATAGAAACTGTTGATAGGCCGGGCGCGGTGGCTCAAGCCTGTAATCCCAGCACTTTGGGAGGCCGAGGCGGGTGGATCACGAGGTCAGGAGATCGAGACCATCCCTGGCTAATGAAACCCCGTCTCTACTAAAAATACAAAAAACTAGCCGGGCGTGGTGGCGGGCGCCTGTAGTCCCAGCTACTCGGAGGCTGAGGCAGGAGAATGGTGTGAACCCAGGAGGCGGAGCTTGCAGTGAGCCGAGATCGCGCCACTGCACCCCAGCCTGGGCAACACAGCGAGACTCCGTCTCAAAAAAAAAAAAAGAAACTGTTGATGGAATTAAACCCCAAATCCCTGAACTGGGAGTGTCTGCCACAACTCCTGAGGGGTCCCCTCTGCCTCAGATCTACTTCTCGCAGAACAAAACCTCAAGAACCCTCTGCCTTCTGACCTGCACCAAGCTCATTTCCAGCTGCAGGGCATCTCTCTCTCTCCGAGCTGTATCCAGCTCTCCTTCCAGCCGCCGCACCTCAGACTGCACCAGCGCCAACTGGTGCTGAGCCTCCCAGGCGGCCTGGGCTTCCCTCTGGCTCTTCTCCTATGAAAGACAAATCAAACATACATACATATGTCATTTCCTATCTCCTGGTTACCTCCACTCCCCAGTTCATCCTCCCAAACCCTAAAACCCAAGCTTCCCCTTCTCCTCCCATTTGTCTTATTTCCCCATCCCTGTTGAATTTCAGTCTTTGGCCTTTCGTGTTTTCAAAACCCCCAGCCCTTCCTGCTGGCCCTATACTCTCAACTTTGTCTCCCACACGTGGCTCTCTACTCTCCATTCCTGCCTATATATATCCCGCATATTCTAACATTCCATCCCATTCAATCATTTTGCCCTTCATCTATTCCCTAGTTCCTCAACTCTTCCAACTGCCACTTTTACCTTCTCCCTTTCCAACTGAGCCTGGTTCTCCTCCTGCAGCGCCTGGTAGTGTTCCTTAAGCTGGTGCTCTTGCTGGGCCCAGGTCTGCCGTTCTTCTTCTATGGCAGCCCGAAGAGTCTCTAACTCACGATGCTCACTCAGTTGCCCAGCCCGAGCTGCATCCCGCTCTTCCTGCAGGGCACAGCACCGCTGCTGTTCTGCCTCCAAGCTCAGGGTCAGAGCTTGCCTTTCCTCCTCCTGCAGCCACAGAAGAAAACCAAGCTCCTTAGTAGGCTCTTCAGAGACCAGCAATCTGCCCTCTGACCCTCAAACAAGGTGCCTGCTGAGAATTATGCTCATTAAAAACACAATAATTAGGCTGGGCACGATGGCTCACACTTGTAATCCCAGCACTTTGGGAGGCCAAGGCAGGCAGATTACCTGAGATCAGGAGTTTGAGACCAGCCTGGTCCAACATGGTGAAATCCCGTTTCTACTAAAAATACAACAATTAGCTGGGCATGGTGGTGGGCGCCTGTAATTCCAGCTGCTTGGGAGGCTAAGGCAGGAGAATCACTCTAACATGGGAGGTGGAGGTTGCAGTGAGCTGAGATCACAAAACTGCACTCCAGCCTGGGTGACAGAGCAAGACTCCATCTCAAATAAAACCTAAAAAACCCCACAAGAGTTGACAGGCGCAGTGGCTCATGTCTGTAATCCCAGCACTTTGGGAGGCCGAGGCAGGCAGAACATCTGAGGTCAGGAGTTCGAGACCAGCCTGGCCAACCATGTCTCTACTAAAAATACAAAAATTAGCTGGGCATGGTGATGCACACCTGTATTGCCAGCTACTTGGGAGGCTGAGGCAGGAGAATTGCTTGAACCTGGGAGGCAGAGGTTGCAGTGAGCCAAGATTGTGCCACTGAACTCCAGCCTGGGCAACAGAGCAAGATTCCATCTTAAAACCAACCAACCAACCAACAAACAAACAAAACACAATAGTTGACAAGCTCATAGGACTATAATAGATAAGAGCAGCTGTTCCAGAGCCAAGTAGACCTCGGTTCAAATCTCAGGTTTGAATCCTGCTTCTGGAATTTACTATGTGTTCTTAGGCAAACATCCTTATCTGTAAACTAGAGATTATAACAGGTCTGCCTTCTGAGCATTAAAGTAAAAAGCATACGGAAAGCATTTAGCACAGCATCAGGCACATAGTAAGTACTCAATACACAATAGTTACCACCATCATCATCAAAAGAAATTCCACTAAGACTAGAATATCCAGCCTACAATCATGAACCATCATCCATCATCAGGACTGTCAGATATATATATAGCCTGTTAAGACTACAAGTACCAGCATATATGTAGCAAGCATGCGTTATGCATGCAACAAGTTCCAAACCTGGCTACTAATTCATATGGCTAATCACCTTATCATTTCAGCTCTAAGAGACTTGAGTGAAATGGCTGGGTATGGTGGTTCACATCTGTAATCCCAGCACCTTGGAAGGCCAAGGAGGGCAGATCGCTTGAGATCAGGAGTTTGAGACCAGCCTGGCCACCGTGGTGAAACCCCGTCTCTACCAAAAAAATACAAAAATTAGCGGGGTATGGTGGCATGCACCTGTAGTCCCAGCTACTTGGGAGGCTAAGGTGGAAGAATCGCTTGAACCCAGGAGGCAGATGCTGCAGTGAGTTGCGATTGCACCACTGCACTCCAGCCTGGACAACAGAGTGAGACCCTGTCTCAAAAAAAAGAAAAGAAAAGAAACTTGAGCTAGTCAATTCCATACCGTTTTTGGCCATGCCCTACAGAGTTCCCAAACCAGATTGAAAAAAATCATCCAGGAAATTTCTGAAAAGATTTGGGTTCCACCACATATCTACTGAATCAAAACATCTGCGGGTGAGTCCCAGAAATCTTTATTTTATTTTATTTTATTTTTTTGAGATAGAGTCTCACTCTGTCACCCAGACTGGAGAGCAGTGGCGTGATCTCAGCTCACTGCAACCTCTGTCTGCTGGGTTCAAGCAATTCTCCTGCCTCAGCCTCCCAAGTAGCTGGGACTACAGGCATGCACCACCATGCCCAGCTAATTTTTTGTATTTTTAGTAGAGACGGGGTTTCACCATGCTGGCCAGGCTGGTCTCGAACTCCTGACCTCGTGATCCACCCGCCTTGGCCTCCCAAAGTGCTGGGATTACAGGCATGAGCCACCGTGCCTGGCCTATATTTTAAAATAATTCCTCAGATGACGCTAATGTTCTAATGAGGATACAATTTGCAGAGTTTCTCAAACCGACTTGGTAGCAGAGCCTTTTTTTTTTTTTTTTTTAATAGAATATCTAGCTGAATTACTGTTCTAAGGAACATACTTTGGGAAACAGTGCTCTGATGCAACTCAAATTATAATCTCCCACAATCCACGAATAGCCCATAGCTCTCTAGAAGTAATTAACAGCTTCCAATGGAATTAACCCAGTCCAATCTTCTCACCAATGTCTCTCTTTCCCGTTGCTGCAGTCTGGCACTTTCCTGCTCACGATTCAGGGCCTCCATGGCCTCAGAAAGGCTTTGTTCCAGGCGGGTTACTGTCTTTCAGGAAGAGAGGAATACAGGGCAGAGGAACTGTGGGAAATCTGTGTGTGCTATATTTTATAAAGCATTGACAATGTAAACTTGAAACTTCAGAGTTAACTAAATGACTAAGAGGCCAGATAGAAGACTACATGGTGTGGGAAAAATCAAGAAGTCATTGATGATGCAAGTTGGACAGCAGAAACGGTTAAAGGAGAAGAAAGGAAGGATGAGAAGAAATGTCAGGACAGCCACTATAAGACTGAGGTCAATCTGTTGGGAACCCTAATTCCAGAGCTATTTCTGCCCCTTTCCATCTAAAGATCTGTGACTCAGGTTCTAATGCCATACACTCCAGGGTGCTCACCTCCTGCTGCTTGCTTCTGGTGAGCTCTGCTGCCTGGCGTTCCTCTTGAAGTCCCCTGAGAACCTCTGTCCGCTCAGCCTCATGCCGGTTCCAGCCTTCCACCACACGGGCCAGGGTCTTAGGTAGGGCAAGTAAAATGGAATTTCAAAATAACTTTTTTGTCCTTTTTTTACCCACAGGGGTGGAGTCAACAGCCATCTTCTCCCAACAGTCAGCAAACCAACCCCTTGCCCAGCTCTCAGCATGCGCCAGGAAACATTGGTTGGCCACCCCCTTGTTTATTATTCCTTAATGCTCTTCATGGCGAGACCCACCCACATTTTGCTACCCTGGTACCTTGTCTAGTTGCTCAATCATGGTATCTTTCTTGCGGTCAGCAGCCACAGCCACGGCTAATTGTTGCTGTAGCTCTAACACTCGGGTCTGCAGGCTCTGAATATGGCGCTCACAATGCTGGGGAAAAGGGTGAGGAGTCTGGGTGTTGCCCATCTTTCGTATGACCACAGCACCAAACTTTCCAGCTCCTCTAGTGGGGGAATGGGCTGGCACCAAGAAGCCTGGGTCCCAAGAACAGAATAGTTGTGGAGAGGGAGAATCAGGAAAATTCTGAAGCAAGCACCTTGAGGCTCAAGATCTCCAACATGTTTCTGTACCTTTTCAGGAGATAAATGCTTAGATTCCAGGCTCCTCCTTTTCCTGGATCTCCTGAGTAAAAATCCCATAAACCTTTTGGCAGAGGTGCAGCAGCCCACACAGCAAAATGTGCAAAGTTACTCCTACCTTCAGAAGCTCATTGGACACAATGAGTAAACACAGCAAGGATAAAGGGGAAAGCCTTTCATTCATGCCAAGGGGTTTAACATAGAGAAGGAGAGGCTTCCAAAAATGGCAACCAAGGATTTTGACTTTCCTCTGCTTTGTCTATTTCTCTGTCCCCTTCAGACACTAAGGCAGAGGCTCACAGAGATAAAGGCTCAGTCTATCACCAGCAGCTGTAAATCCTATGCACAAGCTAGCAGAGTTTGTGTCCACTCAACAAACACTGAGTGTTTCTGTGTTATGTATATTCTAGACCTTAGGCAGCCAGTACTAACACAAACAAGATATGGACCCTCAAATTTTAGAGACGAGAAAAAAACAAGATATATCAGAACGATAAGCTATATGAAGGAAATAAGAGGGCGATCTGACTGACTACTTGGAAGGGAGGTGGTGCCATATTAGTTGGATGGTCAAAAACGTCCTCAGGAAAACATTTGAGTTAAGTCCCAGCTTTCAGGCTCTTCACCCTCAGCCCTTTTCAACACTTGGATCCCCTCTTTCTAATCTTTGCTGCTCTCAAAAGGAAGCCTTTTCATCTTACCTTGCGGCGGGTATGCTCTGAATCCAATGCATCTCTCAGCCCCTGACAATCTGGGGGATTGAGTGGAGGCCCTGGCCGAAGGCTGGTGTAGCGGGGAAACAGCTCCTCCAGGGCTTGGGCTGAGCTAGATGGAGACAAGTCTTGCAGGGGCCGGGTGCTGAGCAAATCAGGGAGAGAATGTTAGGGCTGGGAAAGCTTTTGGAATCCACTTGTCCAACTGTGATATTCTACAGATGAGGAAACTGAGACCCAGAGAGGGCGAGAGACTTGTCCAAAGTCGTAAAGCTATATAACCACAGTGCCATAAATAACACACAGGTCTGGGATTCGCTTAAAGGTTTCAGCAGAAACAAACTAACTCTTTAGAGGGAAAGAACGACTGGAGGTTAAGAGAAAACCGGGTACCAGGCAGCAAATATCCGTGTTCCTGAAGGAGTAAAGCGGGTAGGAGACAGTAGAAAAAGGATGAAAACTGAAAGCTAAGTGATAAGCCTCTTGGGTTCTTAAGAGGTACAAAAGCAATAAAGGGAGAAATAAGAAACAAAACACTTGGATTTCCAAGAAAGCAAGCAAGCTAGGAGAACCCCAAGGGGAACTCACTTGAGCAAGGTGGCTGTGCTATCACTGTCAAAGGAGTCCTCTTCCCGTCTCTCTGAGCCAGCGCCAGGAATGAGGGGATCCCCTGCAGGCAGCCAGAGGGACCCCAAATCCACAGTCAGGTAATGACAAAAACAGGCCACTTGAAGAAAAGGCCTTCCTTTCCAGTTCCCTCCTTCACCCCCCCTCCCAAAGAAAGGGAGACTTTTCTCCTGAAATCTCTTGCTCAGAGGTTTTCCTGCTTGGGTTTTCCTGTCTGCTTCCTCTGTCCACTTTCTCCCACCCCTTAAATCTAGGTTCTCCTTCATAGTTCTAGGGAAGGGGCTTACTCACGATAGGCTGTATCACGTGAGGTTTGGAGCATGGTCTGGAGCTGACCCCGAACACTTTCCATCTCAAAGATATGCTTAGAACCATCCTAGAAAAAAAGCCACACGGAAATCAGATGCAACCTGTGTTATCTGTCTCCTACCTATTGCCAGGGTAGAATTTTCACTCCAGCACTTTGGAAAACAAGAAAAACCAAACAGATACAATAAGGGATGTCCTAACCTTGAGTCAGAAATTCAAACACTATAGAAGCCAGAAAGAGAATGTAAATAAAATAACTGAGGAGGTGTAAGACAAGAATTGTGGAGATTCTTGCCAATTCAAGAACAAATGTAAGGACTGTGTGGCTTATGGCTATTATTTCCAAACTCTGGAAGACCTAACCAGACTGCAAATTGACTATGACACCTTTTCTATACAGTACTAATAACTATCTTCTCTGTTACATGTTGTAGTTGACTAAACTACGTCTTAATGATGTACATGCCAGAGTTGGAACCGTACTATCAAAATAGTGTTGAGCTGGAAGGATCTGAGCCGCTATCCTAAGTCCCTAGTTCCCTCTTGGGATCAAGAAATCTTCCCCATTCCAAGTACACAGGAAACAGCTCACCAACCTACCCCATAGGTTTGCTCTATCTACTCGGAGCAGAGATGTCTCTCACATAAAACACTAGGAAGTTCCATAATTTTCAAATTATGGTGTCCCAGGTCACTCCCTCCCTCATGACTGCCTATGACTGTGCATGACTGCCTATGCAGTTAAAGGGAATATGAAATCCAACAAGAAGAGTTCAAATCTCATCAAAGTTTTTTACTTTTACCAACCCCAATCCCAAGACTCTCTGGTGTCTGGTGCCACAGTGGTCTCCAAGACACACTTCCCTCACCTTTTTCTTCAAGTTGTTTTCCAATCCGACTGACAAGCTTCGACTCAATTCTTGGGCTAAGCCGTCTAACCCTTCATGAGGCGGGGAGGTGGTGGGTAAATACAGTTGGGCTCGGGCCTCCGCCTGCCGGCTGAGGCGCAAAGAAGCATAGAGCTGGGAGGTCACTTCAGACGACACTTGGTTGAGCCCAGGGGGTTCTGAGGAATCACTCAGGAGATCCTCCGCCCCGAGGGGTGAACTGGGGCTGTCAGCTGATGTTGCCATGAATACAGGGAAGAGACAACCGGAGACAGCACAGAGCTGGGAGGTTCTGCTGTAGCAAAGTCCAGGAGGAAAAGTTCACGAAGAAAGATTTTGGTGAAGGGAGGAAGACTCCACGCCAAGGATCCTTGGTGAATTAAGGGCATCGAGGCTTTATGGTTAGAGGAAAGGTTTCCACCAGTTCCAGGGCCCATGGGAGTGGGCAAAAGCATCCCTTTCCCCAGCTCCTGGGAACAGTGTTAAGACGGTGCAGCGCAGAGGGGGTGCGGACAGAAGACCTACTGTGGGACAACAGCGCCGCTGAAGCTCCTCTTCCCAGCTACGAGTGCTGGAAGCTGCACATCAACTCCGGAACAGGCTATTCCCGGTCAACTGAGCTCTTAAGTTCTCACGCCCAAAACGTCCCAACGGAAACGGACCCAAATCCACTAGGGGCCCATTTTCTGTCCCCCTTCCCTACTTGTCCCTCAACTGGCTCCAGTGTCTAGAGAGGGAGGAACCTCACGCTCCCCCACCTCTTCACCCGTTCTACCCAGGGTCAGCTCCCTTGTACTTGCCCTCCGACCCCTCCTGGCAAGAAAGCCATAGCAAGCTTCCTTGCTCCCTAGAATCTCTCCCTCCCGACCACCCCAAAAGAAACTTTGTGAACCCTCAGTCACGCCCTAAGTCGTCCCTAAAAAGCACGCCGCCCTCAAGCCTAGCCCGAGATCCTCTACCCCGAAGACCACCTGATTCCGCCTACTCTCCACCCTTCCAGTCCTCAGCCTCCAGTTTGCCAAAGTGGGGGGCAAGCGATTGGCCTCCTCCCCTGAGATCCCCCTCTCGCGCCTCCCTCTACGCTCAAAACCGTTGGCAGCCTCCCGCCCACTGTCCACGGCTCCTCCTCTCTGGCCTCGATGACGTCACCCGCCCGCGAGACCACGCTCGCAGATGCTCACATAACTATTGTATTCCGAGCGCCTGGCCGCGCGTGCGCGGCTCCGGTGGCCACAGATTGGCTAAGGGAGGGAGGCGGAGTCTGACGAGTGGCTTTGGAGCGGAGTTAATGCCCCGGCGCCGCTGGGTGAGAACCCCCCAAGGGGCGGAGCTCCGTGGAAACCGGAAGTAACTCCTGACAGGCACTCGGAGCAGTTCCGGTGAGTCCGCGGGTGGGGATGGGGGTGGGGTCCCCGGACCCCACCCGGTTGGAAGGCTGTGGGTCCGGGAACCTGATCCCACGGAGTGGGGGCCGTTCCGGAGCGAGGCTCACATTCCCTGCCCTGCAGATGACTGTCCACAACCTGTACCTGTTTGACCGGAATGGAGTGTGTCTGCACTACAGCGAATGGCACCGCAAGAAGCAAGCAGGGATTCCCAAGGAGGAGGTGACGAGAGGGCCCCGGTGCAGCCCGGTTGACCTCTCATCTCCAAACACCTATAGTCCCAACCCGGCCCCTCCTCTCAAACCCGAGCTCATTCCCAGCCCCCACCCCGTCTCCCGCATCCACCGAGAGCTAACTCTGCCCCTCTCCCTCCAGGAGTATAAGCTGATGTACGGGATGCTCTTCTCTATCCGCTCGTTTGTCAGCAAGATGTCCCCGCTAGACATGTACGCCGAGTCAGAAAAGATGTTGGGAGGAAGGCTAGCCTTGGGAATTTGGGGATGGGGGAAACTTTCTGAAGTGGAAGGAGCATTGGCCTCCAGAGGGGGAAAGGGTACTTAGAGAGGCTGAGTCCGGAGCGAGAGTGCTGGAGCTGGCAGGAGTGGCGGTGGGGAGGGTCTGAAAGTAGAGAGGTTGGTGGAGGCTAAATTGAGGGGTGAGGATGGGTGATGTATTTACTCAACCAGGCTTCTACAAAGGATATGTTTAGATGAAGAGGGAGTCGACCTTTGAGGGGATCAAAAGTATCTCTTTGGGAGAGATTCTGCTCCCATTCTTTAACACCCTCCTCATCTCTGCAGGAAGGATGGCTTCCTGGCCTTCCAAACTAGCCGTTACAAACTCCATTACTACGAGACGCCCACTGGGATCAAAGTTGTCATGAATACTGACTTGGGCGTGGGACCCATCCGAGATGTTCTGCATCACATCTACAGTGCGGTCAGTGCTAGCCCCGGGGACCCATACCCCAGAGTTCATCAGAACCCCAAGACTCCCTCATCTTCCCTGCCCTAATCCTACTATATGTTTGCTGAACTCAAGAGTTTTCTCAGGGGCCCTTAGGTTCTTAACTCCCACCACCACTTTCTCCTCAGAGAGGGCTTGTCTTCCAGCCCTTCTTCCTTGTGCATTTACACACCCCTGAGGTTATACAAGGTTTGGGGCTAAAAACCACAAGTATCCAAAGCCTGGCTCTAACATCTTCCCTTTCTATAGCTGTATGTGGAGCTGGTGGTGAAGAATCCCCTGTGCCCGCTGGGTCAAACTGTGCAAAGTGAGCTCTTCCGCTCCCGACTGGACTCCTATGTTCGCTCTCTGCCCTTCTTCTCCGCCCGGGCTGGCTGAAGCAACCTTCCTCATGTCTCAGGAGAATTCATGTCTGCCTGGGGCCCTTCTGAACCTGTGCCACTTAAGGGCCCCCACTGTAAGCCCCCGCACCCCCACCCCCCACCCAGAGCAACAGCGTAAAGGCCTGCCCTGATGCTCTCCTCCTACCAGAATGAAGCCCACAGAGTCCCTCCACCTCCACACCAGGCCCGCTCTCCAGTTTTATCCCCGACCTGATGCTGCGAGAAGCACAGAATAAACTTTTTGCCACTCTCTGCGGCCTGAGCGTGTTGGTTTGAGGGCCCTCTCAGTCCTGCCCCATGCATGAAGGCGGAAAGTAGGGCAGCCACACATCCTTGAGGACTACGAAGTGGCTTTGCGGATGGGCTTCTCAACTGTGGGAATATTGATGCTTTGGGCTGGATAATTCTTCATTGTGGGGACCGTCCTGTGCTTTGTAGGATTTTCGCAGCATCCCTGGCTACCACTCACTAGATGCTGATAGCACAGGCATGAAATCAAAAATATCTCCAAACCTTGCCAAAAGTCCCTTGGGAGACACAGTCCCTCCCGATTGAGAACCACTGGGCCTGGGGAAGCCTGACAGCCCTTGGGTCCCAGATGGTGCAGGAGCCACCCTCCCGGATTCCGCTCAGAAAATATTCAAGCTGCGGAGCCTTCGGCAGGCGGGGCTTATGCAAATGACCGGCAGGTTTGGCCGCGAGGCGGGCGGCTCTATGCAGATGAGGAGGCGGTGCCTGCATGCTGATGAGTTGGGCCCGCTGCCGACGCGGCTGGGAGCCCAGCGGGTCCCGCAGCGGTTCGCGCTGAAGTGGCATCTTTCTCCCGCCCCACTTCCCCCTGGGTCCTTATCCTCCGAGATCTTTACCTCATCCTCGACCTTTACCCTCATCCATTTCCCCCTCCTACTCCTTGCACCTGTGTCCCGCGTAACTGAATACCTCCACTCCTGGCGCCCCCCGCGTTTCTTCCCTCCCGCCGCAAACCTCGCGACCTCCAGCAGCCCGCCCCCGCGGGCCGATCCTGCCTGGCGCCTCCCGCCGCAGCCTCCTCAGCCTTCCCTCTCTGCCGGGGCTCACCCCACTACGCCCCCGGTGGTCCGCCCTCGGGCTTCCCTGCTCCCCCGTCCCGTCCCCTCGGAGCCCCCTCCCCCGCCCCGGTCAGCCGGCATGCAGGTGTCAATCGCGTGTACCGAGCAGAACCTTCGCAGCCGGAGCAGTGAGGACCGTCTGTGTGGACCCCGGCCAGGCCCCGGGGGCGGTAATGGCGGGCCGACCGGCGCGGGGCACGGGAATCCTCCGGGGGGTGGAGGGTCTGGCCCCAAGGCCCGAGCTGCACTGGTTCCCCGACCCCCAGCGCCCGCTGGGGCCCTCCGAGAGAGCACCGGCCGAGGCACTGGCATGAAATACAGGTATGGGGGTGGCCGGGCAGCCCACCCCTTCCACTTTCCTTTCGGGACCCCTGAGGCTTCTTGAGATGGCCGCCAAGACCCCTTCAAACTTCTCTAAGTAGGTCCCCCTTCTTTCCTTCTCTTCTTCCCGTCTCTGGCACTCCCTCACTTTGTCCCTCTCTTGGTCTCTGTCGATACCCCTGACTACCAGAGAATCAAGTTTACCAAGGTTGACTGGGTCCTGTCAGACCCAGGGAATGCCCCTGAGCTTCCCTCCTTACCCCTGGGAAGGTCAGGGATGCACGGATCTCCATGCTACACGGATCTCCAGGCTGTGCCCCCTCCAGTGGAATGTCCTTGGGTCCGTGTCCTGGGGAGTGGAGGGAGGGAATCGGCTTCTCACTCTGGCCTGCTCGGGGGTGCCTGACCCAAATACTGCCCCCACCTGCCCCAAAGGCTAGGTCTCCTGTGACCTTTCTTGGGCGCAAGGGGAGTAGGGCCTGTGGGAAGGATGGACCACATTTTTCATCTCCATGCTGAGGGACAGGGTCTGGGTAGACTGAAATGTAACTGACTTTATCTCAGAGGACTGCCAGACCAGAGGCTCAGAACTTGAAGTGGGGGGTAGGGGAGGGGCTCCTGCTGGGGAGTGAGCTGAGGTCACTGATCTGACCTGCTTTGTCGCCTGAAGAGTCTGATCCCCTCTATATGGTGGCCCTGATTGGAAAGCTGAGCTGACACCTGGGTTGGGGGCTCTGGGAGGATGCGGGGCTCACTGGTTCAGAGACAGTCTTCACAAGCCAATAGGAACAGAGGGAGTGGAGAGGGAGAACCAAGCTTTTCTGTCTTACTCTCCCCCCTCCCCCCAGGTCCTCAATCTGCCTTTCCTCCAGGCCCATCTGCCTAGCCTAGCCAGGGACCCCTGCCTGCCTGAATGCCTGAACTTGACTCAGTTTACCTCTTCCAACCTGGCGTCTGCCATTTGGCACAGCACTCTGCCTGAGGGCCTGGTCTCACAAACTCGCCACAATCAAACACCACAATCAAACAGAATTCCTCCCAGCCCCTCACTGCACACATCCCAGAGATGACTCAAACACAGACAAGAAGGACAAACCTGACAGCACATCTTCAATGTGATAAGAGAGAATGGAGACTCTGGACAGTGGCTCCAGAGGAACAGTCACTTATGGTTCACTTGTCCTTTTGACAAAATTCCTAGGACCTCTGCTCTGGAGATAGCACTTGCCCAATCCTATAGGCCCACTGGGTCGAGTTTATTTGCACTGAGACACCTAAGGGCTTCTCAGTCTGGAAGGAGAGGAGCTGGGGGCTGATAATCTAGGTCCATAATGGAGGCTCCACCCCTTCCCACTGCTTCTGTATCTTGCAGGAACTTGGGGAAGTCTGGTCTTCGGGTATCCTGTCTCGGCCTAGGTGAGTTAGAATAGGGATTAAGGAAAGGGGGGTATTCTTTCATGGTCTGCCCCCTGCAGTTCTCATGTGCCTGGCTTCTCTCTTTCAGGTACCTGGCTCACATTTGGTTCTCAGATCTCAGATGAGGTATAAGTTATGGGACATAGAATCAGGGTGGTGAGGGTGAGGGAACCTGAAAAAAGAGAAATTAACCTGGATAGGGGTTTGGACAACAAGCACAGGGAATGAGGGATCTGAGGCTGGAGGATGGGGAGAGGGGAGAGACTAGAGAACCCAGGGCTGAGATGTGATGGGTTAGAGTGCAGTGAGGGAGGTAACTGAGGAGCAGTAGTTGATCTTCACCTCTTTCACCTCCCTAGACAGCGGAGGATGTGCTGACCGTAGCCTATGAGCATGGTGTAAACCTGTTTGACACCGCCGAAGTCTACGCAGCAGGAAAGTAAGGACTGGGGTGAAAGAGCTAAGCTCCATTTGGAAGGCTGAGAGGACCCCAGGGATTATCTTCTCGTTTTCCCTCTAAAGAACCCTGGGACTTCTGAGAACGTGAAGTTCCAACCCTTTGGCGGAGGGACCCTAAAGCATTGTAGGTGTTACAGTCGCAACATCAGTCCCCCTCTGGCTTAGAAGTTAATGGGCATGCTGTGTAGTTACATTAAATAAAGCCAACAAATATATCTGAGGCCTTAGTTATGTGCAACTACATGAGGATTACGAAGATGAATTTTCAAACACATCATGCTGTATCACACATTGATAGCTTCACACTAGGAGCAGGGAAAACCTAGGATGACCTACCCTGCCTCTGCCCCATCGAGCAAACACTTCTGCTCATCTTCAACACTTGACCCAAGTGTCCGCTCCTTCAAGAAGTCTTTGCCCAGCTCCCAGAGTTGGTCACCCCCCTCCCCCACCATGAGCTCCTAAAGCACTGTGGACTGCCTTCTGACACACAATTCATGGTTTATGCAGCTATATTAGCTGCTCAAGTCAGAGGCCTCCTCCCATGGAACTTGTCTCACTCTTCTCCAAGTACCCACACAGAGCCAAGCACAGAGCAGGTGCTGCTTCTAGGAAGAATCAACGTGTCTCCAAAAGTGCACACAGGCTAAGTGGTTAAAGAAACAAAAATGGGCGATAAGAAGGATTAAACAACGGTAAAACATTTCAGTAACAGTCCACCATGACACAAGTAAGACTTGTCACAAGTGAGCTCATAATTTTTTGCTAAATTATGTAGCCAATTCTATGGAAGCTGACAAGAAGGCTGGACCATAGACTGTGGCACTCAGAGAACACATTATGGATGAGGCAGAATTTGAGCTGAGCTTTGGAGGACGGGTGGGATTTTGCAGAGGCTCAAAGAAGGGGGAGGGCAACCCAGATAGTTGAAGCTAGACAAGGCAGCATCCTTCCTGGCTCCACCATAGTTGGCCTCTTTCCGCTCATCCTATTCTATCTTTTTGGCACCCACAGCAGGGCTTGGTACATAGTTAATGCACAACAGATATTTGTTGAATACGTGATGAAAACTAGACAACTACACCCCTAGTTCCAGGAGTCCTCTTATTTTGTCCAGGATGGGGCTGTGAGCTGAAATGGACTCCTGGTTTATATCCTACCTTGCAAGAGATGAAAAGGTGGGGAGGAGAGGAAGGGATTGATTGGCTTGGGAGGGATCAGTGGCTCTGCCTTATGTTTCTTTTAGGGCTGAAAGAACCCTAGGCAACATCCTCAAGAGCAAAGGTTGGAGGTGAGACTGTTTTGGGGGTTGCTGGGGATGTGATCACCCAAAAATCCTTTTCTTGCTGGTTCTCCCATTTCTATTCTTCCAGGAGATCAAGCTATGTCATCACTACCAAGATTTTTTGGGGAGGACAGTAAGTGACTGCCCCACTGCGATTGTGGAGAAGGCCTACAAAGAATGTGTGAAGGTGTATGGGGTGGGGGTGGGGACAGCTATCCTCCACCAGGTCCGCACCCTACCTGTGAAGACTCATGCAATCCCATTTCCTTATGGCTCCAAGCCAGCCCTGGTCCCCTATCTTTGTCACGTCTCATCTTTGACTTACCTTTTCCTACAGGGCGGAAACCGAGCGAGGTTTAAGCCGAAAGCACATCATTGAGGGTGAGAGTTAGGGGCTGGGAACCCAAAGTGAGGGGATATGGAAGCCAGCGGAGTAGGGAACATTCTCTGAACTTCTAGAGGCTTTGAATAGGGATTTAGGTAGCCATGGTAAGGGGGCAAGGTTTGAATTCTTTTTTTTTTTTTTTTTTTTTTTGAGATGGAGTTTCGCTCTTGTTGTCCAGGCTGGAGTGTAATGGCGCGATCTCGTCTCACTGCAACCTCCTCTTCCCGGGTTCAAGGGATTCTCCTGCCTCAGCATCTCAAGTAGCTGGGATTACAGGCATGCGCCACCATGCCTGGCTAATTTTTTGTATTTTTAGTAGAAACAGGGTTTCACCGCATTAGCCAGGCTGGTCTCGAACTCCTGACCTCAGGTGATCTGCCCACCTTGGCCGCCCAAAGTGCTGGGATTACAGGCGTGAGCCACCGTGCCTGGTGGCCTGAATTCTTTTTTTTTTTGAGACAGAGTCTCACTCTGTCGCCCAGACTGGAGTGCAGTGGCGCGATCTTGGCTCACTGCAAGCTCCGCCTCCCGGGTTCACGCCATTCTCCTGCCTCAGCCTCCCAAGTAGCTGGGACTACAGGCGCCCGCCACCTCGCCCGGCTAGTTTTTTTTTTTTTTTGTATGTTTTTTTAGTAGAGACAGGGTTTCACCGTGTTAGCCAGGATGGTCTCGATCTCCTGACCTCGTGATCTGCCCATCTCGGCCTCCCAAAGTGCTGGGATTATAGGCTTGAGCCACCGTGCCCGCCCAAGGTGGGCTGAATTCTTAGTACACTGAAGCTGAGGTGCTTATCTTCTTCTCCTTACCCCACCTCCAGGCTTGCGAGGATCCCTGGAACGCCTCCAGCTGGGATATGTGGACATTGTCTTTGCCAATCGCTCAGACCCCAACTGTCCTATGGAGGGTAAAAGCAGCACCCCCAACCCTTACAGTCCTTCAAAACTGAGCACTTCCTTGCTGGGTACGGTGGCTCATTCCTGTAATCCCAGGACGTTGGGAGGCCAAGGCAGGAGGATCACTTGGGGCCTGGAGTTCAAGAATAGCCTGGGCAACATAGCAAGACCCTGTCTGTACAAAAAATGTTTTAAAATTAGCGGGCTGTGGTGGTGTGTGCCTTGTACTCCCAGCTATTCAGGAAGCTGAGGCAGGAGGATCATTCAAGCCCAGGAGTTTGATGCCACAGTGAGCTATGATTGCACCACTGCACTACATCCTGAGTGACAGAGCGAGACCCTGCCTCAAAAAATCTAAAATACAAAACCTGAGCACTTCCTCAAACCCTCAGCAGGAAGCCAGCCCCTGCTCACAAGGCCTCCCAAACTCCACAGTGGAGGCTGAGACTCCAGGATGTGGACAGAAAGGGAGGCAGAGAATAGACATTAACTTTCATGACTCCATAGAGATGCCGGGGCCTTGGTGGGGCAGGTGGAGGTCTGCAAATCTGGAGTCCTAGATTCCAGGAGTCTGACAGTAAGGCTTTCCCTCTCCTGTGTGCCTAGAGATTGTGCGAGCCATGACCTATGTCATTAACCAGGGCCTGGCCCTATACTGGGGAACGTCCCGATGGGGGGCTGCAGAAATCATGGTGAGTGTGTGACCCCACTTTGCCCCTGTCCCACAATTGGTTCCCACTTTTCACGTGGTTACTCCAAAGCCCACTGCACTGGGGCAGAAGGCAGAGAAGAAAATTGAATTAGTGCTCTGACCCCTATCTTTTCCCCAACCCCAACACAGGAGGCCTACTCCATGGCCAGACAGTTCAATCTGATTCCTCCAGTGTGTGAACAAGCGGAGCACCATCTGTTTCAGAGGGAGAAGGTGGAGATGCAGCTGCCAGAGCTCTACCACAAGATTGGTTTGCAGCCCTCATCCCTGCCTTTACCTTAGCCTCATCCATGGCTAGGTCCTCTTCCTGACACCCAGTGTTCTTTCCTTAGGAGTTGGATCAGTCACTTGGTACCCTCTACCCTGTGGTCTCATTACTAGCAAGTATGATGGGCGAGTCCCAGATACCTGCAGGGCCTCCATCAAGGTGAGATCTGGGGGCTCCAGATGGCAGGGCTGGGCTGTGAGCTGCTCTGGGGGGAGTTACGGGGGGCTGCTGTGTGGGTGTGGTGGTGGTGATGGCAGGGTCTTCTGCTGATTCTCCTTGGCCTCCAGGGCTACCAGTGGCTGAAGGACAAAGTGCAGAGTGAAGATGGCAAGAAGCAACAAGCCAAAGTCATGGACCTTCTCCCCGTCGCTCACCAGCTGGGGTGCACAGTGGCCCAGCTTGCTATCGGTGAGACCCTGCACCCTGCAGGGGCCCTGTCTCCTCCTGACATGCTCCCAAGCCCATCCTAAAGCTGGTTTGTCCCTAGGGAGGACCCTTGTCTTCAGAGACACTTCTGAAATCTATGTGGTCACTGTGCCCCATCAGTTCTCTTTTTTTCCTCCTCTGGCCCCAGCTTGGTGTCTCCGCAGTGAGGGTGTCAGCTCTGTCTTGCTGGGGGTGTCGAGTGCGGAGCAGTTGATGGAACACCTGGGCGCGCTGCAGGTGAGCCGGGGACTTTGAGACAGAGCCTATCTGTCCCCTTCCCCAGGAGTCAAGGCCACGCTCTCCAACCCAGGATGGCCCTATAAGGTCACCCACTACAAAGTCCTGACTTTGCAGGTGTGAGGTCCCAGAGCTGGAAACCGAGGCACTGGTACAACTGCGGCTCTTGCCTTGCCACTTGATCCCACTGTGGTGCTTCCCCCGTACTGGAACCCCATGCCCTGTCTCAGTGACCCAGCATGGCCTGCCGTTGCCACCACCCCATTCTCCTCCAGGTGCTGAGCCAGCTGACCCCACAGACGGTGATGGAAATAGACGGGCTCCTGGGAAACAAGCCGCATTCCAAGAAGTAGTCGGTCGCGGGCGCAGCGACCCAAGCCCGTGCCGCTGCACCCGCCCAAGACCCGCTTCCCGCAGCCGCCTCTCCCGCTCCGGATCCCTCCACGTAGCGGCCGGAGCCAGGGTAGCCCCGCCCACCAACGAGTCCCGGCTTCGAGTAGTGATACGCATGAACAAAGCCATATCCTTTTGCAGTGGGGTCGAGAGAGAAAGTAGTACGCCCGCCCCCTGCTGAGTCCTTCTAGGCCCTTTTGCAAATACCGGGCATGAACTACTCGCCGTCGGCTCTCTGCCACTTGGTCTCGCCCCCTACTCTCCTCCCCTTATTCCTGAGGCCTAGAAAAGAAAACAAAAACAAAAACCCACCACATACAAGAAACATGCAGAGTACCTCAAAAGCGGCCCTTGAAATGTCATCAAAAGGTAGTAACCTAGTGAGTGAGTTGTGACGTCATCTGGAACACAGGAAACGGGGCTCGTAGGGTATTCGGTACGAAGGAAGCCAGGCTGGTCCTGGCGGGAAGTAAATGATAATCTTTGGGAAACCAGGACCCTGCCTCCCAGCCTAGAGGTGGAGGAGGGTGGTCGGCGTGGGGCCTACAGTGGCACAGCACTGACAAAAGTAGAGGGAAATTTAATAGCACATCTACACTGCAGTCTGGTGAAAGTGGCCGGGGTGGCCCTTGGAAAACAGTTGGGCTGTTCTTTGCAGGAATTCGTGATAGCCTCTCTGTCACGGGCAGAGACCAGGGGCTGACATAAAAGGTCTGGGTATAGACTTTTGAGCCTTGAGCAGGGCCTCCTACCTGGCAGTGGAGAACTGCAGTCTTCCTCCTGGCAATAACCCTAAAGCAATAATGATGGCCCCTCCTCTGTAAGACTTCCCAGGGAACTGTAAATAAACCTCAGCTTGATCCTCACAGTGTCTAAAGTTGCAGGGGCTTGGGAGGTTAGGGTCACAGTCTCATCTGCCTGGCCCTCTCGCCCCCTAACATTAGAAAGCTCCCAGCATTAGCTTTCTCTCCATTGCTCATTCCAGGCATCAGGCTCCTAGTCACTGTTCTCATTAAGGACCAAGACACCAGATACCCCAGGCCCCAGTTTTCTTCCTTCAGTTACCACATTCCTTAGAACCCAGAAATCTGGCTTCATAATTTTGTTCCTCCTCTTTCTATGAAAGACCTAGCTATCTGCCCTTATTTGTTTGTATTTAAAGTAATATTAGCCATACTCCTTCCTTGTACTTCTCATTTCTCTCTCGCCGGATACCCACACATATGCCAAGGAACTTGTGGCTGAGTGGGAGATGCTGTTCTGAGGTTGAAGCTTTGTGATTTGATGGAGAGGTAAAGTGAAGAGTGGTCTGAGGTTGAGGGAATACAGAGAGAAGGAAAGATGTTATCATTTTACTGGGACAGAACTGGGTGGAAAGTTAAAACCTTAAAGATCACAAGGCAGAGGAGGATGAGCTCTACGTTCCTTAAATACAACCTGCCCATCTCCCTTCTACCCATCCTCATCCTTCCTTGATCCAAAAGCTGGGCAAGCAGAGTTAAACCAATTTCCAAAAGAGAAAAGTCAGCAGCATGCCATTTACTGGATTAGCAGCCAACCGAGTCAACTAATTAATACGTACTTCCACCCCATTATCTCCCACTCATTTTGCAAGACTGTGGAGGAAACAAGTAAGTAAAATATATGACTAAACTATGATTAGTTATTCTGTAACAAACATATGAGAATTTATCAATCCCAAATAGGATTCTCCTTAGTTAGTTATCCTAGAGGGTTATGCACTTATTTTAATGAACCCTGTCCCATTGCTCAAAATATTAAAAACAAGCAAACAAACACTACTCCTCCTATAATTACCTTCAGAGATGGTTTGGAAACCCTTTGATTTAAAAAAAAAAAAAAACAAAACCCTTCTTTTATTGTCACACCTCTTTTGTGTATAGACATTTGCCATATTTATCACTCACCTCATTCATTAATTTAGCAAGTATTTGTCTATTGAGTCCTATTATGGTGTGGCACAGGGATACAAAGGTGAACAAAACCAGACTCAGAACCTTCATATATCTTGCTGAGGAGAGAGACAATCACAGAACCATTAAATAAATACAAACTTCCTGTCCAAAGTCCAGAGGAAAGCACATGGTGTTACCGAGTCTGTAGTGGTTATTTGACATGGTGAGGTTAACACCAAGAGCTAAAGGATGAATAGGTGTTAATAAGGGTTAAGCAAGAGGGTTAAGAGCATATGCTAAGGCCTGTGGCAGAAAAGAACATACAAGCCAAAAGTACCCAAAGCCAGAGTGTCTAGAGAGGAGCAGAACAGAAAGTGAGACATGGGTAATGGTTGGGCACAGTGGCTCACGCCTGTAATCCCAGTACTTTGGGAGGCTGAGGCTGGTGGGTCACTTGAGGTCAGGAGTTTGAGACCAGCCTGGCCAACATGGGGAAAACCTGTCTCTACTAAAAATACACACACACAAAAAAAAAGCCACCTGTAGTCCCAGCTACTTGGAAAGCTGAGGCAGGAGAATCGCTTGAACCCAGGAGGCAGAGGTTGCAGTGAGCTGAGATCGTGCCACTGCACTCCAGCCTGGGCGACAGAGCAAGACTCAGGAAGGAAGGAAGAAAGGAAGGGAGGGACGGAGGGAGGGTGGAAGAGAAAACAGGCGGGCATGGGTAAGTTTGGAGCACACAGGGACTTACAGGGCACCTTACAATGTTATATTTATCTAGGCCAGGCGCAGTGGCTCACACCTGTAATCCCAGCACTTTGGGAGGCTGAGGCAGGTGGATCACTTGAGCCCAGGGGTTTGAGACCAGCCTGGGCAACGTGGGGAGACCCCATCTCTACAAACATACAAGAATTAGCTGGGCATGGTAGCTCGTACCTGTGTAGTCCCAGCTACTCGGAGCCTTAGGTGGGTAGGTGGCTTGCGTCTGGAAGATTGAGGCTGTAGTGAGCCAAGATTATGCCATTATGCTCCAGCCTGATGGTCAGAGCAAGATCCTGTCTCAAAAAATATTATATTTATCATACTGGGAATAAAACAGTAGGAAGCCCTCTCTATCAGTTATCTGTGACACACAACAAATCACTACCAACATTAATGGCCTGAGATAACTTTTTATTTATTTTAATTTTATTTTATTTTGAGATGGAGTCTCTCTATGTCACTCAGGCTGGAGTACAGTGGTGCGATCTTGGCTCACTGCAACCTCCACCTCCCGGGTTCAAGCGATTCTCCTGCCTCAGCCTCCTGAGTAGCTGGGACTACAGGCAAGTGCCACCACACTGAGCTGATTTTTTGTATTTTTAGTAGACAGGGTTTCACTATCTTGGCCAGGCTGGTCTTGAACTCCTGATCTGGTGATCCACCCGCCTCAGCCTCCCAAAGTGCTGGGATTACAGGCATGAGCCACCATGCCCGGCCACTATTTATCTATTTATTTATTTAGAGATGGAGTCTTGCTCTGTTGCCAGACTGGAGTGCAGTGGCGCGATCTTGGCTCATTGCAACCTCCGACTCCCTGGTTCAAGCGATTCTCCCGCCTCTGCCTCCCCAGCAGCTGGCATTACAGGCACGTGCCACCATGCCCAGCTAACTTTTATATTTTTAGTAGAGACGGGGTTTCACCATGTTGTCCAGGAGGGTCTCGATTTCCTGATCTCATGATCCGCCCGCCTCGGCCTCCTAAAGTGCTGGGATTACAGGCATGAGCCACCGTGCCCAGCCACTTTTTATTTATTTTTAAGCGGTGGGGTCTCGCTCTGTCACCCAGGCTGGAGGGCACTGATATGATCACGGCTCAGTGCAGCTTCGAAGTCCTGAGGCTCAAGTGATTCTCCCACCTCAGCCTACTGAGTAGCTGGAACGACGTGCACCACTGTGCCCTTTTCTTTTCTTTTCTTTTTTTTTTTTTTTTTGAGACGGAGTCTGTCTGGCTCTGTCACCCAGGCTGGAGTGCAGTGGCCAGATCTCAGCTCACTGCAAGCTCCGCCTCCCGGGTTCACGCCATTCTCCTGCCTCAGCCTCCCGAGTAGCTGGGACTACAGGTGCCCGCCACCTCGCCTGGCTAGTTTTTTGTATTTTTTAGTAGAGACGGGGTTTCACCGTGATAGCCAGGATGGTCTCGATCTCCTGACCTCGTGATCCGCCCGTCTCGGCCTCCCAAAGTGCTGGGATTACAGGCTTGAGCCACCGTGCCCGGCCTCTTTTCTTTTTTTGTAAAGACAGGGTCTCACCACGATGCTCAGGCTGATCTCAAACTCCCGAGCTCAAGTGATCCTTCCATCTTGGTCTCCCAAAGTGCTAGGATTACAAGTGTGAGCCACCACACTCAGGAGAAATAACTTTTAAAAACTGTTCTTTTTCACGATTCTGTGGGCTGGCTAGGAGTTCCTTTGCTGTTTTCACCTAGGTTCACTCATGTCTCTGCACTCAAACAGCAGGTCAGCTGAGCAGGAAAATGGAAAATGGCCTCACCAGCATGTTTGGCTGTTGGCTGGCGCTCCTCCGTGTGGCCTCTTCCTTACATGGTGGTCTCAGGGAGTGTTCCAAGGGGACAAAGGCAGAAGCTACAAGGCCTCTGACAGACTAGGTTCCAGAACTCACACATCGCTTCTGCCACACCTATTGGTCAAAGCTAGTTACAAGACCAGCCCAGATTCAAGGGATAGAGAAAGAGACCCCAATTCTTGATGTGAGAAGTACCAAAGTCACACTGCAAAGGAATTTGGGGCCACCATTAGTCTACCACCACATTAAAAGTTGTTTTTTGTTTTTTTTTTTTGAGACAGAGTCTTGCCCTGTTGCCCAGGCTGGAGTACACTGGTGCAATCTTGGCTCACTGCAACCTCCACCTCCTGGGTTCAAGCGATTCTCCTGCCTCAGCCTCCCAAGTAACTGGGACTACAGGTGCACGCCATCATGCCCGGGTAATTTTTTGGATTTTTAGTAAAGACTGGGTTTCACCATGTTGCTCAAGCTGGTCGCAAACTCCTAAACTCAAGCAATCCGCTAGTCTCGGACTCCCAAAGTGCTGGGATTACAGGTGTGAGTCACTGCATTCAGCCCATCATATATTTATTAACCATAGATACCTACCAGTCCCCCCTCCCCCGACCTTTTTTTTTTTTTTTGGAGACCGAGTCTCACTCTGTTGCCCAGACTGGAGTGCAGTGGCGTGATCTCCGCTCACTGCAACTTCCACCTGCCGGGTTCAAGCAATTCTCATGCCTCAGCCTCCCGAATAGCTGGGACTACAGGTGTGAGCCACCACGCCTGTCTAATTTTTGTATTTTTAGTAGAGACGGGGTTTCACCATGTTGGCCAGGCTGGTCTTGAACTCCTGACCTCAAGTAATCCACCCGCCTTGGCCTCCCAAAATGCCGGGATTACAGGCAAGAGCCACCATGCCCGGCCCTACCAGTTCCTTTTTAAGACCAAAAAGTTTTGAATTGTGACAGCATCACTGTAATAAGTAGACAGCTTCTCCCATGATTACAGACAATACCATTCAAAAGTTCTGAAATGTTTGCTTAAAAACAATGGTATACCTCCTCAAAAGAGATTACCCTCTAGGTTTTAACAATGAAGGTTAAAAAACCAGCTCTGCATTGCCTGTGATAGCTGGTAAATGCCATGGGTGTGGAGAACCCCATCTTGCACATATTGGTCAAGAGGGATGTGTGTTGAAAATGTTGGGTACTGGCTGGGCATGGTGGCTCACGGCTGTAATCCCAGCACTTTGGGAGGCTGAGGCGGGCGGATCACCAGGTCAGGAGATCAAGACCATCCTGGCTAACACAGCGAAACCCCATTTCTCCTAAAAGTACAAAAAATTAGCTGGGCGTGGTGGCGGGTGCCTGTAGTCCCAGCTACTTGGGAGGTTGAGGCAGGAGAATGGCATGAATCCAGGAGGCGGAGCTTGCAGTGAGCCGAGATGGTGCCACTGCACTTCAGCCTGGGCGACAGAGCAAGAGACTGTCTCAAAAAAAAAGAAAATGTTGGGTACTGAGAAATTAAGGTGAATTCAGTATAGGCTGGGGGCACAGGATAAGAATAGTAGCTAATATAGTACTTACCTGGTGTTTTACTGTGTACTGGACACTGTTTGAAGCACCTTACACATATAACCTCGTTCAGTCCTCATTATCCACATTTTTTTTATAGGAAACCAAGGCCCACATAAATTAACTTGCTCAAAGTGTCACAACTAGTAAGAGGTGGAAGCTAGGATCTGAACTCAAGCCAGCTGGCTCTAGACTGTGTTATTACCCTCCACAACAGAACCTGGGCTGCAGGTCCAGGAGAGGAGGGTGAGAAGGCAGCTGTGTGTGGGTGTGGCACCATGAGGGGAATGTGGGTTGTGAGTACCATGTCCTGTTTACCAGTGGGAGAAGTCAGACCCCTGAGTCAGAACTTATGCTGGGGAGCTTTACTGGGGCCATCACGATGTGTGGGTGTCCAGGCCTCCGGAAGGAAAGGATTCCCAGCATTCCTAAAGCCATGGTCCTGGAATCTAGGCCCCTCCTTAGGCTGAGATACCAGCTGAGAGTTAAGCAGTTTGGGGAGAACGAAGTTTAGGAAGCCAGCCTTACAAGCAACACCGAGAGGTCATCTATAATGAGAATTGAGGGCAAAATCGAGTCAAAGGACCCGGGACCAAAGGTTGGGCAGAATGGGCAGTGTTTGGAAACTGAGTGGGATTGTGAAACTCACTGCGAGCAACTGAATAGGCCGAGGGGGCTTTAGAGACCTGTGCCAATGATTGACGGCTGAGGCGCAGGGAGGGACCCGGGGATTTGCACATGGTAGAATTAAGGAGCGCTGGCGTTGCGTTGGGGGAAGAAGGAAAGCCCCACCCCGCTCCCCGGCAGTGGGGAGGAAGGGAGGAATGGGTGCCTCGGCCCCCAGGGCTCCGGTCCTGGCACGGCCTGGGCCGCCTCCCCGACTCCATCATCGCTGTCATGCCCGGCCTCAAGCCTCCACCGCCCCCACACGTGCCGCCACGGGGAGCGGCCCGATCAAGGCGTGACGCTTCGAAGGGTGGGGCCTCACTTATTCCCCTATTTAAAGGGGAAAGAGGCCGCGGCGCCGGCCCCAGGACCCGACCCGGGCCTCAGAAGAGTCAGTTCGTTCTGTTCACCGAGCCGGCCGCGTTAGCGACGCCCTCGAGTTCGCGGCGGGCACGATGCAGCTCTTGGTGAGGGTGCCCTCTCTTCCGGAGCGGGGCGAGCTGGACTGCAACATCTGCTACCGTCCTTTCAACCTCGGGGGCCGCGCGCCCCGCCGCCTGCCCGGGACGGCGCGCGCCCGCTGCGGCCACACGCTCTGCACCGCCTGCCTCCGCGAGCTGGCAGCGCGCGGGGACGGCAGCGGGACGGCCGCGCGCGTGGTGCGCCTGCGCCGCGTGGTCACGTGCCCCTTCTGCCGCGCGCCCTCGCCGCTCCCGCGCGGCGGCGTCACGGAGATAGCTCTTGACTCGGACTTGTGGTCGCGATTGGAGGAAAAAGCGCGGGCTAAGTGCGAACGAGATGAGGCGGGGAACCCGGCCGAGGAAAGCAGCCACGCTGACGGAGAGGCCGAGGAGGAAGGGGAGAGCGAGAAGGGGGCGGGGCCTAGGAGCGCTGGGTGGCGCGCGTTCCGGCGGCTCTGGAACAGGGTCCTGGCGCCCGCGCGGCGCTGGCGGCGTCCGCTGCCTAGCAACGGTGAGGTGCTGCCAGGGGAGGATGCAGGGGAGAGAGCGCCGAGGAACACGGAGGTTGGTTGGCTTCCTCCTGCTGCCGCTAACCCTTCTTCTTTCCCCCAGTGCTCTACTGTCCGGAGATCAAGGACATTGCCCACCTGACCCGTTGAACGTTGTAACCGAGGAACTCGGAAGCCACAGCCGAAGGAAGGTGGGAGCTGCAGCCTCGCGGGGGCTGATATCAAGACTACTGTGTCTCAGATCCCAGGATTGACATGTGATAAGAGAGATGAGCCGAGGGCAGGAGGGAACGCCCTGGGAGGTGTTGATGATGAGTTGGGGAGGCTCCTAGACGAACTCGCCCCCATCTACTGACTGTGCCAGTCTTACATTTTCAGGATGGAGTGGCCAAGGGATGATATAAACAAAGCCTACGTTACTGTGGGAAGAAGACAGACTGTTTTCTTAGCTGGGACTTTGGCTTTTGTCCAGGGTGGCTCTGGTGTGTGGGAGCAACAGGTCCCGTTTTAGCAATTCTTTGTCAATGGTTTGAATTTTTTTTTTTTAAGATGGGATGGGAGAGAAGAGGCTAATTTTCGCGTCATGTTAATCTCACTTCTCTGGCATGTAAGGGTGCTGGTATGCCTGCTGTCTCTCCACTCCCAGTTCTGTGTTCCAAAAATTGAGATGGCTCCCTGCCTATCACTATGATGAGGAGCCTTGCTTCATTTCAGAATCTACCTTCAGCCTGCTAGGGCAGGTATCAGAAATTCCAAAGGGCATTTATATGAGGCACCTAATTAGAGCCTATCAAAGTAGGAAAGGAGAGCCATTTGAAAGGCATCATATTTCAAACTTTTGCTATTATCTGTGTTATCTTTACAGTCACAGGGAACACTGGCGCTACTGAAAAGATACTTATACAATTTTAAGTGTCTTTAAAATTTGTGTCCCATAATGGGACATCACCTATTGTATATATGCCATGTATTCTATTTTAGAATCCTGTAAGTATCTTATGACCATATAGTCATAGTCAAGGACCAGCAGCGTTGGTATACTGTCGATGGAAGCGCACAATCTCACTCCAGGATCCCACTCCAGACTTCCTGAATCAGACTCTGCAGGGTTGTTGTTTTTGTTTTTGTTTTTGAGACAGTCTCACTCTGTCGCCCAGGCTGGAGTGCAGTGGCGCAATCTCACCTTACTGCAGCCTCTACCTCCCAGATTCAAGCGATTCTCCTGCCTCACCTGCCGGAGTAGCTGGGTATTACAGGCTCCTGCCACCACAGCTGGCTAATTTTTGTAGTTTTAGTAGAGATGGGGTTTTGCCGTGTTGGTCAGGCTGGTCTCAAACTCCTGACCTCAGGTGATGCGCCCACCTCGGCCTCCCAAAGTGCTGGGATTATAGGAGTGAGTCACCGCGCCTGGCCAGACTCTGGCATTTTAACAATCCCAGGTGATTTGTGTGCATGTGAAAATGTAAGTATCATTGGTCTAGATCCTAGACTCTTTAAGATATCACCATCTGTAGGTAGAATATTTAAAACATAATAAGTATGACTGATAGATTATTTTATCCAAAGTTCTAAAGTAACATTCTATTGCTAAAGAAATCCTAACCTACTATATTACATTTTTCTCTTAAAAATGTGAACTTATTAAGTATTAACCTCAATTTTTAGGGGTCTCCAACCTTTTTAAAATATTTTTGATTGACAAATCATATACACTTATGGTTTATAAACCTCAATTTTTGTAACCCTATTTTGGCATTTTCCTGTCCTTACGTCTCAGCTTAAATGCTCCCTCTTCTGGGAGGCCGCCTTCTGCCTTCAGCATAGTAGAGCCTTTTTCCCACCCCTCTGTAACATAATGCCCTGTTTTATTTTTACTGCTTTTATTTTCATGCTTTGTGGGTGTCCTCACTGGAGTGTAAGCCCCATGGTAGGAAGGGCTGACCTGTGACTGTTTTATCTCCAGGGCCAACAGCAGTGTTACTGTATAATATGTACTCAATAAATATTTGTTGGCTTTATATCTTATTTTTTTAATATAATAGCCTTGTGAACTAAATGTCTGGCCTCTCTCAATCTCTGAGAATCTCTGTTTAGTGAGCAATAAACATCAAGGAAATGCCTAGCAGTTCAAATCTTTGGTAAGCTAGACAGATCTGACCCTCAACTCCTTTAAAAAAAAAAAAGTGTGCCTTTGCTTCATACTGGAACTGAACCTGTGGAGCTGTAGTGACCTCTACTGACTCTTAGGGGAACTAAAGTGCAACTTGAAGGTGGAAAGGATGATCAAAAGGATGGCTGGAAGGCAGTTTTGAATCTTGCTAGGCACTCCTCCCACTACATTTCTGTCCAGTAAGTCCCACTCTCTCTGAAGTCAACCTGAGGCCATGTAGTATCTGCTGCTCACCCTCCTTCTCTACACTGAGCCCATCACATAGTTGGAGCTGGAAGAACCTCAGTTTTAGTGAATAATCCAAGAGATAAAAATGAGGAAAAGGAAAAAGTCGTAAGATTTTTTTAAAAAAAGGCAGAAAGCAACAACTTTTCTTATCCCTCCCCCCAAAACTCCCCCCCCATAAAAAATAACAGAGCACACAGAAAGGAAAGTATAATTTATATGTACAACCAATAAACCTGATACAGAAGAGGGGATCAGGACAGACCAGGAGTGGGTGTGAAGAGAGACTGGGAAAGGGGCAGCAAAGAGGAAGTGGGGGGTTCGCCATGCAAACTGCCACTCTCCCTGGCCCCTCCTGGGAGGGGGGATGTGCCCACATTTCCCTTGCCTGCCCTCCACTACTTTGCTCTGGTCCCAGTGACAAGGTAGCTCCCAAGACCCTGACTAGGTCCCCTGCCTGACTTAACGCAAATTTAGTCTGTATCTAGGCCTTGAGGAGGGAGGGTAGTAGAAGTCTTCAGGAACCTAAGCCCCAGAGCTGGGGGCTTCCCCGCCACCACCGTCTGGCCCATTGTATTCTCTCCCACCCTTCTAGGTGACCTGGGTCCCTAGAACAGGTTGGGGAGCTCCTCTTTGGCTTGAGGGAGTATCACCCAACCATTACTCTTTGTAGGGGTGGTCCTTGGTCCCTAGGGAGGGGGGAACATTCCCAACACAAGATGCCGGTACACAGGAGGTAACTGAGCCAGTGAACGGCGCCTTTATTCTGAGGCTGAACAGCAATTGACTTCCTCCCTCATAACTGCTCCACCCTCCATGTGGGGAGAGGTAGGGAACGGTAACATGCAGCCACCCCTCCTCGTCCCTTCCTCCCTCCCAGGACTCATTTTCATCCCTCTCTAAAAGTCCCCCTCCTCTCTTCAAAGCTCTCTTCCCCGCAAAAGTTCCTAAAGGCCAGGCAAGGCTAATTCTCCACTTCTGCATGAGATGGAGCTGATTCTGCAGGGAAACAGCTGGGGAGGCTCCACCTCTTGCCTCCCCACAACCATTTACTGGAAAGTTGTGTATACTTGGCGGTGGGGGAGGAAGGTACTTGGAAGACCCTGCCAGCCGTCTCCCACCCAGACCTCTTCTCACCAGCACAGTCTTCAAGGCTTGGTGGGAAAGGCGCGTGGGAGTGGAGAAAGACAAAGGGCCCTTCTTGAAGAGAGGAGCTGCAGAGAGGGGCAAAGGGGTTCCTAGCCCAGTGATGGCCCAAGGGGTGGGGAAGGTGGAGGGCTGGCAGCAGGCCCCAGCGCTTGAGCTGGGGGTCGGCCTCGGGGACGGGGCCTGGGTGAAGGGCAGGCCTGGGATCCAGTCAGTCGTCTATACAGATCACCTCCCCGGCTCGGGGCTCCTTCCGATCCAGCCCGTCTGACACCAACGCCCCCACCATTTCCTTCTCCTTCTTCACCAGCACTGGAGGGCCGTTGGTGGCGGCTGTTTGGGAAAGTGGTAAGGGAAGATCAATTCCCACATCACTCCCAAACATCACTTCATGACAGTGGTGAATTCTCACTTCTAGGCCACCTCCTGCCACTTCCAGTTGCCCCAGGTAAGGGTGGGAAGACAAGGGCAAACCCCTTTCCCTGAGATTCCACTTTGTGTTACATGATTGAACACGTGTTCCCACTCTATACCCCTCGGGTTTCATATTCACTTTCCCTTGAAGGAACCTGGAGGGAGGTGGCTTGGGTAGAAGACACCAAGTCACAGATCTACTAAAACTCTGGTTTTTGATAAAGGAGATCAAAGAGGGGTTAAGAAAGGGATGGGGGGACAGCCTAGAACAACTCTATCCCATAAAACACCAGATACCACCAAGGAAATGAGATGGACTAGAGCAGTTAAAGGGCAGCTGAGCAGAAATAAAGTTTGGCAAAGGAGGAGTGTGAGTAGCAGGGGGTAGGAAAACACCAGCTGACCTGTGATGAAGGACCCTGCAGGCATCTGGCTGTAATTGGCGCCTGCGGCGGCCAGGGCCCCTACGGGTGCGGCGCTGAAGGCCGCCCCGTACCCCGGAGGTGTAGCGTAGGGACCCGGGGGGAAGGCCTGGAACAGAGAGTAAGCAGAAGTTGGAGTTAGTTCATAGTCTGTGAGAGGAAAGAAGCTGTAGGGGAGACATTAGGAGCCACACTCCACAGCTACTGAGGGTAGGATACACAGGCAGGCAGACTCACTCAAGGGTGACGACTGTGTTCTAGCAAGATGTTTTTCCATATTGTATAGGATTCTGATGGAAGTGTTTGTATGTGTGCAGGAGGAACCCCAACAGGGAAAACTGGAGCTAGGGGGAAAGAGGGTTACCGGTGTGGGGTGAGGCTCCGTGCCCTTGCTGGCCAGCCGGCTGAGGATGCTGCGCTCGGACATCTGAAGGCGGGCTGCGATGGGGGGTATTCGGGATAGCGTGGCTGGCAGGCGGGTCACGTCCGCCTTCATGTCGCTCAGCAACTCCTCCAGCTGGTTCAGAACTGGGGCCCGGGCCACAGAGAAAGAAGGGCAAGAGAAAGACAGGGAAATAGAGAGATGGAGCCAGGAAAAGAGAGGCATCAGACGGACAGATACAGGCAGAAAAAGAGCGAGAGAGGAGGACACAGATGTCAAAGAACCAGAGGTCAAGAAAGTAAAAGTAGACAAAAAACAGAAGCAACTCAGGGGAAAAGAAAAAGTGTTAGGAAAAGAGAGAGAACAGATCACCACAGAAGACAGATGGAGAGAAAGAAGAAAGAAAAAGGGAGCATGGAGGAAAGGAAGATGGGGGGACATTGGAAGACATGGGGGCGGGGAGTTGTCAGAACATCTCATACTGGAAGAGCAAGGTTTGGGGTTGGGGATGATGGGGAGGAAATAGTCAGGAGGCATGGGAGGTGGTAAGTGTCAAAGCTTTAAGGAATCAAGATTTTAATATGTAAGGGGAGAGGGAGGTTAGAAGGTCAGTATTACAGATTCAAGGAATTAGAACAGGGATCAAAGGGGCCAGGAGTCAGTGACTACATCAGGCAGGATTAGATGGTTAGAGGGCTTTGGATATAATCTCTATCATTGGCAAGGTAAGAGGCGGTAGGAGGAAAGGTCGAAGGTCAAAGGGAAGTTTCATGGAGTAGGGTCAGAGGGTTGGATGGGTGGTAGTTTCTGCCTCATGAGGTGAAACAGATGTGAGGGAATGTGATTTGTTTGACCAGAGCCAGGGATTTGTATGGTGCACACACAGTCCAAGGCCCCTAACTGGATGATGTCGGCAGTATGGCGGGGATGCGGCTCCACCGCCAGTGAAGAGGCCCCACTGTGTAGAGGGGACATGGAGGCTGGGGCAGGTCCCTCTATGGGGCATGGTTGTGAATGCTATCAGGTGTGGATGAGGGTTGGTTTGCACAAGTCCTAGAGGCTAAAATCCAAGGGGGTGCCAGGTCGGTAGGGGTGGGGTTAGAGGTCAGAGGGGGGTGGTTCAGAGGGTAGAGGGGTCAGGGGGTGGGAAGATTTTGAGGGGTGCGGGGTGAAGACTTACGCAGCGTTGTGGGCCCTCCCCCGCGCGGGGCCGCCGCGGCCCTTACCCTTGTGCAGGACGGCGTTGGCCGGCTTGTTCCCCGCCAGCGACTCCTTGGAGAGGTGCTGGTGGCTCTCGGCCAGGCACTCGGCCTCGGCGAAGCGGGCGTGGAGGGCCATGGCGGGGTGCGCCGGCTCCTGCGACAGGTTCAGGTAGGCCGCCCGCCGCAGCTGCTCCTCAATCACCAGCGCCTGCTCCAGGAGCTGAGGGCACAGGGTTGGGAGGTGAAGGCAGGGCTCTGCCAGCAGTGAGTGAGTGGCGGGTGGGGGGACTGGACATAGCAGGAGACCCACCCTGCCCTCACTGCTGGCCCAGAGCACTCCTAGCTCCAAACCAACTGCGAACCTAGCATCAACCCTGACCCAGACCACACTCCCAAGCACAAGGTTACACTTTGGTCTTGGCTCCAAGCATCACCTCAGCCCTGAAGGTGTTAACCTTCCCTAGGTTCCAACTAGATCTGGCCTCACTTCTGACCCAAGCCCGTCTAAAACCCGTTCCTGTCCTCCCTCATTCCCACCTTGAACCTCCGGGCCAGGAACTTATTTTTCATCTCCAGAAAGTTCCCCTTATTGGCTTCAGTTTTAAATGGCTCGTTGATAATGGCAAATTGAGCATCATTCTGGATGTCCTGCCACCGTGCATAGCCATGGCTACCAATGAAGGAAAGGGAACCATCAAGGAATTTAACAGGAATGGGCTTGGCTTTGAACACTTCTTCCTTTTGGCCTGACTCCCCAAAGTGTGGCAGTAGCCCTGTCCCTGGGTGTGAAATCATCATCCTTTTTTTTTTTTGCCAGCTTGAGAGAACCTTTTCCTTCTTGCACGTGTGTCAAAGGATACAGGACAATCCCAGCCAGAAGCCAGTAGTCGTGTCTTCTGTGCCAGATCTCATTGAGTTTGCCTGAGGAAATAGCTGCCCGTTCCTCATTCTGCCACAGTGTGTGAAGCTCTGCAAAGGCGGCAGCAGACAGAAGAGGCAACAAGCGTTTGCAGACTGCACTCAGTCCAACAGACAGGTACAGATGGGGAAACTGAATAATGAAAGGGAACTAAGGGCTCCTGAAGAGGAATGGGTAAAGGTTAGGTTAGGAGTTCGGAACAAACTCCGTTACTCCGTTCGAGTTAGAATTAAGAATAAAGGTGGGATTAGAGCCAGCTTTGGAGTTAAGAGGGATACTTAAGAAAGATTTAGAGCAAGGATCGGAGTCAGCATGCAACATACTTCATTGGAAGTTACTTGGAATTAAAGGTAGCAGGAAGCCTCAGGCAAAACGAGAAACCCCATGAGGATGAGCAGATCCCCTTGAGGAGCAGAAAGCAGCGAGAGTCTCCCCAACCTGTGAAGCCACCATCTGCGATATTGAACATGAACCGGGGCTTCTCTGTCTTTTCCTCTCGTCGCCCATTGGACCGTGGCTCATCTCGAGGCCCTGGTCGAAGCTCCCGGTCACCTTTTACATCTTCTGCTAGGACAGACAGGCCAAAGCTCACACCTCAGGACACCCTCCTCCCAGGTCCCAAGACTACTATCTGTACTGTGCTGTCCTGGCCTTTCAAACAGCTACCCGCCCAGGACCCAAGCATTTGGTTCCCCAGACTCCACCTCCCCTGATGCCCTCAGGGACCCAGGTGTCCGGTCCTTCCACCCATTACCTCTCTTGCCCAAATCCCCTGCTTCCCCCTCCGGCCTCTCCCTGTGTTCCTGTCCATCCATCGGCTTCTCCTCCCCCCTTTCTCCTGGCGTCGACTCTGTGGCTGTGGGAGGGGGTAGGGGATAGGAAGGGAGGATGTTACCCTCATCCTCTGACCCCAGAAGAGGGACATCCCAAATTCTAATCCCCCATCACTCCTAAGGCCATGCACCCACCTGACTTCTCTCTGTCCCCACGGTACCCAGGTTCAAGCTCCATCTCTCCAGGTACCCCTGGCACCTCATCCTCTAGAGGAATCTTCCTTGGCTCCAGCCGCTCCCCGAGTGATGGGGCTGGGCTGGGGGCATCAACCTGTAAGAGGACAATGGGGTCAGGATGAGCTGGAGGGCTCCCAGGCATCTGGCCTCCAAGCCCCCTCCCCTCCCACTCCACAGGGGAATCCAGGGAGCCACACACCTCTGTGTCCATCTTCTCCCCAATTCTGCTGTTCTTCTCTGGCTTCTCCTCCTGGTTTTCAGCTTCCTCCTTCTCAAGAGGAGTCCTTATGCCTTCTCCTTTCTCACTTGGAGCTGGAGTAGCTGCAGGGGAAGGCACAGTGATAAAGACAGAGGTTCTCTTGCCCTGACTCCTGGCTCCCTTTCTGTCTCTCCCACCATCCTGATTTCTGATTACCAGGTTTAGAGGTGCAGGGACTGTTGGTAGCAGAAGCCTCAGGAGTGGTGGGAGACGTTTTGGTAGGAGAGGAGGCTCTGGAGGAGCGCTTAGAGTCAGCGCTGGGGTCGGGCATCAGTTCCGGCATTGACCAACGCCCATTGATGTGCTCAAACTCCTGCACCTGGGGTGGGAAGGACAGGTGTCAGCTCCAGGCACTTACAGACATACAGACAGGAAACTCCAGTCTCCTCCGTCTCACACCAGCGCGAGCTTACAACTCAGGGACAGAGGCAGAGGAAGGACAGAGACTAGGCAGCCAGCTTGATTTTTTGGGTGAGAGGAAGACTGATACCTTCTTCTTGACGAGAGACATGACTCCAATGCGGGTCAACACCTGCTGGCGACTCAGTCCCTCCCGAGGGACCCCATCGGCAAAGGTTTCAGAGCCGTCTGCCCCAGGCTCACACAGATGGCGCATGAACAAAGATACATAGGCCCTAAGAAGCATGGGGTGGGAGGACGGTTAGGGAAGCCACAGAAGGGGTATAGGGCAGTGAGGAAGATGCAAAGATGACTGAGGACCCCCAAGTCCCCAAATCCCCAGATGCTCCAGGGCTCCTCCCCTGGGCCTCTCACTCTCACCATTACCAGCCCTCCAAGTCCTAACCGTGCCCCTGCGCCCCATCCCTGGCCTATCCCCTTGGCCTTGGTACTTAATTCCTGGGCCCCATCAGTCAGCTCTTCATCCTTTCCACCAGCTCCTCCTGCCAGGTGATTGTGGCCAAGTAAATGTGAGGCTAGGACAGCCCAGGAGAGGTTCCTTGCTTCAACACCTCTCCCCTGGGGAGAATGCCTGGCCCCTCTACTCTAGGCTCGGCTGAGGGGAGGTGGGGTGGGCTGAGACCACCCCCCAGGAAATCGAGCCAGGAAGCGTTGTATGGCAGGGAGGGTGACAATCAGTTGAGTAAGGTCACATCATATGGCGGCCCCAAGGAAGAATGGAACACCCAAAGCTCTTACCCTTGCGTCCAACTCAGCCCTGTATCACCCACACTCACTTAAACTCCTTCTCAGTCTTGCCCCTCAGGTCCCGCACCAGCCACTGCGTGGTGAAGGCATCCTGTGGTGGCATCCCCCAGCGCATCACGGCATTGAGGAAAGCCTTCCGCTGACGGGTATTGAAGCCCAGCACCTGAGGGTGGGGGCAAGGAGGCAATGGCGACAAATGTCCAGGGTTCTTAGGTCTTGTCCTTTCTACCCTCAGTGATCCAGGCCCCAATTTCCAACCTTCTGCCCTCATGCTCTCCTTGGAGAACTCACGAACACTGGGCCCAGCTCTCACCTCAATGTTGCCCCCGACTCGGGCCAGCAGTGGAGGCAGTGGCTTATCTTTCTCATTCCGGAGCTGCCTCTTTGACTGTCTACGCCCTGAGAGTGGGGATGACATCAATTAGCTGATCCACCACCTCCTCTAAGCCTCAGTCCTCCTTAGCACCCCATTCCCACAAGATACAGAACACAGGAACATTCCTATCATGTTTGAGGTGCTCCCAATTCTCTCCCAAGCACTTCAGAACTACTAACCCAGTGACTCTAAAAGAACTAGTCATATTTTAAAATTAATAGCTGATATCTGACAAAGGCCCAGATTACCAGTGGAAATGGAAAATGATTCAGCCTTTCTTGATCTAGTCTATGTGGTCACACAAACCGAAGTTTACTAGTGGAGAGACTATCAACATTGCTTCCTTTCTGCTCATCTGCAATGGAGTTTTTCCACACACACACAAAGATTTTTTACTTGTACAAAAACAGTGGGCTTAAAGCAAACTGAAAAATAAAATGGTAAGAGGTAAGAGTCAGGAACACAGATGCCACCTTCAGGACGTTCATCGAAGTCTTCATCCTCCTCCTCTGAACCCACCGAGTACTCTGACTGGTTGTCTGTGGGGGTGGAGAGGGCCCAGTGGTCAGGGAGGTCTCTCGGGATATGCCCATGCTGGGGCCCTTTCTGGCTGGCTTCCTCCCTGCCGAGACTTGTCTACCTTTATTCTGGCCTTGGCCCTTCTGGGAACGCCAGGTCACTGCCTGAAGTCTGACTTGGGAGCCGCATATCCTACAGCATCTCCATTCACCGCCCACCTTCAGTCTCTGGGCCCCTCTGGTTCTCCTGCCAAACCTACTCTAAGCAGTGGCCCTGGGTGTCCACAGGATGCCTGTGCAACCACCAAATAGTTTAAATCACCTGCAAACCCACCTGGCCTCCGGGTAGTTCCTAATGACTCTACCTTACGTCTTTCCCTTTTAGCAGGGAAAGGCTCTGACTTCTAGGCTTCTCTCTTACCCTCTAAGTAGCCCCAGCCTTAAGTCCCTTCTCATCATCACTTCCCCCGCTTTTACTGCCTGCATCTGGGGCAGTCCTCACCTTGGTCTTCCTGAGCAGCATCATTGTAGTTAACTTGCTTGCGAACCCGCTTGCCCTTGCCTAGATTCCGGGCTAAGTCTTCCTGCTGTTGCTCATAGTGATGCCTCAGCAGCTTCTCCCAGTAGTCAGGGTCCACATTCTCCTCCTGCTTGATGATCTCTCGCTCAATTTCCTCAATCTGAAGGGCAGCAGAATGAATGAACACTGGGGGTCTCCTTCTTTGCTAATCTTTCCATGGCAATGAAATCCCTACTCTGCTGCGTCAGCCCAATCCGGTCTCCCCACTCCTGGAGCTTCGTGACTCTGCATACATTTTCTGGACATTGTGCATGTTCCATGCCATCTCTTACCTGCAGCGTGCTCTCCTCATGTTTTCTAAATCTCTCCTCTAATCCCTCTGACAGTGTTTCTCCTGCACTGTCTCAGAAGGTACCCTTCTGTGTTTACCAGTACTGTCTGTGCCTACGTTTCTCTCTGAAGTCCAGTCTCACCTATTAGACGAAGAAGTTATTTGAGGTCCACTACTGTTCTAAGGGGGACGGACCCTCCTATTTCAAGGCCAAGTAAAGGATACTGCCTTTTGGAGATGGCCTGGGATAGATAATGTCTGGCCCCCAGAGCCTCTCACCTTGTCTTCTTCTCGCACGACGTACTGTGCCACTTTGAAGGAGCTGAGATACTCATTCATGTTCTGCACGTCAGTGTCCTCAGTTGCATCCTGGTTCCGGTCCAACAGCCGAGCGATGGCCTCATTGTCATAATGAATCACACTGCTGTCTTCCTCCTTGTTCTCCCCTGGTGAGAGGGAAAACAGGGAACTTTGGGTTCCAAAGTTTAGAAAGGCTGATGGGAAAGCTTCTACTCTGCATCCTTTTCACAGAAGCCCTGGAGAAGGCTCTTTCCCTGGGAGCCAATGTTGAAAGGTTTATGTTTTGTTTGTTTTAACCCTACAGGCAAAGAAAGAGGTCAACCTTCCTCCAAGAGCCACTAAAAGAAGGCTCTCCTTCCTTCAGAGGCTACAGAGAAGAGTTGTTTTTCCCTCCGCAGGGGGAGAGCAGGGGCTGCTTTCACGGAGCTGCAGAAAAGGTTCTCACCCTCGTTTTCATCCTTGAACAGCTCTTCAGTGCCAAATTTGAGAATGTCGTCAAGCTCCTGCTTAGACATGGAGCCTGCCTTGGAGCCCAGCCCAGGCCGCACAACCAGGTGTGTCAGCATCATCTTTCTTTTGGCCACTTGTGTGATTCGCTCTTCCACTGACGCACGAGTCACAAACCGGTAAATCATCACTTTGTTGGCCTGGCCAATCCGATGAGCCCGGCTAAAGGCCTGCAGGGGCAAGAGAAAGTGGCGGGTGGGCCAGGGGAGTGGCCGGGGAGAAGCTGCCCACATGCTCAGGAAAGAAGGCTGCTGAAGAAGGGTCTTCTCTCCTCCTAGAAGCGATTTATTTCTGACCCCGGAACATGACACCCTCCTCCATGAACCCACATCTCCTTGCTAAATGGTGCAGGCGCTCCAGGATACGAGTTCCCACCTGGATGTCATTATGGGGGTTCCAGTCAGAATCAAAGATGATGACAGTGTCAGCAGTGGCCAGATTGATGCCCAGGCCCCCAGCTCGGGTGGACAGGAGGAAGCAGAATTGTTGGGCTCCAGGAGCTAGGAGGTGAGAGTTGGATCAGGTTTTTCTTGTACCCAGTAGGTCTGTCCACCTGCTCCTAGACGTTCTCTGATGACAAACAACCATGCCCCCAACTCAAAGCCTAAGTTTCCAATGTCCCCCAAGCCAGTCCCCCTCCCATCCCAGAGACCTATCACAGGTTTCTCAGGCCTCCCACACCCACCAGGGACCAGTGTATCTCCCTCACCATTAAACCGATCGATGGCCTCCTGCCTCAGGGCACCAGTGATGCCACCATCGATGCGTTCATACTTGTAGCCTTCGTAGTCTAAGAAGTCCTCAAGCAAGTCTAACATTTTGGTCATCTAGAGCAAGAGAAAAGGATGGAGTCTGGAATAATGAGGTGGTGGGATAGCTTGCTTATTCTAACTACTCCTTTATACAAACTCAACCCTGATCCTTACACCGGAACCCCTGCCCTGTCTTAAGCTCCTCTTTATTCCACATTCTTATCACACTCTCTTTTTTATTTTTATTTTTGAGATGGAGTCTCATTCTATTGCCCAAGCTGGAGTGCAGTGGTGCCATCTCAGCTCACTGCAACCTCCACTCCCGGGTTCAAGTGATCCTACTACCTCAGAGTCCCTAGTAGCTGGGACTACAGGTGTGCGCCACCACGCCCAACTAATTTTTGTATTTTTAGTAGAGACGGGGTTTCACCATGTTGGCCAGGTCTCAAACTCCTGACCTCAAGTGATCCTCCTGCCTCAGCCTCCCAAAGTGCTGGGATAACAGGTGTGAGCTACCATGTCTGGCCCTCTTGTCACACTCTCTTGATTTAAGATTGTTTCTCCTAAGGCAGAGGTTCTCTGCGACCCATGAAAAGGTTTCAGGGAAATCTAGGAACCCCCTGAAAATCCATACAAATTTGTGTCATTGTATGTACAGTTGTCTGGAGAGTGGACCCAGAGTTTTCATCACATTTCCAGAGGGTCTGTGCCTTCACCCTCACCTGCCAATAAGATGAAGAAATAATACCAATCTCTAAGGAGGCTCACCCTCACCCTTCCCCCATGCAGCTGAAAAGGAACTAAAGCTGGACTTCAACTTCCAATAACCTTAAGAACAGGCATCAGAGGCCAAGAATAAACTTGCTATACGGTAATCCCAGCACTTTGGGAGACCGAGGTGGGCAGATCACCTGAGGTCAGGAGATCGAGACCATCCTGACCAACATGGTGAAACCTCGTCTCTACTAAAAATACAAAAAATTAGCCAGGCATGGAGGTGGGCACCTGTAATCCCAGCTACTCGGGAGACTGAGGCAGGAGAATCACTTGAACCCAGGAAGCAGAGGTTGCAGTGAGCCCAGATCACGGCCCTGCACTCCAGTCAGGGAACAAGAGAGAAACTCTGTCTCAAAAAAAAAAAAAAGAAAAGAAACTCTTACAGGAGGAATCTCCTCATTTGTCACACTGGAGCAGCCACAGGAAGACGGTAAGAAATTAAAGTGTGGAGGACGAGGAGAGGGAAGAGGAAGCAGATGTAGACAGCTAAGGGCACAGGTCACCTGCGAGAAGATGAGTACTCGGTGTCCTTGCTCCTTCAGCTTTCGCAGCATCTTCTGGAGCAGCATGAGCTTCCCAGATGACTTAATAAGTGCCCCACCCTCATAAGCCCCACTGGGGAGTTTGGGGGACTCCTGAAAAGGGAGGAGAGAGGAGGAGGACAGGGTCAGTTGGAAACATCTCCCCATATTCTTACCATGCCTAGAAGGCCAGATGCCCAGATCCAGCTTCCACACATTCCCAATTCCTACTGCTCTCAGAGACCCAGTCCCTGGCCTTCCAGCGCACTCCACCCTTGTGGCTCAATACCTACCTCCCCACTACTCCCCACCCATGTTTTCTGAGAGCAGACATTCGATCAGCTCCTGCTCTGTGTATCTACCATAGCAGCCACGGGAAAAAGGTATGGATGGTTGCAGCACTTCTTAAGATCCATCATGATATTAAGCAGCGACACCTGGTTCCCACCACCTCGTGAATTCAAGGCCTCAAAATTTCGAGTCAGGATGTACTTGTAGTATTTCCTAAAGGCCAGGAAAGGGGTGTAAAAGAAACATAAATAAAAGAAGCAATTATGATATTGCACTTGGAATGCTCCCATCAATCCCCAACCCCTACTCCAGGCAGCTTGTCTTGCATCTTACTTCTGCATGGGGCTTAGCTCCACCCGAACGATGAGCTCTGTCTTGGCTGGCATGTTCTTAAAGACATCTGCCTTGAGCCTCCGTAGCATATGTGGCCCCAGCAAATCATGCAGTTTCTTGATCTGGTCCTCTTTGGATATGTCAGCAAACTCCTCCAGGAAGCCCTCCAAGTTGCTAAGAGCCAGGAGAGAAGAAAATTAACAGGTTGGCAAGTTATTTGCCGCTGATCTCAGGCTTACCACCTCAGATTAATCCTCTACCGGTTCATTTTATCTGCTCCACCTCTCATCTCTGCCAACTACCCTTAGGGAACCACTTACTTAAATCTCTCTGGGGTGAGGAAGTTCAGGAGATGGAAGAGCTCCTCCAGATTATTCTGCAATGGGGTTCCTGTCAGCAGCAACTTATGATCTATCTTGTAACCATTGAGAACCCTGAAAAACTAAAAGATGGGGCAAGGCAAGGCAGGAGAATGGGCTTATTAGTGGCAAATGACCGACCCACAGCATCAGCCTTTCTCTGTCCCAGCTCCCATTTCACTCAGGATCAGAGGCCCCAAATCTTTGGCCCTCTCCCTCCTCCAACCTGGCCGTCCTCTCAGACTACAGAAAATCCCCAGAACTTTGTTTGGGTTTTTTTAGGACCAGGGCAAGTAGGAGCCCACCATTTCAAGTTTTTGAGGTCTGGGAACCTCACTCACCTTGGACTGGTTGTTCTTGAGTCGATGGGCCTCATCTACCACAAGACAGGCCCAGCGGATAGAACCGAGTGCTGCCTGATCAATGGTGATCAGCTCATATGATGTCAGGAGAACGTGGAACTTCACCTGTGCCTCCCTCTGCCAACATAATTATTGCCCATTCAGCTGCCACCTGACAACCATGGACTTACACCTCCAGACACCTTTTCCTGACTGTGGCTCCCAATAGGAGCCATTACTCTGTTCTCCAAGCAGGGATTACAGACCATGGCCCCTAAACCTCTGCCCACATTTCCAGTACTGACAGATCCATGTACGCCCTTGGGAGTACCTGCCACATCTCTAGGATGGTAGTGCAGAGACACGAGGACAGGTGGAGGAAGAGGAGAAAGGTGAGGAGAGAGGGGAATAGAGAAACTGAATTCCTGGCTGAGAAAAAGAAGTGACAGATTTGAGGGTCTTAGAGGATATGAGGTAGAGGGGCTTACCTTCATCTTAAAAGCTTTCTTGCCCCCTTTGATGGCGTTGTCCTCAAAGGAGAATTCATTCTCACGAATGATGGCCCGGCTATCCTTGTCACCCGTGTATGTCACCACATAGAATTTGGGTGCCCACATCTGGAACTCCCGCTCCCAGTTAATGATGGTAGAGAGTGGGGCACTCACCAGGAAGGGACCTTTTGTGTGGCCCTGGGAGTCAAGAATGGGGCAGCATAAGTCTAGGCTAGAGGCTGTATACCCCAGTCCTCTGCCAGCTACACCCCTCCATCTTCCCCCTCCCCACTTCCCCAGTCCAAGCGGTCCCCTTCAAGGTCCTAGAGTCAAGCACCTCCTTATAGAGTGAGTAGAGGAAGACAATAGTTTGTATGGTCTTGCCCAGCCCCATCTCATCAGCTAGAATGGTATCAGTGCCCTGGGCCCAGGAGAAGCGCAGCCAGTTCAGCCCTTCCAGCTGGTACATGTGCAGGGTGCCTCCAGTGGCTGTGATAAACCGTGGCTGAGTCTCATATTTCACGGTAGGCTACGGAGACAAGAAGTCAGAAAGCTCAAGGAAATAACCAGCAGCTCCTCCAGTTTTAGTCTCCTCCTCCCTGGCATGGATACCAAGTTGGATTACAATTCCCTCTACTATGGCCTGAGTTTACAAAAGTTCTCACATCTAGTCTTCAGCCCCTCCCCCTCATTCTGTAAGACAATATCCAGCAGCACCATGGGGGAGGGCCAGCTGGTGAAAGAGCCGCCAGTGGGCTATCTCTAGCAGCTCCTGCCCTTTTAGGCCAAAATTCTTAACCACTCTTGGGGCAAGGCTGGACGCTGAAGGAAGAGCTGCTGTTCACAGAGGTTACTGAATCTCTGGGAAGTTCCATCAATAGCCCTTGGGAAATCTTCGATCACCATGGCTCCAGAAACAAGAAATGCCAACTGAGAGGACTCACATCATTAGTGGGAGAACTGGGAGGCCCATCACCCTGTAGCTCCTTCTTCTTCTTCTTATACTTCCGGGGCTGGGCAGGGTCTTCCCCCATAATTAGTTCTCTGGAAAAAGAGTGGCTCTGAATGAGGCCTCATCTTTGGGAGTCCTACGCTTTCTTTTCTGAACCCATTCCAGACCTACTTCCCACTGTCCATGACCTAGATTTTCCCATATTTCCTTTTTCCCAGGCTTTTTACCCTTGCCCTTTGGATTTCACCTCAAGAACCAGCCCTCCCCACTCTTGAACATTCTCTTCTCCACTACTGAGCCAGATCTTGTTTCTGTTCCTTACACTACCTCTTTAGCAAGCCCATCTCAAACCACCCAGCCCAGGTGGCCATTGCCCTGAACTCCAGGTTGAATCAGTCCCTTCTATACCCTCATTTTATGCTGGAGTTTTAGCTTTCAGGCCCTCATCCTCAGAATCCCTCAAATCCACAGGCTCGTTCCCTCACCGGTGTCTCCAGTAGCTTTGCTTATGTTCTTCATATTCAGGGATATTCATTTCATCTTCCTCCCACGTGGACTGGTCATATGGCAAGTCCCTCCATTTTACTAGATAGTGGTAATTCCCCTTTTTATCCACACTGTGGGGCAGGAGGCCATAAGGAGGAGCAGGAGGAAACAAAAATTGCATAGATCACAAACAGCAAGAAGGCCTGAGAAACGCAATTATCAGCAAACACACAAAATTTGTCACCCAACCTTCAACAGTGGGCGCTGGAAGGGACGTGAGAATAGTTAACCTGGCAGCCTAACCTTCTCAGGATGGTATCCTAAAAATCAACTATCACAAAACATTCCTGGAGATCCCTCCTTATATCATTTGTTCACCTAATCACTAAGTATTTTCCTCATGGAACTCAGAGTCTCGTGGGGAAGACAGCATTGAAATAACTAAATAAATACCGTAACTTTAGGCAGTAATAAGTACCATGAAGAAGAAATATTCAGAACACTGGTCTGGATGAATTATGTCTCTCATGTTTTGCTTTCATGCCCTCATCCCCAGACTCATGTGCTATGTCTTATGCCACTGGAGATGACAAAAGAGGCACTGCCTGGCCGAACTTTCCTCCTGTTTTCTCCCATTCCCCTGGAGGAAACAAGGCCAGAAAGGCTGAAGCTACAGCAGAGGTTATCAAGGTTAGATCAATTACCTGGTTAATCAGCAAATACTAACATGAGGCCATCACCATGGTAAGAATAGTGTCATATACCAGGTCTTACTTCCCAGGGCCAAGGATTCACCTGTGGTTGATGATACGGTGGACAGTCATCCACTCTGGCTTGATGCCAAAACGATAGTACTTCTCCTCCATCTCAGCATAGTGTGGGTCTTTCACTTTACGCTTGTCACTCTTCCCATCATCCTCGCCGGAGCCATAGTCCAGGGGCGGGGGCTCATCCATGTCATTCTTCCGCTGGTAGTTTCGGTACATAACCAAATGGAAGATTTCCAGCTGATAGGGCACAGAAAAACGAGGAAGAGACAGGCCTGACACTCACAGAGGACAACAGGGAACGGGGAAGAGGCCAGCAGGAGGAATGGGACAGGGAAAGGGAGCTATGAAAAAGGATGGATTGGCTGGGCGCGGTGGTTCATGCCTGTAATCCCAGCACTTTGGGAGGCTCAGGGGTGCGGATCACCTGAAGTCAGGAGTTCAAGACCAGCCTGGTCAACATGGAGAAACCCTATCTCTACTAAAAATACATAAATTAGCCAGGTGTGGTGGCACATGCCTGTAATCCCAGATATTCAGGAGGCTGAGGCAGGAGAATCACTTGAACCCATGAGGTGGAGGCTGTAGTGAGCCAAGGTCGCGCCACTGCACTCCAGCCTGGGCAATAAGAGAATAACAGGTGCGTCCCAGCACTTTGGAAGGTTGAGGCAGGTGGATCACCTGAGGCTGGGAGTTCGAGATCAGCCTGATCAACATGGAGAAACCCCATCTCTACTAAAAATACAAAATTAGCCGGGCGTGGTGGCGGGCGCCTGTAATCCCAGCTACTTGGGAGGCTGAGGCAGGAGAATCGCTTGAACCCGGGAGGCAGAGGTTGCAGTGAGCCAAGATCGTGCCACTGCACTCCAGCCTGGGCAACAAGAGCAAAACTCCATCTCAAAAAAAAAGAAAAGAAAAAAGAAAGGAAGAAAAAGGATGGATTAGAGACAAATGAGTCAAAGTCAAAACAGGAGAATAAATAAAATGAAACAGATGCAACAGTTTCAGAAGACACGGCCTGGGTGGGGCTGTTATGAGCAAAAGGAGATAGGGAATGGGGTTATGAACATTGAGATTTTTTTTTTTTTGAGATGGAGTCTCGCTCTGTAGCCCAGGCTGAAGTGCAGGGGCGCGATCTTGGCTCACTGCAAGCTCCGCCTCCCGGGTTCACACCATCTCCTGCCTCAGCCTCCCGAGTAGCTGGGATTACAGGCGCCCACCACCATGCCTGGCTAAATGTTTTGTGTTTTTAGTAGAGACGGGGTTTCACTGTGTTAGCCAGGACGGTCTCGATCTCCTGACTTCAGGTGATCCGCCTCCCTCGGCCTCCCAAAGTGCTGGGATTATAGGCGTGAGCCACCGCACCCAGCCGATAATTTTTTTTTTTTTAAATAGAGATAGGGTTTCACTATGTTGCCTAGGCTGGTCTCAAGCAATCATCCTCCCCTGGCCTCCCAAAGTGCTAAGATTATAGGTGTGAGCCACTATGCCCAGCCAGGAATATTATAAAACATGGAAAAAGATAGATAAGGAAGGACGTGAAGTTAAGAAAGGCTATGCTATATCTGAGGGAAGAAAGCTAATGGAGACTGAGAGAAAGAGGACTGTAGACCAAAAGAACCACAGATGGAAACTAAGCAAGTAGGGTATAAAGGCCAGAGGCCTGAAACGAGAGAAAATGAAGGGTATGGGAACCCAGCAAACAGAGGAGTAAGAGAGGGAGAGGATGGCAGGAAATGAGGTCATGGGGGAGAGGGAAAGCAAAGGTCCTAGTACCTGAAGCTCCTTGGCCCAGGAGCAGTGCCAGTAGGATAGTCCCACCCACTTGACAAAGAACTCTCGCTCTGATCTGCCTTGAAGAGGACGCGGGGCTGGGACATCTGGATTCCCGTCTGCCTGTTGAGGGGCTGGCACTGCTACAGGCGGCTCCCCCCACCGCCAATGCAGGATCTTCTGCACTCGACCCTTCAGCACAGGGCACTTTGGGATGGACATGTACAAGGAGAAGGAAAAAAAAGAGGCAGACAGAACCCATCGTTAGATGACAGGATAGGGGTCCCACAGAGTGGGGGAGTGCAGAGAAAGGAAAAGCTGGACATGTGGGCCCCAGGGATGGGGGAAGGGATCAGGCCCGACAGTAAATACAGAGGGGAGATGTTTCCACTCACTGTGCATCGGGGACACAGCCATTCACCATTGGGAATGTCAGGCAGGGGAGGGTTTAGACAATGAATGTGGTAGGAAGAGATGCACGCGTCACAGCACAGCAGCTCCCCGCCGTCCTTGCACACGCGGCAGTACTCCATGTGATCATCCTCCTCCTCCTTCTCCCCTTCCTCCTCTCCCTCCTCTTCGTATTCCTCCTCTTCCTCTTTGGCCTCCCACTGGACCCCCTCCTTCTCCTAGGGGGCCAAGGACAGACACACAGACAGATGGCAGAAGTTAAGGAATGAAACTGGAAGATACAGGCAAAGACAGGACACCTGAATCCTAGAAGTGCAGAGAAGACTGGTGGGAACTAAAGAAAAGGACACTCCAGTTTCAGAAATGCTGATTCTGGGAGCAAAGGTGTGGGAGAAAGGAATACATTAGGATCCTAGACACTTGGACATCTGTTACTAAGAAGTCCAGCCATCTGGGGGTAGGAAGAGGGTAAGTGAAACCAAGGGGGAAAGAGATGGGTGGGTTCCTCAGGGTCATCAGATGCTGGCATTAGGTACTCACACAGTGAGGGCAGCTCCATTTGCCCTCGGGAGCCCGGTCAAGCTCAGGATCAAGGCAGACGAGGTGGTAGGCACGAGGGCAGGTGTCACACAGAATAATTTCCCCACCCTGCTGGCACACCTCACAGTAATCCTGGTGATCCGTCTCGTAGCCATCAACCTCCTCCTCCCCGGCCACTGCAGGACAGCCCAGGACTGTCATATACCCCGGTGGAGGGATAAGGAAGTGGGGCAGGGGGAGATGGAGAGAGAGAGGGAGAAGGGTTGAAGAGAGAAGTCAAAATTGAAAATAAGAATGAGAGGACGGCCCACTGACAGGATCACATGCAGTCAACACTTCTTACCCTTCTTCTTCTTCCTTCCTGGCCGGCCTCTCTTTAGTTTCTTGGTGCGGACAGGGCCATCAGGCCGGCCTGAGGCACTGTGGACACTGCCACTGTCCAGGTCTGACTCCTCAGCCTCTGGTTCAGGACCTTCGTCACTCTGAAAAACATACTGCCCATAGCCCCGTGGCCGTCAGTGAGGCAGACTTCATTCCACGCCCTCCCCAGGCCTTTGGCTTCCTGCTCCGTCGACCCTCACAGATCCCTGTCTCTGGATCCTTGTCCGTCACGGATCCCTGTCTCTGGATCCTTGGCCCTCACAGATCCCTGTCTCTGGATCCTTGGCCCTCACGGATCCCTGTCTCTGGATCCTTGGCCCCCAGGTGTTTAGCAGACAGGGATGGGTCACTCACCGAGCCTCCTTTCTTCCTCTTGCCACCCAGCAGCCCTAGTTTTATTTTGAGCGGTGCCATTTTCTTTCCCCGAAGCTTCTTGCGTCCATCAGGCACTCGGGGGCTCTTACTCCGTCTCTTATGGCCTGGACCTGAATGAGGAGTTGGGTGAGAAGAGGAAAAAGGAGAGGTCATGACATCCTGGAATAATGGAGGTCACAGGAGCCTCTGGACTCCTCTGTGGGCTGTGGTTTCACTAAGCCCCACTTCCTGGAAAGCATCTCTCCTCCGGCAATCAGGGCTGGGAAGGCGAGAGTTCCAGACTCTAATGTGAAGACATGCGGTTTGGAAGGTGAAATGACAGTTGTTGGAAGAGAGTTCCCTACCTTTGCCCTCTTTGGTTTTGGCTCTTCGGATGGGTGGGGGCTGGATATCAGCAGCAGGGGGTGGTGGAAGGGCGGGGGGTCCGGAGGGTGCTATGGGGGTGGCCGATGAGACAGCAGCTGACACCTGCTCAGCTACAGCTGCTGCTGCTGCTGCCGCTGCCGCCGCCACAGCAGCTGCTGACCCCTTGAAGGGGTTGTTGGCGCTGAACTCTCTCCATTTGGCCCCAAGGATGGTCATCATCTTAGACATTGGGATCTTAGGATTCTTCTTAGCAATCAGGGGCCTGTAAATACAGAAGCAGAAAACTCGGACCCTTCACAGATGGTCTGGGAACACTGCCATCTCCCCTCATCAATTAAATCTATGTACATGCTAGGATTCCTGGGTGGTGAGAATATGTCCTATTAGGAAAAACAGCCATTTAAGAAACTAAACAAATAGGCCGGGCGCGGTGGCTCAAGCCTGTAATCCCAGCACTTTGGGAGGCCGAGACGGGCGGATCACGAGGTCAGGAGATCGAGACCATCCTGGCTAACATGGTGAAACCCCGTCTCTACTAAAAATACAAAAAACTAGCCGGGCGTGGTGGCGGGCGCCTGTAGTCCCAGCTACTCGGAGGCTGAGGCAGGAGAATGGCGTGAACCTGGGAGGCGGAGCTTGCAGTGAGCCGAGATCGCGCCACTGCACTCCAGCCTGGGTGACACAGCGCGAGACTCCGTCTCAAAAAAAAAAAAAAAAAAAAAAAAAAAAAAAAAAAAAAAAAAAGAAACTAAACAAATAAAAATAAGTTTTAAAAAAGCAGAGAAAGAAAAGGTTTAAAAAAGCATTAAAAAAGAAATACAGACCAGGCACGGTGGCTCATGCCTGTAATCCCAGGCTGAAGCAGGAGGATCGCTTGACCCCGGGACTGTGAGATAAGCCTGGGCAACAAAACGAGATCCTGTCTCTACAAAAAACTAAAATTAAAATTAAAAAAAATAATTAGCTGGGTGTGGTGGCGCCTGAGGCTGAGGCAGGAGGATGACTTGAGCCCAGAAGTTGGAGGATACAGTGAGCTATGATCATACCACTGCACTGCAGCCTGAATAACAGAATGAGACCCTGTCTTTAAAAAAAGGGAAATAGGCCGGGCACGGTGGCTCATGCCAGTAATCCCAACACTTTGGGAGGCCAAGGCGGGTGGATCATGAGGTCAAGAGATGGAGACCATCCTGGCCAACATGGTGAAACCCTGTCTCTACTAAAAATACAAAAATTAGTGGGGCATGGTGGCACGCGTAGTCCCAGCTACTCGGGAGGCTGAGGCAGGAGAATTGCTTGGACCTGGGAGGTAGAGGTTGCAGTAAGCCGAGATTGCGCCACTACACTCCAGCCTGGCGACGGAGTGAAACTCCATCTCAAAAAAAAAAAGGAAAATAAAAAACAGCAAAATAAAACTGAAAAACATAAAAGGTTAAGATAAAACTAACAAAAATACTTTACTTTTGTATACTACTTTACAGTTCATAAAACACTTTCACATACATTATACCTTATCTCGTCCTCACAATAATACCCTTGAGTTGCTATGATTCTCTGCATTTTACTAGTAAGTTCCATGGGCCCTGAAGATGGGCTTCTGTAGGACGAAGTGTGAAAGAGATAGACCATGCTGGTTCTGCTCTGGGGTGGGGTGCTAAACACTTGTGCTGACATGGGTGAGCCATGGTGCTGAGCAAAGCCCCATGTTCAGCAGTGAGGTAGGTGAGACAACATTACTAATGACAGTCATCAGTTACTGAATGTTCCCTAGGGGCTAGGCACTGATTGTACTGTGCTTTCTATTCACTATCCCACCCAACCCACACAGATTCCTATGACGTATATATTACTATTCCCGGTTTATAGAAGAGAAAATTGAGGATTGAAGAGGTTAAGTTGCTTGCCCAAAATGTAACCAGATCTGAACCTCAGCAGCTGCCTCCAGAGCACTGAACTGATATGTTAAAGTGCCTCCTCCCCAAAAATACGTCTGCACTGTTTTCTTTTTCTTTTCTTTTTCTGAGATGGAGTTTCGCTCATTGCCCAGGCTAGAGCACAATGGCGTGATCTTGGCTCGCTACAACCTTCACCTCCTGGGTTCAAGCGATTCTCCTGCCTAGCCTCCTGAGTAGCTGGGATTATAGGCATGTGCCACCACGCCCAGCTAATTTTTTTTGTATTTAGTAGAGACGGGGTTTCGCCATGTTGGTCGGGATGGTCTTGAACTCCTGACCTCAGGTGATCCACCTGCCTTGGCCTCCGAAAGTGCCGGAATTACAGCCGTGAGCCACCGGACCCGGCCCATCTCTGTTATTTTCTACTCTACTATTCTCTACCCTTCTTTAGGAGCCACTGAAGCTCAGGTCCCACGGCCAGCAATGGACCCTCCATTATTACCAGGGCCTAAGGAAGGGGCACGGGACCTGCTAAGTGAGCAAAGGAAGTTTAGGAACACTGATGGTATCTCTCAGGTCCAGCTAGAGAGAAGTCACAGAGCAGAAGATGGAGCTGTTGGGGCAGCGGAGGGCTCACTATATTCTGTCCTCACTTCATTCTGTTGCGAAAGAGTTCTCTAACCCAGCACTGGAATCATGATCGCCCTTCCACCCCTCGCCCCTCAGTGAAGAGGTCTTAACTGGGGTTCTTGGATCCTTACGAGTCCAAGAGTTCCCTGAAATGACGTGTGGAATTGGGTGTGTATATGCCGTGAATTCTCTGGAGAGCAGTTTCATAGCTTTCATCAGATTCCAAGGGGTCCAGGGCCTCCCTCAAATTAAAAGTGTCTATTAGCGAGGATTCCTCAGTCTTACCGCACCTCATGAACTGGCTGAAGGCTTTGTAGTTGGTGAGTGTGTGGTAATCCTCCTCAGAGAACACATGCTCCACATCCTCCAGGCCCCAGGTCAGAAGCAGAGTTGCTGATGACTTCTGTTCCACTTGCTGCGGGAGAGGGGCTTTGGTGAAGTAGGTGCTCCTCCAGGCCCTATTCCAGGCCCCACACATGCCTGTCTACCAACCCACCAGCTTCCCTGGGCTTTCTTGCTTCTTGCTCCATTCTCCAGTCCAGTCTCCATTCCTCCCCTCCTCATGCCCATCTTTAATGCGGATTTCTCACTCTCATTCCCTAATTCTACTCACCTTTTGCCCCCCATCTCCCTCCCCCTTTTTCCGCCGCTTTGTCTTCTTCTCCTTTTTTTCTCGGTGCTTCCTTCTTCGTTTCCGACCTGGTCCGGTTCCATATTCACTCCCCCCACTCTCTGACTTCTCCCGGTACTCATCTCGCTCAGAACCAAATTCCTCCTCACTGTCCTAAGAAAAAGAAATAAAAATAACATTTATTCATCTCTACCACTGCCAGAAACTGTTCTCAGCACATACCATATCTTATCTCTTTTAATCTTCACAACAATCATATGTGATAGTAACTAATTTTTTATCTCCTTTTTTTGTTTGTTTGTTTTTGGAGATGGAGTCTTGCTCTATTGCCCATGCTGGAATGCAGTGGTGTGATCTCAGCTCACTGCAACCTCCACCTCCCGGGTTCAAGCAATCCTCCTGCCTCAGCCTCCTGAGTAGCTGGGATTACAGACATGTACTACTGCGCCCGGCTAATTTTTGTATTTTTAGTAGAGATGGAGTTTCACCATGTTGGCCAGGCTGGTCTCGAACTCCTGACCTCAAATGATCCACCCGGCTCAGCCTCCCAAAGTGCTGGGATTACAAGCGTGAAGCACTGTACCCGGCCATTATCTACTTTTACAGATGAGGAAACTAAGGCACAGAGAGCCAAATAAATGGCCTGGTATCCTAGACAGAGGAATGTTGGACTCTTGAATTCATACAGTCTTCTTCCGGAGCTTGTGCTTTCAACTGCTTCTCTTTGCTGCTGAGGCAAGTCACGCTGACAACAAGGCTCTTCACTAGGTTGCGGTGAATGAAGTTAGGGTCCCAGATCCCTGAGATACGGGCCAACAGTGGCAGGGAATTGGGGGGCCCAGGGGATCAAGCCTCCCTGGCTTCAGACCCCTACCCCCACACCAGTAATCAGGACCAGAGAAAATGTAGGTCTCTGAGAATGGGTCTCCTGAGCCTTGCCACGGAGTTAGAAATTCTTCACACTTACACGCTTCTTGCGTTTTCGGGGTTTTCCTGGCTTGTTCTCCTTCTGTTTCTTGGGTCCTCGTTTTCTCTTCTTCACACCCAATGCTGAAGGCAGCAGCCGAATGTCATCCTTATCTTTGAAGCAAAAAGCATCAGAAAACCTAAGCCTCTAGGTTTCCAGCCCCTGAGGCCCCTCAACTTGCCCCTTCCCCACCACGGCAGTTCCCGCTCTCTAGGAACTGGGGCATTAACTCCTCCAAGCCCTGCCTCCCCTCACTGGATGCAAACAGAAAGTGTTTCGAGTACTCCGGGATGCTCTGGTTCTGAATGGGAGGTCAGGGGTCAGAAGAGAAGAGCAGCCAAACCACTCCCCTCCCTCCCTTCCTACTAACAAGGGACCAGGCTCCAGGCCATGGGCTCTGACTGTGGCAGGTCCTTTCAGTCACCGCCAGGGCTCCTCCTGCCTTCCCCCTCACTTCGCCAGCTGGCATCCTGCCCAGGAACTGGGGAAGCCATGCCCAGCTGCTGGCCTGGCCTGACCCCAGCACTTGGAGTGGGGAGACACAAGCTGGCAGCTCCCTAAGCCAGATGCTGGGGAGGGAGAGCCAAAGGTGGACACCTGGGTTCTCACACTAACACCCTGGGGCCCTGACATCCTTTTGCCAAGAGGGAGGCCTCTATTTACATTTCCTCGGATAATTACCAGGCATCCTGTCACCCCAACACAGTCCTGGAGGAAAAGAAATCCTCAGCTGGTCATTTTTACTTCTTGCCCACAGGATCACAGTGTCTGCCTCCTTCATCACACCCTAATTCGACAGGAGAAAGTCTCCACAATTACCTAAACATTCCTCCTCCCAAGTAGCCTAAAACCTACCTTCAATTCTATTCCCATCTCCCCGCTCCCTCTGAGAACTTGGGGGCCATACCCTTTGTTTCCCGATCTCACCCTTCACCTCCGTATTTTGTTCCAGATATCCTGACCCATTCATCTATAGGCAGTATGGGAGACCCAAACAAAGATATAGGCGCAGACAGACACACCCAGCACATGCCTTCTCAAAAGCACACGCGCGCGCGCACCCACCCACACACACTGAGGCCCACAAATCCAGAGGAGGGCCTGTACCTGCTTCAGCAGGGCTAGGTCCCTGGCTTTCTCCCCAGATGTCTCTATCAGAGGGCCCCAGGCAGGCTCTTCCCTGATGTCCCCCCACCCCATATCTGTGAAGGTGTCACTCACTCTGTGAAGGCTTGGGGAATGGAGAGTTACCCCACATAAAGGAAGACAGGATGCCCCACAGACCTGGCGCCCTGGGGCTCTGGTTCGCCTCCCTCCCCTACCAAGCACTAGACTAACCAGCCAGACCTGTCTAGTACAGAGAGAGGCAGCCGACGCAGGACGGGAAAGCCTGGGCTTGGCCCAGCCCCTAGCTCTAGGACACACAATCCTTTCTCCCTCCCTCAACAGCCAACGGAAAATTAGCCACAATTAACACCAGAGGCCTCCGTTTCCACTGCCTCAGAGTCGGAGCCTCTCCTTCCTTCAGTGCCACCTTTCCTGCTAACTACAGCATCCTGTGTCCCCTTGTGCAGGAAGACACTCTAGGACTGTGTGCGTGTGTGCAGGGAGGTGGCTGCCCAGAGCCCGGGTGTGAAACGGAATGGGGACTGTAATAGGAAGTCAGCAAGGAAGGCGCCATGCCCCAGCAGCCGGCTCCCCTGGCCCCAGGGACTTCGGTTGACTTGAACATGGAAACGGAGGCTGCCGGGGCAGTGGCAAGGGCAGGCCAACTGGCTAAGGATCAGGGACACGGCCTCGGCCACCACCAGCCAGGGGTGGTGCACAAGCCCGTTCACTCTACTCCCCACCCCAGCGGGAGGTTCCCGAACTTGGGCAGACGTCGGTGGCGGGAGAGGCAAGGCGAGAATGGCGAGGAAAAGCAAGGACGGGTAATAAAGCAAATCTAAGTCCCAACCTCGGTCTCAGCAGCCACTCAATGCTGGCCTGGAGCCCAGACTCTCCCACATCCCCGGCTCGGATCTCAGGGAGGCAGGGAGGAAAGAGGCGGGGGCCGGAGGGCGCAGGGCGGAGCCTGGCCGCCCGAGCAAGCGGGAGGAGTCTCGACCGAAGCCTCGCCTCCTGCCCGCCCCTCTCTTCTTCTAATCTCACCATCAATCTCTCACACATATATTTATTTTTTCTCAAATTCCCCTCCCTCCCCCACAACGCACCACCATAATAGGTCTGCTGCACATGCGTACTGCAGGCAGGGGGTGGGTTTGTATTTTCAGACCTTTTGCAAAGAAACTACCAGAATTTTCCGCACCACCCACAATCATTCCCCACCCCCACCCCCAAGGAATCACATCTATATATTATGTTATATTATTTCTCTCGACTTGCCAGAAGGGGGAGGGAGAAGAAATGAGTTTTTGGCTTCCTGCTCCCTTCCCCCACCAACACGACTGCTATTATTTTAAACGTTTAACAATGTAAGAAGACTGGAGAGAGGGGGAAGGGATAAAATTGGTCTTGAGTAAGAATGTAAAACAAAATGGTGAGAATCAAAGCAGTCGGAATGGAAAACAATGGAAACCTCTCCTGTGCACAAATGCATATTCTAGACAAGGAAGAGCGAGGGCAGCCTGAACACATTGCCTTAGAGGAGGGTTATTTTCCCCACACTTAGGTAGACAGAAATAATGAGTGGGCTAAAAATATTTTCCCGAAGTTTTACCTCCGAAAGTCATCTGAGGGGGTGTATCTGGGTCACTCATTCGACTTGGAGGGCTGAAAGGGAGATAAAAATTGCCCAGGGGGAGAGGGGAGGTGGGTTTTCATTTCAGATGTAAAATGTAAGCAGCCTTTGACGTTTCTTCTGGTCTATTCAGAAAGCCAAGAAGGAAAGCGGAGGCCAGGTTGACACAAAGACCCATCTCAACCTCGGATCCTTTCTCGCTTCTCTCCCCCACGTACCCAGATCCGAGACCCACCCAACCCCACCCCAGACTCCAAGTCCCAATACAAATAGGTGAGCGCTGCCAAGCCCCTGGCAGGACCTGGCGGCCTTTCTTTTCCTCTTTTCAGCGCCTCTGCCGGAGGCAACCCCAAAGGCACCCTCTCCCCACAACTCCTCATTCCTCCCCTTCCTGCCAAGGCAGGGGGCTCTCTGGGAGAACTTTTTCAAAACTTTTCCCTTTTTCAGACAAGCTTGGGGGACCGGGAGACTTTATCCAGTTTCCAGGAGACGCACATCCCTCCCCGACCCACAAGAAAGCACCCCCCGCTCCCCCAAAGGTCGTCTCGGCTAGACAGGAACGTTTGCCACAGAAGCCACACGGATCAATATGAGTTTTACAAAGAGCCCGGTGTTGGCCGTTTTGAAGTTTGGTGCATTTGTGCCGCATGGCAGCCAGAGGCCCGGGGGTGCGGACGTCCCCCTGCCGTTCCCCAGGCGGGGGGTGTGGACACCCAGATGCTCACCTATCCCAAAGAAGACTAGAAATCACTCCACTAGGAGGGTAGTCTGAGGGGGACACCGCTGGGCGCCTGACGCGGCGCAGCGGTCTGGAGAGCGCCGCCCAGAGAGTGCCGCCGGGTGACTTGTCACCTCGGGGGACGGGTGCTGAGTGATGGTCAAGCTGCAGAACAGCTGGGTGGGCAGTTCACGCCCCCCAACGTGCTCAGGGAGTGGGTGGTTTCAGCGAGAGAGTGAGTGACAGTGAATGGCAGCCACGTGAGAGTCACAGCTGGGCAGCTTGGCCACCCCAGACTGACGGGGTCAGGAGAGGGACCCCCCCCCCCACCGCACTTGACACAAAAGAGCCCAGAGGCCCGGCGAGATGAAGGGGGTGGAGCTGGGGGCATCTGGTTCCCCAGACACTCTCCTCTCCGCTCCCCAATCCTAAGGGACTGCTGTCCCCTGCACAGGCTGGGGGAGCGAGGGGACGAGCTCCAGTCTTATTCCAGGAAGTGGTCTGCGTGGACTGTAGCCACCACCTGCCCCTACTCATCAGCAGCCCACAAACATTCACAAGACCCCTCCCTCGCGTGCCACCGCACGCCCCTCAGCTGGCGGGCATCTAAGTCCTCGCGGGTGGAGGGGGGGTCCGATGGACACCGTCCCCACTCTGCCTGCCCAAGTCCTGAGCGGAGGGGGCAGGCCCGTCGGCTGCTCCGGGCGGGGAAACCCCACTCTCCCTCGGTCCAACCCCACCGGGGCCCGAGCCCGAGGGGCGCTCGCGCGGCCGCCCCTCCCCCACGCGCCCCTCCCCCACGCCGCCGTCCGGCCGCCAGGGTCTCCGCGGTCCCTCGCTCGGCCAGGGAGGGGGCCCTGGCTTCGCCTTGGCCGTTTCCTGCCTACCCCCTCCCCGCCGAGGGTAAAAAAAAAACCTCCTCCTCCTCCTCCCCCGAAAGCCGCGACCGAGTGGCCCGGTCCGCGCGCGCAGCTCGCGCCCAGCGCTCTCCAGCCGGGGTGGCGGCGGCGGCGGTGGCGGCGGCGGCGGCGGCGGCGGCGGGGGAGGGGTGCGGCGGGGGAGGGGAGGAGGCCTGGCCCCGCGGTCGCAGCCGCCACCGCCCGCCCCGACCGCCCGGACCGCCGCGGGGCCACGGGCCCGAGCCCCGGATTCGCGCTCCGGATTCGCCTCGGCTCGGCCGCGCGGTGGGTGCCTCGCCCCCGCCCGGCTTCGCGCGCCCGCGGCTCCCACTCGGGCTTGGGGGGGAGTCGGGGCGGCCGCTTACCTGGCGGCGGGGGCGGCGGCGGCGGGGGCAGCGGTGGCGGCGGCGGCGGCGGCGGCGGCGGGAAGAGGTGGCAGCCGGGGGGGCTGTGGCGGTCGCGGCCCCGGTCGTGGCCCGGCCCGCGCCCGAGTACTCCCTCGTCGTCGTCCTCCTCATCGTCCTCGTCGGCCGCCTCCACCTCCTCCTCCTCCTCGTCGCCCTCTTCTTCCTCCTCTTCTTCCTCCTCCGACACCACCATCTCCTCCTCCTCCTCCTCCTCGTCCCTCAGAGGGGAAGCCATCCTGTGGCTCTGGCCCCCCCACCACCCCCCCACCCACCGCCCGCCCGCCTCCCCCACCGCTACCACCACCACCTCCTCCTCCTCCTCCTCCTCCTCCTCCTCCTCGGCGGCGGCGTCCTCCTCCTCCTCACCGCCTCCCCCAGCCCCCCAAACCCCCGGGCCACCCCCCTCCGAAACCCCCACCCTCGGGGCCGCCGTCTGAGGAGGGGGGCCAAACCACCCCCAAAAATTGTCTTGGAAAAAATTGAGGAAAGACTTTTTTTCCTTCTCTCTTTCCTCCCAAGAGAACAAGAAAGGGGGATTTAAAATATATATATATATATATGTATATATATAAAAGTTTTCGACTTCTCTCTGCCCCCCTCTCCGTTGCTTTAAATATATTTAAATTCTGAGGGGGGCGCTCAGAAATATTTCTCAGAGCTGAGGCACTAAGATGGCCGCCTTGAAATTATTTTTAAAACAACCCCCCCTCCAGCACCGCCACCCCCTCCATAAAGAAAGGGAGAGGGGGGAAAATCCCCTTTTCAAACAAAATGGCTGGCTTAATATTTCATTTTTCACCCCCCCATTCTCCTCCCTGTTACACCCCCATCTCCAAGCCTCTACCCAGAAACCCACAAATTTCTCCTTTTTCATAACTGATTAGTGCACAGATTAATAGAGATATTTTCCTTGTGTACTGAAGAGTGTGTGTGTGTGTGTGTGTGTGTGTGTGTGTGTGTGTGTGTGTGTGTGTTGGGGGGGCATGAAGGATTTCTACATAAAACAAAAATGGCTGCTGTGACTAACTCCCCCCTTATAAAAAATATTTGAGGGGGGGCATTAATCAGTACTCATGCTCAGTCTGACATCAGCATAAATTGTTAAAGGTTAACTAGTTAGATACTAGTCCAACTAGATTTAATTTTTTTTATTTTCTTTACTAGTCTCTTCCTCCCCACCTCCCTTCTCTAAAGAAAAGCTTTTTTTTTTTTGAATACTTCAGAAGGGAGTGGTTTGATGTGAAGGTTTTTTTCCCCTTCAGGCATTGAAAAGGAAAAAGATGAAATATATGTTTATATATAACTCTGTTTCTACATACCTCATTGAAGTCACAACGCATTTAATTGTGTACATATCTTTTAAATGAGAAGCGGGACTGGATTTTTTTCTTCTTTCTTTAAAAAAAGTGATAGAAATCCTGGTGACTTTTGGGGGAGAGATATGAATAGATACGATGATTGAGTTTTTTTCAAAGGAGTCCATGTTTGATTCTCCCCTTTACCCAGCCTTTTCAGTGATTTATAATTGTTGTAAATTTTATCTTTACTCTTTTACCCCTTTCCCTCGCTTTCCCCTCCTCCAGTTGCTAGAATGTAAAATTCAACTGACTTGAGAGATTAATTTGGGGGTAAATAGAACAAATTTTTAGGATAAAGATGAAAGAGTCAAATCTGAAGATCATGAAATTATGTTCTTTTTTCTTCCGTTTCAGTATATTTGCCTTCCCTCCATGATCTCCAACACTATCCGATAAAGTAGAAGCAACTGAGGTACCGTGAAAGAGAAAGGAGCTGGAACTGAGAAAAAGCAGAGGTAGGGGTTATACCCAGGCATTTTCATCTAACTTTCTAACCTGTGATTTCCAACTGTACCCCAGTGTTTATGGTAAAGTGGTACCAGGAATTGGACAGTTGGAAAGGAGTCCCAAAGTAGCTTTCTCATACAGATTTGCTCAGAGAGGTCTAGACAGAAAATGATCCTTGCCAAATTGAGCAAAGGAAGGAGGGCAAATAGCTCAGTTCTACCCTCTTACATTGTTGTTGACCCTTTCTTACTCTAGCTTCCTCCCGTTCCTTTGATCTCCCTTTGCCCCTTCCCTTGCTTCCCATTCCATGCCTGTGGAATCATTTCTCTCTGGGCTATTCCTCTACCTCTCCAGTGTAACTGCTGGCCACCCATCTTCTGCGGTGCTCAAGAGCACCCTGAGAGGGAGGGGTAGGTGGGCAGCAACCAGAAAGTATTAGTGACTGGGAAGATGACGCACATTTTTGTTTATGAAGCTAAAATGTTCTTTATTAATGTTCCACTCCCCACACTAATGCACTTTATTGGGTGTTGGTTTCCATCTCTTTTTTTTCAACCTGGCCTTTGGAATTCTCTTGCTTCGGTTCCCACATCATTTCTGTACTAAGTCTAACTCCTCCTCCTCTTCTAGTTTTCCAGTCGATTTTGCTGTCCTGTCTTCTTTCTCTGTCCCTCTTTACTAGTTCATCTGGTTATCTCCCTCTTTCTATATGTGGGCTTATCTCTATTTATGTCTTTGTTTTTAACTGAGACTATCCTTCTCATCCCTCGGACCCTCAGGCTCTGTCACCTCTAAGTGACTTTCCGTCTCTGTCTTCTTTCTGCTTGCTTCTGTCTTCCAGTCTCTGACTGTGTGTGGCTCTTCCTCATGTGTGCCTGACTCCCCCTCTTTCTGGCCCCTTCTGTGTGTGTCTGTGGGTCGTACTGTGTATGGGAAGAGCGTCTCCACGTGAATGTGGGCCACGCTGCGCATCATGTGCGCTGCAGCCTCTCTGCCTCTGTGCCCTCTCTCTATACTGAGAGTCTCTGCCTGCCACATGTGCCATGATCCGCAGGTGCGGGTGGCTCAAGGTGGCTGTGTGCATCCCTATACAAACATTCGTCATTCTCTCTCTCGAGTGTGCTTTGCATGTGGATTTGCTAATTTGCCTTATTCTCCCTCTCCTTGTCCATCCTCCCTTTTGCCTGTCTGTATCTCTTCCCTATTCTCTCTCTCTCTCTCTCTCTCTCTCTCTACTGACCTCTTGATTTTTCTTCTTCTCTCCTTGTTTCTGCCTCTTTACCTGCTTGCTCCTGTTATGGTTCTGCCTGCCTGCCTGTCTGCTCCTCCCTGACTGGCTGGCAGCCTCTTTTTCCTCTCTGGTTGTCTGTCTGCTTCTCTGGCTGTTTGCCCACCACTCTCTCTCTAGCCATCTGTCTCCCCGCCTGCCTGTCTCTATCACTTTTTTAGCCTGCATCTCTCGGTTTGTCTACCTTCCAGGCCCTGCCACGGCTCCCCATCTTGGTTTGCCTCTTCTCTTGCCCTTCTGCTTGTTCCTTTTCTTATTTGTGCCTGTTAAGTTCCTCCTTTTCCCTTGCCTCCCTTTAGATCTCTCTTGCCTGTCTACCCTATTTGCTGCTATCCCACCGTTTCAGGCTTTTCTCTTTAGTCTTCGTACTTACTAGCATTTTCTTCCTTTGCTTCTTTTCTGCCAACATCCGTCAATGAGGATAGTCTCTCTACCCTAAACCTCTCAGTAACTCCTTTGCCTCAAAGTCTTATCTAACTTCTTGCCACATCCCCTACCCTGCCTTCTCTCATGTTTGCCTTTATTTCAGTTATCTCTTTTTCTGTCTTTCTGGTTCCTCACACAGTCTGCCTGCCTCAGTCTTTTTGCCATTTTCCCAGTCTCTCGCTGCCTTCCTGCCTTTTTGCTGTCTGCTTGGCAGGCTCTTGCTGTCCACATCTCTTCTTGCTTTTCTCTCTTCTTTTGTTTCTTTTTTCCCAGTTAACTTCTAAATAGGTAGTACATACTTACGGTACAACATTTTAAAAGTACAGAAAGTGTACTGTGAAAAGTAAGCCTCTCTCCCATCCTTCTCCCATAGTCTCCAAGTTCCTCTCCCCAGCAGCAGCCACTGTTTGACATTTCCTGGATACTGCTCCAGAGAAGAGTCTACACACACACAAGTCTTTTTGCTTGCTTGCTTTTGCTTGTGTTTTGCTGTACTCCTCCCTACTTTTCTTCCAGTTTTTCTGGATGCTCCTTCCTCTGTCAGTCTGTCAGTACTCCTAACTAACTTGGCTGGGCTTGCCATCTCTGGTCTTTTGGATTCTGCCAAGTGCTACCCAAAGCACTTGTCTTTTGGATTGACTAGTTGCTGGTTGCATGCGTTCACTACCAGTACCTGAGGAGTGCTCAGGAAGGCTTTACTCTCTCCAAATGTAGTCTGCTCTGCATGGTAAGTGGTCTGATGACAGCAAGACAGCTTTGTTGGTCCCTTCATCACTGAAATATGTATTGGAGAAGGCATGAAAGCACCGGTAGTACTAAAAAGTACCATATACGTATAGGCACAGTTAATAAGTAACAGTAAGCTGAGCTTACATGCACACAGAGTAGAGAGAGGACTGCCCTGCTTTTCTCACTTAGTCTGTATGAATTATGTAAGGTCATGTGAATCTAAGATCCTTTAGGTTGTTGACCTAGGCCTAAGAAGTTTGTCTTCCTCCTAGTCTAAAAAGCTTTATCCTGATTAAAACTTTTTTCCTTTTTCATCCAGCCTTCTGGCTCCACTCACGTGCCACCTTAGAGACATTTTATAACTCTTTGAAGGAGACAAAGACACAGCCTCTAACCAGGTCTCGTTGAAAAAGATGATAATAAAACTTGTACACACAATGCACTGTTCTTTCATTTCTGCTTTTTTACTGCCTGTTTTCCTGAGTTTAACTGTTTCAGCCTCTATCTTTGTGTCTCTCCACTCTTTCCCTCTTTCCCTCTCTTACTTCTCTTTTCTTGGTTCTTTCTTCTTATCTGTCTGTCTTGGTCTCTATTCTAGCCTCTTTTTCTGATTGGCCCTCTCCCCTCTCTTCTGTCTGATTGGCCTGTATCCTTCCATCACCCCATCTGTCTGCTGGATTCTCCCTGTCTGCCTGCAATAATGTATGTGATAGCACTTTATAAATTATAAAGCACTATGTTGTATAAAACACCATTATCACTTTGTCTTCCTTCTTACCTTATTTTTTCTTCCTTTATCTGTCTTCCCTTCTCTCTCTCTCTGTTTGCCTGTCTGTATCCCTTTTGGTGATTTTGACTGCCTTCTCTGTCAGTCTCCATTCCCTCCCTGCCAGCCTATTTTTCTGCCATCCCTCTTCTCTGTCTGCTCAGTTCTTGTGTCTCTCCTGTGTTTCCAGGTTTCTCTGTATTTCTTTTGCTTGTCTAGTCTCTCTGTCCTTAGGCCTTTTATCTGTGCCTGTGTGTCTCACTGTCTCTAGCTGCTTGTCTCCCTGCCTGTCACTTTCATTGTGGGGCATCAGTCTCTGCCTCCTTCTGTCTTTTGGTACGTCAAAAAATAAAAAATAAATAAAAAATTTAAATTCCTTATGATTAATTGCTAGAGGAGAATATTTTTTGGTTTTAATGAGAAGACTGTTAAGGTGAGAACAAAGAACTCAAATATTCAGCTGTGAAATGCAAATGAAGAAAAATTTTTAAGGGACTCTCAAGCCAAGAATAGGATTATTTATTTAACGTAAAAGCAAGAAACATATCTAAAGCACTAGTTTCTAACCTTTTAGGATCGGAGAGAGTTAGAAACTTTCCCCAGGGAAAAAAAAAACACACACACACAAAATGTCACATATGTTTTCATGGTGTTACAAATACCCTGAAGTCTTGGACCCCAGGTTAAAACTCTGATGTAGGGAGCCAGTGGTAATCTGTAATAGAGCACAGACAGGCACTCATACAACAAGCAGATGAAAAGACTGAGAAAAACACTTGCAATCTATGATTTTCTACCCAAGGAGATGTTAAAGAGATTCCTAATTGTCTTTTGAAATATATAGGTTAGTGATAATAATGAAAGGCATGTAAATACTCAGGATAGTCTAGACCTAATCATAGTATTTTAGAGATGGAAGGTCTTGTAAATCAGTGGTTCTCAAATGGCTAAGAAAGGTTGCCACATATCCTTTCCTGGAGAAGTCTGTCCTTTATTCTGAGAGGATATATTTCTGATATATATTTTTATATAGAATAAATATAGTATATAGTATATTTATATAGAATAATATATGTATATATGCTTGTATTTATGTTACAAATTATAATGTTACATATTATTAAATACATATACATATTTATAATGTTAAAAATTTCCTTTCTAAAGCGGAGATAGATCTGTATGGCAGAATGTGAATTGATTTTAGTGGGGAGGGGGGAGAAAAAGAATGACTGTACAATCTGAAAATTTTCAACATGTACTTCTTTTATAATTATAAAACATTTTAAATAATTTTAAATATCTTTTTATGAGACATAGTTTCACCCTTGTTGCCCAGACTGGAGTGCAATGGCACAATCTCGGCTCACTGCAACATGCACCTCCTGGGTGCCAGCCATTCTCCTGCCTCAGCCTCCCAAGTAGCTGGGATTACAGGCACCTGCCACCACGCCCGGCTAATTTTTTGGAATTTTAGCAGAGGCAGGGTTTTACCATGTTGGCCAGGCTGGTCTCGAGCTCCTGATCTCAAGTGATCCACCTGCCTCGGCCTCCTGCAGTGCTGGGATTATGAGCTTTGTTGTTCTTAATGTCCTTACTCAGCACAATGAAAAGTCAGCAACCCCATGTTGATTACTAACTTCTTTTTTTTTTTTTTTACATTTTATTGATCATTAAAATCTAAAAGTCTAGGATCTACTGCTTTAATCTAACCTGTTCTTGATTTCATCAAGGAGGAAACTTCAGTCCTTCATATATCGCAATCATGATTTGCCATATTAATATATCAGCCATACCATTATATGCATACTATTTTTCTTTAAATCACTCACCTTTCTTTAACTTAAATGAGTGTTCTTTAAAAGTTAAATTTTGGCCGGGCACAGTGGCTCAAACGCCTGTAATCCCAGCACTTTGGGAAGCCAAAGCAGGCGGATCACGAGGTCGGGAGATCGAGACTATCCTGGCTAACACGGTGAAACCCGTCTCAACTAAAAAATAAAAAAAAAAAAATTAGCCAGGTGTGGTGGCGGGTACCTGTAATCCCAGCTACTCAGGAGGGTGAGGCAGAAGAATGGCGTGCACCTGGGAGGCGGAGCTTGCAGTGAGCCCAGATCGCGCCACTGTACTCCAGCCTGGGCGAAAGAGCGAGACTCCCTCTCAAAAAAAAAAAAGTAAATTTTTTATATTACTAGAAATAATATCCATAAATCTTTCATTTGATACTGTCATTATGTTTTTCTTCCTAATTTAAAATGCGATAATTATTAAAATAAAAATCAATAAAAGTAAAAGCATCTTGCATGCTACTAATATAGGTACATATTTTAGAAAATATCACTTTAATCTAATTTTATAGGTATAGAAACTGGGGCCTAGATATTGAAAGGATTACCTAAGATCAAGTTAGTAGTTAGAGACAGAACCAGGGCTTGAACTTTTATCTTTCAGTTTCCAATCTAGTGTTCTTCTACTATATACTACATGAGTTCTAAGTCAATGAGATGTCCTAGAGTTTTAAAGGACACTAATGTGTGAAACTGATGGTCACATATATTACTGTTATTAACTATAACAACTATACCGCAGAACTAGCAAGGCCAATTTAATAGTATATATTATACTTATAAACTTAGTGTTTTCTGACACAGAGTTCCACTTCTTAACATTTATTATAGAGAAACAGTCACCATACTTTTGCATAGGGTGACATTACAGAGCCGTTCATTACAACATTGTTTGTAACAGCAAAAAACTGGAAACACCCTAAATCTCCAATAGTGAGGAATAGCTAAACAAACTACACAGCAATTAAGAAAAAGGAGTTACTGGGGCACATGTTGTCAGGATCTCCTGGGGCTGTGTCGCAGGCCATTAAAAAGAAAAAGAAAAATGAGTTACTTCTATATGTAGAGACATGGTTAATATATTGTTGAATGGAAACAAGCAAATTGTAAAACAATGTATATGTTATGACATCATTTAGTTTATGTTTAAAGAAATTAAAAAATAATATTTTTACTGATATATTTATTTGGATTTAAATGCCTTTAAAAATGCTGGAATTATACATACCAAACTGGTAACATTGGTTACTTTCTGGAAAAAATAGTCAAGGGGGATTGTTTGCTTCATGGATAATTCTGAATTTTTACAATGAGAAAGTATTTATTATTTATGTAAACAAAATTAAGTAGCTTCATTGATTACATTAGCAACTGGAGCCAAGTGGGATAAAAAGTAGTATGCCTTCTCTAAAGAAATAATTCCTAATGAATCTCTGGTTCTTTGAAGTGAAAATGTGTAAGCAAAGTACAATCAGTAGATGTAATGTAGTTAGGGTTTTTAAAACATTAGTGAGGTTCCACTTTAAAGAATAATTAAAATATGAGAGGGAAAAAGGGAAGGTACAGAAGAGCATATATAACATGGTAACATTTATGAAAGAAAAAATATGTGAATATCCATAGAATATTCCTGGAAGAATATACAGGAAACTACAGTAGTTGCCATTGGGAAGGGGAAATTATTTTTTCATTGTACATCTTATAAAGCAATTTGAAAATTTTTTAGTGACCAAGAGATTGACTAGGTGAAGGGAGGAGGGACATTTTTTGAGATAAGGCATAAAACAGACATGAAAACCTAAGTAGCAATATATGATTGTGATGATGGTTATGGGCTGTAAAATCAGCATTCAGAGAAGAAAGCTCTTTCTTGGTTGGAAGCAGGGAAACAAGTAAATAACTTTCATATGTAGTTGCATTTGAGGTTAGCTCACAAATAACTGAGATTTGTGTAGCACAGAGGAAGAAAAAAGGCAGTTTAGGTGTGATAAGAAAGAATTTAGCAGGTAGTATGTAGACCTCATATGGCTGGAGTGTTAAGTTCATGATAGGGTATAGTAGGAGTTGGTACCTCTTTAAAGGGTAAGAATTTTTGTATATCAAGTGAAGAGTAGAGGTCTGAACCTTGGGGGAACTTTGAAGGATGGAATGGGGAGAGGAGAAGCCAAAGAAAAACAAGTTGTTCAAGTGGTAAGTATACCAGGTAGTGTTGATATGGTAGAGTAAGAAGACAGCTTCAGAAGGAAGGCGTGATCATTGATACTAGATGCTTCATGTACTAGATGCGATCATTGATACTAGATGCTTCATCAAGAAGAGTACAAACTGACAGTTTCTCAAAAAGTTAAATACAGAGCTACCATATGACCTAGCAATGTCAATACTAAGTGTACACCCAAGATAATTGAATCATATGTCCACACATAAAGTTGTACATGAATCTTCATAGAAGCATTATTCATAATAGCCAAAAAGTGTAAACAAAAATATCCAGCAACTGACGAACGGATAAATACAGTATATCCATGCAGTGGAATATTATTCAGCCGTAAAAAGGAATGGAGTACTGATACATGCTACAAGATGGATGAACTTTGAAAACATTATGCTAAGTAAGAGAAGTTAGACATAAAAGGCCACATATTATTTGATGCCATTTATATGAAATGTCCAGAATAGGCAACTGGTAGATCAGTGGTTGCGCAGGTTTCAGGGGCGGGAAGAATGGGAGGGACTGCTAATGGATATGGGTTTCTTTTTGGGGTGATGGAAATGTCTGGAATTCTGGATAATGGTGATAGTTGCATAGCTTTGTGAATATCCTAAAAACCCCTGAATTCACTTTAAAATGGTGAATAAGGTATATGAATTCTATCTGAATTTTTTTTAATACAAACCAGCCAATACAGTGACTCACACCTGTAATCCCAGTGCGCTCTGGGAGGCCAAAAGAGGAGGATCCCTTGAGGCCAGGAGTTTAAGACCAGCCTGAACAACATAGCAAGACTATCTCTACAAAAAAAGTTTAAAAATTAGCCAGGCATGGTGGCTCGTGCCTGTAGTCCTACCTACTCAGGAAACTGAGGCAGAAGGAGAGCTCAGCCCAGGAGCTGGAGCCTGCAGTGAGCTATGATTATACCACTGCACTGCAGCCTGGGCAACACAGTGAGACCTTGTCTCTAAACAGTACAAACCAAGAAAAGTATTGTACTTGTCATTTGGTCACCTTTAAAGCCAGTTTTAGTGAGGAAGTTAGACATCAATGAAAGATTGTGAGAAACCATTAAAATATTGCTTACAGAGGGTTTTTTGTTTTGTTTCATTTTAGTGACAGGGTCTTGCTCTGTCACCCAGGCTGGAGTGCAGTGGTGTGATCATAGCTCACTGCAGCCTCCAACTCCTAGGCTCAAGCTTTCCTCCTGCCTCAGCCTCACCAGTAGCTGGACTACAGGCACACACTACCACAACTGGATAGTTTTAAAATGTGGTTTTTTTTTGGTTTTTTTTTTTTTTTTTTTGAGACGGAGTCTTGCTCTATCACCCAGGCTGGAGTGCAGTGGCCAGATCTCAGCTCACTGCAAGCTCCGCCTCCCGGGTTTACGCCATTCTCCTGCCTCAGCCTCCCAAGTAGCTGGGACTACAGGCGCCCGCCACCTCGCCCGGCTAGTTTTTTGTATTTTTTAGTAGAGACGGGGTTTCACTGTGTTAGCCAGGATGGTCTCGATATCCCGACCTCGTGATCCGCCCGTCTCGGCCTCCCAAAGTGCTGGGATTACAGGCTTGAGCCACCGCGCCCGGCCTAAAATGTTTTATAGAGATGGAATCTTGCTGTGTTGTTCAAACTGGTCTTAAACTCTTGGCCTCAAGCGATTCTCCCACCAGTGGCCTTCCGAAGTGTTGGGATTACAGGTGTGAGCCACCACACCCACCCTTTTTTAATTTTTATTTTTGTTTTTGTTTTTTTGTTTTTTTTTTGAGACGGCGTCTCGCTCTGTCTCCCAGGCTGGAGTGCAGTGGCACACTACAAGCTCCGCCTCCCGGGTTCACACCATTCTCCTGCCTCAGCCTCCCGAGTAGCTGGGACTACAGGCGCCCGCCACCTCGCCCAGCTAGTTTTTTGTATTTTTAGTAGAGACGGGGTTTCACCGTGTTAGCCAGGATGGTCTCGATCTCCTGACCTCATGATCCGCCCATCTCGGCCTCCCAAAGTGCTGGGATTACAGGCTTGAGCCACCGCGCCCGGCCTATTTTTGTTTTTGTTTTTGTTTTTTGAGACAGAGTTTTGCTTTTATTGCCCAGGCTGGAATACAGTGGCACAATCTTGGTTCACCAACCTCCACCTCCCAGTTCAAGTGATTCTCCTGCCTCAGCCTGCTAGGTAGCTAGGATTACAGGTGCCCGCCACCACGCCCAGCTAATTTTTGTATTTTTAGTAGAGATGGGGTTTCACCATGTTGGCCAGGCTGGTCTCGAACTTCTGACCTCAAGTGATCCATCCACGTTGGCCTCCCAAAGTGCTGGGATTACAGACGTGAGCCACTGCGCCTGGCTAATTCTGTATCTCTACTGTTGCCTCCAGATTCCCTCATCTGTGTAAGAAGCCCCTGTTTCTTTAAGGCTGCAGCAGTCTTGCTGTGTGTTCCTTGCCTTCTCTTCCTCACTGTTTTCTGCTTACCTCCTGACATTTCCTTCATTCATTGAAGACTGACACCTGACTTAGTCCTGCCATCATCTTCGGTGACCTTAGGATCGACATGAATGATCTATTCATCACCCAGACTTTTTGGTCCCTTGATCCCCTTATTTCCAGAGACCTGTCTAGCTATCCCACTTCTGACCCCATCTCTGGACTTCCTTTTGAAATATTAAATTCAAACCCCCAGCTTGGGCCACAACTTTCTATCCTTCCAGCCCCCTCATTTACTTCTACTCTATTCCTGGACCCACCATGAGACACTATAGTCCCTTAACTCCTCATTTTCTCCTAATCAGCTATACCATCTTCACCTCTTTTCCTATCCAGCTTAAATTCCATGGTCTATCATTTTAACCACGCTCCTGCCACTGTCTTGGTGCCCTCTTCTTATTTTCCTTCCTGCAAACCCCTGGCCTTGTATCACTTTGGTTGCTTGTTTACACCCACGATGCAAAGGGCTGCTGAAGAAAACACCATGACCATTCAGACCAGTGTTTCTGCTCATCCTTTTTCCTAGTCAGCTTAGTTCTCCACAGTGACTTCCTCAAAACCTTCTCCTTATACTAGTTCATTTTAAAAAACAGGATACATATGTTCATTTTAATATCATAATAGATAGAAAATCTTATCTACTTCCAGGAGCTGGATTATCATATGAGAACCCCCTTGAAATTCCAACACTCAACTACATGTTTAACTCTGTCCATATTTGTCCTTTTATCCTTTCCTCTTGTCCTGTCTGAAGCTAATCCCTATACTTGGGCTCTTGGTCTCACCCCTGCCACCTTCTTAGGGACAGTGGTTACCAGCGATCCTCTAACTCAGTCCTTTATTTCCCATTCCACTTGCTCTTTCCCAACCACATTAAAATGTGCTCAAATCTCCTTATCTTTGAAAGAAATACTCTGGACCCCTTTAGCTGCCACCTTACCGCACTGTGTCCATTCACAGCCAAGCCTCTTGAAAGAATTAACTGCCCTCAGTGTCTACTTGCCTACTCGTTTTCCAGCCCTCTGCCCCCACTACAGCTGCTTTCACCAAATTACCAACAACCTCCTGGTTGCTAAAAATCAGAGGATGTTCTTAGTTCTTCACTTGACCACCCCCTTTTTGAAAAATAATTTGCTTGACTTCTGTAGTTTTGCATTCCTGGTTTTTCCTTTGCCTCTCTGGCTCCTCCTCATCAGTCCCCCTTCAAAGAGGCAGTGCTGTATGGATTAGTGGTCAGCCATGGTACTTAAGAACTTGGGCTTGGGAGACAGGGCTGGGTTCATATGCTGCTTCCACTACTCAGAGTTTGTTTCTTCAACTAAAATGGCAATATATGTCTTTTTGTGAAGCCCTAATATTACCAAGTCAATGGAATTATACTTTTAAGATCTTTAGTACTGTGTCTGACACACAGTAAGCAGGCATGCACTAAACTCCCCTGACTCTCCGAGCTTATAATAGGCGCCCCTCCTATGTGCTAACATATTATCCTTTATCTTTCTCATTAGGCTCCAGAGAGGAGGGGCTCTGTCACCCTTCTCCACTGTCATATCAGTCTAGCACCAGGCGCACATTAGGCACCCTGTAAATAAATATCTGTTGACTGCTTCAAGTGTTTAATATATGGCGAAGGTGATACTTTAAATCAGTGGGGCAAAGGATTATTGATAAATAATGATGCATAATCGATAAATGGAAAACTATTTGTGAAAATATAAAAGGTAGATCCTTACCATTTACTAAACTAGTTTTCAGATGGATTAAATTGTGACATTAAAAACAAAAATTGGCCAGGCACAGTGGCTCAGGCCTGTAATCCCAGCACTCTGGGAGGACGAGGTGGGCTGATCACAAGGTCAGAGGTTCAAGACCAGCCTGACCAACATGGTGAAACCCCATCTCTATTAAAAATACAAAAATTAGCCGGGCGTGGTGGCGGGCACCTGAAGTCCAAGCTACTCAGGAGGCTAAGGCAAGAGAATCACTTGAACGCGGAGGTTGCAGTGAGCCGAGATTGTGCCACTGTACTCCAGCCTGGGCAAGAGAGCAAGACTCCGTCTCAAAAAAACAAAACAAAACAAAAATGTAATTCTGCTCAATTCAGCAAGACCAAAAAATTTTTTAGAGAACTAGAATGAGATAGAAAAAGTGTGGAAGAATATTTTCCTGATCTTGGGGATGAAAAAGGCTTCAGCATACAAGCAGCATCAACCATAAAGGAAAACGTGGATACATTTAACTCAATGAAACTAAATTTTACTATGTAAGAAAACATCATAAAGTTAAAAGACTAGCTAGGAAAACATTTGTGTCATTTATGACAGATCATTTTATTCAGTAAATACTGTGTGCTCTAATAGAGCTCAGACATAATAGAAACTAGCTCAGAAAGATACTTTATCCAGGAAACTAGGGCTTTGGAAGGGCCAAAGAAGAACTACAGACTGGGTTTCCAGAGTGACAAGAACATTGTAAGGACAGGCTTGGTGGCTTACGCCTCTCATCCCAACACTTTGGGAAGCTGAGGTGGGTGGATCACTTGAGGTCAGGAGTTCAAGACCAGCCTGGCCAACATGGTGAAACCCCGTCTCTACTAAAAATACAAAAAATAGCCGGGCATCATGGCGCATGCCTGTAATCCTAGCTACTCGGAAAGCTGAGGCAAGAGAATCTCTTGAACTCGGGAAGCGGAGGTTTCATTGAGCCAAGATTGCGCCACTGCACTCCAGCCTGGGTGACAGAGTGACTCCACCTCAAAGAAAAAAAAAAGAAGAAGAAAAGAAAAAAGAACGTTTTAGAACAAGCCCACCAGAGATCTAATTCCTGTTTCTTCTGTAATCAAGAAGCTGCTAGGGTGGGGTACTGGCTCCAGGATTACTCCAATATTGTATAATAGCAGGAGTAAGGAAATAGAAAGGAAGATAGCGAGCTAGTGTTTGTATTCTTGATGAAATAAAGATGTCACAGAAATCAACAATAAGAAAAAGACCAATAGAAAAAAACAAAAGTAGTAAAGTATATGTACAAAAGATGAACAATAGGATGATGATTGCTGACTTTTATTGAGTTTTACTCTGTGTCCAGGAACTATCTAAGATGTACTTAATATGTACTAACTCACTCCTTTCAATAACCTTATAAAGTAGAAACTATCGTAATACCCATTTTACAGATGAGAAAACAGACAAAGGGAGGTGAAATATCTTGCTTAAGGTCAGAGCTGTTGAGGTGGGCATTTATACCTAAACTTGTGGACCATAGTAGACCTGAAAAAAGAAAACTGGAAGATGTGATGGCTCAAGAATTGGACATTGTTAATAGCACTTGAGAAAGAAGCTGGCTTTAGGAGGGCATAATGAATTTGTTTCTAGATGTGCTTAGCGCAATATGATGGTGTGGCATCTTTTTAGAAATAATTTCTGGCTGGGTAGGGTGGTTCACACCTGTAATCTCCACACTTTGGGAAGCTGGGGTGGATGGATCACTTGCGCCCAGGAGTTCAAGATCAGCCTGAGCAACATAGTGAGACACCGTTTCTACATTTTTTTTTTTTTTTTTTGAGATGGAGTCTTGCTCTGTTGCCCCCAAGCTGGAATGTAGTGACATGATCTTGGCTCCCCAAAACCTCCACCTCCCGGGTTCAAGCAATTCTCCTGCCTCAGCCTCCCAAGTAGCTGGGATTACAGGCATGCACCACTGCACCAGGCTAATTTTTGTGTATTTTTTTTAGTAGAGACAAGGTTTCACCATGTTGGCTAGGCTGGTCTTGAACTCCTGACGTCAGGTGATCTGCCCACCTCGGCCACCCAGAGTGCTAGCATTACAAGTGTGAGCCACCATGCCTGGCCAAAATAAATAAATTTTAAAATAGAAGTAACTCAACTTCTGAGCTATGGAATAGTTCTCTGTACCTCCAGTACCTAATAAAAAACCCAAATACTGCAATATATCTTTTCAATTAAAATATTTTTTGTTTGTTTTTTAATTGATTAAAAGATTTTATCTGGTCTGCTCATCCTTCTATTGCTGCCTTTTAGCTAAATCCTTTTCCTTGCTCTCACTGAGTTAGGGATATCATCTTAATCAGAAGGAGGAAGATGTAAGCCCAAAATTGTTGTAATTGTTGTCTTTGCCTTCTGCAAGTTTTTTAGATCTGCTTTTTAAAATATATTTTATTTTTTTTAATTTTTGAGACAGAGTCTTGCTCTGTCACCCAGGCTGGAGTGCAGTGGCATGATCTCAGCTCACTGCAGCAACTGCCTCCCAGGCTCAAGCGAGCCTCCCACCTCAGCTTCTGGAGTAGCTGGGGCTACAAGCACAGGGGCCACCATGCCCAACTGTAGATCTTTTTCGATTGACCACTGTGATAGAAACTGAATAGTCCTATACAAAATGGCAAAAACCAAACTTTTTCCCATTTGACATTGCTTTTTAACAATTTCTTAATAGTTTTCTGTTGGCTGGCCAGCTAGAAGTATCTTGCTTTTCATCTATTTTCAAGCCCCAGTTGTTCTGGCAGAATTGCACACTTTTCCCAGCTGATTAACTATCCTTTAGGTTATAAATTTGTCATGGGAAATGCTAACCCACACTGGCTTCCTCTTACCCGGTCCTTCACTTGCTCTTGGGCCCTTTTGCCATCTAGCACTCCAGTCTGTAAAGGAAATCTTTTTTTTTTTTTTTTGAGACGGAGTCTTGCTCTGTCGCCCAGGCTGGAGTGCAGTGGTGTGATCTTGGCTCACTGCAACCTCTGCCTCCTGGGTTCAAGTGATTCTCCTGCCTTAGCCTTCCAAGTAGCTGGGATTACAGGAGCTCACCACCAAGCCCGGCTAATTTTTGTATTTTTAGTAGAGATGGGGTTTCACCATGTTGGCCAGGCTGGTGCGAACTCCTGACATGAAGTGATCCACCCATCTCAGCCTCCCAAAGTGCTGGGATTATAGGCATCAGCCACTGTACTCGACTGAGAATCATTTTTATTTCAGACTGAATGAGATATAATTAGTACATTAAAATCAAATTATTCTATATTCCAAAACTGTAGAACTCCTAAAATGTATCCCAGAGTCAATAATAAAGTTATCCACTCACTTCATTAGAGGAAGAGTTTGAACTTTGGTGTCAGAAAGGTAACACCTGGAATCCAAGCTCTGCCACTTAATAACTATGGCCCTGGGCAAGCTGTTTATCCCTCAAGTCTCAGCTCCTTCATCTGTAAAACAGCAGTATTAATGCCTATCTCAAAGGGTTGTGGTGAGGGTTACGTGAGCTAACTTACATAAAGCACTGGCTGTAATAAGGTACTCGATAATTGGTAGCTGTTACTCTAAACCATCAAGTTTACTGTTAGCCACTTCTCTCTTCAGAGATTCACTTAAGATGATTGCAAGGTGAGAAGATTCACAACCTGAGTTATGAGCTTAAGCACCTTAAACTCCTTTAGGAGCAAAGGACTGACTTTAGTTACTCTTCTCCCAGTAATTGGCCCCATTCCCTTGCTTTCATCACTGTGTAAAGAAGCTCAATTCTGGCATGATATGAAACAAACCATATTTTACTTGACTCAAAAACTTCTCCTAATGGAGGAATAAATACTATTGTTAGGTTGGAAACTGAATGTTAGTCACAGATACAGTCTGTAATTTTCTAATCATGTCAGATGTTACCTGGATGCTGAAAAATGCCAAATCTTAAAATCCTGAGGGGAGGATTCATTACTAAATAAAGAATGGCTAGCACAAGGAGTGGGAAAGAAAACTAAGGCTTTCTGAGTGTCTTTTCCAAGGACTCTTTATAGTGCTGGGCAGGTTCCCATTCCTTATTTAATCTTCTCAACAACACTATAAGGTAGCATCTTTTTAGGGTGACCATGTCCTGGATCTTGCCTGTTGCCCTATTGTCACCTTACTTCCTATTGTCTGTATTTTATGGTTGAAGAAACGGAATCCAAAGGAAGGTATTTAAATATTCTGTGCATGGTTATAAAGCCAGAACACTCCTCCTTTCTGCGTTTGGATTTCTTCTAAGAATATCCCATGCATACCTTGTCCACCTGCAGCCTGGCTTCTCTAACAAAGCCACCGTGACCTATTTCAGAATCCATGGTCGCTCAGGTCTTCATCTTACGTGATCTCCATGGAGCACTTTATGCTGTTGACCGCTCCCCTCTTCTATGCTCTCTCTTTGGCTTCTGTGGCAACATTTCCCCCTTGGCCTCTTTCATCCCTCTAGCTCTTCCTTTCCAGTGTCCTTTCCTCCTCCCCAAACCTCTACGTAGATTACACTTCACCCTTAAGGGGATCTGATCCTTGACTAGCTACAGCTGCTATCTGTCAATAATTCCCGCACCTATAACTCTAGCCCAGAGCTGTCTTTCAGGATCCAGTCCTATATATCCAATAAGATCTGGACATGTGACTGCATGCCCCCGAGTTACCTCATACAGCTAACTAAAAATTCATCACTTTCCTTCCCAAAGTCCTCTTCCAGCAGTTCCTTTCACCATCCTCCCAGTTATCCAGGCCAGACACAGGTGTCATCCTTGACTCCTCCCTTTGCCTTAGACCCCTACCCAAATGATCAAGTCCTCCTATTCTCTCTTAACTTCAGTTCCTCTCTGATCTCCACTGCCACTAACCTAGTTGTGGCTGCCTTTGGATCTCACCTGGACTACTGCATTAGCGCCAGTCTCTCTGTCTCCACTTTCCCTCATTTCCTTCTCTCTTGATATTGTAGTCAAGTCACCTTTTGAAAATGCAAATCTGATCATGTGATTCTCTCTATAAAACCCTTAACTCTGGGCCAGGTGCAGTGGCTCACACCTGTAATCCCAGCACTGTGGGAGGCCCAGACGGGCGGATCATGAGGTCAGGAGTTCAAGGCTAGCCTGGCCAACATGGTGAAACCCCGTCTCTACTAAAAATACAAAAATTAGCCAGGTGTAGTGGCGCACACCTGTAATCCCAGCTACTCAGGAGGCTGAGGCAGGAGAATTGCTTGAACCCGGGAGGCGAAGGTTGCAGTGAGCCAAGATCATGCCATTATACTCCAGCCTGGGCAACAAGAGCAAGACACCATCTCAAAAACAAAACAAAACAAAACATAAAACACTTAACTTGGAATTGTACACTATAAAAGGGTGAATATTACGATATGTGAATTATGTCTCAATTTTAAAAAAAACTTATCCTGGTTTACAAAGCCTTCTATGATTTGGCCTGACTCAGCATCTCTCATTGGCTTCCCTCCCCCTGCCTCCCATTTTCCTCTTAGCTTTACCATGCAGTGGTTCCTTCTGCCTCTGAGCTCTCCACACTTTCCAAGCTACGTTTGCATTTCTTCTTATCCTGTGCAGGAAGCATTCTCTCTTCCACCTATCCCTTGTCCTCTTCCTCCCCACTTGACTGACTCCTCCTTGTCCTTCAAATCTTAGCTTAAGATGATACTTCCCCAGAAGGCTTGGTCCCCCCTGGACTGGGTTAGGTGCTCCTGATGTGTGTTTCATACTTAGCTCTTTTGTAGCATTCACCAAATATTTGTTCATTCTGTATTTATTGAGTGACTGCTCTGGGCTGGGCACTCGGCTAGGTGCTGGGTATTTCACAAATAAGAGATGTGGCCCTTGCCCCCATGGTGCTTACAGTCTAAGAAGGAAAGAAAATGGACATTAAACAGTGAATTACCCTAAATATTTTAATTATAATTATGACATTTCAGAGCACCCTGGGGAGGGCGTGTTAAAGGACTTGACATAATTGGAGGTATCAGAGAAGGTGTCATTTAAGCAACTTTAAGGAGTCAGGTGGCCAGCTGAAGAGCGGTGGGTGGAGTGTTCCACGCAGAGGAACAGCATGTAGGAAGGCTCTGACGCAAAGCTTGGGGGGCATTTCAGAAACTGAAAGGCCAATGTGGGAGACAAAGAAGAGCCTGGAAGAGCCAAATCTTACTTTCTGGACCATGGTAAGGGTTTCTAAGTTCATCTTAAGAGAAGTAGGTTGCCTTTGAAGACTTAACATGGGAATTTTAAAAGTTCCCCATGGCGGCCAGGTGTGGTGGCTCGCGCCTGTAATCCCAGCACTTTGGGAAGCCGAGGCGGGCGGATCACGAGGTCAGGAGATCAAGACCATCCTGGCGAAACATGGTGAAACCCCATCTCTACTAAAAAAAAAAAAAAAAAAAAAAATTAGCTGGGCGTGGTGGCGGGCACCTGTCGTCCCAGCTACTCGGGAGGCTGAGGCAGGGGAATGGCGTCAACCCGGGAGGCGGAGCTTGCAGTGAGCTGAGATCACACCACTGCACTCCAGCCTGGGTGACAGAGTGAGACTCCATCTCAAAAAAAAAGAAAAAAGTTATCTGTGGCAAATGTGTAAATAAGGAAGCAGGATGACAAGTTAAGAGACTCACAAACTTCCTGTGAATCTCCCACTAAACTCTAAGCTCCTAGAGGGCAGAAACTGTGTCATTAATTTTTGTATCCACAGTTTCCAGGACTGCCTGACAGATGCTCAGTATCATTTTAATGAATTGAATACAAGATAGGGCCAAGATTCCAACCTAGGCTTTTAAGAAAGGCTCAGCTCAAGTATCAATGCCCTATCTCCCCTACACACAACCCTTCAAAGGGAAGCTGTGAGGAAGCCCAGACTGCCCCGTGTAGAGGCTCATGTGGAGAAAAACTGATAGTCAGCACTGAGAACTATGTGAGTGAGCCATCTTGAAAGTGGATCCTCAGCTCCCAACAGTCCACCCCAGTTCACACCTTTTGGAATAGAAGTGAGCCATCCCTGCTGAGCCCTACCCATCTTGCAGATTCACTGACAAAATACAGCAGTGGTGGGTAACTAGAATAGCATCCTATGTTTGACATGCAGGGAGGCGGTATGTTAGTTGGATGGGCTATGACTACCTTGGTACTTATTAGTTGTATGACTTTTGGCAAGTTACTTAACCTCTCTCTGCTTCAGTGTTGTTTTTCAGTATAAATGAAAATAGTACCTATGCCTTAAGTTTGTTGGGAGGATTAATGTTGGTAAATGCAGCTCTACAGGTAATACAGATGAGTCATGTGAGCATCTCCTCAGATATGCCTCTGATCATTCAGCTGTCATTCTCATGTGATTCTGTGTCTTTATAGTACTTTCACTCTATTCATAATATGTTTATATATAGGCATGTGTATGTACAGGTTGAGCATCCCTAATCTAACACCCAAAATCCTCCTAAATCTGAAACTTTTAGATGCCTACACGACACCACAAGTAGAACATTCTACACACAAGTAGTTAACACAAACTTTGCTTCATGCACACAATTTTTTTTTTTTTCAGATTGAGTCTCACTTTGTTGCCCAGGCTGGAGTGCAGTGGCTTGATCTTGGCTCACTGCAGTTTCTGCCTCCTGGGTTGAAGCAGTTCTGCGTCAGCCTCCTGAGTAGCTGGGATTATAGGCATTTGCCACCACACCTGGTTAATTTTTGTATTTTTAGTAAAGACAGGGTTTCACTGTGTTGGCCAGGCTTATCTTGAACTCCTGGCCTCAAGTGATCCTTCTGCCTCCCAAAGTGCTGGGATTACAGGTGTGAGCTGCCACACCCAGTCTAGGTACAAAATTATTTAAAATATTGGCCAGGCACGGTGGCTCGTGCTTATAATCCCAACACTTTGGGAGGCCTAGGCAGGAGGACTGCTTGAGGCCAGGAGTTTGAGACCGGTGTGGGCAACATAGGAAGACCCTGTCTCTACCCAAAATAAAAGATGAGCCAGGTATGGTGGTGCTACTTGGAGGTAGGAGCATTGCCCGAGCTCAGGAGTTTGAGGTTACAGTGAGCTGTGATCACACCACTGCACTTAAGCCTTTACCCCCATCGCCACTTTGATGGATTCGCTTCACTTATTCATTCACCAGCTTTTTGTTTTTTTCTTTTTAGTGCTTCCTGTATGCCTAGAATACCTAGTACTTGGGGTGCATATCTATTTGTATTTTGAATCCTTAATCTTTGGCTTCCAGGATAAAGATCAGTCAGGTTTCAAATTCTGTGTGCTTTCTTCCAGCTAAACCGTGTGCTCTACTGGCCCATCATCAAGTGGCTGTTCTCCCAACAGCAGCCCAGCCACGTGGTCTCCCTAAACTTAGCTGTGGGGCTAGATGCATTAACCTTATCCTGATGTATGATTGGATGTTATAGTATCAAGACCAAATGATAGATCCCTTTACTCAGCTCCAAGGTACAGCCAGATTAACATTTGGTACAGTAGTAAAACACCTGAGACTCGTCATAAATTTAGCCCCAAAGGTTAAAGCTTTAGGAATTTCTGCCATGGGTTGCCATGGTTCTGCCACAGGTTGAGGCAGACCATTGAGACAGGTGCCAGAATATTGGGACCACATTGTATTGTCACTTTTGATATTTGACTTTTGAGGCTTTTTCAATTATTGTTGTGTATGTGTGTGTGTGCATGCTATTTCAGGAGTAGGAGTAGGGGGTTGGGGTATTTGGAGAATCTGATGGAAATTATAGCACCGTTTTCCAAAAATAATACACATCCACAGACACACACACACACAGAGTATTTAGAAACAGTTTCAGGACAGCCAGGTTAGTAATCCACCTGTGACTTGCCGTAAGGGTAGAAACTTTTCTATACCATAACTTAGTCCTTTATCATGTACTATGTTCATTTACCTTTTCATGTGTGCATGTTTTATCCCAGTGAGCAGGCAAGCTTCCTCCAAGGAACATATGCCTCTTTATGACCCCCAGTAATATGTGCATGTAGGGACCTCACCTGTGGGAAATCTTGCCAGTTGAGTCCTTTGAAGCTCTGTGATTCACTGGGGATGGCAGCCTTCCCTTCAGCACTCCACCCTCCACCCACCACCCTCCAAGGCAAAAGAGACTACCACAAGGGGACTTGGACCCTGCATTCATGTTCTGTTTGCTCTCTAGGTTTTAGGCTAAAGCATTATTTACATAATCCTCATGTAGATATCCACTTGGCTATTTAGAGAACAAAGCAGTGCCTACTGGAAATATTTTTTTTAAGTATTAATAAATGAATGCATTACATTATTTTAAAAAATTTTGATGTCTTTATCCCTTTGTCAGCTCCATACCTTGCCCTGTACACTCCCATACCTGTAATCAGGACCCCCTTTTTGTTCTATCCCATGAATTCCTAACTGCCCTCCTTTCCTGCCATGTGCTTGTGAGAAAAAAAAAAAAGCGGGCATAAACCTAATGTTAATGGAACGGTGGCCGTGTGGTTTTTCCTTGTTTTCCTGTCCTTCCCTCCCCCTTATAAATGTCCCCTTATAAATGGAAAGGGCCACCTTTCCATCCTAACTTTGGAAGAGTTTTCCCTCCAGGCTTGTCTCCCTGACTCTGTAAGTAATTACAGCCACCTGGTGGCCATATGGGGAAATGACAGATGGATTGGCCCCAAAAAATCTAGTGAGACCCTCTTTTTTTTTTTTTGAGATGGAGTTTCATTCTTGTTGCCCAAGCTGGAGTGCAATGGCGCTATCTCAGCTCACCGCAACCTCTGTCTCCCAGGTTCAAGCGATTCTCCTGCCTCAGCCTCCCAAGTAGCTGGGATTACAGGTGCACGCCACCACGCCTGGCTAATTTTTTGGATTTTTAGTAGAAACAGGCTTTTGCCAGGTTGGCCAGGCTGGTCTTGAACTCCTGACCTCAAGTGATCCTCACACCTCGGCCTCCCAAAGTTCTGGGATTACAGGCATGAGCCACTGCACCTGGCCAGAGATACTCTATGGAATAACTTTTGGTTTGGGGGTCTAGGGGAAGCAGGGAAAGGGAATCCTGTGGATAGAGACTGTAGCACAGGAACCAGACATCCTATTCCTCCGTCCTTCCTTGCCTACTAGGACACAGCATCCCCCCACTAGTTATAGACAGATGAGTTCACTTAACATTTGAGTTCATTCAAAATTTATTGAGCAGCAACTGTGTGCTCAGCAATGAGAATATAGCAGTGAGCGAGATGTGAACAAGATCTCTGCCCTCATGAGCTTACAATCTAGCAGTACAGCCAGCCTATTACAGCCATAATTTTACAATTGTAACAAAAACTCTGGAAAATGCATGGTGCTAACCGATTTATCGGAAGTCTTGACCCACCAAGAAATAAGAAAAGAACTGAGGAAGGAACATTTAGGATCAGCTAGGCAGAAAGTGAAAAGAAGCGTGTTGCAGGCAGAGAGGACAGTGTGTGAGGGCTCCGCGGCTTGCAAGACATGTAATGAACTGAAAGCCAGTGTCTGGGCCGTAGAGAACAAAGAGGAGTGTTGCGAGATGAGCCTGATTTATACAAGGTCTTTGAATTTAGGACGTTATCCCAAAAGCAGGTGGAAGCCACTGAAGAAGCTAAGGAAAGTTCGATGTTTAGGTTTGTTTTTCATAGCTGACTCTTACTGCAGCATGGAAGGCAGAAGTGGAAATGGGAGAACAGGTTAGGAAGTTTCCATAGCAGTTTAGACAAGAGGTGATGGTAACTTGGAGAAAAGAAGATAGGTTCCAGAGATATTTAGGAGACAGATTACACTTGATGAGTGACTGGATGTGTGAGGAAAGGGATGTGTTTCCGGCAAGAGGCATTGAAGTAGGAGTCTCTGGAAGAGGGACAGATTTTGGCAGAATGAAGACATCCCGTAGGCACAGGACAGGCCCTGAGACTTGCACTAGAGGAACAGCATAGCCTTCATTCTCAAATAGTTCAGGGTTTAATTGAGCAAACAAGGTACACGTAATTGCAGAGTTCATTAAAGATCAAAATGACTGATTTAGATAATTCACGGACTCCTGCATTCCATGGGATTAGATTTAAATCCTCCACCTCACAGTAAATTCAGATAACTGCTGAAGCCAACAGTAATGTTTCCTGTTCATGCCTCCCATAGCCCCTCAGAACACCTATACAGCCCAACGGTATCTCACAGGGGTCACCTTCTCCTGCGCTGGGCCCTGATGCCCCTGCCAGAAGGCACACTGAACTCCTCCTGATTTGTGTTTCGCTTGCTGCTGCCAGGAAGTTCACCTGCCTGTCATTCTCAAATCTCCCCTCCTTAAGTTAAAGGAGACCAAATCTAGCCGCTGCCCCCGATAGTGGTTCTCTTTTGGTCACCAGGAGAGTTTTCTGACTGACTTAACATCTCTCTTTACATTACCCCTGTCAAGTTCTCTCTTTTGGAGTCACCATCTTGCAACCCTGTCTTCCTCATCTTCTCCAAGTGGCAAACTGCCTCCTTTTTCTCCCTCACCAAAGTGTCACTAATTTGCTGGCCTTTTCCCCACTCTAGTTTTCCCTCAAGTTAGTAAATACCCACCTCTTTGCCCCAAAAAGGTCAGGAAAGAAATTTGGGGTATGGGATTAACAAGGAAGTAGCCCCTTGCCTCCTCTTCGCCACAGGAGAACTCTGCAAACTCCCAGAGACAATAACTGCTAACTGTACAATAGGACCACAGTTTCCTATTGTGCAAGGAGCCTAGGAAAAAGCCACATCCCAAATACTTGCTCTGAGAACAGTGGTTACAAATGTTAACATGAGATTAGACATGGAGATGGTCCCTTTATATTGAGAGAACATGGACTTTGGAGTTGGGTAGACTTGAATTTGCATTCTGGCTCTAGTGGTACTACCTAGTGTGCCTTTGAGCTATTAAACTTTTCAAAGTTTCAAAGGACTTATCTGTAAAATAGTAATCCACCTTATAGGGTAGTTGTCTTGAAGAGGCTATTTGGGAGGCTGAGGCAAGAGGATCACTTGAGCCCAGGAGTTTGAAACCAGCCTGGGCAACACAGTGAGACTCTGTGTCTATAGAAAATTAAAAAATTAGGCATTGTGGCGTGCACCCAAAGTCCCAACTACTCAAGGCAGAAGTGGGAGGATCACTTGTGCCCAAGAGCTCCAGGCTGCAGTGAGCCATGATTTTGCCACTGCACTCCAGACTGGGTGACAGAGCAAGACCCCTTCTCTTTGTGGGGGGTGGGGGGAGAGGGTATATGAAGTACCCAGCATAATATCTAGCCTGAATTGCCTATAATGACTCACTTCCTTTCTTTCCCTTGGGTTTCAGCTGCCAAATACTATTCTACAAGTAAGATAAGCCAGCTTTGTGTGGTCAATGATAAACATTTCCTATTCCTGTCTTTGTAATTCCCATCTTCCTGCAGACATCTCATTTCCATCATTGCCAAAAAAGTCCTTCCATCCCTCACCCCTGTAGAACTACTCTCTCTTAACTATCAAACAGTTCTGCCTGAACTCTGACTATCCTCTTCTACATCTCCCTAAACCAAGATACTTGATCTTCTTGTATCATTCCTAAAGATTAATTCACTGATTTTCTCCGAGCAAATTGTAATGAAGGCAGGGAATAGGACCTTTACACTTCAGAAGGGCACAGGCTAGCTGCTAGAGAGGAATGGAGATCTAGGCCCAGGCACCCCTCCGCCCCACCACTTTTCCTCAAGGCACAGAAAAAGCCAAACTCGAAATATGTCTTGAGTGTACATGAGTGTACGTCTCCTTTCCTACAACTCTGTGAGATCATCATTGAAGTACAGAAGTATTGCAGGTGTGTGAAGTGTACCGTCCATATTGAGATAGTCAAATTCTTCCTCCTCATCCCGGATCCCATTCTCTTCCAGGGTAAAATCCATGTTCAGGTTCTTCCCTTCATATTTCCACGTGTAGCTGGCAGCATGTGCATTATAGGGGAGATAGCGGTGTAGGATTTCCCATATGGACTCCAGAACCCCCACCTGGAGAACACAGAAGCACCCCACCCCCAGAATTCTGGATGGAGTATACACATATACACACTAGGATCAAAGTGCCTCCCTTGGCAGATAGCAGCTTCAGGTAATCTACGGCCCCAGAAAAAAAAAGCTGAAACTCCAGCATGCAATGAACAGGCCCAAAAGACCTACAGCTCTTAATGGCAGCCACTTCTAACTACCAGATGGCCATAAAGGGTCAACTGTCCCCTCACTATATCCGTGCAATAGAGTAGATTAAAAATAAAGTTCGCCGGGCGCGGTGGCTCACGCCTGTAATCCCAGCACTTTGGGAGGCCGAGGCGGGCGGATCACAAGGTCAGGAGATCGAGACCACGGTGAAACCCCGTCTCTACTAAAAATACAAAAAATTAGCCGGGCGCGGTTGTGGGCGCCTATAGTCCCAGCTACTCGGGAGGCTGAGGCAGGAGAGTGGCGTGAACCCGGGAGGCGGAGCTTGCAGTGAGCCGAGATCGCGCCACTGCACTCCAGCCTGGGCGACAGAGCGAGACTCCGTCTCAAAAAAAAAAAAAAAAAAAAAAAAAAAAAGAAAGTTCAATTGCTGTCCAAAATGGCGTGTAAGAATTTTGAAGGACCACCATCACTAAGATGCATAAACTGCTGTTCCCAGGCTTATAAAGGAGTCTCTTGTCCCCGTGTGACCCAGACACTCCTAGAATTACCAACCCTGGGGACCTAGGTGCTGTGCTTTCCTCAGTTGCCTCAATGTAAAGGGCAGAAAATACACTCCCACTGGTTATGGAAAAAAATGTTGCCCTGAAGATCGGCCTGGAGATTTGCTGGGATTCCCCATTCCCTCTAACCTGCTCCTTGTCACCAGTTCTCACCTCCAGTGTGTGCTCCTGCGACGTGAGTGTGTTAATGATGCGGATGCTCCGGGTCTTGGCAGACAGCCGCCCCACCTCATAATACGACCCCTGCCACCAGGGCTTCCCAAAATCGTTGGCCCAGTCCGAACAGGGCAGCTGAGGCGGAACGTGCACAAAGCGACCCCGCGGGGTGCAGTACCTCAGGCAGCCGGTCAGCGGATCTATGTGCTTGCGGATCTTCAAAGGAGGGTTTGGGGCGAGGGGATCAGAGCAGTCATTATGCTCTGGCTAGCCTCCGCTTTTCCTTCCCATCCCCGCTCTCCATTGCCTCTACCCACAACCCCAGATTTCAGCATAACTCACGTCTTTGGTCTTTGGATCAAACCAGTGGCTGATGTCCTGGCCTGCAACTTCCACGATAGGTTTCAGCAGCAGGTTCCCTTGAAAAGAGCAGCCACGGTCAATGCCAGCCCTTCAAGAACCAGGCAGACGCGCGCGCACGCACACACACACACACACACACACACACACACACACCCCGGCCCCGGCCCAACGTGTGACCCTTACCCTTGTATTCCTGTGCCAATGACGTTAGGTCGTACACGCGTCCCAAGTAAGATACCCAGAGGTCTTCGGGCCTGTTATGTTGGGCCACCTCCGCCGGCGTGAAATAGCGACGCTGAAAATACTCCAAATCTGGCCCAGCCACCAGGCCCCGGCGCGGCATGGCTCTTGCTCTGTCAGTCACTGGCTCTCTTGGTTACTCCTTTGCTCCTCAGCACGCACTCACTACTACTACGACCTCCGTCGCGTCCGGGAGCCGAGGGGAGAGCGTTTATCCGCTGACATGGAAACCATTGTCCTTTTCCGGCCACCGTCCACTGAGATAAATATCAGGGGGTGAGGCTTGGACCGCACGTGTTCACGGGAAACTTACTATGAGTCCCACACGGGGCATATAAGGATCAAGTAATTGAGTTGCGCCGCTTTCAGGAGTTGGGGGTGGGCAGAAAACGAATACGCTCCGTTTTAATTTAGCGGCCTGGGCTACATGGGATATTTATGACACACTATCTCTCTGAGACAGAAAAACAAGGGAGGAGGCAGTATGAGAGTGTATTCTCGCTAAATTCCAGAGTTTCTAAAGGATGTGTAAGAAAGTAGAGGTAAAGGTCTCGCGATATCGTAAGACATCCGGCGTGGTACGCTTCAGTGAGCCACAGCGCTAGAAGTAGGAGAAGCTCGCGAGATCTCTGCCGTTGCCGAGGAGACTAGGAGGTGGAGGAGAGGTGATCTCGCGAAAGGAAAGCGGTCGGGAGCGCTCGCGAGATCTCGGACCACCCAACCTGAAAGGTGCTTAGGAAGTTGAAAGGCCCAGAGGAGGCCTCCGGGCAAATGGCCGGAGCTGGACCGACCATGCTGCTACGAGAAGAGAATGGCTGTTGCAGTCGGCGTCAGAGCAGCTCCAGCGCCGGGGTTAGCACGGGCTCTGGTTCTGGGATTGAGGGGCAGTCGAGCAGCAAGATGGAGGGGGTGGGGGAACTGCAGCTCCCGGCAGCCTCTGGGCGTTGTGTGAGCGCCCCGCGGGCTGCCGGGAGCTGTGGTTCCGCGGGCGGGCAGCCGGGACTGCGCGGTCTGAGCGCTTGTTCCACCCCGCGCAGGATTCGGACGGAGAGCGCGAGGACTCGGCGGCTGCGCGCGCCCGGCAGCAGCTAGAGGCGCTGCTCAACAAAACTATGCGCATTCGCATGACAGATGGACGGACACTGGTGGGCTGCTTCCTCTGCACTGACCGTGACTGCAATGTCATCCTGGGCTCGGCGCAGGAGTTCCTCAAGCCGTCGGGTCAGTGCCTGGGGAATGCACACCCGCCTGGAAATGTGGCGGAACCTTACGCAAGGCATTTCCCCTTCAGGGCCTGGCTGCAGCCCTTGTTTTCTGGGGCTCGTTTTTGTGGCTCAGAGGGGCGGGACTGATGCCGGCCTGCTTCCCTGATCCTCTGATCCTTCTTTCCAGATTCCTTCTCTGCCGGGGAGCCCCGTGTGCTGGGCCTGGCCATGGTACCCGGACACCACATCGTTTCCATTGAGGTGCAGAGGGAGAGTCTGACCGGGCCTCCATATCTCTGACCACGGTGGCGCATACCTTTCAGACTTCATTAAACTTACGACCGAATGGACCTGTGTCTGTGTGTAGCTGGGATGCCAGTACAGGGATAGGACACCCCACCCGTAGAGGAAAGGACTCATCTGAAGTCGGGAGCACCCTCAACCCTCCTCTACCAACCGGGATGTCCAGGGGTGCCAAAGGTTCTCTCAAGTTCAGGGGTAGAGATGGGGGACAGGGCTGAATGATGCACCAACAGGCCCCAGGGTGGGCCCCTGCATCTTCCCTCCCACGCTGCTGCTCCAGAATTGTGGCGGGAGGGGGTGTCATCCTGCTCCGGAAGGCCCATTGTTTCCCACCCCGGCCTGGCAACACCGAGTTCCTTTAAGCTGGGGTCAGAGAACGGGCTCAGGTCCCCAAGGGGAGCAGGGGCAGGCGGCCGAGGCTGGGCCCCCTCCACTCTATTGATGGGGAGGTGCCTGGGGTCAGGGACAGATCTCTGAGTTCTGGCCAGGAAGAACGGACAAAAGCGATAAGGCCAGGGGGCTGAAGGATGCTCCTCTCTGCTCATTTGTGGCCCTGGCACATGTTTCCTGTTCCTCGGCACAGGGCAGGGGTGATAGTACTTGTGCCACTCCTGTGTTTGCAGAGCACGTTCAGTTCGTTAAATCTTTATTGATGCGTGGACACTCCTTCCCCTCCAGCCCCGCCCCCCAGCCCCGGAAATACTGGAGGAGCTGCACCATAAAAGGAGGGCACGAGATTGTTGTCCCATTCACGACGGGGCTGAGGGGAAGGTGTGCAGGTTCCAGCCCAGATGTTCAGGATTGAGATGTGGGTAGTGAAAGGAAAGTGGGTTTTCCGGGATGTGGGGGCTTTCCTCAGCATTGGGTCCACTGACGCTGCTGCTCCCAAGGGGATGCTAGGGCTCCGCTCAGGCAGGGGTGGGGGCAGGGCAGGTCGGAAGATGCCGGGCTTCAAGTCCTTGGGCCGAGTAAGAAGGAGGGCAGCCGTCAGGGTTGTTCTTGACTCGAGGGTCATTAGACCCAGACCTTTCCTGATGTAGGAACGGCCTGGGACCCTGGTGAGGCCCGGGTTTGCCGCGGATGCGGCGCGCGCCGACGCCGATAAAGGGCTCGGCTGTAGGGCACGAGGCAATCGGCTAGGCGGAGGCGCAGGCAGAGGCGGCGGTAGCTGGCCAGAGCAAGCACGAGCAGCGGCACGAGGAGCAGGAATCCGGTGACCAGAAGGGCCGTGAAACCGGGGTCCCGCAGGTGCGCGGTGCAAGGGGGTGCCTGGGAGCGCAGGAACTGTGGGAGAAGAGGCGTCAGGCCCAAGCCGACCGAGCCATACTGTGCACGGGGTGGAAACAGCCCAGGCGGGTTGAAGTTGTGGCCCATAGACCCCACCGCCAGCATCACCACACACCAACACCCACACTCACACGCACACCCGGGGACGCACGCTCACCTGAGAATGGCAGAGGAAGCCGAAGCCCAGCATGGTGACAGCGGGTAGCAAGATGGTCCCCAGCACCAGCGCCAGCAGGAGAAGATTGAAGGCAGCCACCAGCAGATTCTGGGCTGTTACAAGCACAGCGCAGGCCCAACAGTCCAGGGGGTCCCGGGGCTCTGGGCCGCCACCGGGAACCGCTCGCTGTGCCCCGGGGACATCCGCCATGGCCCGCCTGGATTCCGCCCGCCTGGGCTGCTGCCCTTATAGCCCTCTTTCCTGCCCCTCCCCCGGCCCAGCCTCTCCCCACCCCCCTTATCCTGGAATGCGGCTCTAGGATTAGGCACCCCCCATCCCGAGGAGCGGACCAGAGCCCTGGACATTCCACAGGCGCCTCCGGGGAGGGGCTCGCCCTCGCCAGGGTCTGCGCAGTCCTCCCCATCAATCACGGTCTTGCAGCCCTCCCGGTACTCTCCCTGCTATCACCAGCCGTTAGTGAAACAGGATTTTTTTTCTCCTTTTATTTTTAATATTAATATTCTCACACAAAAATCACCGAAAATAGGGGTAGGATTGGGAAGACCCCTCTGCCCCTGGGGCAGAGAGACAGTGCAGTGCGAGGGTGCGGGACTGTAAACCCCCCACCCCTCCGCAGCCCCAGCGTGGAGAAAAAACCAACAAAACGAAAATAAAGCCCCAGAGAAACTCACCCCGGGGTGTCCCTGCCCCAGTGAGGCCCTGGCCCTGGGTTGTTTCACACTTAAAAAGAAAAGGGGGTGGGGGTGAAGGTCTGTGTTTTTAAAGTTGGCCGGGGCTGGGAAGGACGGGGTTCCTTTTCCTCATAGTTCTTTCTTTAAAACCTTTAAATTTTTTTTATTTTATTTTATTTTTTTACAAAATACCATTTCAGTTCCCACTTCTTCCCCTACAGTACAGGAGTTGCTCACCCTCAGGTGGGGTTGGGGTCGGGTCGGGAGTGGGGGGACTGGTCCGAGAAAGTGCAGGACGTAGGGGAGGGGAGCGGGTTTGAGCACCATGAGAACCCGGCTGGAGCCGCGGGCGGACGGGCGGAGACGGTCGGGCCGGGCCCGGACACACACTGGGGCGCGGGGAGAGCCCGGCGAGGGGCGGTCCCTGGAGGGGCGGGCAGAATGGCTTGGGGGTGTGGGAGGTCGGGTTTTCCCAAAAATGAATAAATAGAGGTGAGTGGGACTGTTATAAATTAAAAACCAAAAACAAAAAAAGAACAAAAAATACAAATCATAACCAAGTGAATAAAGAGACATGTACAGGGATCACAGCTAGCATTGGAAGTAAAAAAGGAGGTTCCGGGGGAAGGGTAAAGCCCATAGAAAGAATCTCATTAAAAACCTCGGCTGCCGTAACGTCTATGTACATACACTAGCCGCGTGCATCTGCGCCGGGCGGGCGGGCGGCTGGCAGGGTGAGGGAACCCGTATGTGACCCCCGCCGCCGCCGGAGCCTGGTCCTTGTGTCTGTTGCTAAAAAGGCCAAAGTCGGTGAGGGGAGGCGCTGGTGGGCGAGGGGCTGCCAGCCCCCTCCCCCGTCTCCCATTTTTTTTCCTTTTTTCCTCATATTTGCTAAAAAAAAAAAAAAAAATGTTTTTCTTAATAAATTAAGTGAGGGGAGCTGCCAATGGGGTGGAAGGGCTGGGCCCGACCCCCTTCCCGGCCACAGGCGGGACCTAGGTCCAGCCCAGGCATGTGCTGGTGGCCCCGCGGCGCCCTGCGCGGGCAGGCAGGCGGGCGGGGCGTCCGGCCTCATCGCGACGTGCTGGCTGGGGCCTGGGGGGAGAAAGCCGGCGGAGGCTCAGGGAAAGGCGCGGCCGGGCTCCCAAAGCCCGTCCCTGCAGCCTGCCCCAGTGCCCTCCTCTGCTGCCCGCGCGCCCGCCGGGCCCTCACCAGCGTGAAGGCGTCGTAGGCCTGAGCCAGCTCCTCCGTGCGGTACTGCTCCAGCACCACCACGCCCTGCAGGCCTGCGCTGCGGCGCCGGGCACAGCCCTCGCAGTGTACCAGGTACGTGTTGCGGCTGCCATTCTCACTTGTCACGAACAGGATGTTAAACACCTCCACCTGGGGCAGGGAGGAGAGGGTAGTCAGGGGGAGGGAGGGCCACTGTGGACACTCAGGGGGAGCAGGGGAGCAGGAGAGCCGGCCCACTCACATCGCACTCGTTGCAATAGTAGGCTGGCTCGTCCTTGACCCGGCCCTGGTAAGCGATTTTCTTCCCTGCCCGCACCAGGCTCTCGCGCTGTACCTGGCAGTGCTTCATGGACTGCAGCAGACAGAACCTGGGAAGCAGTGGGGTTGGGTGGAGACCACCAGCAGGGAGGAAGCCTGGTGCAGGGCTGGAGCAGGGGCAGAGGGGTGGACAGCCCCAGGGCCCTCCCCTAGAGACCTCCCCGCTTCATGTCTGGGTCACATCCTCTGTCCTGGGCATCTGTTATAGGTGAAATTTCCGTTGGTTTTTGTCTATTTGGACCACTAGGAAAGGTCATGACAGCAGGGACCTAGTTAGCCTCCCCAGCACAGTAACACTCGGGGCACAGGCAGACAAGGATGGAGAGAGGTAAGAACGGGGTGGAGTCAGGAAGAACAAGAACAGGGACCGGTCAGTGGAGGTGGGCTCCCACCCAAATAGGGTCCTCACTTGATCATCTTGAACAAATCAGGGTCGCTGATTTTGACCGTGCGAGCCACGTTCCATGACACGTGAATCATGGGCACGATGGATTTGACATTCTTCACCTCATTCCACTCGTATCGTTCCAGGGCCAGCTGGTACTGATAGGCTGCGGGCCAGAGGCGATCACAATAGGACTCTCAAACAGCCCCCAGACACCTAGGCCCAAGACCCTTCCCTCACTGCTGGCGGCTCTCCAAGCCCCAGCCTCTCAGGCCTTGCGGCTGAGGCCCCACACCATGCCAACACCTGCCCCACCCTCTCACCGGTGAGGGGCCCCACGTTCCAGGCAATGTTGTTGCACCAGCCGGTGGCCTGCACCCAGTGCACAGTCCCCGCATTAATCCACACGAGGTCTCCGGGGCGCTGCACGAAGCGGTACACAGGGATATTGGATGCATAGAGATCATCCAGGATTGGCCACCAGGAACCCGTCAAGTAATCCACGCCGTGCCTGCGGGGTGGCCACAAGTCAGGTGGGAACTGGGGACCGAGGGCGGGGACGCGGCAGGCTGACTTGCGCAGGACGGCACGCACCGATCACAGAAAGCGCTGATGGTTTCCCAGTAGTGCTCGTGCACCGCGAACCACTCGCAGTCGCCTGGACCAATGTTGATGTTGACGGAGCAGAAGTTGTTATTCTCCTGGTGGCCTGCAGGGGTCGACAGAGAACAGCATGGCTGGCCAGGTCGGAGCTGCGATCCCCGACAGCCCCGCCCTCTGCCCTCATTGGCTGACAGCTGAGCGCCCAGCCCCTCCTCTCGCGCTTCCCGCAGCGGCGCGCACAGGCTTGGAGCGCACCTGGCGTTCGGCTGCCGGGCACCTTCATGTACAGCTGCACCGTGTTCATGCCCAGGATGGTGTGGCCCACGTGGCTCAGCATGTTGCCCGTGGATGTTACCCGCATGAAGGCGGGCAGCTTCAGCAGCTCCTGCAGCTGGGGCTTCCACCTGCGGCGTGAAAAGTGCGACAAGAGAGAAGCTATACCCCGCCCCCGCCACGAGGTCCCAGCAGCACTCCTGGCCCAACTTCCCTGGCCTCAGCCCCACTGACCGCTTGGCATCAGACAGGTCGATGTTGGTGCCAAACTTGATGATGTGATGGTTCTTCGGGTCTGGTGTGCTGCTGCTGGGGCGAAGAGCACAGGTTGGTGGAGACCAGAGGGAGGGGAAGGAAGCAGAAAGGGAAGGGGCACACCTGTACGGTACCTAGGAGGGGTTCCTGTGGTGCTGTCCGGCTCCTCTGACTCCTCATCCTCACTCTCCTTCTCCTCCTGCTCAGCCAGAGGGTAGGCAGACCTGGGTCAGACACCTTTCGAGAGCCCTCCCACCGCAGCCCCGTCCCAGGACCTGCCTCTGCCACATTATCGTCTCACCTGCAGAGACTCCTGGAAGGATGAGGCCTGGTACTGTGCGTACTTGGCAATGGTGGTGTGGGAACGGGAGCTCTCACAGGGCCAGATCTGCCGAGTGCCTGTCAGATCCCAGTTCTCATCTGAGGGCTGCTGCACCTGGGTGCGAACTTCCACGGTGTGCTCGCCACTCGCTTCCACCAGGGTCTTGGTGGAGAAGAGGCCCAAGTCTGAAAGGGAGGGCCAAGCAAGGGTGTTGGGGCAGAGGCAGAGGATAAGGACCAAGGACCCAACCGACCCTTTCCCTTCCTACTCCTCTGGGCTCTGACAGGGTGGTCATAGGCTTAGTAGAGCTCAGTCCAGGAGAAATAGGCAGGAACCCTAGCCCCACAGGAAGCTGGGCGTGCTGGCCTCTATCTGCATCCTCACCAGCCCTCTTTCTCCTGCAGCTGCTCAAGGACTCAGCCCCTCAACCAGTGTTCCCAGGTGTGCGCGTGGCCATGTGCACCGCACCTGACACATAGTAGGTGCTCAATGGCAGCTTCTTTTTTTCCCCATTTGGAGTCCTTCTAGTCAAAACAGCAGCTTCTTTGAGCTACCATTGGATCCAATTAAAGATTCAGTCAAGTGAAAGCCTGAAATGTGCTTCAAATAACTCAGAGTGGGGAAGGGAGGACATACAGATATAAAGGAGACAAGATTGACCTTTGTATTTCTATACAGCTTCCTCTAATTTTGTATGTGTTTGAAATTTTGCGCAACAAAAGACTGAGAGCGCCCCAAAATCACAGGTCTTCAGGGTTTTTCTAAAATCTGTATTCTTCTCATCCTTAATCACAAAAAATTCAGAAATGACTCATCAGGCCCTGACTATGGCCCCCTCCCCCTTGCCAAATGCTGGAGACAGATGGGAGAAGAGTCCAATGCCAGTTGACCCATCACTCAGTGGACTCCTCAAAGCCACTGTCCTGACTCTTCAAGTGTGGGATTTCTCAGAGGGTCCTACATGCCCCAGACCCGTGCAGCCCTCCCTGACACTTTCTGCCCTCCATACTCACTGAGCCGCAGGGAGCCTGCCAGGCCCCGGATCACTGTGATGGGATTTCGAGGGTCTGTACAGAACTGCAGCAGGACAGGTGAGAAGGCGTCCCGTTTGCTCTCCAGCTGAGACATGACCAGGAGAGCTGGGGTCAGAGCCCTGGCCCAGGCTCAGAGCACCCCAGCAGTCCCCAACACTGTCTTAGAACCCTCTGGCAGGGGTGGTTCTGAGGCCAAGTGGCACACATACATAGATGCTGGGAGTAGGGGGGTTGAGTTTTTCCCGGGGCAGCTTCTCCTCAGTGTTGATCTTCGGTTTCACAGACTGGGCAGGGGAAAGGTAGGACTCTCGAAACTTCCCTTTCACCTTGGCATTCCTGTGGGAGGACAGTGGAATGAAGACACAAACATCAGGGTGATGGGGGAAGAGAGCCTGTCCCTGGGCCACACGGGCAGCCAACTCACTTGCTGGCGCGCACAACATCAGCAGCACAGTGGCTGATGGTGAGGTCTGCCATGCGCAGCCGCCGCTCTTCAACCTCAGAGGCAATAAAGGTCTCCTTGTCACCACTCTCTACCTTGATGAGCCGGATCTTCAGCTCCTTGGGGGGCCCCTCACTAAGTGAGCGCAGCTTCAGCATGTCAGCCCGGCTGACGCCCGGTGGCCCTGGAGCTTCCTCCCGAGCCTTCTTTCCGGGGACGGAGGCTGACGGGGGTGTGGGCTGGGCAGAAGGTGCAGGAGCTGGTGGAGGGGCTGGAGCTGTGGGTGGCTTGACCTTGGAGGCCCCACCAAGATCGGGCCGGGACTTCTCGCGCCCCTGGATCTCCTCACTCTGCAGGTCCAGGTTCCCCAGCACCCGGCGGCTCTTTTCTTTGGGGGCCTTGGTCTTGGCCTTTGCCCTGCCCTCACGGGGCCGCCGACCCACACTGTCTTTACAGGCCCGCCTGTGCCGCCGGTGCTCCTTCTGGTGCTCCTTCTGTCGCCGCTTACAGCTGCCTGTCACCGCTGCTGCCACCACCCCGCCACCCTCCTCCTTGGCCTGTGTGGGGGGCAGCAGTCGCTCAGTCCCACTGTCCACTGGCTCTGCTGTGTCCACTGGGTCGGCTGGGTCAGTGGCACTCCGGCCCACCCGCTCCACAAGGGTCTCGCAAGCCCGACTGATCTCTTCTAGCACCTCAGACTCAGAGCGAGCAGGGGGCAGAGGCAGGGGTGGGGGCGGCTGGGTGGGGGTCGTGGGGCCCGGGACTGGCTCTTCGCCCGCCCTGCGCTCCCGGGCCCAGGGCCCGCCTGAGGTAGAGAACTGAGATGACGAGGAAGCAGAGGGCTGTGGGGAGCCCTGGGCGCTAGGGGCCACTGAGGTGGGCGGCGGGGCGGTAGCACCTGATGGGGGGCCAGGGGAATACTGAGTGGTGGGCAAGGGCCCAGGCCGGGTGGAAACAGCTGCTCCAGTCCCCCGATAACAGTACTTTTGTCCCTCCAGCACGGAGGCCAAGGATTTGAGCAGGCTGGCCGGGTTGGCGGGTGGTGGTGGTGGTGGCTGTGCCTGAGGGGGTGGAGGGAACTTGGCTAGAGGCGGTGGTGGTGGTAGGGCTGGTGGTGGCTTCTTCTCCTCTTCCTGGGTGGCCGTGGTGGTGGTGGTGGTGGTGGTGGTGACGGCGGCAGCAGGAGCAGTAGTGGTGGGGGCTGTGTCGGTGGGGAAAGGAGGCTGCAGAGATGCAAAGGGCTCCTTCAGCGGGGGCGGGGGGGCCACGCCTGCTTCGTGTTGTTGCTGTTCCTCTTCCTTGCGAATGGATTCATCCAGCATCTTCATGATGTTGGCCAGCCCATCAGGTAGGATCTTGAATTCGGCTGGCTCCTCAAACTGGTCCTCCAGTGGAGTAGGGGGAAAATCAAAGAGTCGCGGGCCTCGGGCAGGCAGCTCCCCAACCCTGGGCGGCACAGGCTGGGGGGCTTTACTCAGGGGGCCTGGGGGTGGCCCCGGCCCCACCTCGGGGGTCTTTGGGAAGGAGACCCTGGGCCGGGGGCTCTCCGGGCGCCTGAAGCTTCCTGAGGTATTTTGGTGGCAGGAGGAAGGAGGGGCTGGAGGCAGGGCAAGAGTCAGGGGTACAAGAGGTGGGTCCTGGGGGTTCTGTGCTGGGCTGGGAGGCCGGGGAAGGGAGTCTATACTTCTGGCCAGATAGGGTGGTGGGGGAAAGGACACAGGCCCAGCCGGGCTGCTGCTGTGGCTGCCATTGTTGCTGTTGCTACTGCTGGTGGTTGGGGCTGGGGGAGTGGGAGGGGTGTGAGAATCCTGAGTGCCCACAGAAAAGCGGGAGGCTGGAGGCCCCAAGAAGCCCTCGCGATGGGGGAGGGGTGGTGGGGCAGGGCGGGGGGGTCCCTCAGTCCCAAAGAAGAGCTCCTCTAAGATCTCTCCATCCTCTCGGGCTGCCCGGCAGGCCGGACCCTTCAACCAGGCAGGGGGTGGTGGGGGGCGTAAGAGGCGGGGACAGGGGGGTGGAGGGGGTGAGGAAGGTCCAGGTGGCAGGGATAGGTGGGGAGTGGCAGCGGGAGCCCCCAAGAACGGTTTCCGACTGCTGTGCGCCGAGGGCCCCAGGCGGCCCTGGTGGGAGACTTCCAGCGCGGGAGTTTGGTAATGGTCAGCGCCGGGCTGCAAGTGTAGAAGCGGGTGGTCAGAGCATTGCTCGGGCCACCTCAAGACAAGCTCCACCCATGCCCCCCTTCACCCGCAGTTGTCACTCACAATGCCTGGGTTTGGCTCCACGCCCCGGAGACCGGTGTTGCTGCTGCTGCTACTGCTGCTGGTGGTGGTGGTGCCGGGGAGGCCAGGGGGCCGGGAAGGGGCGTAAGGCACGCAGGCGGTGGTTGCTGCTGGTGAAACGCTGGAGTCCATCCGCGACCTCTGAACTCTGCTCTCTCTAAGGTCACTTCCGGGGGGACGGGTGGCAGGCAGGCAGCCATGGCTCTCTGCTCCTGGGGGGCGGGGGCCCGGGCCTGGGGGAGCAGCCGGGACCAGCCGGTGGCCAGGGGGATGCGTGGTGTACGCTGGAGCTGGGTATGGATATGGGTGAGGCAGCGAGTGCCGCTGCTCCTATAGGAGATAAACGGGGATGTAGGGTGAAGAATAGAGAGCATGGCACTTGCAGGTGAGAGGTGAAAGGCAACAGGCAGGGGCTCACCTGACGCTCTGGGGGTGCTGAACCCTTGCGCTCTGGGCCCCAGGCATCTCCATGCAGGGTACTCCACAGCCCTGGCTTGGTTAGCTGAAATGGGGGACTGGTGGCCAGACCAGGCAGGGGTGGTGGTGGCGGTGGTGGTGGTGGTAATGGTGGTGGAGGCAGTGGCAGTCCTGGGGGAAGGCCAGTCTAGGAGAGAAGAGAGTGTGAGAATCCCATTCCTTGCCCAAGTCCTGCCTACTTACTGCCTGCTGGCCCCCCTATACCCACACCTGTTCAGAGTTGCAGCCTCTCCTTCGCTTGCCTCCAGGGCTGAGGCCCTCCTCCCCCGAGGGGCCTGAGAGCGCTGCAGGAGGCACAGGCTGCACCACTGGGGGTTCGGCAGCTCGCTTCACCGGGGGACCTCCCCGCTTGGCTCCATAGTTCCGCTTGTGCTGAGAACAAAAAGAGAGAAGAGAAAATGGCACGGGTGCAGGCACAGCCTGGCCTTCCTCCCTAACCCATCCAGTGCCAGCCTCACCTCAAGGTGTAGCAAGTTCCACACTTGCTCCAGTGGGGGCAGAACCTTGGCTCGGTGCTGGCAGGAGCCAGTATGAAAGTTCCAGAGCTGGGCCTGGGGGTGGGGGGACACAGGGCAGGAACACATGTCAGGCGGGGCACTGAGCCAGAAGGCACAATTGTACAATCCTGTCCCCCATGCCCTGCCTCCTCCTACCTGCTGCAGTCGGCCAATGCGGGGTCCCAGCTCAGCGAAGCTTCCTCCGTATCGAAGGGCGCTGTGGTAGCAGCGTGTGGCCTCCTCACTGTCATGCTCTGACTCGTACAGTTGCCCAAGCTGTTCCCAAAGCCCTGGCTGGGCTGGCTCCCGGAGCAGTGCCTGCACACAGCCATGCAGGGATTCCAGCTTCCCATGGAGGGGTCTTGGAGTGGGCGCCCTACAGAGCAGAAGGGGTGGGGGTGTGGGTTGGGTTTGGGCTTGAGGGGACTCTTTCAAGGCCCCAGCCTTACCTCCCACCCCCAGAACCTTCAAATATCCACTCACCCTGGAGCATAATATGGTTTGTTGGGGTGCCCAGAACTACTGCCATGTGAAGGGGGTAGGGGAGCAGGAAGCGGGGGCTGCCCAATGCTGGCTGAGCATCTGGAGAGAGAAGGAGTGTTATGTACAGCAAGAAGGAGCAATCTTGTCCTACCTAGGCACGAGGGGGCTGATGCACAGAAACCCACAGAATGACAGGAACCCAGGGAGATTGAGGGGTACAGAAATGGAAAGAGGTGTGCCTGGAGACAGAGGGCCCCAAATTCTCACCTGCCTCCAGGCAGCCATGCGCTACGAGGAGGGGGATGAGGCGGGCAGGAGCTCCAGGCCCCAGCACAGCTCAGGCCCCCAAGGGCAAAGGCTTCCCGTGCAGCGCGGGCCCCTGGAGGGTCCACTGCCCGATGCATCCAGCCTGAGTTGGGGATAAGAAATTATGCTCTTACTGCAGGCAAAACCAGAGCTGCCAGTGTACATCCAGCCAGCTCAGTCCCAGATTTTCCCTTACCAGGTCAGCAGTGGCCCCAGGAGCCCTGGAGATTGGGCACGGCCCCCTGCCCCAGTTCTCTGGGACGATGGTCCGGCTCCAGCCGCTTTTATAAGAGTGCCCGCTACCCCCAGATGGCTTCCTGGGTCCTTTCACAGCCAATTCTACAGAGAGGAGGAAAAGGAGTGAGACGAGCTGGCCAGCACATAGTCAAGGCCCAGGGGCTGGGATGGGTGGATTGTGGCATCCACCAATCTGTCATTTGTGTAAAGGGCCCGGCCTTAGCTTTCCCCAAAAGGAGGCCCACCCAGCCCAACCAGTCCCTAGAGGCCCAGGAGTGTGGCTGGGAGCCGGGACGTTGTGGCAGGGAACCAAAAGGCCGGTCAGAGGGACGGGGTAGCTGCGCTGCTAGGCTTCCAGTCCGGAGTCACCCGGCCGACCCGCAACGCAGCGGCCGCTTACCCGGCCTCCGTGGGAGCGTCCTCACACCGCGTCGGCAAGCTCCAGAGATCTGGCCAATCACAGGACTTCCTCTCTCCCCAGAAAGCCAATCATCACCCGTGTCTCCGCCTCAGTAACAGCCTGGCCGGAACCAATGGGAGCGAGGTGAGCCCGGCAGCGGTGGCCCGGGGAGGAGGGGCGCCGGAGCCGGTCAGACGGGCTCAGCCCGGGGTGACCCCGATGTGACCCCGCGGCTCCCACCTTGGGTCCCCATCTAGGATCTGACACTCCGGCCGTCAGGGCCAGAAGGCAGCCAGGACAAGACGCATGCGGATGAGGCCGGTGAGTCGCACGCCCCGGCCGGCGTGGGGGCTGGCGCTACCCGCAAGCCTCACGCACCGAGAGCCGCCGGTGGCCACGGCCAGGCCGCTCGAGTAGCCCCGCGCCCGGCCACCGCAAGACCGACGGACGGCAGACGGATACAGAACGCAAAAAAGACGTCCCTCCCCTTCCTCACTTTACCTCGCCCAGTGACAGACCTCCCTACCCCGAGCGCCCCTAATAACTGCTTAGGGCTGGCCAGCCACAGCGACTTCCACGGCACCCAAACCCGTCCACGCCGCTATCAGGGCGCTCCACCCCCAACGCCTGACCCCGACCCAAACCTTGGTCAAGCCCTCAGGCTCATACCCAGTTGCTCCAGGTCCTCTACTTCCCCTGGCTTTCTGGGTCTTCAATACCGACCGACCCCCAAAATCAGACCCCCTTTTAGTCCCCCAACTTCCGAGAAGTCGCGCACCGCGGTCCCGAGTGGCCCCTCTCTCGTGGCTCGCGTATCCTCTCTGCCCTTCCCCGCCGGGGCCACGCGGTTCCCCACGGCCCACGTGGCCCCCGCCCCCCAAGGGAGGGGGGGATTTCGGGGGTTGCCCGTGACGTGGCTACTTGCGCAGCGGAAGCGGTGTGTGTAAAATGTACTGGGGGGGGGGTCCTGAGGGAGGGATGAGGGCGGGGCCCGACAGGCAGTGACATCACTCTTGTCCCACTCTCACCGCCCACTCCCTTAAAGAACCCAGAACCCGTTTCACTTCCTCCTTCACGCCCCCCCCCACCCCTTCGCTTTGGTGCCGGCTGGACCCCCGACTGGCACAGCGCTCTCCTCTCCTGGGCACCTTCCCTTTAGTCCCAGCTCTTCCTTCTTGCCCCTCTAAGCCCAAGAGCTGCGACCCCGCGCCTCCTCCGCGCCTACCCAGCGTCCCCGCAGGTAGGGAGCCGGCTCGGCTCCCGGGATCGGTCCATTGAGAGCCTAGAGTACAAAGAGCATCGAGAGGCGAGTGTCGAGTACAAAGCGGCGGGGGCGGGGCCAGTGCTCCAGCTGGAGCGAGCGCCGGGCAGGAAGCCGGGGGAGAGTGCGCGACGAAGGGTTGGGGGTGGCTGGAAAGTTCGCCTTCGTTGAGAGAAGTCTGCGCTGTGGGGAAATTTCCACCCAGCCCACAAGGGCAGACGGGTTTCTGGTGAAAAGAGCCTTCCTTCCCGAAGGGGTAAGGTAGTTTGTTTGCATGGAAGCTCTTGGACCCTACAGGTCCCTGCGTGCCACCCTCCCGCCGAGCCCTTGTGGGCGCTTGGGCCCCGCGGACCCTCTCCGCGGTTCCCGTGGTATTACTGTCAGAACTCTCTCCTCACTAGAGACAGCATCCTTTCCATCAGTAACCCAGCCGGGTACAGCGCTGAACTGTGGTCAAGTATGGCACTCCCAGACTGCCCCCACCCGAGTATCGAGGCAGGGGCGGGGAGGAGACCCAAGGACCAGACGTGGTGGGGGAGCCGGGGAACCAGACAACAGAGGAGCAGATGCCTGCTTGGGAAGTGGTCCCAAGAGCGCCGCCAGTTACCAGGAAAGGCAGCTTCCCCTTCGGCGATGATGACACTTCCCCTCTGCCACTTCCCCTTTCCCACGGGGAACTGACTCAGCTTTCCCTAAGTCAGTGAGTGCTGTCCCTCCAGCCCCCTGCTCTTCCACCTTTATCCACAAAGCCCCACGCCGGCACCCAAGAATACAAAGCCCTCACTTGAAAACAAAACTTCCTGTACACTAAACACACACTCATTCTGGCCAGCAACCTCGGATCCTTGTCCGCACCCGGGACACAGGCGCTGGACTCCTCACTCGCCCCCCGTACAAAGCCCTCCCTCGGGCTCTGATTCAGGTTTGGGGTGGGGGAGCGTGAGTCACCCAGAAAACCTTCCCCTCTTCCCACTGACTCAGCCCCCGCCTCCCTGAACACACACAGACACACAGTCAGAGGCAGACACAACTCCTCAGCCCACACACCGGCTCACCACCGGTCCCGCGGAATTTCCCCTCTCGTCTTCCCCCACGATGGCCCCTCCCCGTGCCGGGCAGCCCCGACGCGGCGCTTGCACCTGTTCCCCAGCCGCCGCCGGCTCGCGCTCCACTCTCACCTCCACTCTCGCTCTGGGTCAAGAATAACCCTCCCTGACTCCCGGTGTCCATACTAACCAAGGGGAGGGGACCACGGACAGGCACAAAGACTGACACCCACAGACTCCTCGGAGACAGGCGAGAGGTAGATGCACGCGGCCAGAGCCAGGCTGGGAGGCTGATACACTTCTGAGGCAGACATTCCAGCCTCTCCCGACCCGACCCACAACCTTGAGAGCCAGCGGCTCTGAAAGGGTTAATTCCGCTCCCGCCGAGGCCACACCCCCTCCATCCGGGCACTCCCGGCAAAGCCCAGCTCCGCCCCCTCCATCCGGGCCCTGGACTCGGGACTTTAACCGACCCCCTACATCCCCGCCCCCGCTGGAGCCCCAAGAGAGAAATACTCCATCAATCACACCCACTTAACTCTCTCTGGGCTTGAGCCGAGGAGCCCCTCCGCGCAGCGCCGCAGCCGCGCGGGACGCGTGGTAAGAGGCCTGAAGTGCGCACGCAAACTCACGTGACGGCCAGAGACAAGAGCCCACAAATAGTGTTTTACCGAGCCGACAATCAGCGGGCATGCTGCGCGCGCGCCGAGGTGGGGCGGTCCAGGACATTGGTCGCAACCCGCTCCCAGCCCGTTCTCAGCACGCCTGGTGGAAGCGAGGGGTTACAGGCTCGCTTCTTACCTGGGGGAGGGGGAGGCGGAGGGGAGGGCCGCCGGCTGAGGCTCCGCTGTGACTCAGCCACCCGGGCAGGCCGCCCGCCCGGGATTCCCTTCCCCAGCCTTCCCCTGGCTGCCGGCCCCTCCCCGCCCCCCACCGAGGAGTGACGGTGCCGGCCCCGGCCCGCTATGTGTCACTGCAGGCCTTGTGTCTGCCTCTGACTGGGCGCTGTGTTCACCAGTCTGTCTGACACGGTCGGCTGTGCGTGGGTCCCGGTGTCTGTCTCCGTGTGCACCTGCATATCTGCTCATCTTGTCTCCCTCTGTGCCTGTGTCTGGCGCGTTCCTGTCATTATCCCTGTCTACATGACTCCGCGGGGCTGTCTCTGTCTGTGTGTCTGCCTAGCTCCTGTCTCGGTCTTTTGTCTGGGTCTGCCTCTGCATCACTAGCGTGATCACGTGTGTCTCCGCACATGCCCTTCTGTGTTTGCCTTCATGTTACTGAACAGAGTCGGGGCGACACTGGCACAGGCCCACCCTGCTGACTCCTTGCTACACTCCTCTGGATTCTGACGTCTCCCTGGATCAGTGATCACTCTGAGTCAAGAATTTGGAGGTCTGTCTGCCTTCAGTCAAGTTCTGCCCCATCCCTCGACATCCCTGCTTATCCTCACAGCTCCCTGTGGCTCCCACTGTGGTAGTGGCAATTGCTAGCATTTCGTGAATATTTGTTACATACCAGGCACTGTATTATTTTACAAGCATTTCTTTTACTCCTCCCCAAAACCTGACATAGAGAGTACTCTGATTACCCCCGTTTTACAGATGAGGAAATTGAGACCCAGAGAGGCTAGGTGACTTGGCCAAAGTCATTCTGCAGGTGAAGAATGAAAGAGCTAGGCTTCTTTCCAGAACCACATTCTTACCATGCTTATATACTGCCTCTGTCCTACTCTCCCTCAGTTTTATCCTCACGGGCCATCTCCTGGGGCCAACCTTCCTCTCAGCTTTACCCATGTTACCATCCCCAATGTCTCACGTCCTCTAGAGAAGGTAGGAGGCTGTGCAGCAAATCTCAGAAGTCATAGGTTCTTGGTAATGAAGCTCATTCAGTTAACATTATTCAACACAAATCCACCATGCACCCCAGTGTGCAAAACATCATGCAAAATAGTGAGACACACATAGAAGAAAACAGTCCCACTCAAGAAATCCCATATGTAATGAGGAAGAACACCACACAGAGAACGTAAGCCCCTGGCTTAGGGATTATCTTCCCTTTTCTCCTACAAAGGAATGAGAAATAAAGCAGGGCCTCAGGCAGAGAACTGACAGGAGAGAGGGAAGCAGAAGAGTAAGACTTAGGTATGGGGGCAAATGCTGTAGTGCAGTGGGGAGAGAATGGGACTGAAAGAGATCTGGAAGGAAAGGTGAAATGCCAAGACTGCTGTGGCTGGCAGTGATCTCCAGTATCTCCCCAAATAAATTCTGAACACTCTCCAAAACCAGGGTGTTCAACAACTCCTATAAGGATAAAGCCCTTTCCCTACCAAGAAAAAATTCCTCCAGGGTAGCTCATATCCACTTTTCAGCTTGCAAACTCCATCTTCATTCAATAAGCAACTGAGTTGTAGCACTAGGGAGATAGTGGGGGAAAGATTTTTTGGTAGTAGTGGAGAGGCTGGTGAAGTACAGGGCTGAACCATTTCTAGGAGATAGAAGGGAGGTCCATAAACCAGGAGGGCTGAACCACTCAAGCACCACATGGTGGGGTGCTTAGAATTGGACAGGACCATTCTGAAGAGTGGGCATGACCCAGATCATATGAAGCATCTCCAACCATGCGGTGCAGAGTTAAGACTGCTGGGGAGAGACGGCCACTCAGACAGGACTTACCAGATGGAGTTTGCTGTGCCCTGTCTCATTGGAACCAGCACCCCAGCAGTGGGGCACAACAGACCACAGTGGGTGGGGTGGGCAGTGCTACGGGGCTGGCATGTTGCCCTGGGGGGAACCTAAAAGAAAAAAGTCAGTTAGAGGTGGGGGGTCTCCCAGGCTGGAGAATTTCCCTGGGCTCCCTGCCCCCCTCATTAAGGAGAAACCTGGCTCTGGTGGTCAGATACGATGGGAGAATCTGTTTCCATGGCAACCAGAAAAAGCCATCCCCAAAGTGGTCATCCAACCTTCCCCTTTGGGAAGCAGGCTGGATCAGTTGGGAAGGGGCCATGATATGGCATCTGAGTAAGTCTACAGTAGACCCCCAACCCGTGATCCCTCTTCTGACAAGACCTTCCTGCTGAGACTCCCTAGCCCCAGAGTGGCCCCAGCTGCCCTGATATCTGCACCCAAGCCAGCCTGAGTCCCAGCACTAGGGCATGCAGACCCTCTTCCTTCAGCTCTGTGTCCTCTCCAACCTTATGAAGACACCAGACAGTCAACCCCACCCTCTGGACTCTGCCCCCTCGTCTTCCCCCAGGCGGGTGCAGGCAGGTCTTGGCTAGCAGCACAGGTAGCCAGACTAGATGAACGGGCCTAACAGGGAGGGGCCATCCTCCCCTGCAAGAACTCTGAGTCTGGGCCTGAGCCTGGAAGTAGCCTCTGCTGCAAGCCTCCCCTCCCTGCCAACCCCAAGGCAATATCCTGTTTCCCCATCACCTCCTTCCTCTTATGTGGCCTAAGAAGGTGATAGAGGCCCACTCCCTTCCCAACCCTCATAGACAAGAAGCTAGGTCTTTTAGCGTAGGTCCAAGGCCAAGAATCAGGTGTCCATCAGGGGTCAGAGCTAAGTCGGCCCTCCCCTCAGACTTGCTCCTCAGGGACCTATGTTTTCTGCTCCCTTAATCATAGTTCTGTGCCCTTATGGACCCAAACACTTGGGGTCCCAATCTAATCTCTATATTCCCTAGCCTTCCAGCCCCCATCCTTCCCCTTGCCCCAGAGACTCAGGCCTCTAGCCCCCAGTCTCCATGATGCAATGTTCCGCAAGCTTCTGTGGCTGCTGATGACATTGCCCCCAGGGAGGTGCTAGTTCTGACCCACCAAGGCCCCCTCACTGGGCCAGGGTAGTGGTCAGCTGTAGGTGGGAGAGGTCAGGCAGGCAAGGCCCTACTGCTGGGGAAGGGAGCTTGAGGCTAGAACTCTCCAGGACAGGGAGGCTCACAACCTGGGAGCAGGGAGTGTGTATATGTAATGTGTGGCATCTGTGTTCTGCGGCTGTGCTGGGGGAGGGACTCTGGAAGGGCTAGAGAGCAGAGTGGGCAGACTTTAGGACAGACCAAGAGGAGGAATGAGGGGGCAGCTTAGGGGGTCAGAGGGGTGTGTGAGTGGTGTCTGGACAACAAAGTGGGGGAGGGGCTAACAGCCATTTAAAGGGCCAGCCCCAGAGCTTTAATCCCTCACCAGCCCTGGCCCCAAGCCGGAGGCTGTAATTCATCTGTCCAACAGCTGGGGTGTGTGTGTTTGTGTGTGTGTGTGTGTGTGTGTGTGTATATGTGTGAGGGGGGCATGTGGACGGGAAGGGGGAGCTGGGCTGGGGGAGGGGCTGGGGCTTTCTTGTGCACAGAGCCAAACAACAAAAGGAGAAGCTGAAGTGCCAGCTCCAAAGTGCCCAGGCCAGACCCCTGCCCTGCAGACCAGCCGGTGGCCCCTACCTGGTGGCCGACAGACTCCATAGTTTGGACTCAAGGATTCTTGGCCAAGGAGTCGGTAGAGCCAAAGGTGAGGCCCTGGGAAAAAGCCCAGGCTGTGTACCCCCCAGGCAGGCTGTCACCCCTCATTGCACCTTCCCAGCCGCAGCACTGTCCCAGACCTGGCAGGCCCAGCAACAGACTCAGCCTCAAATGCCCTGCTCACCAGCCAAGCCTCCCCAGACATGGCCTGCCGGCTCCCCCTCCCGCCGGCGCAGGGTGGCAGTGGCCACACCGAGGCTGTCCCTTTAAATCATTACCACCCCTGATTGTGTGGACGAACCAAGGGCCCTGCCCCCCAGGCAGGCGGCTTGCCACCTCCCCCCCACGAGTCCCCAGAAATGTGAGGGCCATTTAAAGGGACAACAGAGAGGCAGCCAGGTCTCTAACTGCCCCCCCATCCCCACCCTACACACACTCACAACCCCTTTCCCCAGCGACACACAGCCCCTTGCCCCTCCAGGGGGCCCCCTAAATTCCGGTTCTCTCCCCACCCCTAGAGACTGCTAGAAGGAGAAAGGGGGCCAGAGTTGGGGAGGCGGGGAACTGGGGGGGAGCAAGAGAAGGCAGGGACTCCCTCCTCCCCGAGAGCCCCAGGGGACAGGTCAGAAGGGAAGCAAGAGCCCAAAGCAGCAGCCAGACAGAGCCCCAAAAGGTGCCCTGGGCAGACCTAGGACGCACAGGCTGTCGGGCGAGAAGGGAATCAGGCTGCACGAGACGCCGGCGCGGCCAGCGGGCGACAAGCCCAAGTCGGGGCGATGGAACAAGGAAGGCCAGGGAAAAGAGGCAAGGCCGGGGGGAAACGGGGAGACGGAAAGGGGAAAAGGGGTCATCCGGGAAGGTGTGGAGGAAAATCAGAGAGGGGAGGGCGAGCCAGGCCGGGGTTACCTGCTGGGTGTCTGTCCCCCGGCGGTGCCCCCGGAGTCCGGGTAGGGAGGGGGGGAAGCAGCAGGGGGGGGAGTGGGGGCTGGGGGGGCGGGGGAGACGGTCCCTCCTCTGCCTCCTGGGCCTGCCCCGGCGCTTGCAGCCTCTGCCTCCCTCCCTCCTCCTCCCCGTCCCTGAGTCCCGGAGTCAAACAAAGAACTGTAGCAGGCTCTCCCCAACCCCCTCCCTCCTCCTCCTCCTCCTCCTCCACCTCCTCCTCCCCTCCCTCCCTCCCCACCAGCAGGCTCCCTCCTCCTCCCTTCCGGTCTCTTCCTTTAACTACCCGCCCCCCCCGCAGCCCCCAGCACTAGTCTCTCTCCACCCACCCACCCCAACCTTTTACACACCCCTCAGCCTAGCCCTGTCCCCACTAGAGAAACTGTGGAGTCCCTTTGCAAAATGAAAGGCTCCAGAGATCAACATGGGAGGGGACTGGGGTCTTGCTTCAAAATCAAGAACCACAATACAATTATTTTATTTTCAAGGCCCACGGAATAGTCTTAGCTATTTCTTCTCCAAGAGGGGAAAATATAATCCTAAATAAAGCAATACAAATCTGCCTAAAGCCTTCATCAAATAAAATGCACAAAGCAGTTGAAGCTAATCCCCAGCCCCCTAACTCCAATCTCCAAATTAACACAAACTATCCACTCCCCCTTAACAAACTCCTAGGGTTCCTGCTGGTTTGGAGCAGACCCACAGCAATAATAATAAACTAATAACTAACACCATTTAATAATAAAAGTATTTCATAACAACAAGCACTCATTCTGTGTTCATTCTGTGCCAGGCACTGTGCTAAGTGATTTGCAAAGATTATCTCATTTTTTTCCTCCCAGCGGCCTTCAAGGTAGGTGTTGATATTTAAATTTTCAAGATTAACATACGAGGCTCAGAGAGGTTCCGACCTTTCCAAGTCCTAGTAGGCACTAAGTGACAGAGCTGTAATTAGAATCCAGGTCTGACAGTCCAAGCTCTAAGGTACATAAAAGCACAAACCGAGTTACTCCAATACCATCACCAACCCTAGCACTTAATAGAGAACAACAACCATAGCGATCAACTGAGTCCCCCTCCACCGAGAGGCTACAAACCGATTCACCTACATACACACAATAAAGACCGTGACTTTTCAGCCTAATACTGTTTCTTGACCCTTTTCCTTTCATTGTTTGCTGATGGGGGTGTGCCATTAAGGGGACGTCAGGGATAAGCTGGTGTGTACCCCATACTACACACAACTCTTCCGTCTTTCAACCACTCCCACTTCAAATCAATCTGGGGAAGGGGGCAATAGGACACTTGGCCCTGCAGCAGGTGGTAAAGTAAAAAGACGGCTAAGTAGCTTTTTCTATGGGGGCGGAGCCTTAGAGGGGAAGCTCTTCGATGCCAATCTAGGGAAAAGTGACCCAAGGCTCCCTCAGCCCAGCCAAGGGGCAAAGTCTTTCAGCCACACCACACCCGTGCCCCTCCCCCTCACAAAACTCCAGGCCGGGGTTTCCCACCTGCAGGATGCTAAGACCAAGGGAAGGGAGAGGGGAAAGAGATGGCACGGGACTGGAACTGGACTCGGGGCAGAGGTGGGAGGGAATAGAAGGGGGAGGAAGCCTCATTGCCTGGCAACCATCCCGGGGCACGTGCACTGGTGACATCATCCCAGGCCACCTCTAACACAGACCTTTGACCCCTACGGGGCGGAGTGGGTGTGCTCGCTAAGCTTCCTGGAAACACCCTTAGGAATTCTGGGAACCCAAAAAGGAGACATAAGAAGAAACCCAGGCGTCCTTATCTCTTTTACCCCTAATACGACTCCAATCCCAGGGACTCAGGCCTCTTGCCTGTCTCCTCCTCTCCGCCTGCAGCCCTGACCTCCCAACCCACATTTCTGACGGGAGTCGGCCCGACACGCCCCTCGGAGATACTGTGCCTTCTCTCTCCTGGGCGAGATCTCGGTGGGGGCCGGCAGGCGGGGACGGGGGCACCGGGTCCCGCGGGGCTCCGTCTTCCATCTGCAGGATCCCCCGTGCCCCAGCCGGCCGCCAGCCGGAATCTGTCTGGGTCCCCAACTCTCCCGCCCCTCCCCGCGCTGTTCCAGGGCGGAGTCTGTGGAGTTGAAACCAGGACACGGCGAGAGGAAGAGTTATATAACCCGGAGAAGCGGAGAAGGACGAGTGGAGACAGGGACAACCAGCCCGAAAGGAGCCGAGGGAGGTGCAAAGAACGCCGGGGCGAATGAGGAGGAAACGTTAGGAATGGGAAGGGTTTTGGTGCACATCAAAGAGCAGGAATTCACGCGAAGAAAGGGCGTGATGGCCCAGAAGAATCACCTGGGCCGTCCGGGGCTTCCCCGCAGTGCCCTCCCCCGCCACCAACAGCAGCTGGCCCCAGGCGGGAGAAGCCTTGGGAAGGGGCGCTGGTACCCGCTCGCTTTCTCTTGGGAAAGCAACCTAAGCCAGAGCCCGGGAAGGCAGCGGCCGAGCAGATGGGGCCGGAAACCACAGCTCCGCCCAGCCCACCTGGGAGTGTGGGGCGCCAGCTGGGGGGAGATGGGGAACAGGTAGTCGACCCTCCCGAGCCAGGTTGGGCATTATGGTCGCGACCCGTGAAACGGTGCAGACCGACCGAGACATGTGGGTCCCCAAGGGCTGAGGAGCGCAGCCTCGGCGGCTTTACACGGACGCCACACAGGGGAGGGGGCGCCCGGCTCGCCGCGCAGGCGCAAGGGGGTGCTCGGGCGCGTGCGGTGCAGGGCGGGGGGTGGGCGCGAGCGTGTGGGAGTGCACGTGCGGGTCCCGGGCAGCTGCTGCCTCCCAGCCTCCGCCGCTGCCCCTCCCCTCTCCCTCTCCTGTCGCTATCATGCCCCTTCCGCATTGGCTGCCAGGGCCCTGACGTCAGGGCCGACCTCTGGAGCGGATTGGGCGGACGGGAGAGCTCGGGAATCCGGCTCCCAATTCTCGCCCACCAGTTACTCTGGCAACAAGGCAAGCAACCCCAGTGAGGGAAGGGGAGCCGAGGTGAACGCTGCGCCTCGGTCCCTCCCACCTCCGGACAATCGCCGAGTCCCCTTCGGTCGCGGCGCAGCTCGCTGCCTCCCCGCTTTCCTCCCAGGGCTCTTCCTGTCCCGGGAACCAGGCGTCCTGCCCTCGATCTTCCCTACAGTCTTCTGGCCCTCCGCTGTCTCTAACCTCCCCCCTCAGTGTCATAACATAAGCTGCAGCAAACAGGAAACGAATCTACGTCGCTTAGCAACCGCCCCGCATGCTCCCCTCCCCACTATTTACCCCTGCCCGGAGAGGTGGAGATTGAGAGAGTCCCCAGCCTCCTCCCCATCTTCTGCGCTGCGACCTCCTGCCCACAATTTCCTGTGAGGGGGCCCAGATGACAGGAAGTCAAGTGGGGGCCTCAGCCCACCTTTCCCTCGGACCGGGGCGGGGGGCTTCACTACTTTCACGGTCACATCCCCCACCCGCACTCCCAGCTGCCCTGGGTGCGCGTCTCGCCCTCGCCATCTTGTGGCTACGTTGGGAAGGTTCCGCACCGAGAAGCCGTGCGGGGCGCGCGAGGGCTCGGGAACGGCAGAGTGGGAGCAGAACTAGGGATGAGGAGGCTAGCGGGGCGAGACAGAGTGAAGGGGAGGCGCAGTGGGGGGAATGGGATAGAGGCGAAGGCTGCCGCTGGGAGGCTCTCGGGGCCGCTGGTGGGAAGGTCAGGCTGCGGCTTCTACACCTACCCGCGCAGAGAACTGGAGGGAGACTTTAAGTAGCCCTGGGACCGGGACACACCCAAGTCTGACCCATCTGACCTTACTGGGCCATGGCATTGGCCTGTCTGCAAACTCTGCCCTTTAGTCCTGCCCTTCAGTGAGGACCGCCGCGCCCCGCCCCGCCCTGGAGTCGGGAAGGGGAATCCCAGCCCAAGGGGAACGGGGAGTCCTTTTAGGCCCCTCTGGACATCTGGAACCTGAGACATCTGCCTCCCAGTTCTTCCTCCTTCCCCGCCGTACTCTCTTCTAGGGGACCCATGACCTTCGCCCCAGTCTTCTTCCCAGTGCCCTTCCCAAGACCCCAACGTCCATCCCCAGCTCTACCCCTCCAGAGACTCAGGCGTCCTGCCCCGCTGCACGGGGAAGGTTTCCCTCTTTCCAGACGTCCTCGCGGCTCCCCGTTACCTGGTTCTGGGGGGGGGGTCCCAGGTGTTCAGGCTCCCCAAGGTATCCCAGGGGGTCGAGCGGCCCCCCCTTCTCCCAGGCCGGGGCTGGGGGGGCCGCTCCGCCCAGTGGCGCAGTTGGATTTTCCAACACAAACACCCGCACCCCCACTCCCCAGCCCCGCCCCCTTCTCGTGGTCCCGCCCCTCCTCGCGCTCAAGTCCCCTTCTCCGGCTCCGCCCCGTCTTCTGCCGGTCCCGCTAGCCTCAGGGCGGGTGCCGACTAGGATGCCGGGTGCGGGGTGGGGGGTTCAGGGTGCAGTGTACGGGGTTCAGCCCTGATCCCTGCCTGACAAATCCCTACCCCATTTGGATCACGCGCCCTTCTAAGGTAAGCCCCGCCCCGCCCACTGATGTCCTGCCCAGAGACTTAAGCCACAGCCTCTTCTGGCGGCTCCGCCCTGCCCATTCGTTCAGAGCCACGCCTCCGTTCCTCTCCAGGCCGCCCCACCTCCCTTATTTCTTTCCCCGTCCAGTAGCACCTCCCCAGTAGCTCTGTCCTCTGTGAGGCTCGGGCTTCCTCCCTCCCCAGACCCTCACCATTGCATTGAGAGACTTAAGGCTTGTTGTCGCGGTTGTTTTACAGCACTGAGCTTCAATACAACTTTCACTTTTATGGCTAACACGGCTAGGTATTTCCAGGGCCACATCACACAAATTCGGCCAAGGTCAAAGTCTGAGTGAGGTCCCGCCTCAGTCCTAGGTGCAACATCTGTCTGAGCTCCTGGAGTCCCCCACCCTCTCTCAAGCGGAGAAGGGGAGGAGGTCTCAGCTGTCCAGGCTCATGAGTAGAGCAGTACCCCTCTTGATCCAATGATCAGATGTCATGGCCCCAGACCGCAGGTCAATGCCGATGACAAAGGAGGCTCGGTCTGAGCTGCCTGCCCGGTTGGGATAGTAATAGCAGGGGCAGGAGTACATGCCTGGGGGAAAGGAGAGGAGGAGTCAGATCCTTGGAGCCTCCGGGAGAGCAGGGCAGGCGCGGGTGTGGGATGGGCTGGAGTAGAGAATGGGTTAGGTTCCAAACTAGGGACTGGGCAGGCAGGTCCTGCCTGGGGAGCTGTCCCACCCTTGGCGCTCTTCTTGCGGCTCTCTGCAGGCCGGAAGTGGATCGTGGGCATGAGGCAGACAAGCTGCATGGGCTCTGCCTCCACCAAGCAGGAGTTCTTCCGGTCCCAGCCAGCACCTTCCAGGTACAGGCCCCGGACCCAGACACCATCCTGGGGAGAAATGGGAGCAGGTCTGGGAGAAGCTAGACTTCAGTTGCCGGCGCCCCTGGCCTACTCCCTCTCTCCTCCCTTCTTGTCCAGTTATTTCCCATTTTTGCTCAGAGCATCAAGCACAACTGGCTCCCACCTTAGGGGGATACACTAGGTTGCTGTCATCCACAGTGGAAACGATAAACTCCCAGGAGAGGCTGTCCACTGAAACCTGGGGGTTGAAGGTGAGAATAAGGGAGGACCCCGAAGAGGAGAACACATACATGGCCCCAGCAACATCCCCCTCACACTTTGTATATTGCTCACATTGTTTTGGCGAGCTGAAGACTGCAGCACAGCAGTGAGGAAGCCAGTGGGAAAGGTGAAACCAGACAACCAGAAGATCACAGGAGGCCGGGCCCGGCTGGCCCACAGCTCAAACTGCTCCACACGCATGGCCAAGTCCCGGGTCCAAGCAGCCAATGGCTTTTGTGAGGGGTATGCCTGGGGAAGGAGTGCGTGTGTATTCATTCATTTAGCCATGGATTCGAATCCATATTATTTATTTTGAGACAGAGTTTCACTCTTGTCACCCAGGCTGGAGTGCAGTGGTGCAATCTTGGCTCATTGCAACCTCCGCCTCCCGAGTTCAAGTGATTCTCCTGCCTCAGCCTCCCAAGTAGCTGGGATTACAGGCGCCCACCACCACGCCTGGCTAATTTTTGTATTTTTTAGTAGAGACGGGGTTTCACCATGTTGACCAGGCTGGTCTCAAACTCCGGAACTCAGGTGATCTACCCGCCTCGGCCTCCCAAAGTGCTGAGATTGCAGGCGTGAGCCACCGCGCCCAGCCCAAATCTTTATTTTGAGCCCCTGAAGCAGATATGAGAAGACTATGTGGTGTCAGCCCCTGTTCCCCAACTACAGGTGAACAAAACTCTCCAAAGCCGACTTCCAGGAAAAAGGCATACAATGACAGCTATTCATTAATAACAATGACTGCAGTAATATTAACCAGGTACCATTAACAAAGCACCTACTGAGTGGTATGCACAATACTGGGAATCGTTGAAACATCCTTAGAGAGGTTAGTAATTTGCCCTAAGTCTGTAAGTTAATAAATTGTAAGAAGTCAGTCAATGAATGGCAAAGCCAGGTTTCAAACTTGAACCTATCTAACTTCAAAGTTTAGGCTCCCTACAGTTTGCTATATGCCTACCTAGAACCAGGAGACTGGGGGGTACAGGATTGAGAGGGGAGCTCATTGTTGGAGAAGGATCAACAATGGTATAATCTTGCCTTTCCCCAGAGTGGAGGAACGTGGGCATCAAAGATGCAATTGAAAATCTCTTCCAGGTTTGTAGACATGACGATGAGCCCCTGGATGCCTTTCTCTAGGTCTGTCAGTGAGAACCTGAGCAGGATGAGGTGGAGTGTTAGAGATGGGGTGGGCCTGGGAACGTCATTCTAGCCAGAAGGTGAAGGCCTCTCCTCACCCCCTCCCATGTTCTGCAGAGTTCCCGATCCGTCTTACAGGATGGTCTGCATCAGTGTGTTATATCTCTGGATCTCCTGCAGAAGGACCACATTGAGAGGGGAGGGGTCAAGAGCTAGCAGTTTTTGGGTCCCCTCATAGTCGATCATTTCAGGGATCTTCTGCTTCACATCAGCGGCCAACTCAAGGACCTGAGCAGGGAGGAGCTCTTGAGTGTAGCCCCCTCTTCTCATCACTTACCTCCCCTACCCTGCCACAGGCCGGGCTCTTTCTACCTTCTCTTCCCGGGTCTGGCCTCCAGCCCTGGTGGGTGTAATCTGAGGTTGCAAGGAAAGCAAAGTATCAAAGAGGGTTCGTGCCTCAGTGATCTGAGAGGCCACATCAGCATTGGGGTGCTGGCCAAAGGCCTCAGGGGGGTCCATGCCAGGCAATAAACTGATGTATTCCTTGTAAGAAGCCAGGCTTCCATCCTTGGGGATGAAATAAGTCTCCAGTGCTGACAACCTAGGGAGTCATAGCATAATTACTGCCACATTATGGGGACTCAGGCCTCAATGCCAGGCCAAGACCCCAAGCCTATGCATGTCCCATTTGTCCAGCCCCCTGCCCTGCTCCCCCTCCAAATCCCACAAACTCTGTCTTCTCCCAATTTCATGTCCTCTCCTCAAACATTTCCCCCACCCCTGATCCCGCCACCTGGCTGGCTTGTGACCTCTGGCTCCCTGCCCAGTGCCACCTCCCCCTCACCGGTAGAAGGGAATTGATAGAGACTGGTCACAGAAGTAATCATTGATGTAGGTGGTCAGCAGGCGCCGGTCCCAGTCATCTGTGACATGTCCACCATAGTTGACGCCGGCAATGAGGTACTTAAGTGCATCCCAAGGTGTCTCCTCGTACTCATCCAGATAGAGGCTCAGCAAGTTCTCTGACACCTAGGCATGGTCCCAACCCAAGCCCCCATTCCCACAGAGTTATGGCAGGAAATCTGCCAATGGGGCTTCAACACAGGTTTTCTGCCCATGGATAGTCCCACAGGGGAGCCATGGGGTAGGAAGTATGAGGAGAGAGGGCTGGGATGAGGACCCCTGGCTAATACAAACCTCAAAGTCAGAGTCATTGAAGCCATAGATTATGTTCCAGCCAAGCTGCAGGAACTTTTTGCGTTCAAGTAATACAGAGTGGAAGAAACAGAGTGAAAACAGCAGCTTCTTGTATTTGGCAGGTTTGGAGCAGCGGGAAAACTGTGGTTCTGACATTAGTTGGTAAAGACGTGTCATGTTGGCCTTTAGGCCCTGGGGACAATGAAATACAAAGATGGGGTGACATGCATCATACTCAGACCTGCCACTAGCACCGCCATGTACAGTTGTGGAGGTTCTTCATTGCACAAAGGCACTGGCTGAAAGGATGAGTGGAGGCTGAAATGCAGCCCTTGATCTACGTGCCACAATCTGCATTCCTCCACAAGGCTGAGTGCCTTTCTCCAGTTCACAGACAGGAACTATATGGGCTTCCGGCAGCCCTGCCTTCTTGTCCCACCATTTTTTTTTTTTTTTTTTTTTTTTTTTTTGAGATGGAGTTTCGTTCTTGTTGCCCAGGCTAGAGTGCAATGGCATGATCTCAGCTCCCTGCAACCTCCGCCTCCCGGGTTCAAGGGATTCTCCTGCCTCAGCCTCCGGAGTAGCTGTGATTATAGGCGCCCGCCACCATGCCTGGCCAATTTTTTGTATTTTTAGTAGGGGTTTCACTATGTTGACCAGGCTGGTCTCAAACTCCTGACCTCAAGCGATCAGCCTCCCAAAGTGCTGGGATTACAGGTGTGAGCCACCGCACCCGGCCGTCCCACCACTTTTGATCCTCTCAGCCCTGATCTTCTCAGTGGTAGGTAGGCCAGCGCAATTTGGGGTGCCAGAAAATATGAACAAAGATAAATACATACACATGCAACTAACAAAAATGTACAGAACTGTGTGCAAAGTTTAGTGTAGATTGAAAAGCCCATAATATATCATCAAGGAGGGATAGTCTATGTGACTGGCATTATTAGGCTCCATGAGCAAGCTGGGACTTGAACTAAGCCTTCCAAATGGAAAGGATATGACTAGGCTTGAGAGGACAGTCTTGCTTTCCTGGAGATGGAAGGAGTTGAATAGAGGCACCGAGGACAGAATAAAGTGAGAAGATGAGCCCGGCTGAAGTCAAGTGCAGGTGCTCAGGTGGGAAGAGGAGGGCCATGGATAGATGGAGATGCAATAAGAATAATGGATGTCGGGCTCATGCCTGTAATCTCAGCACTTTGGGAGGCTGAGGTGGGCAGATCACGAGGTCAGGAGTTTAAGACCAGCCTGGCCAATATGGTGAAACCCCTCTCTGCTAAAAATACAAAAATTAGCCAGGCATGGTGACACACACCTGTAGTCCCAGCTACTTGGGAGGCTGAGGCAGAAGAATTGCTTGAACCCAGGAGGCGGAAGTTTCAGTGAGCTGAGATCATGCCACTGCACTCCAGCCTGGGCTACAGAGCGAGACTCTGTCTCAGAAAAAAAAAAAAAATGGTGAATGTTTGAGCCATTTGGACTTGATTCAACGGGCATCATGGAGCCACTCTCTATCTTGAGCAGGACCACGATCTGTTCAAACAGCGTTTTAAAAAGACTTACCTATGACTGACAGAATGGAATAGTGAGAAATTTGAGGAATACTGGATAGCAGTAACAAAAATAATATGTGACTTTTTAAAAAATGCCATTTATGACATCAAGATATGTCAAGTATCCAGAAATAAATCCAATTAAAATGTATGATTATTTATGGAGAAAATCACAGAATTTTAGGCCAGGCATGGTGGCTCACACCTGTAATCTCAGCACTTTGGGAGGCCAAGATGGGAGGATCACTTGAGCCTCGGAGTTTGAGACCAACCTGGGCAACATAACAAGACTCTGTCTCTATTTAAAAAAAAAAAAGGCCAGGCGCGGTGGCTCAAGCCTGTAATCCCAGCACTTTGGGAGGCCGAGATGGGCGGATCACGAGGTCAGGCGATCAAGACCATCCTGGCTAACACAGTGAAACCCTGTCTCTACTAAAAAAAATACAAAAAACTAGCCGGGCGAGGTGGCGGACACCTGTAGTCCCAGCTACTCGGGAGGCTGAGGCAGGAGAATGGCGTAAACCCAGGAGGCGGAGCTTGCAGTGAGCTGAGATCCGGCCACTGCACTCCAGCCTGGGCGACAGAGCCAGACTCCGTCTCAAAAAAAAAAAAAAGAAAAGAAAAGAAAAGAAAAAAAGAACATTACAGAATTTTATTAAAATAAAGAATAAATGGAGGCTGGGAACAGTGGCTCATGCCACCTGCAATCCCACTGTGCTATGATTGTACCACTGCACTTCAACCTAGGCTATAAAGCAAGACCCTCTCTCTCTAAAAAAAAAGAGGAAAAAATGAATAAATGGAGAGATATACTTACAGATTAGGAGCTTCATTGTCCTAAGGATGTCAATTTTCCCCAAATTGATCAATATAATTTTTTTTTGTAGGACAAACGAATTCTAAAATTTATATTGGAAAATAAAAGGTTAAGAATAGTCTGAAGAAGAATAAGGTAAGAGGATGTGCCTTACCAGCTATCAAGAATTATTATAAAACTATATGGTAATTAAGACTAAAATATATCAGCATGGCACTGTGGGTTACACCTGTAATCCCAGCAGTTTGGGAGGCTGAAGCGGAGGACAGCTTAAGCCCAGGAGTCCAAGACCAGCCTGGCCAACATGGTGAAACCCAGTCTCTACAAAAAAAAAAAAAAATTAGCCAGAGTGGTGGCGCACACCTGTAAGGTGCGGGTGGGAGGATTGCTAGAGCCTGGGAGGCAGAGGTTGCAGTGAGCCAAGATGGTGCCAGTGCACTCCAGTCTGGGCCACAGAGCGAGACTCCATCCCAAACAAACAAACAAACAAAGACTAAAGTATTGATTCCAGGATAAAACAATTTGACCAATGAACAGAATAAAGGTCCCTGAAACCCATACATATATGGAAACATGATTGAAGGCTGAGCAGGCACTATGGATCAGAAAGGTGCTTTCGTAGTATTTGAGAAGTGGTACTGGGAGAATTGGTTATCCAGGTAGAAATAAATAAAATTGGCTGGGCGCAGTGGCTGATGCCTGTAATCCCAACACTTTGGAAGGCTGAGGTGGTTGGATCACCTGAGGTCAGAAGTTCGAGACCAGCCTGGTCAACATGGTGAAACCCCGTCTCTACAAAAAATAACAAAATTAGCTGGGCAGGGTGGCAGGTGCCTGTAATCTCAGCTACTCTGGAGACAGAGGCAAGAGAATCACCTGAACCCGGGAGGCGGAGATTGCTGTGAGCTGAGATTGCACCACTGCACTCCAGCCTGGGTGACAGAGCAAGACTCTGTCTCAAAAAAAAGCAAAACAAAACAAAAACAAAAGAAAATTGGACCTCTACCTGATACCACGTCACAAAAGTGAATTCCAAGTGATTAAAAACTTAAATGTGAAAGTCAAATTATAAATTTTTTGGAAGGCAAGTATAGGAGAGTACTTTTACAGTCTTAAAGTAAGCAAGGATTTCTTGAACAAGACAAAGGAGCACAAACCATTTAAAAAATGAAAGATAGCTAAATTCAACCTCATAAAAATTAAGAATTCTCTTCACCAAAAAACAGCATAAAAGAGAAGAGACAAACCACAAAACACATGACTGACAAAGGATTAGGATCTGGAATATACAAAGAACTACAAAACATGAAGAACATCATGAATGAATGTCAAGCACATAATGTTGAATGAAAAAAGCAAGTTGCAGAGAAACATACATACAATGGTTGCATTAGCAATACAAATGATAAAGCATTACGATAAAGAATCTCTAACTCCAGAGAAAAAGAAAAAAATTATAAAGAAAATGACAAATACAAGATTCAGAAGAGTGGTTTCCTCTGAGTAGGGAGGGAAAGTGATGAGACTGGGAAGAGGCACACCAGGACTTCAAAGAAAATGCTGGGATTTTTCTTTCTTAGAAGGATGATGGGCTGGGCATGGTGGCTCACACCTGTAATCCCAGCACCTCGGAAGGTTGAGGGGCGGATCGCCTGAGGTCAGGAGTTCGAGACCAGCCTGGCCAACATGATGAAACTCCATCTCTACTAAAAATACAAAAATTAGCCAGGTGTGGTGGTGTGCACCTGTAGTCCCAGCTACTCGGAGGCTGAGGCAGGAGAATCGCTTGAATCCGGGAGGCAGCTATTTCAGTGAGCCAAGATGGCGCCGCTACACTCCAGCCTGGGCGACAGAGCGAGACTCCATCTCAAAAAAAAAAAAAAAAAGGATGATGGGCACACAGATATTCATGGAATCGTGATCCTTTATAACTTGCATATATTTTATAAATCTTCTTTTGTATCTACTTACTAGCTAGCTTTTAAAAAAGACGGGATAGCAGGAAATGACCCAGGAATATACTCCAGGACTATACCCCAAACTGGCAACTGGTGGCTGTGAATACAGGGACTTTCTTATTTGAAGTAAAACTCAGGCCGGGGCCGGGCGCGGTGGCTCACGCCTGTAATCCCTGTAATCCCAGCACTTTGGGAGGCTGAGGTGGGCAGATCACCTGAGGTCAGAAGTTCGAGACCAGCCTGGCCAACATGGCGAAACCCTGTCTCTACTAAAAATGGAAAAATTAGCAGGACTTAGTGGCGCGCACCTGAAATCCCAGCTACGCGGGTGCCTGAGACAGGAGAATTTCTTGAACCTGGGAGGCAGAACCCAGGCTGCAGTGCAATGGCACAATCTGGGCTCCCTGCAACCTCCACTTCTAGCTGGGATTATCACACCTGAACTCCATATCTCACCTTCCTGAGCTCAGGTGATCCACCTGTTTCAGCCTCCCCAAATGCTGGGATTACAGGTGTGAGCCACCACACCCAGCCTCAGCCACCATGCCTGGCCGAGACTGTTTCTAAAAATATATCCTGTCTCTAAACACAATCGCATTCTGAGTCTTGGGGGTTGGGATAAAAAAGAGTGTGAAACAAATGTGCTATTGTGGTGCTGGTGTGCCAAGAAGTGCTTTGTAATCTGATGGCAATTCAGAGCTGGAACTGACTTTGGTGCTGGTGCCAGAGATGGGATTAGAGTTGAAATAATGAAAAGGACAATTTCACCGGGCGTGGTGGCTCACGCCTGTAATCCCAGCACTTTGGGAGGCCAAGGCGGGCGGATCATGAGGTCAGGAGATCAAGACCATCCTGGCTAACACGGTTAAATTCTGTCTTTACTAAAAATACAAAAAAGTAGCTGGGCGTGGTGGCGGGCGCCTGTAATCCCAGCTACTTGGGAGGCTGAGGCAGGAGAATGGCATGAACCTGGGAAGCGGAGCTTGCAGTGAGCCGAGATCGCGCCACTGCACTCCAGTCCGGGTGACAGAGTGAGACTCCATCTCAAAAACAAAAAGAAAAAAAAAAAAAGAAAGAAAGGAAAGGACAGTTTCTCCAACAACTTGTGAAAGGAGAAAATGTAGAATGAGAAACGTTGGGCTAGGACTGAGGGTCCCTCCCCTCTTTGGCCCTCCCCTCTTAGTCCTTAGGTCAAGGTGTAAGTATTGCAATCTGGCCACAGGCGGAGGAAAAAGAAACACAGAAGTAACAAATGATATGTCAGGAGACAGTGGGGAAAGCAGGAGCGATGTGTCAGGGAGCCAGGGAAAGGGACAGTCAACTGTGGCAGCTGCCCCAAGTGGCCAAGGAGGATTAAGAATGATAAAAGGCACCCATGCGTGATTCAAACAGCTCTTATCTGTTGAGGATGATACATACTGGTTCATGTGCTTTTCACAGGGTGAGCAAAAAGGATTTTGATCTTGACTAAGAGCAATGAAAAGCTACTAAAATAGTTTAAGCAGGGGTGAGTGGGTGAAGCGCAGTGACACGGCAGGTTTTAGAGGGTGGTGATGATTGCATTTGGTGATGAGCTTGTGATACTGGAGATAAAAATTTCAGTAGAGTTGGAGGAAAGGAAGGGCAAAGAGGCAGGAAGTGTGACATTTGGAAGAGAATGTAAGGAAATGGTGGGAGGCAGGAAGGTTCTGAGGTATAAAAGAATGAATTTGGAGACCCAACTACCCAAACTCTGGCTCTGGAATACTTATTTACTCTTTCCGTATCACAGTTTCCTATCTTTAAAATGGGGGTAACAGTATTCACCTTGCACGATGTGTGTGTGCACGCATGCATATTAAACGAGTTAATAAACATAAAAAACTTAGAACAGTGCCTGGCACATGATAATCCCTCAAGAAATGTTAGATATTACTATTGTGTTCTAGGAGTTTGGCACAAACAGAAGAGGAATGAGGTGGAATTTTTTGAGGACAATCAAATCAAAGCATGTTGTTGTTAGGTTGAGCCCTCTCTCTGGTGCTGGCAGGTGGTAAGGTGGACCAGATGGCCCTGCTGATGCTCTTTGTCTATGACCACATACCTTTGGTGGCTCTGTGGTCATCTTGATGCTGGCCTGCAAGATTGAGATAGGGAAGTCTGGGTGGGGGCTGGAGCTGAGCCAGAGGCGGAAGGATGGATGAGGGTCCTCCACCTGCAGCTGCTCCACCAGCTTGTCCAGATTAGGCATCCAAGACAGTGACAGGTGGCAGTTTGCCAGGAACACCCAATGTCCTGCAAGGAGATGCCAGGCTCAGTGGGAATCATTTCCTAAGCCCTGCCTGTCCTCATGCTTTCCACCTGGTATTGGGGCGGGGGTGCTAGCGGGGCCGAACACTCAGATCTGCCACTTCTGGGACCCTCTGTAGAAGTGGGAGGTACAGGGACAGTAGTGTATTTGAGGTTGGCAGTTCTAAGGACAAGGACTGGGCTGAAGATGGGGGTGAAAGAAAGGATGGACACCAACCCTGAGTAACACCCTCTCGGAGGAGTCGGGCAGCAATAGGGGCCTGGCCCTGGCCCAGGGACAGGGCGTGGAAGCGCTGGGCCATGCCTGTGTGCTCTGCCAGCTGGAGCAGGGCACTGGTGGGGTCCACACCAGGGGACAGGATGAACACGAGTGGGGATCGTGGGGTTGAATCCTCCATCACCTGCCAGAAGCACAGGTATAGCATTAGGCAGAAGGCCACGTGACCGAAGTGGGAGAGAGAGATGCAGGAGACTGAAACAGAGCTAGGAAGGCAGGAAAGACCCAGGGGCCGTGGAGACAAGGAAGCTGAGCCACCGACCAACTTCATATTCAGCACAGGCGGCTCGATGAAGCGGGAACCAAGGTTGGTGACGATGAAGGAGGTCACGCAGAAGGCCACGCGGTCCTGGCGCAGGGAGCGGACGATCAGCATCCGTTGCATTTCGTTGCAGGCATTTTCCCACTCACCTGGGGACGAGGTGAGTCATTGCAGGGAGAGGGAGTGAGTCTGGAAGAGCAGGGAATCCAGACAACAGGGCACCTGCCGGGAATGTGCTCCGGGCCAGGAGGCCGGCACCAGCTGGGAGAGGGGATGGGGGACAATGGGAAGGGCAGGCATGCGGCTGAGTGGAGGGAAGCAGAAAGTGAGAGTGGGGTACAGATGCCTGGTACCTGGCAGCATTGCCTTCTCTGGGGCAGCATGGGTATACCACAGGTGCCAGTCACGAGGGTACTGCTCAAAGGAGTTCATGAGTCCGTGGAAGTTGGTCAGTTTGTCCAGCTCTGTGATGTTGTCCCAGTAGGCGTCTGCAAGCCAGCTCGTACATGGGTTGTCCATTTGGCCCTCCCGATCCAGGACCTGGTGGGAGTGGGAGAAAAAGAAAGGGATTGACTTGGGAATACTTCAAAAGAAGAGTGATCTTTTTCTCCTTTCTGTCTCTCTCTCTCTCTGTTTCTCTCTCTCTCGGTGGGAAAGCCAAAATGGAGGTTTTTTTGTTTTGTTTTGTTTTTCTTTTTTTCGAGATGGAGTCTCATTCTTGTCACCTAGGCCAGAGTGCAATGGTGCAATCTCGGCTCACTGCAACCTCTAACCCCCAGGTTCAAGCTATTCTCCTGCCTCAGGCTCCGGAATAGCTGAGATTACAGGTGCACACCACCACACCCAGCTAATTATTGTATTTTTAGTACAGATGGGGTTTCACCGTATTGACCAGGCTGGTCTTGAACTCCTGATCTCAGGTGACCCACCCTCCTCGGCCTCCCAAAGTGCTGGGGTTACAGGTGTGAGCCACCGCGCCCGGCCCAAAATGGGTTTTGTATGAGAGTGAAGAGATGAATACAGGGATCCTGGGGAATAAACGTGGGGGTCTAGGACTCAGACCCTGCCCTTAGCCCTCACGGTTCAAATTTAGGAAGCTGGCGCCCTCTGCTGGTTGCCTGGTAATAATGTCTCCAACCTAATGACTTCTTGGTAGCCTGGCCTTCATAGAAGCACAAACTGTTTACTCATTCATTTGCTCACTCGCTTATTCATTCTTCTTAACAAACATTTATTGTTCACCAACTATGCATTTTAATCATTGGGATGCATTACTGAGCAAAATGGAAAATATCTCTGCCCTTGGGGATTTTGTTTTCTAACATGGGATTGTGAACCCATGGGCAGACTATGAACCAAAAACGTATCAAATAAGTAAATTATCTAGTATAGCAAAGATGGCAGTGCTATGGAAAAATAGGATACTCTGAGGAGGGTAAGGGAGACTGGTTGTGTTGAGGGGAGTTTGAAGTATAAATAAGAAGATCTAGGTCGCACTGAGGTGAGGTTTGAAGGAGATGAGAGACGGCCAGGTGCACACGCCGGGGAGTAGGCTTCCAGCAGAAGGCACAGCCACACGAAGGCCCCGAGGTGAGACGTGCCAGGGGGGTTGGGGAGGGCATTGAGGCCTGCGTGGCTGGAGTGGAGTGGGGGCTGTGTGGTGGGAGGTGGCACCTGCCATTGGGAGCCCGTCACAATGGCATCCACTTTAAAAGGACCTCTCAGGCCGGGCAAAGTGGTTCACACCTATAATCCCAGCACTTTGGGAGGCTGAGGTGGGAGGATCACTTGAGCCCAGGAGTTCGAGATCAGCCTAGGCAACATGGTGGGACGCCGCCTCTACAAAAACTACAAAAATTAGCCAGGCGTGGTGGCACAGGCCTGTGGTCCCAGCTATTCCAGAGGCTAAGGTGGGAGGATGGCTTGAGCCCGGGAGGTCGAGGCTGCAGTGAGCCAAGATCACTGCCCCTGCAGTCCAGCCTGAGTGACAGAGCGTGACCTCTCTGGTTGCTGTGTTGAGAGTTTGGCGTGAGAGGCGGGAAGTGAAGGTGGGAAAAGTAAAGAAAATGTCGAGGAGGGCGGGAGAGTGCAGTATGGTTGTCCAGAAGCCTTAAGGGCCTCCTTGGGGTTCATGATCATGGACTTAAAGCGTGTTCAGTCACTGTGGATGTGTTCTTCCCCGGCCATGTTCAGTGCACGGGCCACATAGGGACAGAGGGGTAGAGGAGCTGGAGCTAGCCAGAGTGATAGACGCAACAGAAAGAGGAGGAAAACGGGGGTTGAGGAACCTGTGAGGGAGAGATTGTGAGGGCGACCATGGAACTCAGGCTAGGGAAGGAGTGTCTTGAAAGGCAGTAAAAAAGTGGCAAAATCAGGCCAATCTGTGGGTCACAGGTGAGACATGCCACAAAGCCCAGCCTGTGCTGAGTGCAAAGGGGCGCATAGCAAGTCACCTCCGCAGCCCCAGGGAGCTCACCATGCACCTGATGCTGGCCTGGATTTTCTCAGCTCACTCACTGATGCCGTGGGCCTGACCCTCTGGGTCTGGAGTCCTTGACACACTTGACCTTGACCATCCCCAACCTTGACCATCCCATCCTGGGATGTGCTCTCTGCCCAACTCACCACACCCCCACGTAGAAAGAAGTTGTATTCATCCATGTTGAGCTTGCCAGAAGTCTCCAATATTTTGGCACACATATGAAAACTGAATAGTAGTTTGTGGCGTTCAAAAAGGGTACGGCAGGTGTACCTGGGAGAAAGGCAGGGAGGCGGGAGGGACAGGATGGAATGGGGGCTGATGCTCCACACGAATGCTATGATCCTACTATCACACAGCCTCACACAGAGGACCTCACCAGCCTCTAATCCTCACCTCCTGGAAACAGCCAAGGACTCAGGGGCCTAGAGATAATAATTTCCCAGAGTTCACTTATTATTATTACTTTTTGAGACTGAGTTTCGCTCTTGTCTCCCAGGCTGGAGTGCAATGGCACGATCTTGGCTCACTGCAACCTCGGCCTCCCAGGTGCAAGCAATTCTCCTGCCTCAGCCTCCCGAGTAGCTGGGATTACAGGCGTCCATCACCACGCCTGGCTAATTTTTGTATTTTTAGTAGAGACAGGGTTTCACCAGGTTGGCCAGGCTGGTCTTGAACTCCTGACCTCAGGTGAGCCGCCCACCTCAGCCTCCCAAAGTGCTGGGGTTACAGGAGCGAGCCAACGTGCCCAGCCATTCACTTATAGTTAGTCATTCAGTTCCATTAAAAAAACAAACATTCATTTTTCCCCTACTATCTTGCCAGGCACTCTGCTAGGTCCTGAAGACACAAAGATGAATAAGCCGCAGTCTCGGAGAGGACAGAGAGGCTATTGGTTATGATGTCCCTGCCTGCTGGACTCAGGGAAAGTTTCCGAGAGGAGCTGCTCCAAGGTGCAGCAGAGTTTTCTGGTGGCATGGGAGAGGCAGAGAGGTCACAGCATCAGCAAAAGCATGAGATGGGCACAGCATGCAGGGCAGTCAGGGATGCTCAGGCACCCAGTGCAAGGTGGGAAAGGTGAGGCTGAGGCAGGAGAAGGCCAGGTCAGGAGGGCTTTCGTGGGCCACCGGGATCAAGCAACCAACCACTGGCAGTCAGACCTGGGACGCAGCATGGTCGGATTTGCTCAGGTGGGCAATGCAGGAGGGTAGGTTGAGAGGGACAGTGGGTAGAGGCAGGAGGACCTCTAGAAGGCCATTGTGCAACTCAGAAAAAAGGATCACCAGGGCCAGAGCTAAAGTACAGCCAAGCAGTGGGAAGATGGGGAGGGAACAGTTTGCAGAAATATTCATGAACAAAACCCGGTGAGTGCTTTGAAAGGGAAGAGTCAAGGATAGCTCCCAGTTTTTGCCAGGCATGGTGGCTCACGCCTGTAATCCCAACACTGTGGGAGACCATGGCAGGAGGATCCCATGAGCTCAGGAGTTGGAGACAAGCCAGGGCAACATAGGGAGACCCTGTCTGTACAAATAAAAATTATAAAAAATAAAGGATAACTCCCCATTTCTGGCTAGGGTGACTGGGTCGTGGGCGTTGGTGCCATCCAAGGATGAGGAACCTGAAGAGGGAAGAGAATGAGTTGGATCTGAAGCGAGATGAGCTTGAAGGGTCTGTGGGATGTCAGGGTAGAGAAGTCCAGTTCCTTGCTACTCAAATGTGATCCACAGACCAGGAGCAGTGGCAGCCCCTGGGAGCTTGTTAGAGTTGCAGAACCCCAGGCCCCACCCCAGACCTGCCAAATCCTAACCAGTATTTTCACAAGATTGCCAGTGTGCTACCTGCCCGTTAACATTTGGACAGTGCTGGTATCGCCAACAGTTGTGTAGACAAGTCCAGTGCTCAAGGGAGGGCTACAGACAGAAGATGGGGAATCGTCAGCCCACAGGTGATGGTTAAGCCATGAGAGCGAGGAGCTACCGGGAGGACATGTGCCGAGGGACAGCAGCGGGCTGAGAGCCGCAGCGCGGGAAAGCATGAAGGCACAGTGGCCCGAAGAACCACGACCACTCGGCCTCCGGGCTGGGGCATATTGGGGGCACCCTCAGACCTGTAGACAGCGTAGGTGTGGTAGTCGTTCAGATAGTCAATGCGGTCCTCCAGCTTATTGCTGCGGTGGCTCTTGTCGATGCTGAGGATGAAGAGGCTGATGTAGGCATCCAGTGAGAACTGGTACATGGGGTCGATGCAGCCCATATCATTGAGCACGAAGAACAGGATTGATGCCCGCTGGGCACACGGGCGGTAAGCCTGCCAGCGGGGGAGTGGAATCAGGGCCACCGAGGGACATGGCAGGGAGCAGGGGCTCAGGGAAGGAGGGGTCTCGAGCCGTCATGATGGAGTTGCATCTTGGATGGCTGGCGGGAGGCAGGGCTGGAGGGCCAGGAGCTTACCTCCCGGGCCAAGTCAATGTTGATCTCTGTGGTCTCACTGGTCTCCAGCTGCTCAGTCACCTCTGTGGCCGTGATCTTGGAGGTCTGCAGCGTGTTCACCAGCTGCACGTCATCCAGCAGGGAGCCGGTGGCCTCATTCAGCAGCCTAGGGGGAGGCCCAGAGGCACATGGAGCAAGGGGTTAGGGGGACCAGGCTCCCTGGGATGCTGTCGTGCCTGGGGTAGACTGGGTAGAGGCTGTCTGGGAGTAGACCTGTGGGGCGGTGGGAGGGGGAGGCAGGGCCTCACCGCAGGATCTCATCCTCCAGCTCCTTGAGCTTCCTCTTGCCAGCCGCGATGTTGATGACCAGTGAGTCCTTCTGCTCCTCCAGCTCAGGCCGCTCCTTCCTCACCACGATGCCCAGCAGCTGGGCCTCCAGGCCCTGGGGCATCAGCACTCACAGTGAGGGGCTCTCACCCCTTTGACCTTCACCTTCCTCATCCCTTTCCACCTCGAAAGACCCATCATCCTCAGCTGCCCAAACAAGCTTATCCCTTTTCTCAATCCTTCCCAATTCTTCCTGCTTCACCCTAGCTCAGTCTGGACCTCAGTCTGCACCCACCTGTTCTTTAACAGCAAAGTTAACGATGGTGGTCTTGGCTGAGGTCTCTGGGCTGTAGTGGGGGTTGGAGAGCTTGGTGGTGATGTAGAAACGGAAACTGGTATTGTATTCCACCTCCTTATCGCCAATGCGCATCAACAGCCGACCACCTGCATCCACAGAAGGGTCAGGGGCAAGGACTCCATGTGACAGGTACCGGCTAACCCGTCCCCCACCGGCATCCAGGGGCAGTGACTCGGCCTGTCCTAAGGCCCCAGCCCAGGGCTGTCTGAACAGAGGGACAGGTAAGAACAGGACACAGTCAGAGAGCCAGTCCTTCCCTCCCTGGCATCCCACTCGGCTGGTCTTGGGGACTTGTCCTGACCGATTCGGGCTACAGATTTGTTGAGCACGGGGTTGAGTGTGGGGTCCAGATATTCCTGCACATTCTGAAGTAGCACAGGGTATCCAAACTGAATGGCGTTTTCTAGGATTCGCAGGTAATCGCTCATCTGCAGGTCAATGATCTTCAGGCCCTAGAGAGCAAGGGGGAATGTGAAGGAACACTGCGGGAGAGGTGGGGCCTCAGGAAGAGGGGGACTAATCCAGCCCCCGAGCCTCACACCTGGCCTCCTTCCATGTTCTTAATCCATTTCAGGGCCTGGGCCTGAGGGTCGATCATCAGTGCCCACCTGGAGGGGGAGTACAGGTCAGAGGCGAGGCCCTCTCTCCCACGCCACCCCCACGCCCAGCAGCACCTTACCTGTTGCCTCGGGTGACGATGATGCCGTTCTCCGTGGAGAAGGCATCTGAGGGCAACCCTTGGATGTTCCAGTCCCGGACTTTGGTAGGATTGGACAGGAAGTTATCAATGGCGAAGGAAGGGGAGCAAGGAACCTGAAGCTCCCAGATCTGAGGAGAGAAAGGCCCCAAGCTTTAACTTGAAGAGCTGAGCCCAGCAGCCCCTGCGTCTTCACGCTATCTCTTAATATTTCCAGAGGTCCTGCCCCCAGCCCTGGTTTCGGAGCTCGCTTATCATACCTGAGCCCCATCTCACCTTCCGGATCCAGATTTGGTTGACAATCTCATCCCGGTAGTTGGTCAGGAAAGGTCCCATGTAGGACAGGAAGGCAGCTGCCAGGAGACAGTCCCCGACCAGGTAGCCCAGGTCCTCCTCCAGGCCCTGGCGGACAGGAGGGAGGGTAAGCCTGCCTGGGCCCCGGCACTCTGGGAGACTCTTGGAATGCTTTTGAAGGCACCCTCCTCTGGACACTGTCTAGTTCAAAGAGGTTCTTTCCTTCCCCTAAACCTTTGCGTCCTGACAACTCTAGCCTGGTTCTAATTACTTTCGAGTTCTCTATCTCTAATGGCAATGTTTACATTCTGGTGATAAGGCCCAACCCTTTCGCGAAGCCAGGAGCTCACTGAGAGCAGAAACAGGATGTGCCATGTCTGTTTTCTATCTGGTCGGTGGGCTACATCAAGAGTCCTTGTGTGTGCTTCACAGCCCTATCCAAACACTGAAGCAGATCCCTAATGGTGCTAAAAGCCTTTCCTTCCATTGCTCTCACCAAAGGTGTGCAGGGGGAGGGGAAGAGCTCCCACACCTCAGTTCTTAGAGTTCCCTATACCCAGGTGTCCCGGTTTTCCCTGACTGCCCCTTAAGCTAAAAGGGATGGGTCTCTTGGAAGTGGTGAGCAGAGGGAAAGGACACCAGGTGGTATAGTCGATCTCACCTGGACTGTCTCCTCCCATCTGGCCTTCTCGCCTGCCAACCCCGACACCAGCATCCCCGCTCGCTCCAGCTTCAGCTCCATCTCTTCAGACTTCTTGCGAAGCTCCTCCTTCTGTGCCAGCTTCTCGTCGTACTGTTTCTTCAACATCTCCAGTTTCTCAGCTACCTGGGAGAGATTGGAGTTTAGCGCATCAAACACAGGGCTTGCAGCCAGATTGTTCTCGTTCACATCATGACTCTGCCATTTTGTAGCTTTGTTAATCTCTTTGAGCCTCAAAGAGATTTGTTTCCTCATGTTGTAAAAGAATACCTACTCTATAGGGTTGTCGTGAAGAGTAAATTGAGATAAAATACATGTGATGAGGTGAATTTTCTTCCCCTTCCTTCCACCACCCTTTCCTAGAAACCAGAAACTACGTGGTAGTTTCTGGGTAGCTGGGTAGGGGGCAGAGACCTCTTAAAGCATAATAAAACCACACATGAGGCAGGTGGCTCACGCCTGTAATCCCAGCACTTTGGGAGGCCGAGGCGGGCGGATCACCTGAAGTTGGGAGTTCAAGACTAGCCTGATCAACATGGAGAAACCCCGTCTCTACTAAAAATACAAAATTAGCTGGGTGTGGTGGCTCATGCCTGTAGTCCCAGCTACTCGGGAGACTGAGGCACGAGAATCGCTTGAACCCGGGAGGCAGAGGTTGGGGTGAGCCGAGATCATGCCATTGCACTCCAGCCTGGGCAACAAGAGTGAAACTCTGTCTCAAAACCAACCAACAAACAACCACACAAGATAGATTGGGAAGTGAAGTCCAGACAGCACATAAATGACTGCCACTCCATGCCAGAGGCCATACCTAAGGTGGAACCTTGAAAAGGGAAGAAAAAGCGAGAAATGAACCCAAAAGCTGTTAGAGGGAGACTCCATTCGAGACAAAGGGCTGGCTGGGTGTGGTGGCTCATGCCTGTAATCCCAATACTTTGGCAAGCCAAGGCAGAAGGATCACTTGGGGCCAGGAGCTTGAGACCAGCCTAGGCGACATGGTGAGACCTCACCTCTATTCAAAAATAGAAAATAAGTACAAAAATAAAAAGACAAAGGACCAAGTCCAAGGTCCCACACTAGAGATGGAGGCCTGGGCAGAGCTTCGTATACTACCCCTCTCAAGTCATTGCCACCTGTGGACTCTGTTGAGGTTAGAATGAATATATATTCACTGAAATCTGAAAGAGAGAACTGATAGAGCCTTGTCCCAAGATCTGTATATGTGTATGATCCTGTATGTATATCTGACCGGCCAACAGCAGTTGTGCCTGGATACAGATTGTATCACTGTCCTCTTCATCATGAGGAATATGGGGTGGGGGGTTACACATAGCATTTACATGATACATGTTCCCTTTCCTGCTGCCACCTCACTGGGAAAGGCAGCCCACAATCGTGGAAATAGTTCCACTACTAGAAAGTAGTAGCTCTGCTTTAACTGAGTGATTCTGGTAAGTTTCAACCTTTCGGAGCCTCGCCAGGGTTGCTGTGGGTAAGGGTGATGTGGGCTATGGCATGGTGTGAGGCACACAGCAAGCAAGCCTTACCTGGCCCAAGCACTTGGAAATGGGAGAGATCACTCTCCAAAAAATATTCTTTAAAACAACGTGGAGGGCCAGGTGCGATGGCTCACGCCTGTAATCCCAGCACTTTGGGAGGCCAAGGCAGGCAGATCACGAGGTCAGGAGTTCGAGACCACCCTGACCACTATGGTGAAATCCCATCTCTACTAAAAGTACAAAAATTAGCCAGGCATGGTGGCGGGTGCCCGTAGTCCCGGCTACTCGGGAGGCTGAGGCAGAAGAATTGCTTGAACCCGGGAGGCGGAGGTTGCGGTGAGCCGAGATCCCGCCACTACACTCCAGCCTGGTGACAGAGCAAGACTCCATCTCAAGAAAAAAAAAAAATGTGGAGATTCAAAGTGTCACCTTCTAGGGAGTGTCTGAATCTGCTGTGATTCTGGGGGCTGCCTGAAAAAATAAAAACAAGTAAAAATAAAGTGTCACCTTCCAAGGACACTAGGTTCAGCCTTGGTAGTGACCTGATAGACACCATTAACACCTAAAGAAGGAAGGTATCACTCAGGAGGCACGTGCTCATCTGGCCATTCAGAAGAACACTTGCTGGGAGCCAGCAGGGGTTGCGCCGCAAACCCACACGTGGGTGTGGGGTCTAACCCTGAGGGAGCCGATGCTTCAGGGGTCTTCGCTCCAACACCTGCCAGTCACCAGGATCATGTGATCCAGCTGGGCCCGCCCTCATCACCAACATTCTGACTGTAATTTCACTTGTGGAGATTTGTTAATAGGGAGGCATCCAGGCTGCTCGATAGTTCTTTTCATTTTGTTTTGTTCGTTTCTCTTTTTTTTTTTTTTTTTTTTTTGAGATGGAGTCTCGCTCTGTCGCCCAGGCTGGAGTGCAGTGGCCAGATCTCAGCTCACTGCAAGCTCCGCCTCCCGGGTTCCCGCCATTCTCCTGCCTCAGCCTCCCGGGTAGCTGGGACTACAGGCGCCCGCCACCTCGCCCGGCTAGTTTTTTGTATTTTTTAGTAGAGACGGGGTTTCACCGTGTTAGCCAGGGTGGTCTCCATCTCCTGACCTCGTGATCCGCCCGTCTCAGCCTCCCAAAGTGCTGGGATTACAGGCTTGAGCCACCGCGCCCGGCCATTATTATTATACTTTAAGTTCTAGGGTACATGTGCACAACGTGCAGGTTTGTTACATATGTATACTTGTGCCATGTTGGTGTGCTGCACCCATCAACTCGTCAACAGTTATATTTTTTATAGACAGTTTTTTTTTTTATAGACAGTTCTATATTTCATTATTTATTTTATGTGCAGTGGTGGTGTTGTCATTGTTTATTTCTTATACAAGAAATACATGTGGCCGGGTCTGGTGGCTCATGGCTGTAATCCCAGCACTTTGGGAGGCCGAGGCGGGCAGATCACGAGGTCAGGAGTTCGAGACCAGCCTGGCCAATCTCTCTTTTTTTTTTCCTCAAAAAAAAAAAAGAAAGAAAGAAAAGAAATACATGCATGAGATTAAAACCTAAATGACGTAAAAGAGGTTACAGGAAAAGTAGCATCTAGACCATCTTTCCCACAGCCAGACTTCTTCCTCTGAGGCAAACTACTTTGTTTGTTTGTTTATTTTGAGACGGAGTCTCGTTCTTGTCACCTAGACCAGAGTGCAATGGCACAATCTTGGCTCACTGCAACCTCTGCCTCCTGGGTTCAAGCGATTCTCCTGCCTCAGCCTCCTGAGTAGCTGGGATTACAGGTGCGCACCACCACACCTGGCCAATTTTTGTGTTTCTAGTAGAGGTGGAGTTCACCATGTTGGCCAGGCTGGTCTCAAACTCCTGACCTCAGGTGATCCTCTGGCCTCGGCCTCCCAAAGTACTGGGATTACAGGTGTGAGCCACCGTGCCCAACCATGGCAAACTACTTTTTAACCACTTTTCTTTTTATTTATGCTGGTTGTTACTTCCATATCTCTGAAAAATATGCCTATGCCTCTATTTTTAAAGTATGCTAATCTCTTTGGAGCTTTAAATTTTTAAAAATTATTATGAAAACTTTTAAACCTAGAAACACCCATCAGCTAGATTTCACAGTTAGCATTTTGCTATATATATTTCATCTACTTGTTTTTTGCCAAAGTATCTTAAAGTAAATTTAAAACTCATGAAATCTCAAGCCTAAATACTTCATAACACATCTCTAAAAGTAATAATAATAAGGACATTTTTCTGCATAACTACAACACTATTATACCTAATAAAATCTTTGTCATATCTCAGAAAATAATTTTTACTACCTGTGATTTTTTTTTTGAATAGTGAATATATTTACATAAATCAAAATCCAAAAGGAACAAAAGTGCATATGGTGAAGGGGAAGTCTTCCTGCCATTCCTGAGCCTGGTCCCAGACCCTGCCCTAGTTTCCCATGTAGCTTTCTAGAATAGTCCATGCACAGAATTGTTTATATATAAAGAAAACAAGCACGGTGAAGGCAGGGACTTGTTCACCACTGAATCCTTAGACCTAAAATAATGCCCAGCACTCACATATTTTTTTGAATAAATATATATCTTTTTTTTTTTTAGACAGAGTCTCACACTCTCGCCCAGGTTGGAGTGCAGTGGCGCCATCTTGGCTCACTGCAACCTCCACCTCCCAGGTTCAAGCTATTCTCCTGCCTCAGCCTTCCAAGTAGCTGGGATTACAGGCGTGCACCACCACGCCCGGCTAATTTTTGTATTTTTAGTAGAGACACGGTTTTAACATGTTGGCCAGGCTGGTCTCAAACTCCTGACCTCCAGTGATCCACCTGCATCAACCTCCCAAAGTGCTGGAATTACAGGCATGAGCCACTGTGCCCGCCCTGAATAAATGAATTTTTAATCAGTGGTTCTATGCTATAACACTGTACTTTACTATTTTTTTTTTTTGCTTGTTTCCAAATCAGTTCTTGTGAGCTGCCTCATTGTTTTTAGCAGCTGCAAAATACTCTTGTGTGAGATTGAACTATGATTTATGTAACAAGTCTCCTACGGATACACATTTGTGTTTTTCCAACATTCTGCTATTAACAATGCTGTAATAAATATCCGTGTACAAGGCCGAGCATGGTGGCTCAAGCCTGTAATCCCAGCACTTTGGGAGACAGAGGCAGAAGGACTGCTTGAGGCCAGGAGTTTGAGACCCCTGGCAGCACAGTAAGACCCTGTCTCTACACGCCCCCCCCCAAAAAAAAAACTACAAAAGAAAAAAAAGTAATTCATGTACAGGCATAAGCACATCTTCACACTGTTTTCTTATTCCTTTAAATTTTGTTTACTTTGTGAATTTTTGAATAGCTATCAAAAATTCAAAAGGTCCAAGGGCGTGAGGGTATGAAAAGTCTTCCTTCTAACCCTGTTCCCCACTCAGCCAGCTTCCTTCTTTAGAGGCAGCCAGTGTTACCTGTTTCTTGACTCTCCTTCCAGAGGTATTCTATACATATACAAGCATAGTCTATAGTGCTGCTGCCTGGTGTATCCATTTTAGGCTATTTCTTTCTTTCTTTTATTTTTTTAGACAGAATCTCACTCTTGTCACCCAGGCTGGAGTGCAATGGCACAATCTCAGCTCACTGTAGCCTCCGCCTCCGGGGTTCAAGCGATTCTCCTGCCTCAGCCTCCCAAGTAGCTAGGATTACAGGTGCCCACCACCACGCCCAGCAATTTTTTTTTTTTTTTTTTTTTAAGTAGAGACAGGGTTTCACCATGTTGGCCAGGCTGGTCTCAAACTCCTGACCTTGGGTGATCCGCCTGCCTCAGCCTCCCAAAGTGCTAGGATTCCAGGCGTGAGCCACCGCACCTGGCTTTATTTTTATCTTTATTTTTTGAGGCAGGATTTTGCTCTGTTGCCCAGGCTGGAGGACAGTGGCATAATCATAGCTCACTGCACTCTCAACCTTCTGGGCTCAAGTGATCCTCCCACCTCAGCCTTCCAAGTAGCTGGAACTACAGGTGTGCGCCACTGTGTCCGGCTAATTTTTTTCTATTTTGTGGAGACACAGTCTCTCTATGTTGCCCAGGCTGATCTCGAACTTCTAGGCTCAAGCAATCCCCCAGCCCCTGCCTCCCAAAGAGCTGGGATTACAGGCATAAACCACCAAGTCCGGCCTGAATTGTGCACTTTAAAATGGTTATAATGATATATTTTATATGTATTTTACAACGATCAACCCCCTAAGAAAAGAAAGTATACATATGTGGATTTATAACCCCCGATCCAGTAAATGCTTGATGGTTGGATTGTATCTCTTATATTAATCTATTGCTAAAGATTTCTCCTAGTTAAATTTAAGTGCACAAGTTATAGTTCCAGATAACTGACATTTTGGTGGAGCTAAAACCAAGATTTTCTCTATGTATCCTAATTGCCTCAAATGCTATTGAGTTTCTTCTATGGTCTCTGGCAACAGTAATAACCAGAATTTTGGCAACATAATTTTATCTGCAAGCTGTGCATGCCTTATTAAGACCCTTGAATTCTATTTGAATCTCAAATAATGCTCATGAGAGACTTCATTCTGAACTAATACAGCCTCTGAGGTCCTGAGGAACAACATCCTTTTCCAGGGAGAGACAGCCTAGCTTAAGAAAACTGATCTACCCAGAGAACCCCCACCCCGCTACAGTCCAAATGTTCACGTCTCACTCAAATTCATTTTCGAACTTAATCCCCAGTGCAGTGGTGTTGGAAGGTGGGGCATCTGGGAGGTGATTAGGTCATGGGGGTGGGGCCCTCAGGAATGGGATTAGTGCCCTAGTAAAAGAAGCCCAAGAGAGCTTGTTTGTCCCTTCTGTTACGTGAAGACACACCTAAGCATCATCTATGAGGAACTGGCCCTACCAGACACTGAATGTACTTGCACCTTGATTTTAGACTTTCCAGCCTTCAGAACTGTAAGATATCAATGTCTGTTATTTATAAATTACCCAGTATTTTGCTATAAGAGCCCAAATGAACTGAGATAACCCCTGAGCTGAGACTGAGCAGAACAGGAAGTTGGGGAGGATGATTTGGGGACTTTAACTTCAGACGGTTGAATTCTAGATTTTTAACTCACAAAAGCAAGATTAGTTGATTTCGAATTTCCATTTCTTTGGACTTTAGTTTACCAAGGGATTTATTTAATCTTTGAAATTTAATTTCTCCCTGGGGGTTATATTCAAATTTGTGGAATTTCTGTGTATGGTTATTATTGGAGTGTTTTAATGCTGTCATTTAATTGAACTGCATGGCCTCTGATATGTTATGTTGGACAATGTGACTAGGCATAATTTGGAATGCAAAATAGGAAAAAAATGTGAATATTCTACCTTGGGGATACAGTTGCCCTGAAGTAGATTAAGACATAATTTGGAATGCAAAATAGGAAAAAAATGGGAATATTCAGACTTGGGGATACAGTTGCCTTGAAATATATTAAGATTCTGTTCTGACCCATTTCAAAGCCTTCTGGGGCCCTATCTACGCCACTGGTTTGTAACCCTTGTTGTATATCAGAACTAGCTGACAAGTGAGTAATGGCTAAAGCTATTTACTCAAAATTTTTTTCTGATCTGCAATGTAATTGGGCTCTGAGCCTCTTTTCAGACCTGAGCCTCAGTACTATGCATAAGCATTCCCACCTCTGGTAGGCTCTGACAGGAAAGCTTTTAAAATGCTGATCCTTAGGCTCTGCCAGGGATTCTTACTTAATTGAGCTGGGGCAGGGCCCAGGTATCAGCACAGTGCCTAGTTGTGAAGTTCTATTAAAAGGTACATTTGGGGGTGGGCATGGTGGCTCACACCTGTAATCTCAGCACTTTGGGAGGCTGAGGTGGGCAGATCAGATGAGGTCAGAAGTTCAAGACCAGCCTGGCCAACGTGCTGAAACCCTATCTCTACTAAAAATACAAAAATTAGCCGGGCGTGGTGGCAGACGCCTGTAATCCCAGCTACTCGGGAGGCTGAGGAAGGAGAATCGCTTGAATCCAGGAGTCAGAAGTTACAGCAAGCCAGGATCGCTCCACTGCACTCCAGCCTGGGTGATAGAGCGAGACAAGGTCTCAAAAACAAAACAAAACAAAAAGGGTATATTTGGGCCAGGTGGGGTGGCTTACCCTTGTAATCCTAGCAACTTGGGAGGCCAAGGCAGGAGGATTACTTGAGCCCAGGAGTTCAAGACCAGACTGGGCAACATGGTGAAACCCTGTCTCTACAAAAAATACAAAAAATTAACCAGGAATGGTGGAGTGTGCCTGTAGGCCCAGCTACTCGGGAGGCTTGGGTAGGAGGATCACCAGAGCCCAGGAAGTTGAGGCTGCAGTGAGTCGTGATTGTGCCACTGCACTCTAGTCTGGGCAACCGAGTGAGATCCTGTCTCGGAAAACAAAAAAAGAACCTGTAATCCCAGCACTTTGGGAGGCCGAGACGGGCGGATCACAAGGTCAGGAGATCGAGACCATCCTGGCTAACACAGTGAAACCCCGTCTCTACTAAAAAATACAAAAAACTAGCTGGGCGAGGTGGCGGGCGCCTGTAGTCGCAGCTACTCGGGAGGCTGAGGCAGGAGAATGGCGTAAACCCGGGAGGCAGAGCTTGCAGTGAGCTGAGATCTGGCCACTGCACTCCAGCCTGGGCGACAGAGCGAGACTCTGTCTCAAAAAAAAAAAAAAGAAGAGAGAAAGAAAGAAAGAAAGAAAAGAAAGAAGAAAAGGAAGGAAGGAAGGGAAGGAAAAGAAGGAAGGAAAGGAAGGTACATTTGGGGGCATGGTGGCTCACACCTGTAATCCCAGCAACTTGTGAGACTGAGATGGGAGTTCAAGACCAAGACCAGCCTGGGCAATATAGCAAGACCCCATCTCTAAAAATAAATACATAAATGCTTCTTCTTCTTCTTTTTCTTTTTTTTTAAGGTGCATTTGGCTTGTAAATTTCACAAGCTTTGTCCATAAAAAAGGAGAAACGTTTGTTCCCTATCTGCTTTCTCTTATCATTTGGGGGTTCTCAAGTGTGGGTGTGGACCCTCCACCAGAAGACCTATCACTGGGTATGCTATAAATGCTTGTTTAATGAATGACACTGTTGGCAGTGCACCCCAGATGTCTCATATTTCATGTATGTAAGGAACCACCCCTAATTATTTAGCCTAGGATATGATTCATCTAGGAGAAAAACCTTTCCAAATGGATTGCCAGACCTGTGATTCTTCACTCTTGGGAAAAGAGAGTAAAAGAGTAAAGTTTTGTGAGAGGTTGGAAGGTGGCAGTGGTAGCAGGAATGGAACCGTGGAGGAGCAGGTGCAGAGAGAAGCCCTGTTCACCCAACCTGGGTGAGTTCCCCGCACCGAAGAGACCACACGGGCAGCTTCACTTTTGATAGTAAAGATGCCCACAGCAGGAAAAACCGGGGATGAGCCATGGGCAGAGTGGCATGAAGTCAGGAAACCCGGGATCTAGCCTAGCTCTGTCGGTGACGAGCCAGTGAGCCCTTGATGTCACTAGCCTCAGGCTCCTCATCTGATCTGTGGAGGTCGAACCTGGATGTTTTTCAAAGTTGGTTTTAGGTAAAACAGTTTGAAATTATATGGCCAGCTTCAATTATATAAATATTTTAAATTTCTATATAAAGATAGCACCAACAAAGTTACAGGGCAAGCGAAGATCAAAAGACTGGAAACAGTGGGTGTCTCAAAAGGGTAACAGTTAAATAAATGATGGTGTCCCTGTAGCTACCTATTGGAATATCATGCAGTGGTAAAAAGAAAGCAGAGACTCTTTATATACTGATAAGGAACAATCTTTGACTCACAAGTAAATAAGATAGTAAGGTTCCGGCCAGGCGTGGCGGCTCACGCCTGTAATCCCAGCACTTTGAGAGGCTGAGGCCGGCAGATCACCTGAGGTCAGGAGTTTGAGACCCGCCTGGCCAACATGGCAAAACCCTGTCTCTACTAAAAATACAAAAATCAGCCGGACGTGGTGTCGGGCACCTGTAATCCCAGCTACTCGGGAGGCTGAGGCAGGAGAACCGCCTGAACCCAGGAGGCGGAGGTTGCAGTGAGCTGAGATTGCGCCACTGCTCTCCAGCCTGGGTGATGGTAATATCGGCTGCTTTCAGAGAGGAAAGCTGGTGGCTAGAGAACAGAAGGTGGGTGGGGGGAGACTTCTTATTGGATACTTCTTTGTACCTTTCACACTTCAAACCATGTAACTGTATTACCTTGGGGATAGTGTAGTATTATTAAATCAATCATTTAAAAAATCAAATGATAAACTGGAAGAATTTTGAATTCTTTGGATAATGGCACTTGCCCATTCTGCCTGGTTCAGGAGTTACTCATGCATGTATCTTTATTTATTTATTTATTTATTTATTTTGAGACTGTCTCACTCTGTCGCCAGGCTGGAGTGCAGTGGTGTGATCTTGGCTCACTGCAACCTCCACCTCCCGGGTTCAAGCGATTCTCGTGCCTCAGCCTCCCAAGTAGCTGGGATTACAGGCGCCCGCCACCATGACCAGCTAATTTTTGCATTTTTAGTAGAGATGGGGTTTTACCATGTTGGCCAGGCTGGTCTTGAACTCGTGACCTCAGGTGATCCACCCACCTCGGCCTCCCAAAGTGCTGGGATTGCAGGCGTGAGCCGCCGCGACCAGCCTCATGCATGCATCTTGCAGGAGATCACCTGGGTTGCCCACACTTCTCACGGTAACTAACCCACTTGGCCTCTGGGAGAGCCTGTCCCCACACAACATATGCACAGACACTCTCACATTGTTCTTGGTCCACAGAAGCGACACAGACACTCTTGACCCATCCCCCTGGCAAAGACCAATTTGCCACACAGATTTCATCAGTTAATATCTCAGGCCTCAACTCTGAAGGGTGTGACAGAGATCGCCAGCTCCCAAGCCAATCTTTGGAAGGGCTCCTGGGTCACAGTGCCTCTGAGCCTTTATAACCCTCTGCAATCGACTTAGCTTTCTGAGCCAGAGGCAGCCCAGTCTAAACAGGGCACAGAGTGGGAAGGAGACAGGACTGGAATGGCATAGGACATGGGGAAGTGGGGTAGAATTAGATGGGAAAAAACAAATGCTTAATGAAGCAATCCAGAATTCAGGGAGAGGGACCTCCGTGGAAAAGACAGGTGATCGGCTCACCTCCCGCAGCTTCTCCTGGGCCTCAGCAAGCGCTGCTTGCTTCTCCCGAAGCTGAGCCAAGGCAGCGTTCATCCGGATCCGCTTGGGCTCCACCACCCGATACAGCCGCCCGTACAGCTTCAGGGAGACAGTCAGGCTGTGGGGGTCGCCCACCAACCCACCAATCCCCTCACCTCGAGGCATCCCCTCCTTCCACCTGGGTCTGTGCATCCACCCTTCTCCCAGGCCTGCCCTCCTTACCGCCCTGCCCCAGCCCGGACACCCTTACCTCCATGGCCCGCACCCACATGCAGAGGGACTTGGCAGCCAGGGAGACACGGCCGATGATATCAGGCTGGAAGTCAGGCTGGGCACAGTAGGCCCCGATCTTCTTCAGAACCTTATCTGAGATATTGTCTTTATCAAAGTTGATCAGTGACTTGATGAAATTCTGTTCCCCTGTGGGATGAAGATTAGGGGCCTTAGCCAGAGGCCTAATGCCATCCTCCTTGTCCAACAGTTTCACCTCCACTATGCATGCTTAGCCACATTTTTCCTGGGCTCAGTTCCTAAGGCCAAACTATCTGACCTGGCCCCTAGTTCCTCCCTCTGACTTGACTCTGTCTCTAGGCACCTCTCAGCCCCCAAGGTCCTCCACAATATTCCCAGCTCCTCTCTCACCACTTACCTTGAACACTTAGCCAAGCCACCCTACACTTCACATTTTTTTCTCTCTGCTTTGCACTTTCTTCTAGGGCAGCAATCACCAAACCGAGACTGACAGGCTGTATTCTACTACAGGAACCCACAGCAGAGTAAACCACAAGAATGGAACACAGAGTCCTGGTTCCCATTTTCTGAATCTTGTTCCCCTCTGGGGGCCTGAGGGCATTCCTGCCCTTGGATGAAGCAATACATTCTTCTATCCTTTTTTTTTTTTTTTTTTTTTTGAGATGGAGTCTCGCTCTGTCGCCTAAGCTAGAGTGCAGGGGCGCGATTTTGGCTCACTGCAAGCTCCACCTCCCTGGTTGACGCCATTCTCCTGCCTCAGCCTCCCAAGTAGCTGGGACTACAGGGGCCCGCCACCACGCCCGGCTAATTTTTTTGTATTTTTTAGTAGAGACAGGGTTTCACCGCGTTAGCCAGGATGGGCTCCATCTCCTGACCTCGTGATCCGCCCGCCTCAGACTCCCAAAGTGCTGGGATTACAGGCCTGAGCCACTGCGCCTGGCCCATTCTTCTATCTTTAGGACAATTTTGTTTAATATACAGATGCTCCTGATAAGCCCATCATACATTGAAAATACAGTAAATAAAAAATGAATTTAATGTATCTAACCTACTGAACGTCATAATTTATCCAAGCCTAACTTAGATGTGCTTGGAGAGCTTACGTTAAGCCTACAGTTGGGCAAAATCATCTAACACAAAGTCCATTTTATAACAGTGTTGAGTATCTCATGTAATGTATTGAATACTGTACTGAAAGTGAAAAACAGAATGATTGTATGGGTACCATTGTAAAGATGAAAAATCTTAAGTCAAACCATTGTAAGCTGAATGTCAGTATTAAGATGAGCTGTTTTCTGTTACTTACAATCAAATAATCTTTTTCAAAATTTCATATTTAATAATTAAATTCTAAAAGTGATCAGAAATGTAGTTTTTTCTTTTTTTTTTTTTTAAGTTGAAAAGAAACAGGTAACTTTGTAAAAAGTCAGAAAATACCAGTAACAACTAAATCATCTTTTTTTTTTTTTTTTTTTTTTGGAGACAGGGTCTGGCTCTGTCACCCGGGCTAGAGTACAATGGCGCAATCACGGCTCACTGCAGCTTCTGCCTTGCGCGTTTAAACAATCCTCCTGCCTCAGCCTCCCAAGCAGCTGGGACTACAGGCATGCACCATCATGCCTGGCTAATTTTTGTATTTTCTTGTAGAGATGGGTTTTCATCATGTTGCCCAGGCTGGTTTCAAACTCCTGGGCTCAAGTGATCTGCCCACCTTGCCCTCCCAAAGCTTGGGATTACAGGCGTGAGCCACCACACCTGACCGGCAACCAAAGAACCTTAACTGACAGGTCTCCCTTCTACTAGGTTCTGTGCTCTCCTTTCTACTAGGCCCTGTGCTCTTGAGGGTCAGAACAGTGCCTCATCCATCCCTATCTTTCTGAGTGTCTGCTGCACAGCCGACAATCAATAAACACTGGGCGAGCGGAAATCATTTATTTCATGGTCTCTAGCTTACCTAGCTGCCTCTTGGCCTCTGCCCACGTGGGCTCGTTGCCTCGAAGAATCATAACTGCCTGCATCACTATCTCCACTTGGGCTGGGGGCCGTCCATAAGACTTGATCTCTCCTATATCCTTCTTGTTCAGAGACTCCAGGGCCTGGAGGAAAAAGGGATAAAGTGAGGGAGCAACTCAGCAGGTAAGACAGGACCTTATGGAGACAGAACTTAGCTGAGGTGCCACCTCTTCTTCCCATTTCCCCAGAGTCTTTGAGGACAAAGAAGGCTGGCCCATTCCCTTCCCTGGGGCCTCGAGCTCCTGGCTCCCATCCTTGCACCCGCTCCTGGTACCCGCATGGCCTCTTCCAGGGCAGGCAGGGCCTCTTCTAGATCTTTCTGGGCATTGTCAGCTAGTGCCTGACACTTGATTTCCTCAACTGCAATCTTTTCACTGTTGGCTGTTACGGCCTAGGGATGAAAAAAGGGCAAAGGATTTTTGTCTTTGCCTTGGGCAAAGGTGGGAGTGATGGTGTTGGTGGAAAAGATGAAAGAGAAAGCTAAATAATTTTTTTTTCTTTTTTTTTTGAGATGGAGTCTCACTCTTTCGCTCAGGCTGGAGTGCAGTGGTACAATCTCGGCTCACTGCAACCTCCTCCCCCAGGGTTTAAGCGATTCTCCTGCCTCAGCCTCCCGAGTAGCTGGGATTACAGGCGCCCTCCACCACGCCCAGCTAATCTTTGTATTTTTAGTACAGATGGGGTTTCACCATGTTGGCCAATTTGGTCTTGAACTCCTGACCTCAGGTGATCCACCTGCCTCAGCCTCCCAAAGTGCTGGGATTACAGGCGTGAGCCACTGCACCCAGTTACTAAAGAAAATTTAAGAAGGGGAACATGGGTTCCCTGATGCAGTAGCCACCACTGGTGGGAGTGAGGCACGGGGGGGTGGGGGTGGGCCCTCGACCTTCTGCTGCTCGTCCGCCTCCCGCTTCTGCTGCACAATGATGACCAGGTACTCCTCACACTGCTTCTGGAACTCGGCCACCTTCTTCTTGGCATCTTCCAGCTCCAACGACATCACTTGTACCTTTTCCCTAGTTTCATCAATCTTGAACAAGCCTGTCCGCAGCTTATTGGCTTGGTCCTGCAGCTCCTGCCGTTTTTCTCCCAGCAACCTGCGGGGGAGAATAGGACAGGGTGTGGAGAGGCGGGGCTTCCGGAAAGCCACCTTCCCCGTGTGTCTCAAGTCCACCTTCCTTTCTGTTGCCACCAATACTACCACCACCATCCTGGTCGGGATTCTATCATTTCCTGCCTGGGTCATCACCAACAGCTTCCTGAGGGCTCTTCTTGATTTCAGGCTCTCACTCCTCCAGTTTATTCTACACACCACTACCGGAATCAGCTTGTTAAATAGTCTCCATCACACCACCTCCCCTACATGAGAATCTTCCTCTGTTCCCCACTGTGGAACAGGCAGGTGGGCTGGCCCAGGGCAGGCAGCCGTCCCTCAGCTCCAGCCTGTTTTTTTCCCTGTGGGAATGAATGTGGGCCCAGTATTGCAACAATTTCCCTCTCTCTCTCTTTCTTTTTTTGTAGAGATGGCGTCTTGTTATGTTGCCCAGGCTGGTCTCAAACTCCTGACCTCAAGTGATCTTCCTACCTCGGCCTCCCAACGTGCTGGGATTACAGGCATGAGCCACTGCTTCTTTTCTTTTCTTTTCTTTGAGATGGAGTCTCACTCTGTTGCCCAGGCTGGAGTGCAGTGATGTGATCTCAGCTCACTGCAGCCTCCACCTCCCGGGTTCAAATGATTCTCCCGCCTCAGCCTCCCGAGTAGCTGGGATTACAGGCACCCGCCATCATGCCTGGCTAATTTTTGTATTTTTGTAGAGACAGGGTTTCACCATGTTGGCCAGGCTGTTCTTGAACTCCTGACCTCAAGTGATGTGCCCACCATGGCCTCCCAAAGTGCTGGGATTATAGGCGTGAGCCCCCACGCACAGCCTTATTTGTATCTTTTAAAATATCCTTTGCAATAAGTCAGCAATAGTAGGTGAAGTGTTTCCTGAGTTCTGTGAGCCACTGTAGCAAATTAACTGAACCTGATGAGGGGGTGGTAGGAACCCTCGAATTATAACCGGCCAGGCAGAAACACAGGTACAACACTGGGCTTTCGGTTAGCATCTGAAGCGGAGGGTGTCTTGTGGGACTGCGCCCTCCACCTGTGTGATCTGACTCTAACTCCAGGTAGATCGTTTCAGAATTGAATTATGTTACAGGACACCCAGCCAGTGTCCCCTGGAAAATCCCCACCACATCTGGTGTCCGAAGTGAAGTACAGCCAGCTTTCCGTATCCACATCCGTGGATTCAACCAACAGAGGATCAAAAATATTTGAAAAAAGTCCGGGCACGGTGGCTCACACCTGTAATCCCAGCACTTTGGGAGGCCGAGGCTGCTGGATCACCTGAGGTCAGGAGTTCAGGAACAGCCAGGCCAACATGGTGAAACCCTGTCTCTGCTAAACAAACAAACAAAAAAATTAGCTGGGCATGGTGGCGCGTGCCTGTAATCCCAGTTACTAGGGAGGCTGAGGCAGGAGAATCACTTGAACCTGGGAGGCAGAGGTTGCAGTGAGCCAAGACTGTGCCACTGCACTCCAGCCTGGGCAACAGAGCAAGACTCCTTCTAAAAAAAAAAAAAAATCTCGAAAAAAGTTGCATCTGCACTGAACATGTACAGACTTTTCCCTCTTTTCATTATTCCCTAAACAATACATATAACAACTATTTACATAGCATCTACATTGTATTAGGTATTGTAAGTAATCTAGAGAGGATTCAAAGTATATGGGAGGAACCTGCATAAGTTACATGCAAATACTCCATTCTATATCAGGGACTGGAGCATCTGTGGATTTTGCTATCCGTGGGAGGTCCTGGAACCAGTCCCCCACGGATGCTGAGGGCCTGTACTGTGTTGAGTGAAAGAGTAGGGAAAACACTTTGTTTTTTCTATCTCATACAGGTAGAAAGTCTAGAAGACATTAAAGGCAGACAGGAAAGGACTGGGTATATTATGGCAATGTTCCAGTTATATTATGGTGAGAAAAAGACACAGAAACTTCATGCCAGAAAATAAGGGCCAAGAGGGTGTGGAGAGGGGCTGAGGGGAACATAGCCAGAAGGTTCTGGAGACGGCCCCTCCCACGGGAAGCCCCAGCTCCCTCTTCCCAACTTCCTAGGCAGAACTGCGGCCTTTGTGTCTCTGCCCTTGCACATCAACTCATTTCACCCATTGCCCTCAGAAGACACGAGGCTCCCTGGCCCTGCACGTCCCCTGCCCTCCTTCATACTTTTTATATCCAGACACGAGTTCCAGGTAGTTGGTGGGTGTGACGTAGTTGTATCTCCGAAGTTCCAACAGCATCTTCTGGGAATACTGAGCTACTGACCAGTGCATAGTGACAAAGATCTGGGCCACCTTCCTGTGGATCTGAGGCCAGTGACACAGGATGAAAAGGCAGATGGAAATGGAAGTGGGAGAGAGGCCGGGGGTGCGATGAGAGGCGGGGAGGAGGGAGGCCGGGGGTGCGATGAGAGGTGGGGAGGAGGGGCTCACATTCTCCTGAGTTCCCAGGTCTACTCCTACGAGGTACTTCTCAGCCACCTCGAGCAGGGCCTCTTGGGGCCACTCTGAGAACCAGTTGATGGTTGTGCAGTTCACCAAGGCTGGGTACTGGCGGATCCAGTTCCTGGGAAGGGGTTTGGAGAGGCTGTAAATTCCGTGCACAGACACAGCCTCCAGGCACTGGCTTCCCCACACGCATCCACTCACTTTCTAGGAACCTAAAATGCCCCGTCCCCTTTCTCCTCTATCTCCTTGTCCAAATTCTGTTCCTTCAGAGCTAGTTCAGCAGAACATTTAGAAACAGGTTCTGGAGTCACAAAAACCTGGTTCTACACTTTCGAGGTGTGGATCTCCAGCCAGTATCTAAGCTCTTTGAATGCCAGTTTCCTCGTCTCTAAAATGGGAATAGTAATACATGCTGACTAGGGTGGTTGGGGGATTCAATGAGGTGTCACACGTGAAAAGTTCAGCATAGCGCCCGGCTGTGTTCACAAACATTATAAACAAAAGGGTAGGCTGGGCACTGGGGCTTGTGCCTGTAATCCCAGCACTTTGGGAGGCCAAGGCGGATGGATCCCTTGAGCCCAGGAGTTCAAAACCATCCTAGGCAAATGGCAAAACCGCATCTCTACAAAAAGTACAAAAATTAGCTGGCCATGGTGACATGCACTTTTAGTCCCAGCTACCGGAGAGGCTGAGGCAGGAGGATCACTTGAGCCTGGGAGATGGAGGTTGCAGTGAGCCGAGATGGCACCACTGTACTCCAGCCTGGGTGACAGAGCAAGACTAGCAAGACTTGGTCTCAAAAACATTTTTTTTTTGTTAAGGTAATCCAAATTGCTTCCCTGCAGAAGTTCTCTGCCCTCTTCCTAGTTTCTGATGCCCTTCAAAATCTAGTCATATCAAGAAAATGTGGTATAGACATACAAGATAATATTATTCAGCCTTAAAAAAAAGAAGGAAATCCTGACACATGCTACAACACGGATGAACCTTGAGGACACTACGCTAAGTGAAATAAGCAAGTCACAGAAAGACCAAGGCTAGCTGGGCGCGGTGCCTCACGCCTATAATCCCAGCACTTTGGGAGGTGGAGGCGAGTGGATCACTTGAGGTCAGGAGTTTGAGACTAGCCAAACCAACATGGTGAAACCCTGTCTCTACTAAAAATACGAAAATTAGCCAGACACGGTGGCAAGCACCTATAATCCTAGCTACTGGGAGGCTAAGGCACGAGGATCACTTGAACCTGGGAGGTGGAGGCTGCAGTGAGCCAAGATCACAGCATTGCACTCCAGCCTGGGCAACAGAGCGAGACTTCGTCTCAAACCAAAAAAGAAAGAAAGACAAATGCTGCATGGTTCCACCTATGTGAGGCATCTGAAGTCAGACTCATAGGGACAGCGGCTGGGGAGGGAATGGGGAGCAGTGGTTTCCTGGGTATGGAGTGCGGCCTCGGGAGCATGAGAAAGCTCTGGAGCTGTCACACAACAGTGTGAGTATACTTCACACGGCTGAACACTGCACTCAAACGGTTAAGATGATACATTTTGGTGTGTGTGTGTGTGTGTGTGCGTGTGTGTGTGTGTGCGTGTGTGTGTTTTGAACAGAGTTTCGCTCTGTCCTCCAGGCTGGAATGTAGTGGCGAGATCTTGGCTTACTGCAACCTCCGCTTCCCGGGTTCAAGCAATTCTCCTGCCTCAGCCTCCTGAGTAGCTGGGACCACAGGTGCCCCCACCACCATGCCCAGCTAATTGTATTTTTAGTAGAGACGGGGTTTCACCATGTTAGCTGGGATGGTCTCGATCTCCTGACCTCGTGATCTGCCTGCCTCGGCCTCCCAAAGTGTTGGGATTACAGGCGTGAGCCACTGTGCCTGACCTGTGAGTGTGTGTTTTTAACGACAATTAGATTTACAATGACAAAACAAAACCAAAAAGCCACTCACCAAAATAAACAAAAAATCTAGTTATACCAAGAGAGGACAGATGACTCCCATGTCCAGCAAAGAAGCTTCCTGAAATCGGGCACAGCCTACAGAAAGGAGATGGGCGAGGCGGGCAGAGGAGCCTGCTCTTATTCCTGACACTAATTTCCAGAAGGCACAGGAGGCCACAGCAGGGTGAGGGAGCACACAGAAGGGGCTGGGAGAAGAATGTCACAGAAGTCACCTGAAGGGATCCCCCACGGGGCTGAGGCAAAGCACGATGTGCAGGTTGTTCCGCACGCGTTCGATAAGGTAGGTGAAGAGGCTGTCCGATGACTCAGGCACCTGCTCCGCCCGGGCCTGGTCTATGATGTGCGACTGGATCTGGACAGAAGCCACCCAGGGTCAGAGGGCTGGTGTCTCCATGGCAGAATCAGCGGGGGCAGCAGGTCAGGCGGGGCTAACAAAGTGTTTCCCAGGCTGGACTTGAACTCCTGGCCTCAAACCATCCTCCCACCTCAGCACCTCCCACCCCCGAGTAGCTGGGACTACAGGCTCCAGCCACTGTGCCTGGCTCTGAAGCATGGGTTTTAAAGCAGCTCTGCCCAGGATCCCTGGAGGGGACCTTCCACCTTACAGGGCTGAGGTGGGCAGTGGGGGTGCTCCAGGGGCACATTCTGGGAGCTGTGGTCCTTCTGGGGTCAGCTACGCCGGCGGAAGAAGCGCCTGGTCGAGGGTGTGGAAGGAATCCTACCTCTTCAAATTCATCAGGCTTGTAGAGATTGGGCACCTCGCCTGAGCTGAGGATGTTGTTGATGTCCTCTAGGAAGGACTCATCAGCTATTTGGGTGTCCACAAAAAGGAAGGACGTGGTCTTGAGCTCCACCCCAGCCTGACGATACAGACGCTTGATATCTGGCCGGGGGAGGGAAGGAGGACGAACTCACTGCAAATTCCCCGTCCTGGGCTTGATTCCTTTTCTGAGATTTAGGAACCCTCCCCGCGCCGCAGCATACACGCAACACCATCCTACACTCAACACAGGCCGGGCACATCTGCCCATCTGGCTGCCATCTCTCCTCTCTTATCACTGCAGGAATGTACGCATCTGATCTTTCATTCCTACCGTTTCAGAAACCCAGCCGTACCATCTCGGAACTCCTGCTTCCGATAATGTTTGGTGACCTCGATCTGGAAGGTGGTGTAGTCGCAGATGGATGAAGCCAGGCGGGCCAGACTCTGGCGTCCACTGCCCCCGATGCCCACGAGGAGCATGTTGCCCCGAGGCTGTCCAATGACCCGCACGATCCGTGTGACTGGGGGTGGGGTGGGTGTGAGGGTAATGAGTTGGCTGAGTAAACTCAGGGGACCTCCAGGCCCTAGGCTAGGGATTGGGGTCCCTGAAACTGAAGCAGAGGAACCAAGAGGTATGAGAAGAAGTTGGTGCCCAAGGCCCAGGAGGCAATTCAACTTTTAACCTCCACCTTCTCTGTTAAACACACGCTGCCACACCCAGGGCATCTGCGGCCAGGGAGAAAGGCAGCTTCTGGAACTTGATTTGGGAGACCTGGGAAGGGACCCCTATTTCCTTAGACATACCCCATCACTGAGATGATGGGGAAGGGGGTGGGACTGGCAGGCGCTCACTGTGCTCAATAGCCTCTCGGAAGAGCACCAGCTGCATGGGCACCACAGAGGGTGACAGGTTATACTCATTCAGAGCCGTCTCCATGACTGTCTTCAGCACTGTCAGATCTGTGAGGTCTTCGTACACCTTGGGCTCCTTCAGGAAATCCCCTGAGCCATGGGAAGAGGGGATCAGAGGCACAAACGCCTGGTCTGCCTCCCCGCCGCAGGGCTCCACATTTCAGACTCCATGTCCTGACTCCTTCTAGCCCCGATGTCCTAAGAGTGTCAAGCCCAAGGTCATCACAGCTCCCAGCTCACCAAAGATAGGAGGACGCTTGCTGGGACAGAGATGATGAAATGTGAGGTCAAAGAAGGAGCCGAGCTTGTCGTTTATGATGCCCATGAAGGCTTCTGTGTCTGCCGCATCCACCAGCCGGTCAGAGAAGACTCTGTGGGCAGGGAACTGGCATGAGATCTGGGAATAAAGAGGAGAATGGCCTGGGGAAGGCAGTGTCAGGCTGGGAGCAAAGTGGGGGTGGGAGCAAGGCTGAGGAAACCTGCGTCTGGTCAGGGCACATGCATGTCACCTGAAACATTCATGGATCCAGAGCCGTGTGATGCTGGACTTGGTATCATGGAAGTCCTTGTTGGCTCTAAGCATGCCCTGGAACACCTGGGAAGAGGACGGACTGTTGGGACCAGGGAGCAAAAAGATTCCCTCCGGAAGTTTTTTGTTTTGGTTTTGGTTTTGGTTTTTTGGGACAGTCTCACTCTGTCTCCAAGGCTGAACTGCAGTGGTGCAATCTCAGCTCACTGCAACCTCTGCCTCCCAGGCTCAAGCAATTCTCCTGCCTCAGCCTCCCATGTAACTGGGACTACAGGCACACGCCACCACGCCCAGCTAATTTTATATATATATATATATTTTTTTAATAGAGACAGGATTTCGCCATGTTGGCCAGGCTCTGGTCTTGAACTCCTAACCTCAGGTGATCTGCCTGCATTGGCCTCCCAAAGTGCTGGAATTACAGGTGTGAGCCACCGCACGTGGCCCAGAAGTTTTAAAGGTAAAGCCAGGGAACGCGGCACTTCAGGATGGGGGTGACTTTTGGTGCGCATGCTATTGAGTGTTAAAGCTTAGTCTGAGAAGAGAATGCCTCCGCGGAGGCTGGGCCAAGCAGAAGGGGCAAGGTCAGGCCGAGAGTCACCTTGGAGATATCTCGAAGGTTGAAGAGGTAATGGATCTTGGTGGGCGTGGGCAGGAAGCGCTGTACCACGGTGTTGTACATGTCCAGGGTGGCCTCTGTCACCACGTTCCCAATGGGCTTCACCTCTTCCTCAAAGTCCTGAAGCTTCTGATTGATCATGGTGCCAAATATGCGGATGATCTGGGACTCCTAGAAATAGGCCCTGGCTCACTCTCCAGGGCTCCTGGCCTTCTAGCCAGGAAGGAAGCCAATAAAGAGCTTGGCTCATGGCAGAATTTAAGGGGGCGTCAAAAAAAATCCTAAACTCAGAAATAAGACAAATGATAAATACTATTTTAACACTATATATATAGTGTTGTATGTATTATACATACTATATATTTATACATTTTTATTTATTTATTCATATATATACTGCAACTTCTGCCTCATGGGTTCAAGCAATTCTCTGCCTGAGCTTCCCAAGTAGCTGGGATTACCGGTACCTGCCACCACGCCTGGCTAATTTTTTGTATTTTTAGTAGAGACAGGGTTTCTCCATGGTGGTCAGGCTGATCTCGAACTCCCAACCTCAGGTGATCCACCTGCTTTGGCCTCCCAAAGTGCTGAGATTACAGGCGTGAGCCACTGTGCCCAGCCTTAACACTATATATATACTTTTTTTTTTTTTTTGAGACAGAGTCTCAGACTGTTTTCAAAGCTGGTGTCCAATGGTGAGATCATGGTTCACTGCAGCCTCGACCTCCTGGGCTCAAGCAATCCTCCCACCTCAGCCTCTCAAGTAGCTGGGACTACAGGTGTGCACCACCATACCTGGCTAATTTTTGTATTTTTTTGTAGAGACAGGGTTCCCCATGTTGCTCAGGCTGATATCAAACTCCTGGGCTCAAGTGATCCACCTGCCTCAGCCTCCCAAAGTACTGGGATTACAGCTGGGAGCCACCGTGCCTGGCCAACACAGTATTTAAAAACAAAAATGAATGCAAAATATTCACGATGAACAAACACTAACGTTTAAAATAGAGACCAGATGTGGATTACTGATTTCTCGTTTCCCCTTAGGCTCCAATATGGCTCAGCACTGCACTCTACTGATTTTGTATTTATTCAAAATGGTGGTATTTTGGTCATCATAAATTATTGGCATTAATTTTAATTTTAAAAAAATATTGCATTACTACAGATTCACCAGTACTAGTGGCCAAGCCTCCATACCTTCCCTGTTCCCCTGGGATCCCTTGGCCCCACATACTTCTCCAGTTCTCCTTCCCACTCCATAGGATCAATAAAATGTTCCAGACAGGGAAAAAAAAATGTGAGGCCAAGTGTGGTGGGAGGCTAAGGTGGGCGGATCTCTCGAGTCTAGGAGTTTGAGACCAGACTGGGCAACATGATGAAACTCTGTCTCTACTGAAAATACAAGAATTAGCCGGGCGTGGTGGCGGGCGCCTGCAGTCCCAGCTACTCTGGAGGCTGAGGCAGGAGAATCACTTGAACCTGGGAAGTGGAGGCCGCAGTGAGCTGAGATCATGCCACTGCACTCCAGCCTGGGGTGCGACAGAGTGAGACCCTGTCTCAAAAAAAAAAAAAAAAAGGAAGTGTGAACATGTTATTTCTCTTGATTGCAGAGTCTTTGGGTGCCCCCTTAAATTCTGCACTGAGATGAGTGACTCACTGGCCTGGCTCTAATCCTGACACTGCTGCGGGCTTTGTAGGATCTACCTTCCTTAGTCTACTTGGGCTTCACCGTGTTCTCTGCCCACCAGGACTACAAGGCTTCCTTGTCCACAGTCAGGAAGGTGCGCTTCCATCCCGTAGCTCTCCTAGCTCAGGAGCCGGCACAGGTCCTATGGATCATCCCAGCTTCCTGTGTGGAGCTCTGCTTGGGGTGCCTCGGCCCCCTGGGATCTGGCCCCTGCTTCTCTGGGACAGAGACATTTCACCTCCTACCCTCCCCTCGTCCTGCAGCCCCCATGAGGTCCTCACTGTGGGGAAGGTCATGTTGATAATGTTGAAGCGACTCTGTAGCCTTGGGGAGATGACAGTCCGTCCACCCCCAGGGGGGCCCATGGCAGCCATCAGGAACATTTCCTAGACAGCGGCGACAAGGCGGGCAGAGAGGCAGGAGGGGAGCGGGCAAGAGAGGCAGCGACACAGGCCGGGTGAAAAGGAGTGGGAGGAAAACAGTGCGAGGAGGGACGAAGGGGAAGAGGAAGCGGGACACAGCGGGTAGAGAGGAACATGGAGCGGCAGAGCAGGGGGAGGGGAAGAGAAGAAAGGGACATGGGAAACTTGTTTTAGAACCAGGAATGCATTGGTCTGTATTTCATCCTTATAATCTATGTACCCAAATGAGAAAATACAGGTAAGTAAAAAAACATTTGTGTCTTCTAGACTTTCTCTTTTTCTTCTTTTAAAATTGTACATATCTATACACGTGGTGTGTGTGTTCTCTCTCAAACACATGTGAATATATCACTAGCCGAGTTTTTGGCCCAGAGTGCCAGATATACACACACACAACCCCAGAAGCCAGGCCGCAATGGCCACTGATTAAAGAGAAGCAGCCAGGTGCAGTGGCTCAGGCCTGTAATGCCAACACTTTGGGAGGCCAAGGTAGGAGGATCTCTTGAGCCCAGGAGTTTAAGACCAGCCTGGGCAACACATGGAGACCTTGTGTCCACTAAAAATCATAAAATTAACCTGTCACTCCAGCCTTGGCAACAGAGCAAGACACTGTCTAAAAAAAAAAGAAAAGAAAAAGAAAAAAAGAAAGAAAGAAAGAAAGAAAGAAAGAAAGAAAGAAAGAAAGAAAGAAAGAAAGAAAGGAAGGAAGGAAGGAAGGAAGGAAGGAAGGAAGGAAGGAAGGAAGGAAGGAAGGAAGGAAGGAAGGAGGAAGGAAGGAAGGAAGGAGGAAGGAGGAAGGAAGGAAGGAAGAAGGAAGGAAGGAAGGAAGGAAGGAAGGAAGGAAGGAAGGAAGGAAGGAAGGAAGGAAGGAAACAGTATGCTCAGAATCCCACAAAGGAGGCAGGACTGAGGGAGGACGCCTGGCTCATGAGTGAGGAGCCAAGAACTGCTGTCATGGAGACAGGACGCTCCTGTGTGGGAAGGAATCCAGGATGACAGGACCATAGCCTGGGGCCCCAGTGGGGTGGGGACTGAGCCTATCCCAGAAGGGAGCAGAGGCCGGAAGAACAGACTCTCGGGAGGCTTACTCGAATGTACTTGATGGTCTGCTTCGAACGGTCATACCAAAAGCCATAGTCAATCCAGAGGCGGATCAGCTCCAGAGGTGGCTGGGACCCAAACATGTCCTTAGCGGGCATATTTAGGTCATCCATAAAGGTGATCATGCTTTTGCCCCCGAATGGCACGTAGACACCCTTGGTTCGCTTCTCAACCCTGCTCTCAATGATGCTCTGCACATTATTGGATGTGGTCTGGTGAAAAGGTACCGAATGAATGTGTGGGTCTCCTGAGAGAAATATGGGCTTAGAGAGGAGGGTCAAGCAGGCACTTGGATCCCAGGGGAGCCGGCAGCCTGGCTCCTGGGTCCCCGACACACCTGTGCGGACATGTTGACAACGAGCACCGACCACTGGCTGGAGGGCAGGGACTGCAGAACGCTCTGGGCGATGGAGGTCTTCCCAGTCCCCACGGGACCCACCAGCAGAACGGGATTCTGGTTGGCCACCAAGGTGCTCACCAGGTAGTTGTAGCGCACAGTGTCGACGGTGGGCACCATGATCTTATAGAAGGGGGCGCTAGGGAAGAGCAGGGACCGGCTCTCAAGGGCCACCCGCCCACTCCTTTCCAACTCCCACTTCCTTTCCCTCCACGTCACCACTGTCTCATCACCACCCTGCCCTCCTGTGGGGCCTGGGGATCATGCACTCCCCTCAAAGACCCCGTCCCAAGTCTTCTAGGTCCCGCTTCCTCTCCTCAGGAGGCAGCCCTTCCCTGGAACCCGCCTTCTCCTTCCTATCGCTCATTTTTGCTTCTAGGCCCCATCTCTCTTGCCACATCCCCCAGCTACCACTGGCCCATGCCCTCCTCACACTCAGGCCCAGCTCTCACTTTGGAGGGTAGCGCCAACTCTTAGGGAGCTTGTCCTCAAATGACGTCCAACTCCGCATTTTGGGGTCCACAAAATACTCATACACCGTGTCCTAAGGAGGGCATGTAGGTCAGGTTACCAAAGCCTTCCTTGAGCCTTCTCCAGCCCAGAGAACGGGCCCCAGACCACCGGGTGGAAGAAAGAGAGAGAGAGAGAGCAAAGCAGAGCCCGAGATTGGGGATGCCAATGGGTTCTGGAAAAACAGGGCGAATAGGACAGCTGGGTGTGTGCCCAACCTTATTGGGAAAGGAGCCCTCGATCTCTCGGAGGTAGCTGTCAATCTTCTTGCGGCCCTCTTCATCCACAGAGGCACACACAGACCAGATCATGCTGAACACAAATGTCATCTCTACCATGGTGACACAGTTCTCGCCGTCAGCTGAGTTCACCTGGGTGGAGGATGAGAAGAGGAAATAACCCGCCTGTAAGAGGCCAGGGGTCCATCTGGCAGACTCATGACACTGGAAGGTGGAAAGGCTGGGTCTTCCTCCCTTCCTGGCTCTATCTGGAAAATCGCACGGTTTTCCAAATGTGCGTGTTTATCTACAACCTGCTGAAAGACTGAGACAAACCTGAAATTTCTTACAGCTCAGCAGTTGCCCTGAGCTTCCTCACTGCTAACTCATAAAGACGCAGCCATCATCCGGCCACAACAGGCCTGCCCTGGAAAAGCACCCATGGGTGCTCAGGAGACAGGTTCAGGAACATTCATGGTGACTTGTTTGTGATTGCAAAACACTGGAGATGACCTAAACGTTCACCAGTAGAGCAGTGGAAAAATAACATGTAGTGTTCTACCATGGAATAGTATATAGCAGTTAAAGCAATGAAATGAATCTACATGTAGTCATACAGAACTCGAAAACATATTGTTAATTTAACGGACATGTTGCAGTATATAGCATGATATAGTTAAAAAAAAATACCACATTTTCGGTCAGGTACAGTGGCTCATGCTTGTAATTCCAGCACTTAGGGAAGCAGAGCTGGGTGGATCACCTGAGGTCAGGAGTTCGAGACCAGCCTGGCCAACATGGTGAAACCCCGTCTCTACTAAAGATACAAAAATTAGCTGGGCGTGGTGGCCCCTGTTAATCCCAGCTACTCAGGAGGCTGAGGTGGGAGAATCGCTTGAACCCAGGAGGTGGAGGTTGCAGTGAGCCAAAATGGCACCACTGCGCTCTAGCCCGGGCAGCAAGAGTGAAACTCCGTCTCCAAAAAAAAGAAAAAAAAACATTTTCTATGGATATCCATGGGGTTATATGTAAAGGCGTACCTTTAAAAAGGCCTAGGCCAGATACGGTGGTGGCTCATGCCTATAATCCCAGCACCTTGGGAAGCTGAGGTGGGATTATTGCTTGAGGCCAGGAGTGCGAGACCAGCCTGAACAACATAGTGAAACTTGTCTCAACCAAAAAAAAAAAAAACAAAACAGCCAGGCATGATGGTGTGCATCTGTAACCTCAGCTACTCAGGGGACTGAGGTGGGAGGATCACTTGAGCCCAGGATGTTGAGGCTGCAGTGAGCCCTGATCATGCCATTCCAGCCTTGGTAACAGAGCAAGACCCTGTCTCTAAAAAAAAAAAAAAAAAAAAAAAAAAAAAAAAATTAAAAAAGAGGTCTGGAATGACATACACAAACATACTACGGTAGTTACTTGTGTGCAGTAAGGAGCAGATCAGGACTGGGAGGAGAGAGAGGAACAAAAAGGACTTTAGTTTTATATGAAAAATTATTATTTTCAGAAAGGGAACTTGATTCAACAATTATCTGTGTAATTAAAAATTAAAATATAAAACGTGGCCTGGTGCGGTAGCTTGTGCCTGTAGTCCTAGCACTTTGGGAGGCCGAGGCAGGAGGATTACTTGAGTCCAGGAGTTTGAGACCAGCCTGGGCAACACAGTGAGACCCCGTCTCTAGAAATAATCAAAAATTAGCTGGGTGTGATGGTGCACGCCTGCGGTCCCAGCTACTCGGGAGACAGGAGAATTGTTTGAGCCCAGTAAGTTGAGGCTGCAGTGAGCCGAGATCACACCACAGCACTTGGCTTGGGCAGCAGAGTGAGACCCTATCTCCAAAAAGATAAAATGTAAAATGTACCAACTTGATAATGGAAGGAGCATATTCAGAGCCCGTGCTCTCAACCCACTGCCCAGGGGGCACGTGACAGGTGTCTTTCTTCTGATTGGGCGCATGGAGCACATGGGGCCATCCCGACTCTGTCGGGCCTCTTGGAGACCATGACCAACCTGGCATCCTTCAAACCTGGCATCCTTCAAACCATCCCTGGCCTACTATGCAAAGCAGACACAGGCCCATGGGCAGAGGGCGCTTGAGGATGGGTTGTGACGTAAGACACCTGGGACCACAGATAACGTGCTACACTTGGTGCCCTCCAATCCAGGATACTGATCTTGGGCTTAGAGAGTAATCCTGGCCGGGCGCGGTGACTCACGCCTGTAATCCCAGCACTTTGGGAGGCCGAGGCGGGCGGATCACAAGGTCAGGAGATCGAGACCATCCTGGCTAACACGGTGAAACCCCGCCTCTACTAAACATACAAAAAATTAGCCGAGCGTGGTGGCGGGTGCCTGTAGTCCCAGCTACTCGGGAGGCCAAGGCAGGAGAATGGTGTGAACCCGGGAGGCGGAGCTTGCAGTGAGCCGAGATCGCGCCACTGCACTCTAGCCTGGGCGACAGAGCGAGACTCCGTCTCAAAAAAAAAAAAAAAAAATCAGTTGTCTGCCATTTTCAGTCCAGAATCCTTAGTCTGCGCTTCCGGCTCCTCTCAGCATACAACACATCTCACCATCCTCATGGTCCAGCCCTCTCCTCAGGGTCTCTGCCACACTGAAGAGCATCTGCACACAAACACCACCCACCATATCCGGCTACAGACCACTAGCTAGGCCCACCCCGCCAGGCCTGACCCCTGTGTGTCTGCACTTCTGCAGAGGCCACTCTTGCCCTCTGCTCACCCAGGAAGCCTCCCCTACCCAGCCCGTCCTTCTTGGCACCTGTGTGCCATTGATACTCGTAACTGCCCTCTGCCCACACGGTACCTGGCAAGTCCATCTACAGTTTTTTGGTTTTGTTTTTGTTTTTTTGAGATGGAGTCTTGCTCTGCCTTGCCCAGGCTGGAGTGCAGTGGTGCAGTCTCGGCTCACTGCAGCCTCCGCCTCCTGGGTTCAAGCGATTGTCCTGCCTCAGCCTCCCAAGTAGCTGGGACTACAGGTGTGTGCCACCACACCCGGTTAAGTTTGTATTTTTAGTAGAGATAGGGTTTCACCATGTGGGCCAGGCTGGTCTCGAATTCCTGACCTTCCATGATCCACCCACCTCGGCCTCCCAAAGTGCTGAGATTACAGACATGAACCACCGTACCTGGCCCCATCTACATATTTTTAATTTACATTAACTGTACAAGGAATGACATATGTTCCTATAGATCTTAATTGTTGTTGATGACGTATTAATAGTTTAATTACCTGGCAACATCTTTAAAAACAATACAAACCATTTATAGGCAGTGATTAAAGCTCAACAGAAGATATCAAATTTTGGTCCTTCTAAACTGAGCACAATTTTTCTTAAATATCAATTAATCTGAAATGTTTACAAAGTCCTCTCATCAGAATAGTCTGAAAGCGTCTTCAAGGAGAAATGGTGTCCCAGGGCCTCATCTACGCCAAAACTTATATTTATATTTTGAAGGGCTGGAGAAGTCAGGAGCAGAATGAGCTATTTTCAGCTCCCAAAGCATGGGTGGGAAATTATAGCGAGACCCCATTGTGTACATATTCAACTCAGAACCCCTAGTCGGACCTTTCAGCTCAACACACATGTGCACACACACATATGCAGACACACATGTGCACACACACAGATGTGCACACACACATGCACACACACACCCCTCACTGCCTCCATGGTCATTGAGGCCTCCCCCTGGAGTCTCTGCTCCACTCAAGCCTGGCGTTCAACCTGTCTCAGACACACCGTTTCCCAGAAGTTGTCCTGGTGAGACTGTGAGCCCTCCCTACCCCTGCCCGTGGTCTGTGTCCTCCCCTTACCCCATTCTCTGGCGTGGCCAGGGCCGAGTACAGCTTGCAGAGGGAGATGATACCACTGTACTCGGGCAGGGGCACCAGCTCCTTGCAGTTGTCCTTCTTAAAGGCCAGCATCTTGTTGATGAACTTTTCGAACATGCGTTGAAGGGGCTCCACCTCAGCCTGGAGTTGAATAAGAAGGGAGTCTTCATTCACCCTGGTGTCCTGGAGCCACACTGGTTACTTTCCCTCTCCTTAGTTCCCTTCATACCTTTGGCCTCTTCTCCAGCCACGACTGAACATAGGGCTTCCAGCCCAGGTCAGCATAGTCAGTGTAGACCATCCCGCAGCGGGATACGGTGGCTGGAGAGGCCACTGCCAGGTTCTCCACTTCGAACAGAAGAGACACCTAAGGACATACGCTTGTCAGAACTTCATCTCTCTCTGCATCCCCCACCTTCAGGAATAATAAAATACCCAGAACTCGGATGCTACAAGTTCAAAAACGATTTGCTTTTTTTTTTTTTTTTTTTTTTTTTTTTTTTGAGACAGAGTCTTGCTCTGTCACCCAAGCTGGAGTGCAGTGGCATGATCTTGGCTCACTGCAACCTCTGCCTCTCAGGTTCAAGCAATCCTCCCACCTCGGTCTCCAGAGTACCTGGGACTAAAGGTGCACAACACCACACCCAGCTAACTTTTATATTTTTTAGTAGAGACGGGGTTTCACCCTGTTGGCCAGGCCGGTCTTAAACTCCTGACCTCAAGTGATCTGCCCACCTTGACCTCCCTCCCAAAGTGCTTGGATTACAGGCATGAGCTACCCAGCCCAGTCCAGTTTGCTTTAAAAGAAACTAGAGCTTATTCAAGGTTGTCCTTATGAAAACTCACTCTCTTGCTCGCATTGTTGGAGTGGGTGGAAAAGGGTGTGCTTGCCAGTCCATGAATTCATACCCCTGGGTGCATAAATGAGGGTCCTGCCTCATGCGTCCATGGGAATGAGCTGAGGAGGGCCGCCCGAGCCTACACAGTGCTTACGACACAGAGTGTTTTTCTTATCATTGTTCTCAACAGCCATGGTAGGCAAAGCATTTTTTCTTCAGCTGCAGGTTTCCCTGAATCCAGGCATCCTCCCTTCAGCTCTCTCCCGCAGAACCTGCCCTGCTCTGAGATTCCTGGCTGTCCTCCCCAGCCCCGGCCCATGCCCTCCGGTGCCTGCCTCTGCAAGCCCTCGGGAGTCAGCCACATCCCTGACCTGCTCGGGCATCGCAATGCGCTCGCCATTGATGAGGGTCAACACCTTGTTATCATCCATGACGGAGTTCATGCTCTCGATCCACAGCGTGTCCACGGGGCCGTCGAACAGGATCCACTTCTCATCAGGTTTCTCATCTGAGTGGATGGTGGGTGATGAGGAAACCAGGGAGCCACTCACCTTGCGCCCTCCGCTCACACTCCTCGGAGATGCAAGCCTACGCATCCTTGTACTTCACCATTCTCCAGGCATTTCTCCACCAACTTGGAAATTCCTATCCCCAGACTCCCTGCCTCCTTAGGAGACTCAGGCGTCTGCTCTCCACACCCCACGATCCTTTGGATACCTGCACATGCTGTCCGCATGACACTGGACAAGATGCCATCTGTCCATTCATTGCTGCTGAGGTCATATTCCCCGTACAGTTCCCCTAGAGACAATGCCTTGGGGTTCAAAGGGAACTCCTGAAAATGACACCAGAAGGGGTTTTAGCTGCTGATAGACAAAAACCCCCCTTTATTTCCAGACCCCTCTTAGGTGCGTGCATTTGCCCCTTCTCTCATCGCTCCAGGCCTCCGTGGACCCAGTACAGCCCTCCTGGCCTTGCAAGGTTCTCCCTGGCCCCCACCCTCCACTGTCTTTTTACTACTCAAGTCTCTGCCACTGACTCCACTGTCCCAGCCCCGTACTCTAACAATGTTGAAGTTAGGGTCTCCAGCGCGGCACAGAGAGGACAGGGAGGCCTGCAGGATGCGCCATGAGGCCGTCTTGCCACTGCCCGTGCAGCCCACAATCATGGTGGAGTGGCGGGAGTTCTTGGTTTCATACAACTGGAAAACCTTGGTGAGAGTGAACGGCGTGCTTTGCAGGCCCATGTCTCGAATCTCCTGCTCAACGGTCTCCCGCAGCTGAGGGAAGGGAAAACACAACAAGCAGAAGAAAAAAGGATGAGGCCTTTAAAGGGCTTTCAAAATCTCCCCAATGCCAGAGAGAATATGTTCAAAACTGTTAAAAATGGGCCCTCTGCACTCTGGCTCTGTTCACTCACTGGGAAGCTGGCCCATTGCAGAGTTGAAAGACTGGGCTCTGGAGTCGGCCAGGCTGGTTCCCCAGCTCTCAGCTATGTGATCCTGGGTAAGTTACTTCTCCACGCCTCAGTTTCCTCATTGGCACAATGTCTTACATGTAGCTCTACACCCTTTTTATGATTCAGCAAATATTTATTAAGCCTCTACAATGTATGCCAAGTACTGTGCTTGCCAGTTGCCAGGGATACGGCTTGGGACAAAATAGATTTCGTCCTATTGCAGAGCTCACAGTTTGGTGGAAGAGCCCAATTAATGTTAAAGACATTATTACCTAAGTTAAAAAGTAATGCTTGGGCTGGGCGTGGTGGCTCACACCTGTAATCCTAGCACTTTGGGAGGTCGAGGCGGGCGGATCACGAGGTCAGGAGATCAAGACCATCCTGGCTAACACGTTGAAACCCCGTCTCTACTAAAAATACAAAAAATTAGCCAGGCATGGTGGTGGGTGCCTGTAGTCCCAGCTACTTGGGAGGCTGAGGCAGGAGAATGGCGTGAACCCGGGAGGTGGAGCTTGCAGTGAGCCGAGACTGTGCCACTGCACTCCAGCCTGGGCGACAGAGCAAGACTCCATCTCGGGGGAAAAAAAAAAAAAGTAATGCTTGAAGAACCATGACCTAGTAGATCGGCCCCAGAATAGTGTGCCATTTTAAAACACACAGCTCATGTAGCCAAATAATTTCAAATAGATGCAAGATCGTTACTTGTACTAACAGGCCTCACCAATTTCACTTCCTTCCACTATCTGAGAAGTTTTATTAGTATGTTTTCTGTGTGCACATGTGTTTAGTGTCCTAAAGAAGTTTAATGTCACATTTTCTATTTATTCGGTTAAAAAATATTCTCAGCGGCCGGGCGCGGTGGCTCAAGCCTGTAATCCCAGCACTTTGGGAGGCCGAGACGGGCGGATCACGAGGTCAGGAGATCAAGACCATCCTGGCTAACACAGTGAAACCCCGTCTCTACTAAAAATACAAAAACTTAGCCGGGTGAGGTGGCAGGCGCCTGTAGTCCCAGCTACTCGGGAGGCTGAGGCAGGAGAATGGCGTAAACCCGGGAGGCGGAGCTTGCAGTGAGCTGAGATCCGGCCACTGCACTCCAGCCTGGGTGACAGAGCAAGACTCCGTCTCAAAAAAAAAAAAAAAAATATTCTCAGCTAGGTGCGGTGGCTCAGGACTATAATCCCAACACTTTGGGAGGCTGAGGCGGGCAGATCACCTGAGGTCAGGAGTTCGAGACCAGCCTGGCCAACATGACGAAACCCCGTCTCTACTAAAAATACAAAAAATTAGCCGGGCGTGGTGGCGGGCGCCTCTAGTCCCAGCTACTCAGGAGGCTGAGGCATGAGAATCGCTTGAACCTGGGAGGCGGAGGTTGCAGTGAGCTGAGATCATGCCACTGTACTCCAGCCTGGGCAACAGAGCAAAACTCCATCTAAAAAAAAAAAAAAAAAACCTCTAATTTCTTCTTTGATCCATTAGTTATTTAGAATTGTATTGCCAAATTTCCAAACATTTGGGCTTTTACAAATTCTATTTTGTCGCTGTCTGTTAAAAGCATTCAAATGCACCTCTATGGATTTTTTGGTCTGTTTGCATTATCAGTTTCTGAAAGAAGTAAGTCAAGATCTCCCACCAGGGCTGTGGATTTATGTGTTTCTCCTACGGTTCTGTCCATTTTCTTTTATGGATTTTGTAGCTATATTATTTAGTGCATACAGATTTAGAACTGTTATAACTTTCTGTGCATTGATCCTTTTATCATTATGAAATGTCACCCTTTACCTTTACTATTGCTTCTTGCCATAAAGTCTACTCTGCCTGTAGAGTTATCATTGTGATCAGAAAATGTGGTATGAATATCTTCCTTTGACATTTTTGAGGCAAATTTATGGCCTTTACATAGTCATCAATTTTCCTTTTCCTACATGGTCCAACAATTTTCTATGTGTGCTTGAAAAATATGGTTATGTTTCAATTATTTTATCTTATTTTATTTTATTTTATTTTATTTTATTTTATTTTATCGAGTTCTCACTCTGTCAGCCAGGCTGGAGTGCAGCGGTACAGTCACGGCTCACTGCAGCCTCAAAGTCGTGACCTCAGGTAATCCTCCCACCTTGGCCTCCCAAAGTCCTGGGACTACAGACATGAGCCACTATGCCTGGCTGATTCTCCAATTATTGAGACCAGTTTGTATAGATATCTATTAAATAATGATTGTTGATTGTGTTCTTCAAATCTTCTATATCCTGATTTTTAGTCTGTTTGATTTATCAATTAAGAGATATCAAGCTTTCCACTATGATAGATTTGTCCATTTCTCCTTGTAATTGTGCAAAATTAGCTCTACTTATTTTGAGGCTGTATTATTAGGTGCACCAAAATTTAGAATTGTTATACCTTTCTGATGAGTTGAATCCTTTATTATTATGAAATGGTCCTCTATTTCTAGCAGTGCTTTTTAGCTCAAAATCTGTTGTCCCATATTGCTACCCTAGCTTTCTTTGGTTAGTATTTACTAATACTAATTATTTACTAATGCTAATCATATAATAGAAAAAACATCTTTTTCTGTTCTTTGACTTTCAGCCCTTTGTCATTAAACTTTAGGTGGGTCTCTTGTAAACACTATGAAGTATCAGTAAAACAATGTATGATTACTTTTCCTTTCTTGGGCAACTTTTTTGTTTTCCCTAGGATCTAATAATTTCTGTGATGTTTGTTTGCTTAGGTTTTTTTTTTTTTTGGACACAGGTCTCACTCTGTCACCCAGGCTGGAGTGCAGTGGCACAATCTCAACCACTGCAGCCTCCAACTCCTGGGCTCAAACAATCCTCCTGCCTCAGCCCCCTCCAAGTAGCTGAGACTACAGGCACGAGCCATTATATCTGGCTCATTTTTGTATTTTTTGTAGAGATGGGGTTTCACCATGTTGCCCAGGCTGGTCTCAAACTCCTGACCTCAAGTGATCCACCCGCCTACGCCTCCCAAAGTGCTAGGATCACACATGTGAGCCACCATGTCTGGTCTGTTTGCTTAGGTGTGTTTTTTTCTTTTTTTTTTTTTTTTTTTTGCTCCCATATTTGCTTAGTTTTTAATGTGCTTATCTCTAACTCAATTCCAAACTCTACCAGTTGACTAAATCTTTCAAACAATTTTCACATCGGGTATCAATTTCTTCTTTAAAAAGTCCTCCTGGCCTGGTGCGGTGGCTCATGCCTGTAATCCCAGCACTTTGGGAGGCTGAGGCAGGCATATCACCTGAGGTCGGGAGTTTGAGACCAGCCTGACCAACATGGAGAAACCCCGTCTGTACCAAAAATACAAAATTAGCCAGGTGTGGTGGCGCATGCCTGTAATCCCAGCTACTCCTGAGGCAGGAGAATCGCTTGAACCTGGAGCGCGAAGGTTGCGGTGAGCCGAGATTGTGCCGTTCCACTCCAGCCTGAGCAACAAGAGTGAAACTCCATCTCAAAAAAATAAATAAATAAATAAAATTTTAAAAGTCCTCCAAAAGCCTTCAGGTTTGCTCCAATCTGGATTGGCTTCTCTCTTTGCCCAGTGCACCACCGTCATCCCATGACCTCCATTCACCAACACCCCAAGGATTACTGTAGCCTCCCCCTTGCACCGAATCTTTTGTTTCCTGTCATCCCTTTCACGGCTCCTGTATTTAAGTAGAGCACATTTTCTAGTAGCTTTTGGAGAAAGGAGTAATTGTGACTAAGGAGCATACCACAGGCCTGGCATTTTTTTTTTTTTTTTTAAGAGATGAAGGTCTTGCTATGTTGCCCAGGCTGGTCTTGAACTCCTGGCCTAAAGTGATCCTCTTGTCTCAGCCTCCAAAGTGTTGAGATGACAGGTGTGAAGTACCACACCTTGCCCCTATCAGTTTCAAAATCTGAAGTAAGTTTTCATGGATCTGATTCCACTGTCTGTTGTTGTTCTGGCTCCCATTCATGGTTTCTTGTTTCCTTGTGTGTTTTGTGATTTTTGACCATGAGTTGCTCATTTTCTTGGACTTTTACCTGTGGCAATTCTTTGAAGTGTGAATTGAAATTTCATTCCTCCAGAAATAATTTGCTTTTGCTTCTTCCTGTCACCTGGGGGCACTAACAACCTAGAACTACTTAATATTAAAATCTAAGCTTGAGATTTCTTCTCTGATTACACAGTAGGAGAAACGATGACTGGAAACCATGTGAGAGCTGGTGTGTGGTTAGGAAATCTCAAAGGAAATTTGGTCTTTTTCTTCCATCATCAGAGATCAAAACAAGCAAGTTTCTTTCCTATATATACCCTTCTAAATCGCAGGCTTCTCTTTTTTCCATCTACTGGGGGTGTTGCCCCTTGTGGACTGGGGTTTACGCAGCACTGCATTTTCTGTTCTATCTTCAGACTTGGGCTGTTTCATCTCCTATTCCCACTGCCTTGAGATCAACAACAGTTTTCAGGGAGAAGGCCAGCTTTGGTACTCACCTGTCTCCCAGGGTTCCTGCTTTTACTCCCCACCCTCCTTAACTCCTGGAATTCTTTCTTTCTTGCCAGCTTAGCAATGCATTAAAAAGGATGTCATTTTATCCATCATTTTAGTAGTTTCTATTGAAAGGATAATTCAGGGTATCTAGACTACCACACTGCCAGATAAGAAAGTTCTTATGCTTTCTAAAACTCCTTCTTCCGTTCCGCTGCTCTCTGACACCAAGTGGCTTCTAGCAACCTCTCCTCAAAACTCCCTGCTGAGGTGAGAAGTAGAGGCATGGAGGACTGATGGGCACAGAGAAAGTGCAAAGGCAACGGACTAGAGGTTTCGATGAAGTCAGAGCGTTGTTGCGTGGATGCACTTGAGCAGGTACATTTGAGCAGGTCAGCGGGAGAGGGAGTCGTGGTCAGAGAGCAGAATGTTTGAATAGTCTATTGCTTTATAGATAAGGAAGTCCAAAGAGAGGTCAGCTGACTTGCTCAGAGTCATAGCTAGCAGATGGCAGAACAAGGCCTGGAAGCCAAGTTTTCTGTTCCCAGATGCCTATTCACATATGTGGTCAGGGAGAGTGTGCTTTTTTTGGTTTCTGTTTTGTTTTTTTGAGACAGGGTCTTGCTCTGTCACTCAGGCTGGAGTGCAGAGGCACAATCTCAGCTCATTATAGCCTCAACCTCCTGGGCTCAAGCAATCCTCTTACCTCAGCCTCCCGACTAGCTGGGACTACAAGTATGCGCACCACCATGCCTGGCTAATTTTTGTATATTTTGTAGATATGGGGTTTCACCATGTTGCCCAGGCTGGTCTCAAACTCCTAGACTCAAGCAATCTGCCCACCTCAGCCTCCCAAAGTGCTGTAATTACAAGCACGAGCCACAGCACCCGGTCAGGGAGAGCATTAAGGAACAAATACCTTGCCATAGTCAATGACAGGCAGCTCAATGTTGGGAAACAGATCTTGCACGATGGCATTGAACAGGGGTGCATCAACTGAAGTGAGCTTGGCGATGTTCATGTCTCTCATTGAGAGCAGCAGAACCTGAATGGGAAAAGACAGAGACTCAGGCTTGAGGAGCCAGGGCCTAGGCCCTTCACCTCCACAGGGCTTCGGGGCAGGTGCCAAGAACAATGGATACACCAGTTAGCCATTAGCAAAGCAGCGGGCAACACGGGATGGGACCAGGTGGGAAGGTGGGAATCCCAATCTGGGGAAAGAAAGGGTCTGAAAGACTTGAGAGAAGTGACATAGGGCCAGTGACAGTGTAAGTCAGGTCCAAAGGCTGGGTCCTTGCTCTACCTCTTCATCAGTCAGATCCGGCTGTAGGCGGCGCTTCTTGCCAGCATAGCGCAGAAGGGAGGTGAGGGCACGCAGGCCAAAGTCATAGTGGTCCTGTCTGGAGAGCTGCTGCACAGCCAGTGAGTAGAGTGTGTACACCTTCTTGGCCAGAATCTGGGGAACCAAAACAGAGGAGGAAACAGTCCATCTCCCCACAAATCCCTCTGCTTCATCTCGGGACAGTCAGAGACAGGAAGCCAGGTACCAGGACATGAAGCAGCTAGGAGGTACTCTACGGACTCTCCTGATGAAATCGTGTGAATCACGCCATTGTTAATTAGTGGTATCACAGAGGAGAAACTTCCCTCCCCTAAAGTTTTCTCCCCCTACATCCTACGGACAATAGTCTAAGTTCCTTAGAGGATAAGCTGATAGTGAGGCCCTTGGGGAGCTCCTCTGTCCAGGGAATAATTATGAAAGGGAATTAAAATCACTGCAGAAAAGGGGTTATTGGAGTACCTTGCAGTTGCCAAAGCCCTCTCCAAAGAGAATGATTTCTGCAATGAGGGTGGAGTCAGGCACCACCATGGCAATTGGGCGGAACATGGATTTAAGATTTTCAGGAAGCTCTGTGCGGCCAGCATAGCCTGGAAAACAATGCCACTTACTTAGAATCATATATTTCCTCATCTTGATTTGCTTCTCCAAACCCACTTTCCAATCAATCTCATTTTCTCCCACCTTAACTCCATCCCTAACTTTCTCCCTAACTGCAAGATCACATCCTTTCTCATCTCAGCCCCAGCCCTTCCTAGTCCGCTTTGGTCTTCTCTCTTCTCTGTGGTCCTTTCCTTACTTTCTGCGTGGCCCTGTTTCAAACTCAAATCACAGAGCTGGCAATTTCCCATCTCTCCAGATTCTGTGTATAGCTCACATCAGTCCTAATAGAAATCACAGCTTTTCCTCTTATTCCTTCAGTTCCTAAACCCTTTCCTATCCCTGTGCTGTCCTAGGCCCTTCCCCCAGAGTTGTTCTTAGGGAACAGTAATGAGGGACCCTAGGGCCTGCTGCAAAAGAGATGGCAGAGAGACCAGAACTCTGGGAGCTAGCCTAATGGGAGAAGATAACTAAGTATCTTAAAAGATGAGGTCTGGCCAGACGCGGTGGCTCACGCCTGTAATCCCAGCACTTTGGGAGACCGAGGTGGGCGGATCACGAGGTCAGGAGATCAAAACCATCCTGGCTAACACAGTGAAACCCCATCTCTACTTAAAAAAAAATACACAAAAAATTAGCCAGGCACGGTGGCAGGCACCTGCAGTCCCAGCTACCCGGGAGGCTGAGGCAGGAGAATGGTGTGAACCCAGGAGGCAGAGCTTGCAGTGAGCTGAGATCGTGCCACTGCACTCCAGCTCCAGCCTGGGTGAAAGAGCGAGACTCCGTCTCAAAAAAAAAAAAGTTATTAATCCCTTTAGGGAAAACAGTAAGATTGCTTCCCCTTCTCCCAGAAAGTTGTGTGTTTATCCTTCTCTCCCCTTTGCTATTTTTAACCAGACTTCATTTAGCTATACACGTTCGCATGGAAGGGGGAAGAGGAGGATGCAGTTATTTCCCCTGAATACCCAGTCCTTCCCACCCCAGAAACCCCATCCACTCCCTGCCACCTACCAGGATTCATGGTAATGAAGATCCCACAGGACCACACCAGATTTATTTCAAAGCCGTCAAAATGGAAACGGGTGAGGCCAGCAGCCAGGGCAGATAGGATGGACAGGATCTGCTGGGCCACCACTGACAGCACCTCGATGTTGATGCGGTTAAACTCATCAAAGCAACCCCAGGCTCCGGTCTGCGGGGTGCAAGGCAGAGTCACTGGGAGCAAGAGAGGTGCCCCAAAGGCTAGAAAACATGATTCACACACCCTTCCTTAAAATGTTTCACGAGGTGAGGCGGCCTCCAGAATAGAGTGCAGGGAGAAGGGCACCAGAGTACCCTGTTGTAGCTTCTGGCCAGAACTTTCCATCAGATGGGGCCAGTCTGGGGTGATGCTAGAAAAGGTGTGGGTTGGAAAGAGACTAGGGTAGGGAACTTGTGTGCACTGTCTATTCTGCTCCAGTTAACACGCATTATTTTCTTTAATCCTTTATAATCTTCTGATTTTTGCAAATAAGCTACGTGAAGCTCAGGAAGGGGAAGGGACTTTCCTAGTTGTGGCTGGGCGCGGTGGCTCACGCCTGTAATCCCAGCACTTTGGGAGGTTGAGACAGGCGGATCACCTGAGGTCAGGAGTCTGAGACCAGCCTGGCCAAGATGGTGAAACCCCGTCTCCACTAAAAATACAAAAATTAGCCAGGTTTGGTGGCATTCGCCTGTAATCTCAGCTACTCAGGAGGCTGAGGCAGGAGAATTGCTTGAACCCGGGAGGCGAAGGTTGCAGTGAGCCGAGATCACACCACTACACTCAAAAAAAAAAAAAAAAAAAAAAAGAATTACCCATGATGCAATGTCATGAAGCTACAAAGCACTGAACCAGATTTGGGTTTCAGTTTATTTTCTGGAACGAAAAGGTATTTAAGGGGCTTCTGGCACAGGGTGGCAGGATACTGACCTGAGCCAGACCTGAGTACATTCGGCCCATGGACTTGTAGTCCAGGCCCTCAGAGCAGTTGACCACAATGACATATATGCCCAGGGCCTTGCCCAGGTCTTTGACGGTCTCGGTCTTGCCCGTGCCTGCGGGGCCTTTTGGGGAGCCCCCTCGGTGCAGGTGCAATGCCGTGGTCAGTGTCATGTAACACCTGAGAATTGAGGACAGAACCGGAGTCAGACTCCCGGAAGCTTCTCAGCTTCTGCTGCCCCCACCCCAGCCACCTCATTCATCCCACACGGCAGACCTGTCCGTCAGGGGGGTGATGACAAGCCGGCCCGAGTTACCCAGGTACTCATAACTATACTGAAATTGCGTGTTGGTCTGGCGGATCATACAGTCATCAAGATCCTGGGGAAAACAGGGCAGAAAAAGAGAGAGGTGGGTTTAGGAGAGTTAGAGCTGGGACAATGACTGAGAGTGGGGCTCAGAGTTGCCAGGGAGGCTGCAGTGAAGGGATTGGGGGTTCCCTTTTAGAGTTGAAAAGTGGAGTGGTTTATGAGCAAGATGGAAAATGGGTTTCATATTGCACGTCCACCCCAACCCAACGCAGCAGCTGCCTGGAGTGTTTCTGAGTCCTGTTCAAGTGACATTCATAATGAGCCCTGACTGGGACAACTGCTTGCCACTCCTGATTGTGGGGAGGAGATGGGAGGAAGAACTGGATTAGGGTACTGGGACAGGACTAAGGCTTGGCTTAGGATATCCTTGCATTTACAGAACATGGATGCAATAAAAGCATTAGGATCCATTTTACGGTAAGAGAGTGGGGAGTTGGCCCATCTGGCACCTTCTCCCAGTAGAACCGAAGTTGGCTGAGCCAGTCAAAGGAATTGACATCCATAAGGCCACTCTTGTAAAGCTTCTCCAACACATCCCGGGCATGAATTTCTATCGTCACCAGAGCCACAATTTTAAGCCGCATGATCTTGGTCAAGTTCCCCCTGATAGCTTCTGAATACTTATTCAGGATTGACACCTGTGGCATGAGGCAGCAGGGAAGAGAGCAGACAGAGCAATGTCGCCAAAGCCCGATCACCCCTCACCCCCACCCAGCACCGCTTCCAACCCGGTGCTGACCCCACCTGCTGTAACTCCTGGTAATTCTGCTCCACCGCGGACTGCCCGCACTGGACTTCCATCATAAAGCACCCTTGCTCTGGCCCTTTTCCACCAGCTCACCTCTAATTCTGACTGCTTCCTCCCTGCAATTCTAGCTCCAGACCTAGCCCATACTTGCAGAGCACCCACCTGCTTTTTTTCTTTTCTTTTCTTTTCTTTTCTTTTTTTTTTTTTTTTTTTTTTTTTTTTTTGAGACAGAGTCTCACTCTGTCGCGCAGGCTGGAGTGCAGTGGCGAGATCTTGGCTCACTGCAACCTCCAACTCCTGGGTTCACGCCATTCTCCTGCCTCAGCCTCCCGAGTAGCTGGGACTACAGGCGCCCGCCACCATGCCTGGCTAATTTTTTGTATTTTTAATAGAGACGGGGTTTCACCGTGTTAGCCAGGATGGTCTCAATCTCCTGACCTCGTGATCCGCCTGCCTCGGCCTCCCAAAGTGCTGGGATTACATGCGTGAGCCACTGTGCCCAGCCTTTTTTTTTTTGAGACAGAGTCTTGCTCTGTTGCCCAGGCTGGAGTGCAGTGGTACGATCTCAGCTCACTGCAGCCTCAACCTCCTGGGTGTGCCACCAGCTAATTTTTGTATTTTTTGGTAAAGAAGGGGTTTCACCATATTGCCCAGGCTGGTCTCGAACTCCTGGGCTCAAGTGAGTGGGGTCCTCCCACCTCTGCCTCCCAAAGTGCTGGGATTACAAGCATCAGCCACTGTGCTCGGCCTCCCACCTGCTTCTTCTTCATGACCTTGAGGATTTTCTTGTCTCCCCGCTCCTTCGCTGTCAGCAGGCACTTGGTGACATCAGCCGTCCACTGGATCTGACTGGCAGTGATCACCATCTGAGGATGTGCAGAAGCCATGTTCCAAAGCCCTGTCCTCGGCCATCCACACAGCCCAGCTCCCAAGTCCCAGTTATTTCAAGAACTGTGTGCCTCTCCCAACTGCACCCAATCTGCTCTGAAAGATGGGACATGGGCCTCAGGTCAGGAGCTAAGGGTCCAGCTGGGAGTGACCAGAGCACAGCCCAGAAAGGGGGGTAAGAAACCACATTGTGTGAGACTCAAGATTCTGTCTTTCCACTGGCCACCTCCTTTTAACTCCATCTTTTTAACTCTATCTTCTTGTTCCCTCATTTCTTCATTTCTTTCTTTTTTTTTCTTTCTTTTTTTTTAAATTTTTTTTAATTTTTTAAATTTTTTTAGATGGAGTCTTACTTTGTCACCCAGGCTGGAGTGCAGTGGCACGGTCTTGGCTCATTGCAACCTTCGCCTCCTGGGTTCAAGCTATTTTCCTGCCTCCTGAGAAACTGGGATTACAGGTGTGCATCACCACACCAGATAATTTTTTGTGTTTTTAGTAGAGACAGGGTTTCACCACGTTGGCCAGGCTGGTCTTGAACTTCTGACCTCAAGTGATCTGGCCGCCTTGGCCTCCCAAAGTGCTGGGATTACAGGTGTGAGCCACCATGCCTGGCCCCTTGTTCCCTCATTTCTGTTGACCCCAACTCACCTGGCCAGCCCACTCCTTCACCCATTTGTCCCTCTTGTTGAGGAACTTCTTGAGGGCCAGGCGGCAGTTCCGGAGAAGGTCCCGCAGGGTCACCCTCATGGTCCGTTCCACATCGCCGAGCCAGGACTAGGGGGAGGTGGGAGAATAGGGTAGCTCAGCCTCAGGGGCACGGCCAAGGTCCTCCACAGGGAAGGCAGTTAGGAAGCGGCACTCCAGGGCTTTGTACCCAGAGAAAAGCAGGAATGGGCAACGGCTGGCTTGGGTCCCTGAGAGAAATGGAGGCTCTGAGGCAGATGATCTGACTTTCAGAAGGAAATTTCAGTTCAGAGCAGAGATGATCATTGTTAGGAATGGCAGGTGGGAGGGGAAAGAGTGACTATCGGCCATTTACAGAGATCTTCTCTCCTCATGGAGCCAGGTGAACTTTCTTTTTTTTTCTTTTTCTTTTTTTGAGATGGAGTCTCACTCTTATTGCCCAGGCTGGAGTGCAATGGCGCGATCTCAGCTCACTGCAACCTCCGCCTCCCAGGTTTGAGCGATTCTCCTGCCTCAGCCTCCTGAATAGCTGGGATTACAGGCATGCGCCACCACTCCCGGCTAATTTTGTACTTTTAGTAGAGACGGGGTTTCTCCATGTTGGTCAGGGTGGTCTGGAACTCCCGACCTCAGGGGATCCGCCCGCCTCGGCCTACCAGAGTGCTGGGATTACAGGTGTGAGCCACCGTGCCCGGCCCAGGTGAACTGTCTGCAGGAAGAAGAATCAGCTAGGTCCTCAGACCCTCACCACAACTCACCTCCACAGGCCCTTCTAAAAGTACTGAGTGGAGGAAATCAATGTACTCGCCGTCACCGGAGAACATTCCCACAGCTTCCCATTTGCTGCTGGACCCTCCAACCTGCAGAAAACAGAAGCTGCTCAGAGCCTGGCCGGCCCACGCTTGGTATCCGCCTAGAAGTACTGGGGCCTTTTGAGGGTAATTACTGCTCCTCTCCCCTCCTCTCAATATTACCAATTCGAAGAAGTTCTATCTCCTGAGAATCGAGAATCATTAATTAACATGGCCCTCCTGTTGGGAGGGCAGGGTCCCTTCCAAAGCCTTTCATACCCACCCACCATCTCATTGTGGCCACTTCTACCGACCTTCTGGATTCTCAGCAACTTGATGTTGTCAAAGCATTTTTTGAGGTGTGGCTGCACAGCCTCTGGGTTTCGGGACTGGCCCAGAATCTCCAGTAGGTCATCATTGGACAAGAAGTAGAAGCGGGGGAAAATATGTCGCTTGGTCTCTAAATACATATCCAGAGACTTCTGAATATCTTCCAGGATTGTGTTCATTTCTGTCAATGTGTCCAGGAGGCCTGGGAAGAAGCGCGATGAATGCCATTTGATGGCCTTCTTTCCACTGCCCTGGGGGGATCTGGATGCCCCAACTCTGTGTTCTTTGCCAGCTCTTGAGCAGCGGGGCACAGACTGCCATGAGGGTTTCTGGATGCAAAGAAGTATCCCCAGACCCTCTATCATGCTCATCCCATTCTCTCCATTAATTCATGACTCACTATTCATTATGCACTATTGTACAGGTTACTATTTATGCATTAATGATACATCATATATGACTTCATTAATTTTTTTTTTTTTTTTTGAGATGGAGTCTCGCTCTGTCGCCCAGGCTGGAGTGCAGGGGCCGGATCTCAGCTCACTGCAAGCTCCACCTCCCGGGTTTACGCCATTCTCCTGCCTCAGCCTCCTGTGTAGCTGGGACTACAGGCGCCCGCCACCTCGCCCGGCTAGTTTTTTGTATTTTTAGTAGAGACGGGGTTTCACCGGGTTAGCCAGGACGGTCTCGATCTCCTGACCTCGTGATCCGCCCGTCTCGGCCTCCCAAAGTGCTGAGATTACAAGCTTGAGCCACCGCGCCCGGCCATGACTTCATTAATACAGTAACTTCCCCTTATCCACAGTTTCACTTTCCATGGTTGCAACTACCTGCAGACAACTGTGGTCCGAAAATACTGAATGGAAAATTCCAGAAATAAACAATTCCTAGGTTTTAATTGCACACTGTTCTGAGTAGTGTGATGCAATCTCTCACCATCCTGCTCTGTCCCCCAGGATGTGAATGATCCCTCTGTCCAGCGTCTCCACGCTGAAGAGGTTCCCTGCCCGTGAGTCATTTAGTAGCCCTCTCGGTTATCAGATCGACTGTTGTGACATCACAGCAGTGCCTGTGTTCAAGTGACTCTTATTTAACTTAATAATGTAAGCAAAAGTGCAAGAGTAGTGATGCTGCCAATTCAGATACGCCAAAGAGAAGCCGTAAAGTGCTTCCATAAAGAGCTTCCTTCCTTTAAGTGAAAAGGTGAAAGTTCTCAACTGAGGTTGCTGAGATCTACAGTAAGAATGAATCTTCTGGCCGGGTGCAGTGGCTAACACCTGTCATCCCAATACTTGGGAGGCCGAGGTGGGCGGATCACTCGAGATTAGGAGTTCAAGACCAGCCTGGCCACCATGGTGAAATCCCATCTCTACTAAAAATACAAAAATTAGCCGGGCGTGGTGGCAGGTGCCTGTAAGCCAAGCTACTCGGGAGGCTGAGGCAGGAGAATCGCTTAAACCCAGAAGGTGGAAGTTGCAGTGAGCTGAGATCGCACCACCATACTCCAACCTAGGCGACAGAGCAAGACTCCGTCTCAAAAAAAAAAAAAAAAAAAAAAAAAGAATCTGAATCTTCTATCTGCGAAACTGTGACAAAGGAAAAAGAAATTCATGATAGTTTTGCTGTCGCACCTCAAACTGCAAAAGTTACAGCCTCGGTGCATAACAAGTGCTTAGTTAAGATGGGAAGGGCATTGAATTTATGGGAGGCAAACACAAACAGAAACATGTTCTGATTGATGGCAATTGGATTCAGGACTATCTGAGGTGTCAGGCATCTACTGGGGGGTCTTGGAACATATCCCCAGTGGGTAGCGGGGGACACTGTATAACACACCCACCGAAGAACTTGGGGGTCCATCTTCCTTCATTTCCCATAGGCAAAAAAAGAAAAGAAGGGCTGGGGGAAGAACTTAGGGATCCACTGGCCCACCCAAGAGCTTCTGAAAAGTAGAGATTTCCCTCCATGTACACAATCTAGCAAGCTAAATCACTTTAGATACATGTCATGTGCACACAGTGAAAGAAATCTACAAGGACTGGGCTTGCCAGTGTCCCTCATGTCACAGCAAAAAGAGTTCCAGAACAGGCGGCAGAAGACTCCCAATCAAACAGTAGTTCTTTCACTTACTGGCATGTCAATTCACCTCATCGAGTTTTGACCCCTTTGTGTATAAAATGGCAATAAAATCCATCTCAAAAATCAACGTGAGGCCAGCGGTGGTGGTTCACGCCTGTAACCCCAGCAGTCTGGGAGGCCGAGGCGGGTGGATCACTTGAGGTCAGAGAGTGAGACCAGCCTGACCAACATGGTGAAACCCCGTCTCTACTAAAAAAAAATACAAACGTAGGTGGGTGTGGTGGCACACGCCTATAATCCCAGCTACTTGGGAGACTGAGGCAGGAGAATTGCTTGAACTGGGAGGTGGAGGTTGTGGTGAGCTGAGATCGCGCCATTGCACTTCAGCCTGGGCAACAAGAGCGAAACTCCGTCTCAAAAAACAAACAAAAAAAACCAATGCGAGTACTAATTGAAATGTATTCACATCGGTAGCTTCTCAATAATGTTAGTTTCCTCCCAGCCTACAGCCCCATACCTTAGGTCTTGATTGATTTTCCCCTTGTCTTCCTAGTTTCTAGCTTTCTGAAGAAAGGAGGGACACTAGTGAGTGTGACTCAGAGGTAACCCTCATGCCTTCAAACACAGGGTCTACAGGCTGTTGGGTCCTGTGAGTGCAAACCTGAGTGACCCCCAGAGATCACAGGCAGACTCAGTAGCCGTGGACAAGATGGATTTATTCTGTGCATTCAACAAAGGGATCATTGTTTTTTTGGCTTTGCTTATAAATTGTTCCGAAATATAATTCAATCAATTATTTCAAATAATATCAGTCATTGTCATTCAACTTTGCATATCATAACTTTTCATGTTTACCTTTTATCAGAATAATTAAAGTTATTTTTATTGATGTGTATACTGAAGGCTCTTGGAAAATGAAGCACTGTTAAGACTAGCCCTAGGTAAAATGAAGAGGTCCTCTGTACCCCCGCCAGAATTCTTCACCACAGGATGCCCATTCTAGATGCCCGTTGTCAAACCTGACTCCCTGATTCTCTACCCCAGTCTCCCCCAGTCAACCAGCCCTCACTATGTGTTCATCTTACCATGTGTTCATCCCTTTCTTCCCCATACCCTACCCCATCCCATGGCTGAAGGCTAATCTGCTAAACTAAAGTCAATGTAGGCTGGGCTCAGTGGCTCATACCTGTAATCCCAGCACTTTGGGAGACTGACGGAGGTGGATCACCTGAGGTCAGGAGTTCGAGACCAGCCTGGCCAACTTGGTGAAAGCCCAGCTCTACTAAAAATTTAAAAAATTAGCCAGAGGTGGTGGCACATGCTTGTATTCCCCAGCTACTTGGGAGGCTGAAGCAGGAGAATCGTTTGAACCCAGGAGGTGGACAGTGCAGTGAGCCCAGATTGCACCACTGTACTCCAGCCTGGGCAATGCACAAACCTCCGTCTCAAGAACAAATTTTTTTTAATAAATAAATAAACTAATCTGACTGATTCCATATCCCATGCTTTTAACCACTACATTATTATACTCCACGCAAATACTTGTTGAGTTTAATTTATGGAATTGTGATCTAATGCTTAGAAGAGGTGATGGAGATGGGACATGTTATGAGAGCTGGGGGCATCAGTCTTTTTAATCAATGAAACATGCAACCATGACCAAGCAGAGTGCCTGCCGAAGCTGTGTCAGGGCAGCAGCCCTGGAGCTCTGACCTGGGTAATGGGTGCTCCGGAGAGCATTGTTGTCCTTGTTCATCCTGTCCATGATGGCTTTCCAGTTGCTGTTGACCTGGTCAAATAAGGCTGATTCATTGGGCAGCTGCTTGCGGATGTCTTCTCCTAGGAAGATATTCTGAGGGGGCCAAAAATTGGGGTGAGAGGCCACTTCTTACACACTCTCCACCCTCTGCTCCCTGTTCCCAGATCGTGGGTGACAGTTGAGTAGAAGATACAGAGTGCCAGAAGTCAAAGGCCAAGATGCCCAAGTTCTACAAGGAAAGTTGGAAGTCGGGGGCCAGGTACTTGGGTCTAAGAAGAAAAATGGAAGAAAAATCTAGGAAGAAGAACAAAAACTTGTTAGGGAGGGAATCTAAGGTGAGAGGTAATACCTAAGAATCAGACAGCTGGGTCCTAGATGAAGAGTGACTTTAAAGGTAGGAGAATGAGGCTGATAACAGGGCAAAATATAGGTCTTAAGCAAATGAAGGAGGAAAAGCAGGAAGCAGGAAAAGCTTGGGCGCTGAGTCCTGACCTCTAAGTACATCCACTGACGCTGCACTGTGAGAATCATCTCAATAACCTCCAGAATGAGGGAGAGGCAGCGTTCCCAGTGATCCACATCCTTCTCAAAGGCCTTGACAAAGCGAGATGCCTTCATGGTAGACAGAGCTACCTGGTTATCTTCCAGCGCCTGGAATATTTCTTCTGTACCTCTGGGACACAAGGGGTCAAAATCATAGTCCATCCCCACCTGCCCAACCTTGGCCCCACGCTGCAGCCCAGGTCACACAGCCCCCTCTTCTCCTGGAGCCCCAGCTCCCCCAACCTGAGCCGATGATGGCCTTTATCCTTGTAGGGTACTATGTCGAGCTGAGTCACATCCCAGGTCTTGGCAATGTTTTGTAAAGCCTGTGGAGAGAAATTGGGGGACACAGCAGTCAGGTATCTCTTCCCTAAAGGGAACAGGAGCTGAGAGGCATCATCAGATGATGAACAGCTGGAAGCCTGTGCTCCAGGAGGTGCAGGAGGTGTGGGAGCATGGGAGAGGAGGGTCGTACCACTTCTATAGCCAGCTCTTTAGTTGCTGAAGCAGAGATCTCCCCAATTTTCTCCACGTGCTGATCCATCCCAAGCTCCACAATCTGCTCCAAGGTGAAGCTTTCAGATTCCTGATCAAACTCTCGCTGGATCTCATCCCTGACCTGGTCCCAGTGCCTGCAGCCAGGAACAGGAGGGTGTGAGGTCAGGAGCATTACCATCACTCCCAGTGCTGTCTCCCACTGGGACACTGTGATTCTGCGTAGTTATTAATTCATGATTCAACTCATTTTGCTAAACAGGTTTGAAGATGCAATCATAGGCACCATGGGGAATACGAAGATTGAGGTGAGACCCTCCAGGAGTGGATTATCTGGAGAGGGAGTTGAGGCAGCTGCGCCCACAAAACATACAACGAATCACCGCAGGTTTACTCTAGATCTACACTGAGTAAAGGCCTTACATGAAACATCTCATATCATTCTCATGGCTACTCTATAAATTAGGAATTATTATTATTCCATTTACGGATGAGAAAACTGAGGCTTAGAGAGGTTAAGTAATGTAAGCAAATAAAGTGGTTAGGTTATACATAACCGTATAACACTTAATGGTTTCGGCATTGCCAAAAACATTATACTGGAAGAAAGACGAAGAAGCAAAATTATTTTCTCTTAAATGGATAGATCATTATTAAAACACCATTTATAAAAATTACTTCATTTTTATAAATCTATCCCCAATGGCTCGAGATGCATTCTCTACCATATGATAAATTCTGACGGATTAAAGGAGTTAAACCTGAGAAACACAAAGCATTAGAAGACAGAATGAAGAGGATGTATTTGTAACTTTGGGATAGGAAAGGTCTTCCTAAACAAGGCACAAAGGCAAAAACCATACAGAAAGAAAGTTATACTTTTGGCTATCTCAAAATAAAATCTTTTGTATAACAAAAGACATAAGGCGGGCCGGGCCGGGTGGCTCACGCCTGTAATCCAAGCACTTTGGGAGGCCAAGGCGGGCGGACCACTTGAGGCCAGGAGTTCAAGACCATCTTGGCCAACATGGCAAAACTCCATCTCTACTAAAAATACAAAAATTAGCCGAGCATGGTAGCGGGTGCTTGTAATCCCAGTTACTCGGGAGGCTGAGGCACAAGAATTGCTTGAACCCGCGAGGCGAAGGTTATAGTGAGCCGAGATCACAGCACTGCACCCCAGCCTGGGCAACAGAGTGAGACTCTGTCTACCTCCCAGAAAAAGAAAAAAAAAAAAGACATAAGGCTTAGTCATGATAGACAACTCCCTCTCAGACAGCGGGAGGCCCCAGGGCAGGGGGCAGAGAACAAGAGTCAGCAAGGCTGGATGACCTGAGACAGTGCAAGAAGCAGAGGACAGTGGCAGGCTTGGTGTCTGTGCCACATGTTCACTGAGCACTATTCGCAATAGCCACGATGTGGAATCACCCTGAGTGTCCATCAGGCGATGAATGGAGGATGAAAATGTGGTGCATATATACAGTGAAATATCTTCAGCCACAGGACAGAAGAAAATCCTGTCATTTGCAACAACATGGAAGAACCTGGAGGACATTTTGCTAAGCGAAATAAGCCAGGCAAAGAAAGACAAACACCGCATGATCGCACTCATATGTCATATGTGAAGTCCGAACAGGTTGAACTCACAGAAGCAGAATTGAATGCTGGTTATCAGGGACTGGGGGTGGTAGGTGGAGAGTTGGGGAGGTGTTGGTCAAAGGACACAAAATTTCAGTTAAACAAGAGGGATGATCTCCTGTACATTGTGGCAACAATGGTTGATAACAATCTATTGTACACTTGAAAACCACTGAGAGTAGCTTTTCAGTATTCTCACTACAAAAAATAGGTATGTGAGGTAATGCATATGATAATTAGCTCAATTTAGCCATTCTGCAATGTGTACATATTTCAAAACATTATGCTGTACACCATAAGTGTATGCAATTTTCATGCGTCCATCAAAATTAAATGTTTGTTAAAAAGAGGAAAGAGAAAAAGACATACATTTGTGGACAAAGGGGAAGAGAGAGCTGTGAACACCGTGGAGAGGAGAATGGGAGGGACCAGGTGGTGGCGCAGGCCAGCGGGGCAGAGTGGACACCCGGGAGCAGAGGGGCAGCCTCACCTCTCTCTAAGGGCAGGGTTCCGTAGGTCTGAGATGAGAGGCATGGTCCTCTTGAACTGCTCTATTTTTGAGCGAGTGGTTTCAATAATTTCCCAGTTTCGGTCCTGAGCAAAAGTTGGGGGCATCAGAAGACCCGACGACCTCCCTGGGAATAGACCCCGATCCTCCACTAGCTTCTCTTCCGCCTCCCCGCCCTGTTTCTCCCCACCTTATACTCTTTGGCTAATCTTGTGAGGCGACGAAACAGCCCGTGGGCCATGGTCTCCATGGTTTCGGTCTGCAGGGTCAGGAACCGGCCAGTCTTCCACTCATTCCAGTTCTCCTCCCAGTCTCGTGTGATCTCCCAGACTTGCTGGAGGGCATCAAGCTCCTACAGAGCAGAAAGGCGCATTGCATGAAGTGGCACCTGCCCTCCTCCTCCCCGACGGACGCCCAGGCCCTTCGCTGCTCTCGCTCTGTGACGCTTTCCCTCTAGATAATACAGCGGCCTCCTCCGTCCACATAAATTTCTCCACTCTGTCGCCTTGTTCCTTATCAAGGAACAAGCACAGGAAAAGATCCTCAATGTCATGAGTCATTAGGAAAATGCAAATCAAAAGCTCAGTGAGATACCACTTCACACCCGCTAGGATGGCTAGAACCAAAAAAAAAAAAAAAAAAAGGTAAATAAGTGTTGGCATGGAGACATGGAGAAATAGGAAGCCTTGTACACTGCTAGTGAGAATGTGAAATGGTGCAGCTGCTGTGGAAAATGGCTTGGCAGCTCCTCAAAAAGTTAAACATAGAGTTTCCATATGATCTAGCAATTGCACCCCTAGGCTCACACCCACAAGAATAGGGAACAGGTGTTCAGACAAATACAAGTCCACGCGTGTTCATGGCAGCGCTACTCCCTTTAGCTAAAAGGTGGAAATAACCCAAATGTCCATCAACTGGTGAATGGTAAACAAAATGTGGTAAATTCATACAATATTCAAATATGAATATTCAGCCATTTTAAAAAGTACTGATCCATGCTACACCATGGATGAACCTTGAAGACATTATGCTAAACGAAAGAAGTCAGATTAAAAAGGCCACGTATGATATGGTTCCATTTGTATGAAGTGTCCAGAATAGGCAAATCACACAGCTGGAAAATAGGCTCATAACTGACTGGGGCAGGGGACGGGGGATGGACGTGACTGCTAAGAGGCAGAGTTTCCTTTAGGGTAATACAAATGTTTGGGAATTAGATGGAGGTGGTGTGAATCACTAAATGTCACTAATTGTTCACTTCAAAATGGTTAATTTTGGTGGGGCGCCGTGGCTCACACCTGTAATCCCAGCACTTTGGGAGGTTGAGGCAGGTGGATCACCTGAGGTCAGGAGTTCGAGACCAGCCTGGACAATATGGTAAAACCCCATCTCTATACTAAAAATACAAAAAGTAGCCAGGCATAGTGGTGGATGCTTGTAATCCCAGCTACTCGGGAGTCTGAGGCATGAGAATCGTTTGAACCCGGGCGACAGAGGTTACAGTGAGCCGAGATTGCGCAACCACACTCCAGCCTGGGCAAGAGAGTAAGACTCTGTCTCAAAAAAATAATAATAATTAATTTTGTTATGTGAATTTTACCTCAACTGAAACAAAAGCTCCTCGTGAGCTCCTCTCCCGTCCCACTGCCTTTGTGGGTGCTAAGGACCCATTATCCTGTCCCTGCCCCTTATCGACAGTGACCACAGGGTCCTCGCTCAGCACACCACCTTCTCCAGGTTCTGAAGGTCCTTAGAGGGTGGCTGCTCGATCTTGAAGATGCCCAGGTTGGCTCGGAGACTGTTTTCCTCTTCCCGCATGGTCATCAGCATGGCCCGCACTTGTCCGATCTGGTCTAGGGCAGACATGTATCCCACGTTGCTGGTGAAAGGGCCTGTGGAGGATTCAGGATGAAGCTCAGCTTCCCGCTCACATCTGGCAAGGACAGCCACGGCTCTCCTATCTCTTTGTGGGCAAATCTCACCTCTCTCCTCATGTGAGAGAGGGAAGGGAAGGAGAACAAGAGGGAACGCATTGAAAGAATGATGGTTAATCTTAGCAAAAACTCCTAAATGCGGCTTGAGAGTCAGGAACAGATGGAATACGAAAGTCGGGATAAGAAAAGTAGAAATGGGCCGGGCGCCGTGGCTCACGCCTGTAATCCCAGCACTTTGGGAGGCCGAGATGGGCGGATCACGAGGTCAGGAGATCGAGACCATCCTGACTAACACAGTGAAACCCCGTCTCTACTAAAAATACAAAAATTATCCGGGCGCGGTGGCGGGCGCCTGTAGTCCCAGCCACATGGGAGGCTGAGGCAGGAGAACGGCGTGAACCCAGGAGGCGGAGCTTGCAGTGAGTGGAGATAGTGCCACTGCACTCCAGCCTGGGAGACAGAGCGAGACTCCGTCTCAAAAAACAAAAAAAAAAAAGTAGAAATGGGGGCCGGTCGCGGTGGCTCACGCCTGTAATTCCAGCACTTTGGGAGGCTGAGGCAGGCGGATCACAAGGTCAAGAGATCGAGACTATCCTGGCCAACACGGTGAAACCCCGTCTCTACTAAAAATACAAAAATTAGCCAGGCATGGTGGCGCACGCGCCTGCAGTCCCAGCTACTCGGGTGGCTGAGGCAGAAGAATTGCTTAAACCCAGGAGGTAGAGGTTGCAGTGAGCTGAGATCGAGCCACTGCACTCCAGACTGGCAACAGAGAGAGATTCCATCTCAAAAAAAAAAAAAAAAAAAAAAAAAAAAAAAAAAAACAGAAAGAAAAAAGAAAAGTAGAAATGCTATGAGCTGCACCTGTGCCCAAAACGAGAGCCACTGAGTGTCCTCCTCCTTTCCTCCTGAGCGGTGGCTCTTCCTTGCCCCAGCACCCACCCTCCGCCTCCCCTCCCTGTTCTCCCTTCCCAGGACCTGGGCTTGGAAGGCGGGGTCTCTAAACAAAGGCTAAAGAAGCGGGAGAGGTGTATCAAGTAGTACCTTTGAATTCGAAATCTTCCAGAAGCGTATGTGCTTTCTTCTTGAAGTCATCTGCCGAGTGGATCAGGCCTGTCTTGAATTTCTCCTTGTATTTCTTCAGCATTTGCTCACTGTCCAGCAGAGTTTGTTGGAAGACAACCCATTCCCCATTGAGACTGTCCAGCATCTCCAAGACCTGGGGGTGTCAGAGAGTGGCAGATGACCAGGAGCAGGAGGTCTGCCCTCTCATAAAGGCTTTTAAGGACTCTTTTCTGATCCTCCAGACCAGAGTCTGGGGATGAGTTTTGCACATGTGACAAGGCCTAAAAAAGTCAAAGTGTGAGTTGCTGGGCCTAAAAGAAACCCTGGCCGGGTGTGGTGGCTCACACCTGTGATCCCAGCACTTTGGGAGGCCAAGGTGGGAGGATCACTTGAGATGCCTGTAGTCCCAGCTACTCTGGGGGCTGAGGTGGATCACTTGAGCCCAGGAAGTTGAGGCTGCAGTGAGCCATGATTGCACTACTGCACTCCAGGCTGGGGAATGGTTGGAGGCCCTGTCTCAAAAAAAAAAAAAAAAACAGTCTCAAAGCTGTCTGTCTGAGAATGAGGCCAAAACCAAAAAAAAACAAAAAACAAAAAGTAAATGCAGGCCGGGCGCGGTGGCTCAAGCCTGTAATCCCAGCACTTTGGGAGGCTGAGATGGGCGGATCACGAGGTCAGGAGATCGAGACCATCCTGGCTAACACGGTGAAACCCCGTCTCTACTAAGAAATACAAAAAATAGCCAGGCGAGGTGGCAGCGCCTGTAGTCCCAGCTACTCGGGAGGCTGAGGCCGGAGAATGGCGTGAACCCGGGAGGCGGAGCTTGCAGTGAGCTGAGATCCGGCCACTGCACTCCAGCCTGGGCTACAGAGCGAGACTCCGTCTCAAAAAAAAAAAAAAAAAAAAGTAAATGCAGTAAGTAAAACCAGCTGGGTGCAGTGGTTCACACCTATAACCCCAGCACTTTGAGAGGCCAAGGTCAGCAGATTGCTTGAGTTCAGGAGTTTAAGACCATCCTCGGCAACAAAATGAGACCCCATCTCTACAAAAAATACTAAAATCAGTCAGGTGTGGTGGCGTGCACCTGTGGTCCCAGCTACTCGGGAGGCTGAAGTAGGAGAATCACTTGAGCCTGGGAGGCAGAGGTTGCAGTAGGCCGAGATCGTGCCACTGCTCTCCAGCCTGGGTGACAGAGCCAGACTCTGTTTAAAAAAAAAAGAAGAAGAAGAGGAAGAGGAAGAGGAGGAAGAAAAAGAAAAGAAAAAAAAGGAAAAAGAAATCCAGAAGCTAAGTAAAGGTATCGTTTGAGCTAGCTTTGGCTTTCAAATCTGGAGTCTCCTCCTCCTGTCACTTCTCTACTCTCCCTGAGGACAGCCAAGGGCCTCCCCTGCAATCTGCCGCCGATACGGGTTCCAGGTAGACCAAACACCACAGGAACTCACACTGTCCTCGACTGGCACCTCGTACTTTTCAAGAATGGCAAATTGCTCATGTATGGGAGGGATCTGAGTCTCCAGGTTGGCCAAATCGTGCTGCAGGGTATCCATGAGCTGCAAGCTGACCCCCAGTTCCTCCAGCGTCTGGGGAGGGCGGCTGATTCTGAAGGTGGGCAAAGGGAGCTCTAATGAGTGGAAGGCCCAGGGCCTGCCCCTGGCCCCTTCCTGCAGGGCGCCCCAGCCCGCACTTCTCTGCATTGTCCTTCAGGTAGGTGTGCAGCTCCAGGAGACGCCCAGCAGCCATCTCCCTCAGCAGAGTCGTGAACTTGTTCTGCCACTCATTGCAGTGCTGCACCAGGGAGAACTTGAGGTGCGAACAGTCCAGCAGCACAAACTGGATGTTGGTGACGGTCTCCTCTTTCTGCACGTTATTAGCAACTTCTGTGTAGCTGCAAGAGCCCCGGATCCCAGCTAGAATGTCATTTTCTTCAGACATGCCCCCTGTCCCAGCGCGGGCTCCAGGTCTCATTTCCTTCCACCCATATCTGGGCAGCAGTTCTAGAGAGTTCTTCTACTCCCAGGCATCCCTCATTCCAATCTGCCCCAGCCATGCAGCTGTGACTGTCATTTTCCCAGTCACTGGCTATAAAATAGCTGTCAAACTTCTTAGTCTGGCATTCAAAGCTCTAGAGTGAGGCCAGGCGTGGTGGCTTACACCTGTAATCCCAGCACTTTGGGAGGCTGAGGCGGGTGAATCACAAGGTCAGGAGTTCAAGACCAGCCTAGCCAACATGGTGAAACCTTGTCTCTACTAAAAATACAAAAATTAACTGGGTGTGGTGGCGGGCGCCTGTAATCCCAGTTACTGGGGAGGCTGAGGCAGGAGAATCACTTGAACCCAGGAGGCGGAGGCTGCAGTGAGCCAAGATGGCGCCGCTGCACTCCAGCCTGGGTGACAGGGTGAGACTCCATCTCAAAAAAAAAAAGCTTTAGAGTGGCACAGATCTGGGTTGAGTTCACCCTGTGCTGCTTCCTAGTTCTATGACCTCAAGCAGGTTTTGTTTGTTTTTTTTAACTGTGAGCCTTGGTTTCCTCATCTGTAACACAGTGATAATAACAGAGCCTGCCTCATACGGTGGTTGGGAGAATCCACTTGGCTGCTGCAGAGCCCCTTTGCGTTCTTCCTTTCCTGTGCCTATGCTGCAGATCTCACTCTGCAGGGTGAACGTGCTCACGGACTCACATCTTTAGGCCTTTGCTCATGCCATTTCCTCCATGTGGAATGCCTTCCCCACTGCCCATCTCTGCCTGTTGAAATCCTATGCAAAGTCCCTTCCTCCAGGAAGCCTTCCCTAAAATCCCCAGCTGGAAATCCTCTCTCCTTCCATTGAACTGCCCTGGCATGTTATATCCCTTCATCATAGTACTTACCACAGTGCAGCTGTGTAATAATGCAGTACATGAGCCCACGGCTGCAGCCTACAAAGTGCTTTCATGTATCTTTAATCATTTCACAAGGTTCCAAGGTACGTAGTGTAATATCTGTTTCACAGAAAACTGAGGCCCAGAGAATCTAGAAAACCTGCCTAAAGTCACACAGCTAGTAAGTGGCACAGCTGCGATTCCAAGTCTTCTCGTGACACCACGGCCACCGCTCTTTCAGCTGTACTTTTATCTTCCTTACTACTCTAGAGCCCTCAGGAGGAAAGAACTTGCTCATTTCTTTTCTTTCTTTTTTTTTTTTTTTTCCTTAACTCCTCATGGCCCATACAATGCATGTTTATGGAATGTTTACAGAATGAATGAATGAATGACCAGAGGCCCATAAAAAGATGTGAGTTAAGATCAGAAATTAAGGCCCGGCACGGTGGCTCACGCCTGTAATCCCAGCACTTTGGGAGGCCGAGATGGGCGGATCACAAGGTCAGGAGATCGAGACCACGGTGAAACCCCGTCTCTACTAAAAATACAAAAAAAATTAGCCGGGCGCGGTTGTGGGCGCCTGTAGTCCCAGCTACTCGGGAGGCTGAGCCAGGAGAATGGCAGGAACCCGGGAGGCGGAGCTTGCAGTCAGCCGAGATCGCGCCACTGCACTCCAGCCTGGGTGACAGAGGGAGACTCCGTCTCAAAAAAAAAAAAAAGATCAGAAATTAAGATCTTCTTCTAGGCCAAGCATGGTGGCTCACGTCTGTAATCCCAGCACTGAGGGAGGCTGAGGCGGGTGGATGACTTGAGGTCAGGAGTTTGAGACCAGCCTGGCCAACATGGTGAAACCCCGTCTGAACTAAAAATACAAAAATTAGCCAGGCGTGGTGGTAGATGCCTGTAATCCCAGCTACTCGGGAGGCTGAGGCATGAGAATTGCTTGAACCTGGGAAGCAGAGGTTGCACTGCACTCCAGCCTGGGTGACAGAGTGAGACTCTGTCTCAAATACTAAAAAAATACAAAAAACTAGCCGGGCGCGGTCGCGGGCGCCTGTAGTCCCAGCTACTCGGGAGGCTGAGGCGGGAGAATGGCGTGAACCCGGGAGGCGGAGCTTGCAGTGAGCTGAGATCCGGCCACTGCACTCCAGCCTGGGCGGCAGAGCGAGACTCCGTCTCAAAAAAAAAAAAAAAAAAAAAAAAAAAAAAGAAATTAAAAAAAAAAAAAAAAAAAAATTCTTCCAGAGTGAGCAACATAGAATCTCTACAAAAAATTAAAAAAAAAAAAAAGAAAAGAAAAGAAAATTATCCAAGCATAGTGGCATGTGCCTGTGGTCCCAGCTACTCGGGAGGGTTAGGCAGGAGGATCACTTGAGCCCAGGAGGTCCAGGCCGCAGTGAGCTATGATCACATCACTGCACTTCAGCCTGGGCAATGACGGAACAAGACCCTGTCTCAAACAAAATAAAACAAACAAAAGAATCTTCCACTTAACTCCCATCTGCCTTCTTAGAATAAAAGGGCTCATTTCTTTCATCTTCCAGATCTCTGGAATTTCCTTTTTCCCACCAGGCCCTGCCATCCTCCCCTAGACAACTGCTTTTCACCTAAATCATGTCCAGCTCTTCCTTGATCTCTACTCCTTGAGAAGCAAAGGTCCAATGTCCTAGGTCTTGTTCTTTTCCTGTCGTTGAGGACACATGTCGTCCTCAGCCCCACCACCTGCTTCCGAAGACTCTAGGCCCGGGCTCCTCCTCTAGTGCTGTGCCTCCTACAGACAGACTTTCAGTCCACCCTCACCACTCACCGGGCAATGTCGGCATCAAAAGAAGAGACAGGTGGGTTGAGGCGCTGGTAGCGACGAATGAAAGAGTCCTTGTTGATCTCCCAGATCTCCCGGTACATGTCCCAGGTCTTGAGGTAGTTCTGCAGCAGGCCCGCGTTGTTAGTCATGCCGCTGCTGATTTGGGTCTGGATCTTCTTGATGTCCTCATCTTGCTCTTCAAAGGATCAAGAAAAATGCTTCTCACTGACTTCCACCCCAACCCAAGTTCTGCCTGGGCCCTGCCCACTGCTCCAGACCTTCCACTCCAAAACCAGCTTCCCAAAGAAATACAGCTCAAACATGCACGTTAGAAGGTAAAGGAGTAGGCAGAAAGTAAAAATGTGACTCTTAATGTCTCCTTCATAGGATCTGATGTCTTGCCTGTTGGTATCTAGGTCTCTTATAGCCTAGTCCCAGTCCCAGTCCCAAGCTTGTCTTTCCTCATCTCCCATCCCAAATCCCAAATCCCATGAGCATTGGTCACCTAATCTCAACCCCCATCCGTGCCCCTGCTCCCTTCCCCAAACTGGCCCCCCCGCTATTTTTTTTTTTTTAGATGGAGTCTCACTCTGTCACCCAGGCTGGAGTACGGTGGCATGATCTCAGCTCACTGCAACCTCCACCTCCTGGGTGATTCTTTGCCTCAGCCTCCTAAGCAGTTGGGATTATGGGCACCTGCCACCATGCATGGCTAGTTTTTGTATTTTTAGTTGAGATGGGGTTTTGTCATGTTGGCCAGGCTAGTCTCGAACTCCTGACCTCAAATGACCCACCTGCCTCGGCCTCCCAAAGTGCTGGGATTACAGGCATGAGCCACTGTGCCCAGCGGATCTGGTCCCTTGACCTGAGTTTTCCCCAGGTCATGGAGGTGACTGGCCCAGTACATCTGGAAACAGCCCCGGTCTCTCCTCCTGGTCTGGCCCACTCGACAGCCTGTGAAACCCTGTGCCTTGTGCCCTCCCCGTTGCCCACTCACCTACAACTGTCTGAATGGGTTCACGATGTAACTTGCGCTTGGTGAGAATGTCAGGGAGGTGGCGGAAGACAGAGATGGTGGAAAAGAGGTGGTTGCCAATGTCATTGACCACACCTGCCAAAGTCTGCAGAGTGGGTGAGAATTCCACCTGTGAGGAACCCAGTGGAGAGGGAGAGATAAGCCTTAGGACTGGGAAGGTCACACACTTCAGCAGCAGGTCTGAAGGCCACAGGATAAAGTCCAGGCCAAGGACCAAGTTTAGGAATTAAGTGAAACTGACAAATAAGATGTAATGGTTTTGAGATTTTGGGGGCAAAGCGGTTCCTACCTGTGCCACACCTCCTTGCATATCATTCTTCAAAATGACAAGGACTTGGAAGAGTGGGTTTGGGCTGGTCTTTCCATCCCCATTGATAGCCTTGGATAGTTCTAGCAGTGACCACTTCACATTCAGACGCAGGGCATCCTCCATCATGCGGTCCAGCCGAATCGTGTACAGCATCCACTGCTGCTGAATCTGATGGGATGGAGAGAGGAAAAAGAGAACTTTTCAGGGAAGACAGTGCACATCCTGGGAAATGAGATTTCAACAGGGAAGGAAACAACTTGGTTTAATGGAAAGGCAGGACTCTGAGTCCTAGAGGAAGAGGTGTGAGGACTGAAGGTCGGCTGAGTCCAAGACTAGAGCACGATGTTTGAGAAGTACACACTGGTAAAAAGAAAAAAGGGTCGGGAGCAAGAGAATGGCCTGATGAAACTGGGGGACTGTGGTTTTTCCAACCACAACATCCTGGCCACAGGAACCCTACCTCAGGACCATCATTCTTGAAGACCTCATAAGAGTTGGCCATGATGGTCACCACATCCTGGTGCAGGCTCATCAATTTCTGCTGTACAGCTGCCCGGTGCTCTCTTTGGTCCTCTTCAAATTCCAGGTCCCTGTATACCCGTTTGCCACTAATGCGTACCAGCAGCGTCTCTGACATCTCTTGGGCTCGCCAGCCAATGGTCAGAGTGGATGCTTTGAACTCATTCACAATCATCTGCACCTAGAGTCAGGCCCCACCATGGGGGAGTTTCAGCTTGAGAAGAGACCATCTGGACCTCATTCTACCCTCCCACTTGTTCTCCAGCTAGACTGGATGACACACAAAAAAAGTCCTTCCCAAAGCAAACTTAATTCTTTTTACACTACCCACAGGTTTCCCAATCTCTATGCAACACTCGAGTATAAATGACCCATCAGCCTTGCAGACCTTTAGGGTCTAGGGACCATGGCCCACCTTGCTGGCATGTATACGGCACTCCGTGATGAAGAAGGCACTGGCCCCCTTCAAGGCCCAGTGCAGTTTCTTGAGTCCCGGGTGGATCTTCTTATCCAGGAACCGAATACGCTCTTTGAAAAGGGCCTGCTCATCTGGGGACAGCATGGCAATAATCCTGTGCGTAAGAGAGGCCTGGTAGCCAGAGGGAACAAGCCCTGAAGATCTTTCCTCCACATCAGGAAATGGTGGAGAAATCTGAATGTTTCTAGACCACTAGTCTAGATCCTAGATCCCAGATCCTAGACTAGTACTTCCAAAAGAACTTTTTGCAATGATGGAGTGTTCTCTTAGGTTGGTGCAAAAGTGATTGTCATCTAAGTAATGGCAACAACTGCAATCACTTTGTACCAACCTAATACAATGTGTGCTGTCCAATATGGCACCCACTCATCGCATATGGCTATGGAGCATTTGAAATGTGGCCTGTACCAATGAGTAATCGAATTTTTAAGTTTATTTACTTAATTTACACGGAAATAGCCACATGCAGCTAGAGGCCACCATGTTGGACACTGCAGTTCTAGACACTCAAACAAGACTGCTGGTTGCACCTCCTTGGACTTTAACTGGGCTGAGAAAGTTTCCTGCTGTGGTCTGTATATTTGTGTCCCCACCAAATTTGTATGTTAAAACCCCCATTCCCACAGTGATGGTGTTAGGACCTCTGGGAGGTGATTAGGTCATGAGGGTAGAGCCCTCATGAATGGAATTAGTGCCCTCATGAAAGAGGCCTAAGAGAGCTCCCTTGTCTCCTTCTACTATGTGAGGACACAGCAAGAAGACAGCCACTTATGAACCAGGACGCAGGCCCTCACCAGACACCAAATCTGCTGGCGCCTTGCTCTTGGACTCACCAACCCCCAAAAGCGTGAGAAACAAATGTTTGTTGTTTATAAGCCACCTGGTCTATGGCATTTTGTTATAGAAGCCCAAACAGACTAAGACAGTACCTAACCCGGAACAAAGCCTCACTCCAGAGAGAATACCAAGGCAGTCCAGAAACTGAGGCAGGGATGGGGGCAGCAGGCCTTAGTTCAATGAGTCATGTTATTCTGTGCACATAATCCTAACACCAGCCTGTTTCATTCCTAGAGAAGTGGCCCAGAGCTACGATATATGTGGTCCAAGTGCCCTATGGGGTACGAGGGGACCTGATTGGCTTTATGCTCCACCCTGCAGCTAGAAGATAAAACTACAAGGGGTAGGAATAATGGTAGAGCCATAGAGTGGGAGACCTTTTTTTTTTTTTTTTTTTTTGAGAGGAAAAAAATGTAGAGGACAGAAATTGCAGAAAATGGACAACATCACAGGGCAGATAAGAGAAAAAGGAGGAATCAAATAGCATCTCGAAGGGCTGCAGTGAGGACTGGAGCTCTACCTGTTGTAGTCTCTAGCAACAAGTAGCAGATTTTCACGCAGAATGCGCAGGTCCTCCGCTCGCTCGGCTACGTTCACCACGTAATGGGGCGTCTCAAACAGCAGCCGCTCCCAGTAGTCAATTTCCACAAAGAGAATCAGAAGGAACCTTTGAGAGAGAGAAGCCAGGCAGTGAGGGGAATGCACAAGGGGATAAACTAGAGGAACAACCGAGCAAGCGGGAGAGGCTGGGACACACGGGGAAATGCCGAGATAAGAAATGAAGCAGAGGCCTGGTGTGGTGGCTCACGCCTGTAATCCCAGCAGTTTGTGGGGCCGAGGCAGGCGGATTACTTGAGCTCAGGAGTTTGAGACCAGCCTGGCCAACACGGTGGAATCCCGTCTCTACAAAAAAAAAAAGTATAAAATTGGCTGGACTCGGTGGCTCACGCCTGTAATCCCAGCACTTTGGGAGGCCAAGGCGGGCGGATCACAAGGTTAGGAGATCGAGACCACGGTGAAACCCCGTCTCTACTAAAAATACAAAAAATTAGCTGGGCACGGTGGCGGGTGCCTGTAGTCCCAGCTACTCAAGAGGCTGAGGCAGGAGAATCGGTTGAACCCAGGAGGTGGAGGCTGCAGTGAGCTGAGATCGCGCCACTGCACTCCAGCCTGGGCGACCTGGGTAACAGAGACACTGTCTCAAAAAAAAAAAAAAAAAAAAAAAAAAAGAGATACCAGGAAATTTTAAACTGCATTTGAAGCCTTCATCTTAAGTTTTCTTTGCCACCTCATATCCAGTGGTCTCTTCTTTCCTATTCCAGCTGCCACTCCCATGCCGCGCGCTGAAGCTTGCTGTTCACAACCGCTCTATCTGAGACAGCCCACTCAGACCTCCTGCTCCCAGGGCCCAGCTTCCTCCCTGCATCCCAGCACTGGTCCTCAAGTTCTCCCAGCCTACTTATTTTTCAGGCCACTGAGCCCTGGCCTTTCTTCCTGTTAACCCCTACCCTACTTCACTTCCTCCTCCACAGACCTCGCTATCCTTTATTTTAACCACTCTCTTGCCAATCTTCACTCACTTTGTCTCATTCCTTAGTCTAAACCTCCTGACAAAACGCCAGTGCTGGCTAAATCCGACTGTCCTCCCCTCGAGCCCCTGTGGGAAAGGCTGGAGAAGGTCACATGACCACACAGCTTGGCACCACTATGATTCACGGTTGCCTGTCCCACGTGGGTTCTCCAGGCTTTTGTATTTTTAGTAGAGATGGGGTTTCTCCATGTTCGTCAGGCTGGTCTCGAACTCCTGACCTCAGGTGATCCACCCACCTTGGCCTCCCAAAGTGCTGGGATTACAGGCATGAGCCACCACGCCCGGCATGCCTGTAGGTTTTAACATCGTGGCGGACTATACCCCACGCACTTTTTTCCCTGGCTTCTGGACCACGGTCCTCTTTTCTACCCTTCCTTTCAGTAGGAGTATCCTCCTCTCTCCAGCACCCCATGTAAATATCATTCAGCTAGGTGCTGGGGACACAGTAAAGAATCTGCTTTCCTTGCGGCTCCCTTCAATGTGGACTCCCCGAGGTTCTTCACATCCAGCACACTCCCCCTTGGTCATCTCCTCCACTCCCACGGCTTCGGCTGCCTTCCAAAAGCTGATGATCCCCAAACCTGCATGGCTAACCTGGGCTCCAGGCTTGGTTGTGCAACTGTCTACTAGATAGCTCTGCCCTGCTTTCTCATCCACAAGCACCTCAAACTCAGTGTGTCTAGAAACAAGAACATCATCTTCTCTAAACTTGGAGCTCCTGTCTCAGGGAAGGGCACCATCCCACCACCTGCACCAGAAGCATGCATCCTTCCTTGGCCTCACTTTCCGACATCCAACCTCCTTCTGTTTTCAATATGCTAAAGCAAAGTTCAGAAATTCAGACACCTACCTCCAAGGCAAGTGGCTCAAGTGTGATGATAAATGGCAACTGACACTTGGCCTTAAAGTTGAGCTGAAGAGGGCATATGCTCCCCCTAAAAAAGCCACACTCCACGCTCCAGGCGGTTGCTGCCATCTGAAAATGTGGGCCCAGTGTGGCTGCATTTTCTGATTTTTCAAGAGAGGCCAGAAATTGGTTTTTCATGTAAAATCTCCTGAATTTTAAGTGCTAACAACAATTCACCTGAAAAAATAATTATTCAGTGGGCAGTGGGGAGAGGCTTTAGGACTTCTGGCAATCCTTGACTTGGCATTTTGTATTATTTTATAATGGTTCATTAGTTAAACTGAACACACAATTTTTTTTTTTTTTTTTTTTTTTTTTTTGAGATGGAGTCTCGCTCTGTTGCCCAGGCTGGAGTGCAGTGGTGTGATCTCGGCTCATTGCAAGCTCTGCCTCCCGGGTTCACACCATTCTCCTGCTTCAGCCTCCTGAGTAGCTGGGACTACAGGTGCCCGCCACCACGCCCAGCTAATTTTTTGCATTTTTAGTAAAGATGGGGTTTCACCGTGTTAGCCAGGACAGTCTCGATCTCTTGACCTCATAATCCGCCTGCCTCAGCCTCCCAAAGTGCTGGGATTACAGGCGTGAGCCACTGCGCCCGGCCTGAACATACAAGTTTTAAGTATATCTCTGTGTATGACATGTTTCATAATAAAAATGTTTTTAAAGGAAAAAAGATTTTAAACATATTTGTAAAAGTTGCTGGGTACAAAATTAATTTATAAAAATCAAAGTTCTTGGCCGGGCGCGGTGGCTCAAGCCTGTAATCCCAGCACTTTGGGAGGCCGAGACGGGCGGATCACGAGGTCAGGAGATCGAGACCATCCTGGCTAACACGGTGAAACCCCGTCTCTACTAAAATACAAAAAAAATTAGCCGGGCGAGGTGGCGGGCGCCTGTACTCCCAGCTACTCTGGAGGCTGAGGCAGGAGAATGGCGTGAACCCGGGAGGCGGGGCTTGCAGTGAGCTGAGATCCGGCCACTGCACTCCAGCCTGGGCAACAGAGCCAGACTCCGTCTCAAAAAAAAAAAAAAAAAAAAATCAAAGTTCTCAATATAAAAACTGTAACTAGTTAGATATCATCATCAAGAAAAAGAGGCAATAACAATTAAAACAACAAAAATAAAATACCAAAAATTAATCAGAAATTGTGTGTGTGTGTGTGTGTGTGTGTGTAAAATGACTTAGGGGGAAAAGGCAGGACTTAAATAAATTGAAAGAAAAAACACTGTTGGCCGGCCACGGTGGTTCACACCTGTAGTTTCAGCTACTTGGGGGGCTGAGGCAGAAGAGGATCAATGAGCCTGGGAGGTTCTAGTTGCAGTGAGCTGAGATCGTGTCACTGCACTCCAGCTTGCATGACAGAACAAGACTCAGTTTCAAAACACACACACACACACAACATAACTATTCTTGGAAAGACTCAAAATCATAAACATATTCTTCTAAAGTTAACCTATAAATTTAACCAAATCTCTATTCCAGTAAAAATAGGAATGAGGCTATTTTTGGAACTAAACAAATTGATTCTAAAATTCTTATGGGAAATAAATATTAAATATAGCCAGGAAAACTCTGAAGAAAGAAGAGTAATGAGGACAATAATTAAAACAGTTTGGTTCTTGCACATGAATAGACAGATACCAGAATAGTGAATCCCAAAATAGACACAAATATACTGGGGAATTCGTTACTATAAAGACAGCAGTTCACTAAATGAGATTGGGTCAACTCTAAACGAGATGGCTCTAGCCATCTGGAAAAAACAAACAATGAAATACAAAACTCAGTTTGAATCTGCACCTCTTTCTCTACACCAAAATCAATTTCAAATGGATCAAACATCTAAATGTAGAGAATAAAATCATAAAATACCAGAAGAAAATACGCAATATTTTTGAAAATAAAAAAAAAAATCTTGGCCTGGTGTGGCGGCTCATGCCTGTAATTTCAGCACTTTAGGAGGCCTACGTGGGTGGATCATTTCAGGTCAGGAGTTCGAGACCAGCCTGGCCAACAAGGTGAGACCCCATCTCTAAGAAAAATATAAAAATTAGCTGAGCGTGGTGACGTGAGCCTGTAATCCCAGGTACTCGGGAGACTGAGGCAGGAGAATCGCTTGAACCTGGGAGGTGGAGGCAGAGGCAGTAAGCTAAGATCACACCATTGCACTACATCCTGGGTGACAGAGTGAGACAGATTACGTCTCAAAAAAAAAAAAAAAAAAATCTTGAAGAAAAATCATTTGAGGGCACGGTGGCTCATGCCTGTAATCTCAGCACTTTGGGAGGCCAAGGCCAGCAAATCACTTGAGATCAGGAGTTTGAGACCAGCCTGGCCAACCTAAAACTACAAAAATTAGCCAGGCGTGGTGGTGCATGCCTGTAGTCCCAGCTATTCAGGAGGCTGAGGCAGGATAATTGCTTGAACCTGTGAAGCAGAGGTCGCAGTGAGCTGAGATCACGCCATTGCACTCCAGCCTGGGTGACAGAGCGAGACGCCATCTCAAAAAAAACACAAAAAAGGCCAGGCATGGTGGCTCACACCTGTAATCCCAGCACTTTGGCAGGCCGAGGTGCGTGGATCACCTGAGGTCAGGAGTTCGAGACCGCCCTGATGAACATGGAGAAACCCCATCTCTACTAAAATTGCAAAATTAGTCAGGCATGGTGGCGCATGCCTGTAGTCCCAGCTACTCGGAAGGCTGAGGCAAGAGAATCGGTTGAACCCGGGAGGCGAAGGTTGCGGTGAGCCAAGATCACGCCATTGCACTCCAGCCTGGGCAACAAGAGAGAAACTCCGTCTCAAAAAAAAAAACAAAAACAAAAAAACAAAAACAGAAAAATAAAAACACACACACACCAAAAAAAAAAACAAAAACAAAAACAGAAAAAGAAAAACATGGCCTGGTGCGGTGGCTCACGCCTGTAATCCCAGCACTTTGGGAGGCTGAGGCAGGCGGATCACAAGGTCAGGAGATTGAGACCACAGTGAAACCCTGTCTCTACCAAAAATACAAAAAAAAAAATGAGCCAGGCGCGGTGGCGGGCGCCTGTAGTCCCAGCTACTCGGGAGGCTGGGGCAGGAGAATGAACCCAGGAGGCGGAGCTTGCAGTGAGCCAGGATCGCGCCACTGCACTCCAGCTTGGGCGACAGAGCGAGACTCCGTCTCAAAAAAAAAAAAAAAAAAAAAAAAAAAGAAAAAGAAAAACACACACATACCAAAAAAAAAAAAAAAAAAAAAAAGGCTGGGCACATTGGCTCACGCCTGTAATCCTAGCACTTTGGGAGTCTGAGGTGGGCAGATTACTTGAGGTCAGGAGTTCGAGACCAGCCTGGCCAACATGATGAAACCCCATCTCTACTAAAAGTACAAAAATTAGCCAGAAATCGCTTGAACCTGGGACGCAGAGGTTGCAGTCAGCCAAGATGGTGCCACTGTACTCCAGCCTGGGCAACAGGGCCAGATTCCACCTCAAAAAATAAAACAGAACAAAACAAAACAAAATAAAACAACAAAACTTGATTTTTTTTCATCTGCAGGGTTTTTAAAATAAAATTGCACTTTTTAATCACAAAGGATAAAAGTTCCCGTTACCTGAAGATATGCTCAAGAAACTCTGCATTCTAAATACTGCTGAAATGTTATTTGGAGAGAATATTGAGGTGAAAATTCTGGAATGTTTTTAGTCTTTTCTACAGGCAAGCACAGAATTAACAATATTGGAGATAATAACACATTTTAAACTTCGCAAAGGATCATGTTTTTACCATCTTTATTGGAGAAGAATCTTCCAAGAATGAAATGATTTTCATGTGCTCACTTCTTTGTAATACAGGCTTTAAGAGATTGTGGAAGAAGAAAGGCTGTTTTTTCAAATCTTGAAGATCTCCACTAACGTATATGGTATTTTTAAAACTGCTAAAATTTCTTCAAAATGAGTAAGCCTCCCGAAAGTATAAATGAGCAATGGATCACCAGACATTTAAGGAAAGCCTTCAAAAGTAAAAGAGAGAGGCCAAAGCCAAAGACAATTACTAGGAATCGGCTAGAATTCCAACCCAGCCAAATGTCCAGCAAGTAGAGGGCAGGAAAACTGTTGCCAATCAGGCAAAAAGTCAAAACATTTAACTCCCATGCACCATTTCTTAGGAAACTACTAATGAGCCGGGCGCGGTGGCTCAAGCCTGTAATCCCAGCACTTTGGGAGGCCGAGACGGGCGGATCACGAGGTCAGGAGATCGAGACCATCCTGGCTAACACGGTGAAACCCCGTCTCTACTAAAAAATACAAAAAACTAGCCGGGCGAGGTGGCTGGCGCCTGTAGTCCCAGCTACTCGGGAGGCTGAGGCAGGAGAATAGCGTAAACCCGGGAGGCGGAGCTTGCAGTGAGCTGAGATCCGGCCACTGCACTCCAGTCTGGGCGACAGAGCGAGACTCCGTCTCAAAAAAAAAAAAAAAAAAGGAAACTACTAATGGATACACACCAACAAAACAAAGGCATAAACCAAGAAAGAGGAAGACAAAGGAAATACGAAATCAAACAAGGAAAGAGGCTGAGGGAAGTCCCAGGGTAACTGCTTTGTAGCAGGCCTTGAAAACAACACCAGTTGAACGGAAGCAGGAGGACAGGGGAAAAATAGATCTAAGAGAAACATTAAAACCACTACCCGGCATGTCAGATTGTGAGGAAAAATATTACTCAAAGGGGTTTTATTGGTTGGTTTGGAAGACTTAGTGATAGTGAATACTGCACTAACAAAAATAATGAGGTGGCCGGGCACAGTGGCTCACACCTGTAATCCCAGCAATTTGGGAGGCCGAGGTGGGTGGACCACCTGAGGTCAGGAGTTTGAGACCAGCCTGGCCAACATGGTGAAACCCTGTCTATATGAAAAATACAAAAAATTATCCAGGCATGGTGGCAGGCACCTGTAATCCCAACTACTCAGGAGGCTGAGGCAGGAGAATCGCTTGAACCTGGGAAGCAGAGGTTGTGGTGAGACGAGATCACGCCACTGCACTCCAGCCTGGGCAACAAGAGTGAAATTCCATCTCAAATAATAATAATAATAATAATGACAGTAGTGAGGTAATTTTTTTTTTTTTTTTTTGAGACGGAGTCTCACTCTGTCGCCCAGGCTGCAGTGCAATGGTGTGATCTCGGCTCACTGCAACCTCTGCCTCCTGGGTTCAAGCGAGATTCTCCTGCTTCAGCCTCCCAAATAGCTGGGATTACAGCCGCCCACCACCATGTCCAGCTATTTTTTGTATTTTTAGTAGAGACAGGGTTTCACCATGTTGGCCAGGCTGGTCTCGAACTCCTGACCTCGTGATCTGCCCACCTCAGCCTCCCAAAGTGCTGGGATTACAGGCATAAGCCACCATGCCCAGCCTAATAATGAAGTAATTTTAAATTCCAAATAGAGCAAAACATCGTACAAGCAAAGAACTATGACAACGTAAAATTACTCAACTCAGCAGTAAACAACTCAGCAGTAAACAATCCTAACAGAGTCCTCATAAGATAAGCCCTAAGCATCAATGTAACAAAAAGTGTGTTATAATGATATGGGGAGAATGGAAGTGTGTGAATAGAATAGATACGGAAACATTTCTAGTAGCATAAACATATTATCATGTCCTTCCAACTGGATGTCTTGGATTTGTCACTGTTGATAAACATCTGGGCAAGCCTACTTGGGCGTGTATGCTGGCCAACATTGCACCAAAATAAACTCTTCATTCTCTCATCTTGGCAAGATTTTCTTTTTTCTTTCTTCTTTTTTTTTTTTTTTTTTTTTTTTTTGAGATGGAGTTTTGCTCTTGTTGCCCAGGCTGGAGTGCAATGGCACAATCTCGGCTCCCACCGCAACCTCTGCCTCCCAGGTTCAAGCAATTCTCTTGTCTCAGCCTCCTGAGTAGCTGGGATTACAGACGCTCGCCACCACGCCCGGCTAATTTTGTATTTTTAGTAGAGACAGGGTTTCTCCACGTTGGTCAGGCTGGTCTCAAACTTCTGACCTCAGGTGATCCGCCCGCCTTGATCTCCCAAAGTGCTGGGATTACAGGTGTGAGCCACCGCACCCGGCCTTGGCAAGATTTTCAAGGTAACTTTAAGGCAAATTATCCAAGTTTAATATGTCAGTCAACAGGATGAATTCGGACAATACCTTCCTGATGCTGAGCTGAAAATCCTGGGAGACCCTTTGAATGATGTTCAGTCTTTAACAGAAGTTTGTCAAGAAATTTCCAGAATGCAAATTTTATTTTATTGACAAATATCAGTTTTTCTTTAAAAAAAAAAATTGTTTGGCAGGGTTGGGCAAGGTAGCTTAGGCCTGTAATCCCAACACTTTGGGAGGCTGAGGCGGGTGGATGGCTTGAACTCAGGAGTTTGAGACCAGCCTGAGCAACATGGCAAAAACCCATCTCTACCAAAAATAGAAAAAATTAGCCAGGCATGGTGGCAGGTGCCTGTGTTCCCAGTACTCAGGAAGCTGAGGTGGGAGGGTCGCTTGAGCCCGAGAGGCAGGGGCCACGGTGAGCCAAGATTGTACCAATGCACTCCAGGCTGGGTAACAGAGTAAGACTTTGTCTCAAAAATAAAAATAAATAAAAATCTGTCTGAGGGATGACTTTTTAAAAATACTTCATAATTTATCTCCAAACAAGTGGTCAGGCAGTAGAGGTAGAAAGGAAAGCCGGCGGAATTGAGTGCTTAAGAGCCCACAGCGGGCTGACCGGGGGGAGAAGGCACTCTATGACCGGGGGAAAAAAGAGAGAAGCTCTGGGAACAAAAAACAGACCTCAGTATCTCATCTCCTGCTCTCAGGAAATTCTACTCTGCTCTACTCAGGGTGATAACACAGCTTCTTCAGCCAGGGTGTGGATGACATCTGGAATATGTTTGTGTTAAGTGCAATCTGTGAAGCTGTTCTGGCCGTAAAACGTGATAAAAGCCGATTTGGACTTCAGAGTTCAAATATTTGGGATATAGGTGGGATAGCAAAACCCCTTGTGGGATTAAATAAGTGCTATTAGGGACTGGAAGGCTCCAGAACTAAGAGAGCCAGGTAATTCCAGGGAACATCAGACCATTTGAACAGTCTGCTTATTTCAAGATCTTAACTGGAGCTTGAACACAAAGAGCAAATCTGATCAAGTTATCTTCACCTCCTTGAAGTGTTAATAAGTTTTGGAAGCTGCAACTGACTTGGATTTCTTTACTGGTGATGAGCCCAGACTTTGAAAATCCTTCACTGTGATCATGTTCTTTCCCTTCCATTATTTACTGGATTGAGGCAGTTTTATCTTAAAACCACAAAAATGTAAAGTATCCTATAACATCTCCCTAGAAAACAATTCCCAAAGGACAGGAACAGGTACCTCTTCTATCTCAAAGATGTGTTTAGCCATTATTTGGGTTTCAGATAACCCCAGGCCATAAATATTTGGCCCAGAGTTGCCTTGATAAGCTCTACTATCAAGATTATGCAAAAGGTATTCCAGACAAGAGATGATAATAGCAGACAGAGAAGTTGTCTCCTCGTTTATCCTAACTAGATGGACACTGTGCTCAAATTTCAGTAAACAAAGCGATGCAGAGGGAAGGGAACCAAGTGCGGGAAGCGCAGTTGAAATCCATGAGCACCAAATAGTCAAGAACCTTACAGAAACTGTACAATTTACAAGGCCATCAATAGTAGACTGGTTCATTAAATTACAGTACAGCCCATACTATGAAATACGGTAAGCCAGGAAAAAGAATTAAGTAATTCTATACATACAGAATGAAAGATCCCCACATAAATTGTTAACCTCAAAAAAAAAAAAAAAAAAAAAAAAAGCAAGTTGTGACCGGGTGCAGTAGCTCCCAGCACTTTGGGAGGCCAAGGTGGGAGGATCACTTGAGGCCAGAAGTTCCAGACCAGTCTAGGCAACACAGAAGACCCTGTCTCCACATTAAAAAAAAAAAAAAAAGGCAAGTTGCAAAAACGCTGGTCATAATGTGATTCTATTTTATGTATGCAGGATATATTTTTGATTACATGATAATCATGGTTACCTCTAGGGATTGGGAATATGTGCTGAATTTTCAGGTTTTCCCTTACATACATCTTTTTGTTTTGTTTTGAGATGAAGTTTCACTCTCGTTGCCCAGGCTGGAGTGCAGAAGCGCATTCTCGGCTCACTGCAACCTCCGCCTCCCGGGTTCAAGCGATTCTCCTGTCTCAGCCTCCCAAGCAACTGGGACTACAGGCGCCCGCCACCATGCCCGCCTAATTTTTGTATTTTTAGTAGAGACGGAGTTTCACCATGTTGGCCAGGTTGGTCTCAAACTCCTGACCTCAGGTGATCAGCCCACCTCGGCCTCCCAAGGTACTAGGATTACAGGCGTGAGTCAGCACGCGTGCCATTCCTTTACATACTTCCACATTAATCTTTTGTTTTTCTTAATGGTGAGCATATACTGTTTTTGTCATTTTAAAATCCTCAGTAAAGATTTAAAAGATTAAAGGAAAACAACCAAATGAAATGGGGGTTGGGGAGGCAGTGATAAAAATACACGAAATCATTAAATGTGGTTATTCTTAGGAGTATTTTTTTCTTCATTCTACTTTTCTGCATTTTGCAAATGTTCTAAAATGATCAATAATTTTATAATGGAAAAAATCATTTTGAAAACACTTTGAATATATAGAACAATATGTATATTATACTACTATTTATGCACAAAAGGATACTTAAGTAGACATATATGTCTATTCTTGGAATATGATACAAGAACCTGGAACACTGACTCTCTTCAGAGTGAAACTGGATCTCCCAGGGGACAGCAGAGGAGCAGGCTTTTCATTCTCTATCCTTCTGTAGAATAACTTTTGAATTTTACACTGTATGCCTATATTAGCCCTTTGTAAAGGTTAAAATGTTTTAAAAATGAAAACCATTACATCACTCTGCTAAATTTGTTTTGAAAATATTATCTTCATCAGGTTTTATGAGGCAATTGTTTTGAAAGGGCAAGAATGCTTGTTGATTGTTCATTCTTTGTGAGGACCTTTGCATGAGTCATCGGCTGCACGACAACGCCAGGAAAGGGTTTTTTAAGTAGATGAGGAAACTCAGACTCAGAAATTCAACGGCCCGCCTGAGGTCACGTGGCAAAATGCACTGGAGTTTGAACTTGAGACTATTTAGCACTGAAGTTCTTGCTGTATCTACTCTCACTGGCTGACTCCTGGCGAGTAGAAGGAGGTAGCCACCAACCAGTGCTCACATAAGGCATTTCTTTTTTTTTTTTTTTTTTTTTTTTTTTTTTTTTTTGAGACAGGGTCTGGCTCTGTTGCCTAGGCTGGAATGCAGTGGCACGATCACAGCTCATTACAGCCTCATATCCTGGGCTCAAGCAATCCTTCCACCTCAGCCTCCTGAGTAGCTGGGACTACAGGCATGCACCACTACGCCTGGCTAATTTTTGTTTATGCCCCCACTGATCTCGGACTCCTGGGCTCAAGCGATCCTCCCGCCTTGGCCTTCCAAAGTGTTGGGATTTTAGGCGTGAGCCACCGCGCCAGCCACATATGGCTTTTTTTTTTTTTTTTAATTTAACTTTTATTTCAAGTTCAGGGGTACATGTGCAGGTTTGTTATATAGGTAAACTTGTGTCCTGAGAGTTTGTTGTGCGGATGATTTCGTCACCCAGGTATTAAGCCTAGTACCCATTAGTTAGTCTTCCTAATCCTCTTCTTCCTCCTGCCCACACACAGCATTTCTTTACCTCTTGTCTCAACTTTTGTTTTCTCTCGGATTTCAAATGTAAATATTTGGCCAGACACAGTGGCTCATGCCTGTAATCCCAGCACTTTGGGAGGCCAAGGCAGCCAGATCACCTGAGGTCAGGATTTTAAGACCAGCTTGGCCAACATGGCAAAACGCCATCTCTAATGAAAACACAAAAATTATTCCGGCATGGTCGGGGGTGCCTGTAATCCCAGCTCCTCCGGTGGCTGAGGCAGGAGAATTGCTTGAACTCAGGAGGCAGAAGTTGCAGTGAGCCGAGATTGCGCCACTGCACTCCAGCCTGGGCGACAGAGTGAGACTTTGTCTCAAGAAAAAAAAAAGAAAGAAATGTAAAGATTGATCATTAGTGTTTAATGAAATCCTGTTATTTGAATACAATCCCTTATTTCACAGAAAAAGGACAGCTGGTGAACCGTGTGCGCTCATATCCATAAACTCCAAGGGTGTCTGCACGGCTTTCCTGACACAATGCCTTTGCGGGTACCCATCTTGATGGGAGAATGTGTCTTGCAGGTTCAACCCCATTATGCGCTTGCAAATGGCATAACTAGGCTAACTCTGGCCTAGCTTCTAACTCTTCTGAATCTTATCATTGATTTATGAGGCAATGTTTACGTGATCGTGCTTGGCCATAACTCACAAAACCAGGAAGCTAAGTAAAGCCAATTTCCAACAACCTCACTGCTCGGAGCCTTTTCTCAAACCTGGCCACGTTCACACTCTGCTCCTCAACGGCCTCCTCGTCCGTGCGGCTCCCAACATCCCTGTCTTCCTCACTGATGCCTCTGCCTCACCCCTCTCACCTGACACTACGCTCTGCTTCTCCGTCCTGGTTCTTTTGCTTCCTTTCTCAGCCAGAAGGTGCCCTCCTCCCCTGGTTAGGCCACCTTTTGCTGCCCAGGACAGACACTCAGCCTCATCTGTACCTGGGACTCCATCTGCACACAGGACTGCTCTGGCAAAGCCCCTCCCACATTTGGCCTCACAAGTATGGACTTTTTTTTGGGGGGGGGGGACGGGGTCTCGCTCTGTCCCCCAGGCTGGAGTGCAATGGTGCGATCTCGGCTCACTGCAACCTCTGCCTCCCGGGTTCAAGTGATTTTCCTGCCTCAGCCTCCCGAGTAGCTGGGATTATAGGTGCCCGCCACCACGCCCAGCTAATTTTTGTATTTTTAGTAGAGACAGGGTTTCGCCATGCTGGCTGGGCTCAAGCATGGACATTTTATGAGTGGAAGCCAGCACTAGTAGCCACAGTCTCAAAGCATCTTATGTGGACAGGAAGCCCCCCTCCAAGAGTAGAGCTGTTGACTTAGAGAGCAGTGGCCTAACCTCCCTGAAGGCAGGGACTTGGCGTTGTATACATTCCCTGCCTGTTCCTATTTCAGTTCCTGACACATGGAAGGCGCTCACTATATATTTTTAATAAATTAGTTAATTGATTAATTACATTTTAAATAATTGTAGTATGACAGTTTCATAACTGTAAAGCTGTAGGAGAGGGCATGGTCTGACAGCCCCACCAACGCTCATGAAAGGCGCAGGGTTTGGGTGACTTAGCTGAGCCATCATGGCCATCTAGTGGCAGAACAGCGACATCACTGGTTTAGTCGGATAGTGGAGTGGTTTTTGTTTTTTGTTTATGAGACAGGGTCACTCTGTCGCTCAGGCTGGAGTGCAGTGGTGTGATCTCAGCTCACTGCAGCCTCTGCCTCCCGGGCTCAGGCAATCCTCCTACCTCACCCTCCCGAGTAGCTGAGACTATAGGCTTGTGCCACCACGCCTGGCTAATCTTTGCATTTTTTGCAGAGATTGGGTTTTGCCATGTTGCCCAGGCTGGTCTCGAACTCCTGGGCTCAAGTGATGCACCTGCCTCAGCCTCCCAAAGTGCTGGGATTACAGGTGTGAGCCACCGTGCCTGGCCGATCATTGTTTTGCTTTGTTTTAAGATAAGTTATAAAATTAAAATGTTGATAGCAGGGTGGGAGGTGGGGAGAGACAAAAAGAAAAAAAGAAAAAAAGTAAAATGTCAATAGCAAACATATTGTAATATAAGAAAGAGAGAGAATAATGAACAGAGGAGTCAAAAGATGGGAGTTAAATTCTTGGGAGAGCTGCAGAAGGGGAGTGTGGGGAGAAGGGGCCAGGTGGCTCCTGTACTTGTCAAAGTTGACATCCAGCATGCCCGCCTTCTCCTGGCTGATTCGCAGCAATGGGGTATCCAATCGCCGAATGCAATCCTTGTCCAGTGTTGATGTCCACTCTTGGAAGGTTTTTCGAACCAGCTCATCAATGGCCTGGACCATCAGCTGATAGGTGTGCACACTCTCCTCTCCAGTCCCAATATGGGGCAGGAAATGAGCACCAGCAAGGCACTGAGGGGAAGAACAGGCAGGTGGAGCCGGCCTGCCACCTTCCTCCAGGGGCCACCATCTCCCTGAGACCTACACACGCGTGCATGCGCACGTACCCCAACAATATGCATAAGGCTTGCTATGGAGACGGATTGAGTTTTGATAACTTAGAAGGAAGGTAAAGCCAAAAAGGAAGGTGACAGGAAGAGACCAAGGCACAATGAGAAAAGGAGTCAAAATGAGGAAAGAGAAGCACAGAGAATTCGTTTAGGAAAAAAAGCTGGGAAAAAAGGGTCAGTCACAGAAGGAGCAGGATATGAGACACAAGGTTGAAAACCAGTGTCAGCCCTTCCTAGCCCAGATGTAGCCCGCCAGGCCCAAACCTGCCTCCAGCTATCTGCAGGCTGCCTAACTCTCTACCAGAACCAGCTGCATGATGGCAGGTCACTACCTCAACAGCTTTCAACTTGTATTCCCAAAGAGTGTGTGTGTGTGTTCGTTTGTTCATTTGTTTGTGACGGAGTCTCGCTCCATCACCCAGGCTGGAGTGCAGTGGCGCGATCTCGGCTCACTGCAACTTCTGCCTGCCTCCAGGGTTCAAGCAGTTGTCCTGCCTCAGCCTCCCGAGTAGCTGGGATTACAGGCACCTGCCACCACACCTGGCTAACTTTTTGTATTTTTAGTAGAGACAGGGTCTCACCATGTTGGCCAAACTGGTCCTGAACTCCTGACCTCAAATGATCCACCCACCTCGGCCTTCCAAAGTGTTGAGATTACAGGTGTGAGCCACCATACCTGGCCCCAAAAAGTTTTAAAACAATGTTTTTTTGTTGTTTCTTTGTGCTGTCTTTCCAGAGAGACCAGGCTGTGTAAGGGTGTCACCTGTCCAGGTCTCTGGATCATGAGGCTGTATCTTCTACTGACCCAACACCCTAGATACCGGCCCTGTTCCTCATCTGCAGCCTGATATGAAATTCCTAAAATGAGGCTGGGCCTAGTGGCTCACGCCTGTATTCCCAGCACTTTGGGAGGCTGAGGTGGGTGTATCACCTGAGGTCGGGAGTTCGAGACCAGCCTGACCAACATGGAGACACCCCTTCTCTACTAAAAACACAAAATTAGACGGGCGTGGTAGCGCATGCCTGTAATCCCAGCTCCTCGGGAGGCTGAGGCAGGAGAATTGCTTGAACCCGGGAGGCGGAAATTGCGGTGAGCCAAGATGGCGCCACTGCACTCCAGCCTCAGCAACAACAGCGAAACTCCGTCTCAAAAAAGGGCGGGAGGGAGGGAGGGAGGGAAGAAGGAAGGGAAATTCCTAAAATGGCCCATGTTCCACCAGCCTCACACACTGCCTCTGCGGATCTTAACCCACGACTCACTGAACTGAACCTGCCACTCCCCTCACCGACATAGGTGCTGGTCGTGAAGACTCTTCGGGGAACCTCTCAGGAGCCGTCCCCCATCCCTCCCGGCGCGGCACAGCCTGCGAACCCGGCCGTCTCACTGACGACAGAATTTGGAGAAGACCAGGCACTTACGGTCATGACTCTGTCGACGCGACGCCGGAGGAGGTGCACCCAGCGCGCCTGTCCGGAATACTGGGCCATGTAGGGCTCCAGGTCTGGCCACTTCTTGTTCCGTTCACGGTTCACCAGGGCCAGCTCGCTATTGAACAGCATGTAGAGATCCACCGCCTTCTTGTCATAAGTCCGCTTGATAGCCTAGGGAAGAAGAGGAAGAGGCTGGCGACGTGCCCGGGAAGGCGGGTTCCCTCCGGTCACTCATCCCCGAGGAAAGCTGCACCCCGCTGCGGGAGTCACACTCCCGGGGACCCCGAAGCCAGGGAACAGAAAAAAGACAAGAGGCGCCCGAATTCTGGACATGGAGAAGGGCACACGTGGAGGCAGGAGGGCCTCCGGAAGGCTGGGAAGGGACTCCAAGAAAGCACGCGGGACGGAAAGCCGAGGAGGCCGCGGGGCAGCCGCACCTCGCGGGCAGCAAGCCTGTGGAAGGTGTCCAGCAGGAGCACGCCGTGCTGTACGTCCCGCACCAACTCGAAGGCCGAGGTGATCAGGTTCTGGGTCATCACCTCCAGGTCCTTGATTCCGGCCCGGAACCTGCACCGGTGGAGAGGCATGGGGCAGCTGAGTGCCCTCGCCTGACCCCTGGTCCACCCCCGAGGAAGAATCCCATGCGTTGCTGAGGACGGAGGGTTTCCTGTGTGCCGGGCCCTCTAAGTACTTTAACCTACACGAATCCATTTAATCCTCAAAACAATGCTGTGAGATAGGCTCTATCACCAACTGTATTGCATAGAGGAGGAAGTGGAGACAGCTGATGGAGTAATTTGCCCAATGTAATATATCTGGTATGTGGCAGAACCAAGATCTAAGTCTGGAAAGGCTCACTCTGGAACCCTCAACCCGAGTTGCCACCCCCCTCCCCTGCACTCTCTCCTGTCCCCACTTCCCCACCACCCTGATCCCAATCTGTCCTTCCACCATTTCTTTTGCACACTCTTGCCACTCCTCCTACTCTTGGTTCCCTGATCTGCCTTCCCTGCCCACGCCTGGCATCAGCCTGTGGTTCCCTCACTTATTGTAGTCTTCATGCCAAGAGGTGTTCTTCACATCCAGGATGCCCCCGCGAACAGCTCGCAGCATGTGCAGATTTTTATGAAAGATGTCCTCAATCTCCAGCAAATTCCGTGTTATCTGTGGCCCCTGGGCACCGAAGAAGCAAGGAAGGGGACCCTGCTTGCCATCTTCCCAGCGGGCGAAGTGATACTGACAGTCACATACCTAAAAAGAAGCCAGCGTGAGGGTTCCTGCTTTCCTTCCAAACTCGAAAGTCCTAACATATTTGGTTTAGCTTCAAATGTCTAAAAACATCACTGCAAGTGACGGCAAGTGAAAAAAAAAGAAAAGAAAAAAGAAAGTATCTAAAAACCAGGGAGGGCCAACCAGCTGCAGGGCGCTGCTGGAATGCACTTTGGCTGCAGAATGAAATATGAGATAGTAGGGCAGCAATAAGAGGCAAATGCCAGAAAAAGCAGTGTGGTGGTAGGACACACAATTGTGCAGGAAAAGCCAATGTGGTGAGTGTAATTTTTTTTTTTTTTTTTTTTTTTTGAGACGGAGTCTCTCTCTGTTGCCCAGGCTGGAGTGCAGCAGTGCGATCTCGGCTCACTGCAACCTCCGCCTCCCGGGTTCAAGAGATTCTTGTGCCTCAGTCTCCCAAGCAGTTAGGATTACAGGTATGTTTCACCATGTTGGCCAGGCTGATCTTGAACTCCTGGCGGCAGGTGATCCACCCGCCTCAGCCTCCCAAAGTGCTGGGATTACAGGTGTGAGCCACCGCACCCGGCCATAAGTTCAATATTTAGCCTCTGCCCCGTTTCCCCTGGTTCCTGGGGTGGGGGGTGGGGAGGGATTCTGGAGGGTCTGCTGTTAGCTTTTGGTTCTTCAGTCTTCCCACCTCAATAAGGTCCTTGCAGCGCTGCACGAAGGCATCAACCTGAGCAAAGATGCTGGTCTGGTCTAGGACCCAGCCCCGACTGGAGAACCTGTGTCAGGAGAAAGGCTGACTGAATCGGAAGGCAAGAGCACAGTCCAGCTATGTAAAGCTAGACCAGGAGCCCTACATTCAGGGAAAGCCCTAGAAAACCAGACTCTGAGAAACAACTCTGCTGAATCCCAAAGGAAGAGACTCAGGGGGAGAAGAACCAGACAGGAGACAGAGCATCTAAGTTCTAGGAGCCGATTCATACATAACGGAATTTTAGATGATGGGGTCAAGATAGGAGGAAAAGACCAGATAGGGTTCCTGGGATCAGGGAGGAAAGATTATTAAAATAAGGAGAAGCCAGGGCAATGAGCTACAGTATCTGTATCCAGAGAGAAAACTTGGCCAGATGTAGAAACTCCTGGGTCTAGGAAAATACAACCAAGAGGCTAAATAAAGTGCACACGAAAGAAGTCAGACTCTACCGTCTTACAAGGATGACAAGGGAGTTGAGATATGGGGTGTTACGGGAGGCATGTCGTACTCTGTGTGCATCTGCACAGCCTGTAGGTAGTGATCTTTCCAAGCATGACAACAGAGAATGCAGCCTTGCAGATCCTCCTTGCTGGAAGAGACATATCCCTCAAAGATCCGGTCCAGGGAGATGGCGTGGCAGCATAAGCGGATGATCTCATTGCTCATCTGCGGAAGGAGTCCCCACAGCCTCTGTCCCCGCCTCCTTGACATCCAAGTCCTTCTCTGCATCCCCTGCCCATGCCTCGTGTCTCAGCCCCCTACTCCTTGATTTGAATCCTGAAACTCATCCCACCCCTGGTTCTCCACCCCTGACCACACTAACACTTCTGGGTTCCATGCCCACTCCTTGTCCTAGGTGGCCCCTTACTCTGCCTCAGCCGAGCTCTGCAGCCGCCCTGCCCAGCAAGGTCTCAGCTCAGTGTCCCTTCTCCCACTCTTTGGCTCTGTCACCCCCAGTGAATGCACCAGGCCCTGCTCCTCAAGAGCCCGTGCTGCTTCCTAAAGCCCTCTCTCCCCCACTGCAATCTCCATCTTGAGGAATGAGAAGAGCTTTGCCTTCTGCACAGCTCAGCTTGGGGGTCTGTTCTTCCTGCTGCTTCCCCGTGTTCCACCAACTCCTCTTCTGAAGCCCCTCTTCCTGCCTAAGCCACCTCCACCTAGAAACAGAAAGTCCAGCCCAGGCTGCAATGCGGAGCAACCCTAAAGCAGATGATGCCGGTAGAAGCCTTCAGTCTCTGAGCAGAAAGGTCAACCTTCACTACCTTTTCAACCACAGATCCTCTGCCAAATGCATTGCCCCTGCTTCAGAAAACCTGGCCACCCTCGTAAACCCCTCCACCCCGCCCTCGGCATATGCACACCTTTCGGAATAGTGAGGTCAGTCTCTCCCGAGTGTTGTAGTGGGGAGAGTTAACCCAGATGATGCGGATGAGACTGATCAGCTTAGGGAGCTTGCTAGAGATGTCCTTGGGCTTCATGAAAGCCAACTCCTGGTAAGGTTCCTTCAGGATTGACAAAAAGGTCAGGTTTGACTGTGCTTGACGCGAGCCATCCTGGCAGTAAAAAGAGACGAGAAGTAGATTTATGCACCAGAAAGCACTGATTCAACACAAGTGCTTTTTTTTTTTGAGACAGAGTTTTGCTCTTGTCACCCAGGCTGGAGGGCAATGGTGAGATCTCGGCTCACTGCAACCTCCACCTCCCGGATTCAAGCAATTCTCCTGCCTCAGCCTCCCGAGTAGCTGGGATTACAGGCACTCACCACCACGCCCAGCTAATTTTTGTATTTTTAGTAGACATGGGGTTTCACCATGTTAGCCAGGCTGGTCTCGAACTCCTGACTTCAGGTGATCCCCCCGCCTCGGCCTCCCAAAGAGCTGGGATTATAGGTGTGAGCCACCACGCCCGGCCCACAAGTGCTTTTTAACCACCTTCAACCCCATCCTGACTTGCCTGTACGAGGAAGCCCTCCCATCAGCCCTACACAGTAGCGATCATTTCAGGTCTCTGTGAGCCCTCAGAGCAGAGTTAGCACATGTCAACTTTTCTGTCTTTTCTCATGTGTGTGTCCCAGCTCCCCCACCAGACTGAGAATTCCCTCGAGTCTAGATTTTTCTAGATTTTGTGTCTATTCCTGTTCTCTCCAGTTGAATTCAGGACTCTGCACTAAGCGGACACTCTGTTGCTGTTGATCAACTGGCCACACATCACTCTCATTTGTCCCCATAGTTGTCACCCAGTTCCCCTCACTGCCCTGTTCTCAGCCAGGACTTTAGGCTTCTCCAGTTAGTTCTGGCTCAATTCCCTTAATACCTAACCGAAAATTTCACCTAGGAAAACAGGTCTTCTATCTGTACTCTACAGGCCACTCTTACCTCCTGTGTGACCTAGCACCAGCATAATCAGCTTGTCACATCATATCAATTTTTTTTTAATGTTTATTGGCCAGGTGTGGTGGCTGACACCTATGATCTCAACACTTTGGGAGGCCGAGGATCACCAGGAGTTTGAGACCAGCCTGGACAACATAGTGAGATCCTACCTCTACAAAAAAATTAAAAATTAGGCCAGGTGAGGTGGCTCACACCTGTAATCCCAGCACTTTGGGAGGCCGAGGCAGGCAGATCACGAGGTCAGGAGATTGAGACCATCCTGGCTAACACCGTGAAACCCCGTCTCTACTAAAAATACAAAAAATTAGCTGGGCGTGGTGGCATGCGCCTGTAATCCCAGCTACTCAGGAGGCTGAGGCAGGAGACTCACTTCAACCTGGGAGGCAGAGGCTGCAGTGAGCTGAGATCATGCCATTGCACTCCAGCCTCGTCGACAGAGCAAGACTCTGTCTCAAAAAAAAAAAAAATTAACAATTGGGCTGGGTGAGGTAGCTCATGCCTATAATCCCAAAACTTTGAGAGGCTGAAGTGGGTGGATCGCTTGAGCTCAGGAGTTCGAGACCAGCCTGGGCAACATAGCAAAATCCTGTCTCTACAAAAAATACAACATTTAGCTGGGCATGCTGGTGCGCACCTGTAGTCCCAGCCGCTTAGGAGGCTGATGTGGGAGGATCCCTTGAGCCCAGGAGGCAGAGGTTGCAGTGAGCAGAGATCCCACCACTGCACCCCTGCCTCCAGCACACTGTCTCAAAAGAAAAAAGAAAAGAAAAGGAAAGAAAAAGAGCCAGGTGCAGTGGCTCACACCTGTAATCCCAGCACTTTGGGAGGCCAAGACGGGCGGATCACGAGGTCAGGCGTTTGAGACCAGCCTGACTAACATGGTGAAACCCGGTATCTACTAAAAATACCCAAATTAGCCAGGCATGGTGGCGGGCACCTGTAATCTCAGCTACTTGGGAGGCTGAGGCAGGAGAATCGCTTGAACCTGGGAGGCAGAGGTTGCAGTGAGCTGAGATCATGCCACTGCACTCCAGCCTGGGCGACAGAGCCAGACTCCATCTCAAAAATAAGAATAAAAAAGAAAAGCCGGGCGCGGTGGCTCACGCCTGTAATCCCAGCACTTTGGGAGGCCGAGGCGGGCGGATCACGAGGTCAGGAGATCGAGACCATCCTGGCTAACACGGTGAAACCCTGTCTCTACTAAAAATACAAAAATTAGCCGGGCGTGGTGGCGGGCGCCTGTAGTCCCAGCTACTCGGAGGCTGAGGCAGGAGAATGGCGTGAACCCAGGAGGTGGAGCTTGCAGTGAGCGGAGATGGCGTCACCGCACTCCACCCTGGGCGACAAAGCAAGACTCCGTCTCACAAAAAACAAACAAACAAACAAACAAACAAACAAAAAAAAACAAACACACACACACAAGAATAAAAAAGAGGCCGGGCGCGGTGGCTCAAGCCTGTAATCCCAGCACTTTGGGAGGCCGAGATGGGCGGATCACGAGGTCGGGAGATCGAGACCATCCTGGCTAACATGGTGAAACCCCGTCTCTACTAAAAAATACAAAAAACTAGCCGAGCGAGGTGGCGGGCGCCTGTAGTCCCAGCTACTCGGGAGGCTGAGGCAGGAGAATGGCGTAAACCCGGGAGGCGGAGCTTGCAGTGAGCTGAGATCCGGCCACTGCACTCCAGCCTGGGCGGCAGAGCGAGACTCCGTCTCAAAAAAAAAAAAAAAAAGAATAAAAAAGAAAAGAAAAAGAAAAAAAGTGTTTATCCCTTTTCCTTGGATTTTCCTTGGAAGGTGGATTCAAACAAAGAAAAAAAGTATTTATCTTGTAATTCCTGGACTGAACCACATGAGCTCATCTTTGGCTCCCATGCTGTCTAGTAATCCTGTTTTGTGTAATCTTATTTTCCCAGCTGGGTGGCAGGGGTTGTGCTCGCAGAAGGTACTCTACGTATATTTATTGGTTAACTTGATGTCTCCCTCCTTAGGGAACCTCTATTCTACTCTTTTATACTCTCCTGCAAGTACAAGGCTGAACCCTGGGTGGGTCAGTCTATGCCGTCGAAGATTGCCTTGGCTCCCTCTCCTTAGCTCCCTGTATCATCCCAACCATTGCCCGCTTCTTGCTGAGCCTGAATCCTTTGATTCGCTCACAAACCTGGATCTGCTGTGCCAGCTTCATAAAGGGCGCCAAGTAGGACGACTTGGCAAGGTGCAGGATGGATTCAACGTGCTTCACTCCCTTCTTCACCAGCTGTTTACTGATGCCAGACAGGTCCATGCATCGGTTGCGCCAGAACTCAATCTCCTCCAGAGGACCTGAATTTTCTCCTGTCTCCACGGTCTCCTGGGCACTGAGCACCTCCTTTATCTGCCGGGTCCAGTGGATCATGGAGGCTGCAGGCGGGAGTACAAAGTCTCCTGAATTTCTTCACACTGCTTCCCAACGGCATCCTTCCCTCTCCCCAACCCCGACAGAGACCTCCTAACCCAACTCCATTGTCAGCCTCCAGGCCTCCCCTTTCCCTCTCCCCTGTGATCGCCGGGTGACGCTGACAGTGCCAGCCACTCACTCTCTAGCCGCTGCACCAGCTCTTTGTCCTTTACCACCACTTCAGGCTTCATGTTCATGGCCTCCGCAGGGATGTAGAGGACCGTGTGCCCCTCCAGTTTGTACCGAGTGTCTAAGGAAAGGAAAGTTTGTGGAAGTGGACAGAGGGGATGAGTTCTTGCTGGCCCCGTAGGAATCATGGTTGATGATCCGTGGGGACCAGGAAGTATACGCATTTCAGGAGAGCAGGCGGGACAGATGATGACTTACGCTTTTTTGATATCGAGAAATGACCAAAGGCAAGAGGGAAACCTCATGGAGGTATAACGAGAAATTGCCAGAAAATAAGGTCAAAGATCTGTATTACGCCTTCAGCACTCTCTACCACGAGACATGCGAGTCCCCCCAGTGCCCTCACAGTACCTGTATTTCCCCTTCCCCTACATGTGCTCTTAGAAATTTCCAAGTCTAGGCTGGGCGCGGTGGCTCACGCCTGTAATCCCAGCACTTTGGGAGGCCGAGATGGGCGAATCACGAGGTCAGAAGATCGAGACCATCCTGGCTAACACAGGGAAACCCCGTCTCTACTACAAAAATACAAAAAAACTAGCCGGGCGAGGTGGCGGGCGCCTGTAGTCCCAGCTACTCGGGAGGCTGAGGCAGGAGAATGGCGTAAACCCAGGAGGCGAGCTTGCAGTGAGCCGAGATCCGGCCACTGCACTCCAGCCCGGGTGACAGAGGGAGACTCCGTCTCAAAAAAAAAAAAAAAAAAAAAAAGAAATTTCCAAGTCTAAATTGAAGCAGGTCTGGTCAACCAGTTCTACAACAGAAAAGTGTGTCTGGATCAGAAAGCAGATCTTGGCAGGGCACGGTGGCTCACACCTGTAATCCCAGCACTTTGGGAGGCCAAGGCAGGTGGATCATGAGGTCAGGAGTTCGAGACCAGCCTGGCCAACATGGTGAAACCCATCTCTACTAAAGATACAAAAAATTAGCCAGGCATGGTGGCGGGCACCTGTAATCCCAGCTATCTGAGAGGCTGAGGCGGGAGAATCGTTTGAACCCAGGAGGCAGAGGTTGCAGTGAGGCAAGATCACGCCATTGCACTCCAGCCTGGGCAACAGGGCGAGACTCCGTCTCAAAAACAAAAAAGAAGAAGAAGAAGGCGGATCTTGTACCCTATTCTATCCATTCAATAAGCATGCTGAATACTTCCTCCACACAGGTGCTCAGACGAATGTCCCACCACCTCACTAATTGTACAGTTGGGGGACACTAAGGAGAAACTAGTCACTCCAGTCTTCCCACTTACCTGTCAGGCAGGCCAAGAACTTGTGCAGATGAGAAGCAAAATGATTTCTAATGCTCTCAGGCCAGGTTGTGTTTGCAAAGATCTGAGGGGCAAAGACTCCACTGACCAGCCGAAGCAGGGCCGGGATATAGGGGCCCCGCACCGTCCCAAACTGCACGGTTGCCTCAAAGTTCTCCCGGGTGATGGGGACCGGTGCTTGGCGAATGAAATAGACAAGCTGGTTCTGGGTCTGCATGGAAGACAGCAGATCAGAGTTCAGTCGCCAGGCCCAGCCATGACACCCAGTCACGAAAGCCCGGCTGAGTTCTTTCTCACATCCCTCAGGGTATCCTGATCCTTCTCTAAACGGAAGTGCCACGAAGTGCTTCCTGTTCTTTTCACGGATATAAGATTCCATATCCAGAGATGTGGGGAGGAAATGCAGAGAGTATGCCTTGAGAGTAGGGACTGTACATTTTGTCCAACTTGGCTCTAGAACCTAGTACAGTGCCTGGTATATAGTAGATGGTCAATAATGTTTGTAGAATGGATCGATAGAAAGAAAGGATGGAATGGAGGAAGCACATCAGCCAATGAAAAAGCAGAAAGGAGAAGGACTGGAAGGAAGAGACAGTTGTCTAGGGTTTTCCATTTTGATAGCATATGTTTCTCCCAAAATTTTACATTTATGCTTCAGTTTTGCTTATGGTTTTTGTGGTTTACATACAAAAGCATATATCTTTCACGTAATTAAATATAAAACTCCTTAAAGTTCTGACTGCTACATACTTAGAAAGGCCATGTCCTCCCTAATATCCGACTCACCTGTTTCTTTTTTTTTTTTTTTTTTTTTGAGACGGAGTCTTGCTCTGTCCCCCAGGCTGGAGTGCAGTGGCCGGATCTCAGCTCACTGCAAGCTCCGCCTCCCGGGTTCAGGCCATTCTTCTGCCTCAGCCTCCCGAGTAGCTGGGACTACAGGCGCCCGCCACCTCACCCGGCTAGTTTTTTGTATTTTTTAGTAGAGACGGGGTTTCACCGTTTTAGCCAGGATGGTCTCGATCTCCTGACCTCGTGATCCGCCCGTCTCGGCCTCCCAAAGTGCTAGGATTACAGGCTTGAGCCACCACGCCCGGCCAGACTCACCTGTTTCATTTGTTTTTAGTGCTTTTGTGACTAGTCTTGACAATTAATTTAATTTTTTTTTTTTTTTTTTTGAGACAGAGTCTTGCTCTGTCACTCAGGCTGGAGTGCAGTGGCGCAATCTCAGCTCACTGCATTATCTGCCCCCTGGGTTCAAGCGATTCTCCTGCCTCAGCCTCCTGAGTAGCTGGAATTACAGGCCCGCACCACTACACCTAGCTAATTTTTATATTTTTAGTAGAGACGGGGTTTCACCAGGTTGGCCAGGCTGGTCTCAAACTCCTGACCTCAGATGATCCACCTGCCTCGGCCTCCCAAAGTGCTGGGATTACAGGGGCAAGCCACCAGGCCCGGCTAACAATTTATTTAATTTTAAAAACAAATTAAAGCACAAGGAAGAAATTAATAATCATCTGTCTTCTTACTATCCAGAAATAAATACTGGCATTTTGTGTCCTTTTTTTTTTTTTTTTTTTTTTTTTGAGACGAAGTTTCGCTCTTGTTGCCCAGGCTGGAATGCCATGGCACGATCTCAGCTCACCACAACCTCCACCTCCCAGGTTCAAGTGATTCTCCTGCCTCAGCCTCCCAAGTAGCTGGGATTACAGGAATGTGCCACCATGTCTGGCTAATTTTTGTATTTTTAGTAGAGATGGGGTTTCTTGATGTTGGTCAGGCTGGTCTCAAACTCCTGATCTTATGTGATTCGCCTGCCTCGACCTCCCAAAGTGCTGGGATTATAGGCGTGAGCCACCCTGACTGGCTATGTTCATTTTTTTAAAAGCTTAACAACTATAGGCCGGGCGCGGTGGGTCATGACTGTAATCCCAGCACTTTGGAAGGCCAAGGCAGAGGGATCACGAGGTCAGGAGATCGAGACCATCCTGGCTAACATAGTGAAACCCTGTCTCTACTAAAAAATACAACAAAAATTAGCCAGACGTGGTGGTGTGTACCTGTAGTCCCAGCTACTGGGGAGGCTGAGGCAGGAGAATGGCATGAACCTGGGAGGCGGAGCTTATAGTGAGCCGAGATCTCGCCACTGCACTCCAGCCTGGGCAACAGAGCGAGACTCCATCCAAAAAAAAAAAAGCTTAACAACTATTACTTTTGTGAAGATGACATATGTTAAATATAAATAATTGAAACAATGCAGAAAAGTACAAAGATAAAAGTTAAAATGTCATCTAAAATTCCACCTAAAAATTAATATTGTTAATATTAGAGAAAACATTATTCTACATATTTTGCTATAGCTATGTACATACAGAAAATTTAATTAAAATCATTATTTTTAAATAGGAGCAAGCTGTTTTTAATTAAAACTATTAAATTTAATTTTCTTGAATTTAAGCGAATAAAGAGAAATAGAAGTAGTTATAAAGGAATTCTTGAGCTTCATATAAATTTTTCTTCATCCAGAAGAGAGGCTTCTTCCCAAAGGGCCCCTCTCTACGGTGGTAAGAAAAAAAGATTACGAAAAATATTATGAGTTTTCTCACTAACTTTCAATTTTGAGTTCTGTTAGCTCACTGCTTTGCAAGGCCCAATCCAGAATCTACTCCAAGATCACACATGGCTCATGTCTCTTAGTCTTCTTTAGTTTTAAACCACTCCCAACCTTTTTCTTTCATGGCATTGATTTTCTTTTTATTTTAAATTTATTTTATTTTATTTATTTATTTATCTTTTTTTTTTTTTTTTTTTTTTGAGACGGAGTCACTCTGTCGTCCAAGCTGGAGTGCAATGGTGTGATCTCGGCTCAACCTCTGCCTCCCTGGTTCAAGTGATTCTCCTGCCTCAGCCTCCCAAGTAGCTGGGATTACAAATGCACGCTGCCACATCCAGCTAATTTTTTTGTATTTTAGTAGAGATGGGGTTTCACCGTGTTGCCCAGGCTAGTCTCAAACTCCTGAGCTCAGGCAATCCACCCACCTTGGCCTCCCAAAATGCTAGGGTTACAGGCGTGAGCCACCGTGCCCAGCCCATAATTTTTAAATTTTTAACTTTTTTTTTTTTTTTTTTTTGAGACAGACTCTTGCTCTGTCACCCAGGCTGGAGTGCAGTGGCACAATCTTGGCTTGCTGCAACCTCCACCTCCAGGGTTCAAGCGATTCTCGTGTCACGGCATTGATATTTCTAATAGTCCAGACCAGTTTTCTTTTTCCAATATGTCTCTTAATTTGGATTTATCTGATTGTCTCCTTATTGCCAGATTCAAGTTAAATATTCTTAGCAGGATTACCACATAGGGAATATTCCTAAGGAATTAATTTTTCCTACAATTGAGTAGCTTAGCCAAGATGTATATTGACATTAACCACTGTGTGACAAATTTTGTGGAATACAGTGTGTCCTTTTTGATTCCCAGATTCAGTTCCTTCTGCATTTCAGGGAAATTATTTGTATTTTATCTTTACATTGATATTGTTTCATTTGCTGGCTCTCTATACAAGATCATCATGTTAGTCTTTCATATCTGTTAGCTTCTCTAATTGTGTTAAATGTCCTTGGCTTGTTCTTCTGCATACATTGTGATTACCTCTAGCCTCTCCTCTGTCAGCGATAGGATTTTCTGGGTTAGCTATTCAGTTCCTTGCTATTTCCAATCTACTGGTTTTGTAACATGCTGCTTTATTCATTTCTTAAAATCTGCAATCTCCCTTTTATCTTATTCTCACATTTTATCATTTCAGCGCTCAACTTTTTTTTAATTGAATTCCTGGTCTTACTAAATTGTAGTAGAACATGGTACTGTTGTGAGGAATCTCCTCTGTTCATTCAGTTATGTTTTCCTCTTTTGCATGCTTTGTTCCTCTTTTTTCTTTGATGTAACGTGCTTGCAGTTGCCATGCAATTTCTTTTCATTTTGCTTGTGCTTGGGCAGCAAGCGTGTGAACTCATTCTTTTTGCTCTAATGTACTGTGGGTGACTTGACCTCCCACTATGAGCGACCAGTTTATTTTTGCCCCTGGAAGTTAAAGTGAAAGGGTTGGGTGTTTTATGTTTTATTCACTTTTCTTTGGCCTAAGAGAATTGCCTCAGGGAAATGGACAGGTGGTTAGTGCTAATCTAAGGCAGTGAAAAATCTTTGTTAAAACACCTCGGCTCAGGCCGGGTATGGTGGCTCACACCTGTAATCCCAGCACTTTAGGAGGCCAAGGCAGGTGGATCACCTGAGGTCGGGAGTTCGAGACCAGCCTGACCAACATGGAGAAACCCCCATCTCTACTAAAATTACAAAATTAGCCTGGTGTGGCGGTGCATGCCTGTGATCCCAGCTACTTGGGAGGCTGAGGCAGGAGAATCGCTTGAACCTAGAAGGCAGAGGTTGCAGTGAACCGAGATGGCGCCACTGCACTCCAGCCTGGGCAACAAGAGCAAAATTCTGTCTCAAAAAAAAAACAAAAAAAAACCCACCTAGGCTCCTCTTCTCTCTCTCTCTTTTTTTTTTTTTTTTTTTTTTTTTTTTTTTGAGATGGAGGTCTTGCTATGTTGCCCAGGATTGATTTGAACTCCTGGGCTCAAGCGATCCTCTGGCTTCAGCCTCCAGAGTAGCTGGGACTAAATGACTAAAGGCACAGGCCTTTCTCTCTATTAAGATTTGATTACACCCTCTCAAGTTCACTCCATGTAGCTGGGGGAGCACCATTCTTTGACTCGGTGCATGTGTTTTTCACTGGTCACCCACTTTTAAAGTGTATTAGATTAAATTTGTTTACTCTCAGGGGTTTTTTTGGTGTGGTTTTTTGGGTTTTTTTTTTTTTTTTTTTTTAGTAGTTTTACTTTTTGCTCATTTTATCAGGTATTCAAGGGTAATAATTTTTTATGGAAGTTTCAACTGGCTTTTTTTTTTTTTTTTTTTTTTTGAGACAGGGTCTCACTCTGTCACCCAGGCTGGAGTGCAGTGGAGTGATCACACCTCACTGCAACCTCCACCTCCCAGGCTCAAGTGATCCTCCCACCTCAGCCTCCCAAGTAGCTGGGACTATAGGCGTGCACCATCATGCCTGGCTAATTTTTGTATTTTTTGTAGAGATGGGGTTGTACTGTGTTACCCAGGCTGGTCTCGAACTCCTAGGCTCAAGCAATCAGCCTGCCTCAGCCTCCCGAAGTGCTGGGATGACAGGCACAAGCTACCACGCCCAGCTTCAATTGGCCATCTTAGCTCAGGGGAATACAATTAAGTCTGTTATTGGCCAGGCTCGGTGGCTCACACCTGTAATCCCGGCACTCTGGGAGGCTGAGGCAGGTGGATCACCTGAGGTCAGGAATTCGAGACCAGCCTGGCCAACATGGTGAAACTCCGGCTCTACTAATAATACAAAAATTAGCCAGGCATGGTGGCAGGTACCGGTAATCTCAGCTACTCAGGAGGGTGAGGCAGGAGAATGGCTTGAACCTGGGAAGCAGAGGTTACAGTGAACCAAATATCATGCCATTGCACTCCAGCCTGGGCAACAAGAGTGAAATTCCATCTCCAAAAAAAAAAAAAAAAAGAATATATTTCAACATGGTAAATAGACTTTTTAATTGAAAAGCTTCATGTTCCATATGTTTCCCAATTCTATTCGTTGAATAATCCATCCTTCCCCACAGATTTTTAAATGCCATTTTCATAGAAAAAAGTGTATCTGTTATATATGTTTCTGTACTTTATATTTTTCATATTTCCTATATTTTCTTTTTTTTTTTTTTTTGAGACAGAGTTTCACTCGTCACCCAGGCTGGAATGCGATGGCATGATCTCAGCTCACTGCAACTTCCGCCTCCTGGGTTCAAGGGACTGTCCTGCCTCAGCCTGTGAGTAGCTGGGATGACAGGCTTGCGCCACCACACACAGTTAATTTCATATATTTTTAGTAGAGATGGGGTTTCTCCATGTTGGTCAAGCTGGTCTCGAAGTCCTGACCTCAGGTGATCCGCCCACCCCAGCCTCCCAAAGTGCTGGGATTACAGGTGTGAGCCACCACGCCCGGCCTCGTATTTCCTATATTTCTGTACTGTTGCTTATAAAGCATTTTTGTGCTTTCAATGTTTCTTTATTGTTGCTTATGATGTACATAGTCTTGCCCTACTACAACTCTGTTTTAATTACTGTAGTTTAATGATTTTCATATTTACGAGTCTCCTTATTACTTTCCTTTTTCATCATCATCTTTGCCATTTTCATAATTTTTTTAGAGATATTTTAAAATCCTTTACACAAGGAATTTAGCAACTGTGGCATTTGGGCAGTATGACTAGAATTGCATTAAAATTATACTTTTGTGGGTTTTTTTGGTTTTTTTATTTTTTGAGATGGAGTCTTGCTCTGTTGCCCAGGCTGGAGTGCAATGGCGCGATCTCCACTCACTGCAACATCTGCCTCCTGTGTTCAAGTGATACTCCTGCCTCAGCCTCCCAAGTACCTGAGATTACAGGCGCCTGCCACCATGCCCGGCTAATTTTTGTAGTTTTAGTAGAGATGGGGTTTCACCATGTTGGCCAGACTGGTCTCAAACTCCTGACCTTGTGATCCACCCACCTCAGCCTCCCAAAGTGCTGGGATTACAGGCGTGAGCCAAATATGATACTTTTTTATATAAAATAATCTTTATGATATTAAGATTCCTACTCACAAACAAGTTGTGGCTCATCATTTCTTCAAGTCGTTTTTCATGGCCTACCACAAAGTTGTTTTCTTTCATATAAATCCTACTTTTATATTAAAATGTATATTCAGATATAAACATATTTTGCAAATTTTGGTTCCTCTTGCAAATGGAATATTTTTTCATTGTTTTGTGGCTGATTACTGCCAGTGCACGGGGCAAGAGGTCTTCTGCCCGCGTTCAATGCGGAATGCTTCACAAATTGTGTCATTGTTCCACAGGGCCATGTCAATCATCCTCATCCTTTCCGCTATTGTATATGTGCTGCCAATAAGAGCAAAGCAACAGCCTTTTAACTTTTCCAACATTTTATTTCCAAAATTTTCAAAGATGTATACAAAAAATTCAACAAATTTTACAATGACGACCTGTACGACCACTGCCCAGATTCTACCAGCAATATTTTCCTATGCATGTATCTTTTAACCGTCTCCCTACCCTAGGTCTACCGTTGTCTAATGTATGATCCACATTGTTGAAATAGTTATCTATCTAAACTATAAAAGACTTCAATAGCACTCTCTGGGATAGTGGCCAAATTCTCGAGTGTAACATACAACTAGGCCCTTCACAAGCTGACCCCAAGCCCCTTTCAGTATCACTTACCACTACTTCTCTTTTCTTTGTACATAGAGTAGGCTTCGCTGATAGCTCTTACCTAGTCTTGATGGAATCCTACTTACCCTTCATCCCAGCTCAAATAGCACCTCCACCATCAAGCCTTCCCAGAATTCCACTGGCTCCATTAGTTGCTCCCATAATGCTCCTATAAAGCTTTGCTCATGACCACAAACTATAGTAAATATTTGCTTATATGTCTGTCTTCCCCACTAGACTATGATAGCATTCTTTTTTTTTTTTTTTTTTTTTTTTGAGAGAGAGTCTTTCTCTGTCACCAGGCTGGAGTGCAGTGGCATGATCTCGGCTCACTGAAACCTCCGCCTCCCGGGTTCAAGCGATTCTCCTGCCTCAGCCTCCCAAGTAGCTGGGATTACAGGTGCCCGCCACCATGTCTGGCTAATTTTTGTATTTTTAGTAGAGACGGGGTTTCACCGTGTTAGCCAGGGTGGTCTCGGTCTCCTGACCTCACGATCCACCCACCCGCCTCGGCCTCCCAGAGTGCTGGGATTACAGACGTGAGCCACCGCGCCCGGCCCATGACAACATTCTTGCGTCATCCTTCTTCCCATTCTTGCCACCAAGTAGGGTGCCTGACACAGTGGGGCTCAATAGGCCGTGGGCACAGCAGATGATAAGACTTAAGGATGACGAAGGAACTGAGAGCCCTCAGCTCTCTGTAGGACCACCTTTGACCTGGGAAAGTAGGGTACGCACCTGTACAGGCATGCCCAGATCTAGCTTCAGCCCAAAACAAGGGTCAATGAAGATGGTGAGGATGGATTCTGTAGGGTCCTGGGCAAAGTGTTCCAGAATGGCATCATGCTCCTGTGTCCACACTGCATCCGCCAGTCCTGTCAGCGCAGCTCGGGAAAGGAAGAGGGGCTTCTATAGAAGGAGAGCAGACAGAGGGCCAAAGTAACTATGACTGCCAGGATGAGTCATTCCTCCCATCCACAATCACAAGTGAGGACATGGGAGATGAGAGAAGCCAGACAGGTTCAGAATGGTGAGGAGAAACTGAACGATAGTTTTCAAGCTTTGAAAGAAACAGAACAATAAGATGTCTTGCTTCTAAGCATTAAAAAAAAAAAAAAAAAAAGAACAGATCGTAGAGGAAGACTGGGATATTATCCTCCCAGTGCCATAGATTATCTTTATGCCTGTGGTTTTTAAAAATGTCAGCCCTTGATCTCAAAAGTAAAAGTGAATTAAGGGAATGTGTAGGATATTAGCCTACATCAAGCAATTAGGAGCAGCGAGACCACAAGCTGCAAAAGGGAGAGGGTACAGGAGCAATTTCTTCACAATGGATTCCAAAAGAAGTGTAAAATACTGGGTAAAAGTCAGTTGGTTCAGCAGTAAGGAAAAAGTGAGGAGGTGAAAAAGACATGAAAACACCAAAGAAGGCCGGGCGCAGGGGCTCACGCCTGTAATCCCAGCACTTTGGGAGGCTCAGGCGGGTGGATCATCTGAAGTCAGGAGTTCAAGACCAGCCTGGCCAACATGGTGAAACCCCATCTCTACTAAAAAAAAATACAAAATCAGCCGGGCATGGTGGTGCATGCCTGTAATCCCAGCTACTCAGGAGGCTGAGGCAGGAGAATTGCTTGAACCCAGGAGGCGGAGGTTGCAGTGAGCTGAGATCGCGCCACTGTACTCCAGCCTGGGCAGCAGAGCAAGACTTTGTCTCAAAAAAAAAAAAAATACACACACACACACACACACACACACACACATATATTTTAAAAATATTTTCACTTGAAGTCAAATACAAATAAAAATAACAAAGAAGACCGGGCACGGTGGCTCACGCCTGTAATCCCAGCACTTTGGGAGGCCAAGGTAGGCATATCACCTGAGGTCAGGAGTTCAAGACCAGCCTGGCCAACATGGTGAAACCCCATCTCTACTAAAAATACAAAAATTACCCTGGCATGTTGGCGTGTGCCTATAATCCCAGCTACTCGGGAGGCTGAGGCAGGAGAATCACTTGAACCCGGGTGGCAGAGGTTGCAGTGAGCCGACATTGTGCCACTGCACTGCAGCCTGGGCGACAGAGCAAGACTCTGTCTCAAAAAAAAAAAAAAAAAAAAAATCATTTATTGCCCATCATTTAAAAAAAAAAAAAATCCTTGCTAAACAGATAACACCCAGGCCCGGAAAAGGTGTATTGTCGTATTGCTAGCATGAGAGCAAAAAGTATAATGCATTTGGAACGCGTGAGGTATTAAAAGTGATAGAAATGTTCTTTATCCTTTGATTCAGTAACTCCACATACAAGAATCTATTTTAAGGAAATATTAAGTATTTCAAGAGTGTTCGTTTTACTTATAATATTCATGAAAGTATTCCGAGAGCAAAAAATTAGAAATGGCAAAATGTCAAAGAGTAATCGTTTAACTACGGTATCTGCATAGAACATGGAACGCTATATGGCTGTGAAAAGTGGTGGTTGCAAATTGCTGGTCCTGTGGCTTACACACATAATCCCAGCTCTTTTGGAGGCTGAAGCAGGAGGACTGCTTGAGTCTTGGGAGTTCAAGACTAACCGTGGCAACACAGTTAGACCACAATCTTCACCAAAAAAAAAAAACAAAAAAAAGAATTTTTTTTTTAATTAGCTGGGCATGGTGGCACATGCTTGTAGTCCTAGGTACTCAGGAGGCTGAGGCAAGAAAACCACTTAAGCCTAGGAGTTCAAAGTTACAGTAAGCTATGATTGTTTCACTGCACTCCTGATTGGACAACAGAGAGAAACCCTGTCTCTTAAAAAAAAAAAAAAAAAGTTTACAAAGAGTATGTAATGTGAATAATAATAGCTGGGCATGGTGGCTCACACCTGTAATCTCAGCACTCTGGGAGGCCAAGGTGGGTGGATCACTTGAGGCCAGGAGTTCAAGACCAGCCTGGCCAACATGGTGAAACCTTGTCTCTACTAAAAATACAAAAATTAGCCAGGTGCCTGGACGTAGTGGCTCACGTCCCTAATCCCAGCACTTTGGGAAGCCAAGGCAGGAGGATCACTTGAGTCCAGGAGTTCAAGACCAGCCTGGACAACACAGCAAGACACTGTCTCAAAAAAAAAAAAAAAAAAATTAGCCAGGTGTGGTGGCAGGAACCTGTAGTCCCAGCTACTCAGGAGACTGAGGCATGAGAATCGCTTGAGCCTGGGAGGCGGAGATTGAAGTGATCCCAGATCATGCCACTGCACTCCAGCCTGGGCAACAGACCAAGATTCTGTCTCAAACAATAATGATAATAATAAAAATAAAATATTTTGTGAAAAAGTGTAAGACAAAATCGTAACATATGGGCTGGGCGCAGTAGCTCACGCCTGTAATCCTAGCACTTTGGGAGGCCGAGGCGGGTATATTACCTGAGATCAGGAGTTTGAGGCCAGCCTGGCCAATATGACGAAACCCTGTCTCTACTAAAAATACAAAAATTAGCCGGGCGTGGTGGTGCATTCCTGTAATCCCAGCTACTTGGGAGGCTAAGGAGGGAGAATCGCTTGAACCCCGGAGGTGGAGGTTGCAGTAAGCCGAGATCATGCCCCTGCACTCCAGTCTGCTCGAAGGGAGTGAGACTCCACCTCAAAAAAAAAAAAAAAAAAAGTAACATATGATAAAGTTAGGATTATATAAAAACAAACTTATAAGCCTGTGCACAAAAGTAAAATGTATATCAAAATATCATTTGGCGTTTTTTGTTTCTTGTTTTTTTGAGACGGAGTTTAGCTCTTGCTGCCCAGGCTGGAGTGCAATGGCACGATCTCGGCTCACTACAACCTCTGCCTCCCGGGTTCAAGCAATTCTCCTGCCTCAGCCTCCTAAGTGGCTGGGATTACAGGCACCTGCCACCACGCCCTGCTAATTTTTGTATTTTTAGTAGAGATGGGGTTCACCATGTTGGCCAGGCTGGTCTCGAATCCTGACCTCAGGTGATCCACCCACCCTGGCCTCCCAAAGTGCTGGGATTATAGGCTTGAGCCACCGTGCCTGGCCAGACATAGCAAAATATTAATATTAAATGTGTTTGGGCAGTAATACCATGAGTCTTCTCTGTCTTTTCTGTCTCTTGCCATTTTTTTCTTTGATAGTCATTACTTTTTTCTCCCTTTTTGAAAAATGTCAGGGTCACCACTCTATTCTTCTCACCCAGGTAACTATGGTCATGACTAGGCTTTGATGCAACTTGGAAAAAAAGAAGCAGAGGTCATTTAGTGCCATTTCTCAAGGTGATTGAAGCAGCTTCTGTAAATTCTTCAGCCAAAGAAAAGAACTGAAGGAAAGGTGGAAAGAGAATGCCTTAGAAATTACTATCCAATTAGGACAATATCTTCCCAGCTCGTTCAACTTGTTCGGGTGTTCACCCACATGATGAATAAGCTCATCACAGTTTGACCCAAGGTGGGGAGAGAAGAGAGACCTGTGCCTTACTTAAAGCCCTCCTCTCTCCTGGGGAAGGCACAGACGACTTCGTCTTTTACTCAGTGAACTGGATTTGTGGTGAGTAGGCTAACAGCAGAGAGCAGGTAAAAGAAGTGGCAGACAAGAGAGAATTCCTCATGCGCCAACCACAACTGATCCTTTGATTCACCAGTTATTGGGGAGAATATTTGCTGCAAGGAAGACCCAGGCCTACCACATCTGCCTCAGGCTCCATTGATTCTTCACTCTGTGCTTGAGGTCCCTCCAACCGCGGCTCTGGGAAGAATAAAGATACAAAAAGGAAGGCATTCCTTGAAAAGTTAAACACAGTCAGCCGGGCGCGGTGGCTCACGCCTGTAATCCCAGCACTGTGGGAGGACTAGGCGGGCAGATCACCTGAGGTCAGGAGTTCGAGACCAGTCCGACCAATATAGTGAAACCCCGTCTCTACTAAAAATACAAAATTAGCCAGGCGTGGTGGCGGGTGCCTGTAATTCCAGCTACTCGGGAGACTGAGGCAGGAGAATCACCTGAACCCAGGAGGCAGAGGCTGCAGTGAGCCATAATCGTGCCACTGCCCTCCAGCCTGCGTGACAGAATGAGATCCTAGCTCAAAAAAAGAAAAAAAAAGCCGGGCACGGTGGCTCACGCCTGTAATCCCAGCACTTTGGGAGGCCGAGGCGGGTGGATCACGAGGTCAGGAGATCAAGACCATCCTGGCTAACATGGTGAAACCCCGTCTCTACTAAAAAATACAAAACATTAGCCAGGTGTGGTAGTGGACGCCTGTAGTCCCAGCTACTCGGGAGGCTGAGGCAGGAGAATGGCGTGAACCCGGGAGGCAGAGCTTGCAGTGAGCAGAGATTGTGCCACTGCACTCCAGCCTAGGCGACAGAGTGAAGACTCTGTCTCAAAAAAAAAAAAAAGAAAGAAAGAAAGCTAAATGCAGTCATCCAATGACCCAACAATTCCACTTCTAGGTAGAGACCCGTGAGACCTGAAAGCAAGGACTCAAAGAGTTATTTTCATTACAGCGTTCGCAGCAGCATTATTCACAATAGGCAAAAGGTGGCAACAGCCCAGTGTCCTCTAACAGTGGAATGGATAAACAAAATGTGCTGTAAACATGCCGTGGGATATTATTCAGCCATCAGAAGACATGGCGGTGCGGTTCATGCTACGACATGGATGAGTCTTGAAAACACAGTGCCAAGTGAAAGAAAGCCGTCATGAGAGGCCACTAGATGAAATGTCCAGCACAGGCAAATCCATAAAGCCAGAAAATAGATGGGCGGTTCCTGGGATCTGGGGGGTAGGGGGAACCGGGAGTGACTGCTAAAAGACGAGGCTCTGATGCAACTTAGAACTAAAGATACAGGAGTCACCTGGTGCCAATTTTTCAAGGTGCTTAAAGTGGCTTTCTTTTGGCGGGATAAAAATGTTCTAAAATTAGATAGCGGGAACGTTGCACAGCTTTGCGAATATACCAGAAACCACTGAATTGTAGACTTTAAAAGGGTAAATTTTATAGTCAGTAAATTATCTCTCAATTTAATGTAAAAAGCTGACTGGGGGCCAGGCACGATGGCTCACACCTGTAATCCCAGCACTTTGGGAGGCCAAGGCTGGCGGATCGCCTGAAGTTAGGCGTTCGAGACCAGCCTGGCGAAGATGGTGAAACCCCATGTCTACAAAAATACAAAAAATTAGCTGGGCATGGTGGCGGGTGCCTGTAATTCTAGCTACTTGGGAGGCTGAGGCAGGAGAATTGCTTGAACCCAGGAAGCGGAGGTTGCAGTGAGCCGAGATTATGCCACTGCACTCCAGCCTGGGTGAAAGAGCGAGATTCTGTCTCCAAAAAATTAAAAATAAAACAAACACTGACTGGGGTAGGGGTGAGGGAATGAAGGTGGTTAGTACTGAGGTTATTCCAGGCACGCAGCTTCTGGCCCTCCATCTTACCCCCACTCCTCTTCCCACATGGAGAAGTTGAGGCTCATAGGAATCAGTCCTTCTCCAAACCACTGGCCTGCTGGGCACTCAGTAATGCCATGCCCACTCTGGACTCCCATAAAACCCAAGGGCTCTCTTTCTCTGCCTCCTGATCTACTGGTCACACAGGAGATTGGGGTAAAACTGGTGGCCTTCCCATCCCCCAGGGACTGAAAGGAGGAAGGAACAAATGAGATATAACCAAAAGGCCATAGGGAACAGGACACTCCACTCTGGCTTCCAGAAAGGAAAACTAAGAGGGGAATGAGGCATAGAGGCCGGGGCAGGAAGGCGTGAAAAGATGGAATAGGCAATTCCGGAGCTTAGCGGTAGGTGAGTGATCCAACTCCCTTGGGAAAACTGCTGGCATTCAGGTTCCAGATAAGAACTAGGCCAGGGGAGGCCGGGTGTGGTAGCCCATGCCTGTAATCCCAGCACTTTGGGAGGTCAAGGCAGGTGGATCATTTGAGAATAGGAGTTCAAGACCAGCCTGGGCAACATGGTGAAACCCCATCTCTACTAAAAATACAAAAATTAGCAGGGTGTGGTGGCGCACGCCTGTAATCTCAGCTACTCAGGAGGCTGACGAAGGAGAATCGCTTGAACCTAGGAGGTGGAGGTTGCAGTGAACTGAGATCGCACCACTGCACTCCAACCTGGGCAACTGAGCGAGACTCTGTCTCAAGAAAAATAAATAAATAAAATAAGCTGGGCATGGTGGTGTATGCCTATAATCCCAGTTACTTGGGAGGCAGAGGCACAAGAATCACTTGAGCCTAAGAGGCAGAGGTTGCAGTGAGCTGAGATTGTGCCACTGCACTCCAGGCTGGGTGACAGAGTAAGACTTTGTCTCAAAAAAAAAAAAAGAAAGAAAGAAAAAAGAAAAGAAAAGAAAGCTTAGAGCTGGGAAAGGCAGAAATCCTTGCTATTCGAAGGCCAACACGTTCATTTTAAAGCTCCTTCCCTTCCCTCCTCAGAGGTTTCTCCAAACCGAACCTCACTGCCTTCCCTCCCATCTTCCCCTACTCCTCCTAGCACCCAGCAGTCCCATTTTAACTGCTTTCACCTGAGCTCTTCAGAACTCAGAAGGATAAATTCTGCACATATCTAAGATCCTGGAACCTAAGGCAGGTTCTTATGGCCCAGGGACTTTTCTCCCATGCCCACGCTTAATCTCTCAACCTTTAATTTTAGAAGGAGATTCTAGTTCTTTTCTTCTTGACAAGCTAGTATCAGTGTAAAGGAGCTCCAGGTAAAGAAGGAGGTCTACACTTAGCTCACAGTCCTGTCTACACTGACCAGTGCTCTCAGGGAGAGCCCAGCAATAGCAACAACTACCAAAAAGCTTCCACTCTTACTGGCTCCGGCTCACCCACAGGAAACGAATCCCTCAGGTCAAAGCCACAAGAGGCAGCCTCTTTAAACACTTTCCTCCCTAGATCTAGACTTCTTTCCTGTCGTCCTGAACCTGAACCTCCGCAGTCTACCAAGTCCCTGCCAAAATGAGGGCGGAGATACAAGAGCCTTAAACAGATGGTAGAAAGCATCAGCCGGGCTTAGGATTCAAAGGGTGGCAAAACAGGCTGAGTCTCCATGGTGATGGGCTTAATGGGAGAAAAACATTATTTGTTTTGCCACCCAGGGTGAAAACGGGAAAAAGGAAGAGATCAAACCCTCTTCAGTGGGGTAGGAGCAACCAGGAACACTTGAAATAAGGAGTAAGAGGCTAGAGAAAGGACTGGCTGGTGAACTCTTGGTATATTGTGTGACATTTTAAGACAGAAAGAACAACGACGAGGCTGGCCAGGAGGAAGACACACAAAAAAGGGACCCAGTGGCAGGGCTGCTGAACCTCCATGGCTGGGGGCGTCACTTAGCCCCTGTTTCCTGCCCAGAAGCAACAGTGCCTGCTCCCCAGCCCTAAAATGCCTCCAAGCCCCTGTGACTTTCCCCACCCTCCATTGCTAAGCATCCTGTACCCCAGCAAGTACCCACCAGGCTCCTCCTTGGGGAGCTCAGCCTGCGGCTCTGGCTCACTGACAGCCAGGGCGTTCCCCTGCTCCTCTGTGGCCACAACAGCCTGAGCGGCCCGCCCTGACCGGCTTGCCCGGGAGCTTCCTCGGCCACTCGGTCGCTGCTTCTTCTCAGCTTTGCTGGACATCGTGCAGGCAAAACCTACAGGTACACAGGAGTGGAAAGTCCACAACCAGATACCACCCCCAAACCAGCCCCTGATACAAGCAGTCCCTTTGGAATTCATAAATTGACTGAAATTCAGTATGATCATCTTTTCTGGTGGTACCCACACCCTGCTCCATTAACCACAAGGGCTCTGTATTCCACAGAGGCCTGGGAGGCCTTGCTATTCTTCCTTAAGATATCCTACTGTCTTCAGGACACTGGGTTAAAAATCAAAGTCAGTCCCTCAAGGCACTAGGAATAAATGGCAGTTAAAGACGATGACCAGGCTGGGTGTGGTGGCTCATGCCTGGAATCCCAGCACTTTGGAAGGCTGAGGCAGGTGGATCACCTGAGGTCAGGAGTTCGAGACCAGCCTAGCCAACGTGGCAAAACGCCGTCTCTACTAAAAATACAAAAAAAATAGCCAGATGTGGTGGTGTGCACCTGTAATCCCAGCTACTGGGGAGCCTGAGGCAGGAGAATCACTTGAACCCGAGAGGCGGAGGCTGCAGTGAGCCAAAATCGCACTACTGTACTCCAGCCTGGGGGACAGAGTGAGACTCTGTCTCAAAAAAAAAAAAAAAAAAAAGATGGCCAAACAGACACCCCACTAATGAGGATTTAGAACCTCTATCTCTGCCCCAGGGTATGAGAACATAAGATAATTAGGAAAAGATCTATCAAGCTGAAGTGCGGTTGCCCAAACCCTCATCCACTCTAACCTCCAGGATCACCAGTGAGTGAGAGAGGCCCAAGGAAGGGGTGCACATCCCCCACCCTCTGTCACTGTTCAATCATTCAAGCAAACCAAGATGATTTTCGGCCGGCCAGGTGCGGTGGCTCACGCCTATAATCCCAGCACTTTGGGAGGCCGAGGCGGGCGGATCACGAGGTCAGGAGATCGAGACCATCCTGGCTAACACGGTGAAACTCCGTCTCTACTAAAAATACAAAAAATTAGCCGGGCGTGGTGGCGGCGCCTGTGGTCCCAGCTACTGGGAGGCTGAGGCAGGAGAATGGCGTGAACCCGGGAGGCGGAGCTTGCAGTGAGCCGAGATCGCGCCACCGCACTCCAGCCTGGGCAACAAAGCGAGACTCCATCTCAAAAAAAAAAAAAAAAAAAAAAAAAAAAAGATGATTTTCCTATGTACCTCTTTTCCTCCCAAGTTAAATGGAAAAATGCTCCTCCCAACCCCACTAAAATCGGCAACATCTGTTAACAAAGAAAAACAGTATTTGCCACCTGGCTCTTTGGCTTTCAATTCCTGAGGGGCAGGAACACTGTTTTGTGTGTACTGAGGTCTCTCAGCATAGTTGGCTGAGGAACTGTGTGCTAACTGTTAAGATCAGTCAGGATCATTTATTTGACTCAAAATGCCCTGAGAACAGATTGGAAGCAAGAAGGACAAAAGTCATCCAATCATAAATTTAAATTGTGTAATGAGGAAAAAGCAATTGGGGCACGAGGAAGGCCACAGTGGTGCCTCTCTCAGAAAGGTAGGATGGCAGGAAGCGGGCATCTCGGGCAGGTGCTCAGAATCCCAAGGGCAAAGTTTGAGGCGCTGGGCACTCTCTTTTCATTCAGCTGCAGCCTAACGCCACCTGTGGCTCTCCTTCCTCATCCCCACAGGCTGCCACAGGCATTGATCTCAGGTTATGAATTTCAAACTTGAAGGATTTGTACTTTGCTCCAAGGAAAAACGTTCTGTTAGGCCAACAAATCAATAAAACCAACCACAGCAAGGAGGCTTCCTCCATCAGTCTCCAGGGAAGCATCAAGCTGCGCTTTCCTGCCTCAAACTGGAGCCTGAGGCGCATGCACTGTGGGATTCACCACGCGTTCCCACACCGCAGGCCCCAGGAGGAGCTGCTCTGCTAACCCGGGGCTCACTCTATTACTAGGAAATACCGCAGGGGCCAGGCTTTCTCCTTAAACTGGTTACCAGCAGGCAAATTTCCCCTCAAAATCGCTTTTCCCCCCAACTGTCACAACTGCCCCTTCTCCTCCCCCTCCCCCACACAACTATTCCTTGCTCCCCCTCCCTCCACAACTGCCTCTTCTCCCCCACAACCGTCCCTTCCTACCCCGACACTACTGCCCCTTCTCCCCAGCACTCCTTCCCTCCTTCCCTCTGCCCCCGACACACACCTCGCCACGCTGACCCTCTCCTCCCTAGACCGACCGATGGGCCACTTCGACTAAGAAGTTGCCCAGCACTGCCTTCTCGGGCAGGCGTCTGCACGCGTCCCCATGGCAACCCCGGGCAGGGAGGGGCTAGCGGCCGGTGCGCGGCTCCACGGACCCCAACTCCCCCGCGCAGGCGCCCTGGATCCCTGCTTCCCGGCCCCACCTCGCCCAGGTCTACCCCTCAGGGACCCAGGGCTCCAAGGCTCCGGGACTAAGGGAAAGTAGCCACATCTGGCGAGCCGGAGGTGCAGGGGGCGGGGGCTGGTGTCAGGACCCAGCTGGAAGGGCTGGGGCGAGAGACAGTGAGCTACCGCCCCGCAGGACATTGAAAAAGGCAGGGGGAACCCCGGCGCCCGACCCTGCGCCCAGGTCTGTGCGCCCCAGCGGGAACGGGTCCAGCAGATGGCGCCGGGCGCCCCGCGGGCGAGGTGTATTCGCGATCTAGAAGGCGTTCCAGGATTTCCAGGCAGCCGTGGCTGCAGCTGGATCCGGGGGAAAAACCGGGGCTGGAGCACCCTTGCCCTCCTGCTTCTTCCCCCTTCTTAGTTCGGATTGGGGTCTAGGATTGCGGGGCGGCGCGGGGCGGGGAAAGGGAGGGAAGACTGGAACTGGAGTTTTGGGAATCTGAGGATTGGCTTTCGAAAGCGTCGCTGATTTTTGGGGGGGACGAGAGGCGGGGACTCCCTGGGGAAGGTGACCGGGCCTGGGAGGGGCTTCGCTCTCCATAGGAACAAAGGCTGCGTCGTGAGAGAGGAGGCGAGAGGGGAGGGCTATGAGGGCCGGGGCAGATCTCCAAGGATGCCAGGGGGCGCTGCGGGCCGGGGCTGCTAGAAGGTGCCTGGAAGACCGCTATACCTGGGGCCGGGAGGAGCTTTGGGGAGACCTGGGAAATACAGGGAGGAAGCCGAGGCGGGGGATGGGAAGGCGCCCTCCCTGCTTCCATCAATAGTGCCTAATTAAGACAAAGCCAGCAGCGAGCCCACTGATTACATTTCCATGAGGAACGAAATTGATGACATTTTCTTTGCTGGATGAGAAGAGAAGCTGGCACCTCAGTTCCCCCTTTTTCTGTTTGGCGTTCACACCTAACAGATCTCATTATGCCAGTCTGGCACTGCCAGGGGTGGCAGTCCCTGGTACTCCTGAAGAGCAAGTGGATTAACCACACCCTAACCCAGCCCTGACCTCACCCTCCCACCTACCCTATCTTTATTCCCAGAAGGGTCCACCCTTTCCCTCCCCCCGACCCCCAGTGATTCCTCCTGCCCGGCCAGACTCCTGTTGCTGACAGCAGGAATGGAAGGAGAGGAGTCCCGCCCACCCCAAAACCAGCTGCACAGCAAACACAGCTAAGATGGAACGTGGAGGTGTTCCTCTAGCCAGATAGGCCATGGGTGGCAGACAGAGGTGATGTGATTGGCCGGAAACCCTAGGGAAAAGTCCCAAAGGAGTGAAAATTTGCTGGAGTCGTGGGGTGGGGAGCCTCAGGGGCAACGTTCTTGGATCCCTCTGGGAAAGGAACTTTGCACAGACCCTATTTATTTTCTTAAACCCCCCTCCCCAACGGTGGCTGTTCCTTCCGAATCCCAGCCCCCCACATTATGCTAAATAGGTAATCAAACATCTCGCTTTGCTAATTACTGCTCAATCCGATTAAACGCTGCTGAAGCTCATCAACAGAGGTGGAGGTAGGGGGAAGGGACGAAGGCGGGGCAACCACAGCTAGCTATGATGGGGGTCTTGTCCCCAGGGGTTCTTAGGGGATAGAGAAACAGCCAGGGTTGCAAGACTGAGTACATCCCAAAGGAAAGGGCAGAAGAGTTGTAACCTCAAGACTCAGCCTTGCTGCACCTCCCAGCCATGGGCCTTTTCCTCCTCCCAGAACCTTCATTACCCTCCGAACCCAGGCATCCGGCCATTCCCACAGCTCCCCACACACATCCCTGTCCCAGATTTAATAAGTTCTGTTCTCTCATTGTCAATATTTGATTTCTCAGAGCCATCTCCACGGAGAGGGGGTGGGGGGGTCTTTCCTTGCCTCCCCCCTACTTTGGCCCTCTTTTGCTCACCCCCAGTCTCTTTGTGCCCCCAACCTTCTCTGAACTTGCTGACTTAATGAAATGATATTAAAGTCTTAAGCAACTCCAAAAGAATGGTTGTTATGGTGAAGGGAGTGGGCAGAACGCCTGGGTCCCCGAGGGGAGCAAGAGCTGAGGAGGGGGAAAGGGAGCCAGAGGCTAGGGTCTAGAGACCCCAGTCCCTAGTGGGGAGCAGCATATTTGGGGTGAGCTGGGGGCCAGACCTCTGGATCTTGACTGGAAGCAGGGGATGAGGAGCGGGGACTAGGAGAAGGTGGAAAGAGAGGACATTCCAGGGGTCAGGGTCTCAGCCTGCTGTCCGGATCATCCATCAGAGACAGAGGCCAGGGGGGACAGGGCCTCCATGCCAGCAGCCTCCCTGCCGACTGTGCCCTGGGCTGGTCCCGTGAGAACCAGAGTAGATTCCTCTACAGCCTGACTCATCCTTCTCCCCCAGCAGCCCCCCACAGGTGATTTGTAGCTGATGCTCCCACCATGGTAGGGGCCAGGATAGTCATTCCACGACGTGAAGAACTGTCTCTTCCAGGACAGAAGACAACAGAGGCCAAGGAAAGGGAAGCCAAGTATCCCCTCCACCTCCCCCACCCAACACCATCTCCCCTGGGGACCCTGGCCCAGCCCCAGTCCCCTTGGGGTGGTGGGAATGCAAGGACATTTGGCTGGGACTGATTGATGAGGGAGGAGGCAGCCACCGGGCACTGAGGCTGCTGTTTGCTGAGCACACAGATTCCTCCCCACTCACCAGCTGCCGCCCCCTGAGGCTGCTCAGTCTCCCCCCGACATCACCCCACCAGCCACTGGGGTTGCAGTGCCTGAGTTTCTGATGGCAACTGGAGGAAGAGGGAGAACCAGGAAACAGAACGCTTCAAATCCCTGTGGGAATTGGGGGTACCTGGGGCCTGGTCTCCTCAGAACTCCCTTCAGAACTCCACTTTCCCTGCTACCTTTCAAGTAGCTCTCTGGCTGCCCAGTTGTCATTCCCATTCATTGCGTCCCTTTTCATTCCCCCATCCATCTCTCTGAGCCTATGCCAGCCAGCCTCCTGCTTCCAAACCATCCTGTGACATTTCTCCCAGGTCTCAAAACTCTCCCAAGCCCCGCGTCCGCGGTGGCCTACATAGCCCCTTAGGAAGCACCATTTTTCATTCTAATTAAAATTCCAGATGTGATGTTAACCGTTCACCATTAGAAATTCCCACTGCAGGCCGGGCGAGGTGGCTCAAGCCTGTAATCCCAACACTTTGGGAGGCCGAGACGGGTGGATCACGAGGTCAGGAGATCGAGACCATCCTGGCTAACATGGTGAAACCCCGTCTCTACTAAAAAATACAAAAAACTAGCCGGGCGAGGTGGCAGGCGCCTGTAGTCCCAGCTGCTCGGGAGGCTGAGGCAGGAGAATGGCGTGAACCTGGGAGGCGGAGCTTGAAGTGAGCTGAGATCTGGCCACTGCACTCCAGCCTGGGCGACAGAGCGAGACTCCGTCTCAAAAAAAAAAAGAAATTCCCACTGCAAGCCCAGGCAGTGGCTCACACATGTAATTCCAGCACTTTGGGAGGCCGAGGTGGGTGGATCACCTGAGGTCACGAGTTCAAGACCAGCCTGGCCAATGTGGTGAAACCCCATCTCTAGTAAAAATACAAAAAATTAGCTGGGTGTGATAGCACATGCCTGTAGTCCCAGCTACTCAGGAAACTGAGGCACGAGAATTGCTAGATCATGCCACTGCACTCCAGCCTGGGCCACAGAGCGAGACTCTGTCTCAAACAAACAAACAAAAATTTCCCACTGCCCACCCCTTGCCCCATTCCCCTTTCCCTAAAAACCCCCAACACACACACACACACACACACACACACACACACACACACACACACACACACCCCTCGGGCTGAATAGTATCCCTCAGCTGCCTTTATTTGGAAGAAGGGCAAAGTCTGAGCTTCACTGTACGGCTCAGCCCCAGGACAGCCTCAATCCTATGCGGTTTGGGGATGGCCGGGGGACAGCTCTTGCTTCTATGGTCCCAGCCCTCTCGGTTCCTTTACTTCCGCTCTGCCTGACTGCTCTGGACTCCGCGAGCAGCTGTGCCACAGCCCCCAAAAAAGCTCAGAGCATCATCCTTGCCCTCCCAGAGCTTAAACTTTAGTCGAGGAAAACACAAGTCACAGACACACAAGAAACAAAAAGCAGGGAGATGGGAGACTGAGTAAGATCAACTTCCTTAACGTGGATCCCAGACCCTAAGTGACTTACTCCCCTCCAGGCCGAGGCTAGGGAAAAACAAGACACATCTGAAACATGTATGTGGTGGTGATGTCCTTCTTACTGTTCCCAAACATACCACGATCTCACCTCTGTGCCCGTGCACTCGCTGTTCCTCTGTCTAGCATGCCTTTACCCAGCGTGCATGGCTTACTCCTGTCTCATGGCTTAAGGTCCTGATCAACAGCACCTCTTTCAGAGGGACCTTCCTGACCTCCTCATCTAAAGCAACTCCAGGCCAGGCGCGGTGGCTCATGCCTGTCATCCCAGCACTTTGGGAGGCCAAGGTGGGCGGATCACCTAAGGTCAGGAGTTCGAGACCAGCCTGGCCAACATGGTGAAAACCCAACCCTACTAAAAAAAAAAAAAAATAGCTGGGTGTGGTGGCGGGCACTTGTAATCCCAACTACTCGGAAGGCTGAGGCAGGAGAATTGCTTGAGCGCGGGAGGTGGAAGTTGCAGTGAGCCGAGATCGCGCCACTGCACTCCAGCCTGGGCAACAGAGCGAGATTCCAAGAAAGGGAGGGAGGGAAGAAGGAAGGAAGGAAGGGAGGGAGGGAGGGAGGGAGGGAGAGAAGGAGGAAGGGAGGGAGGCAGGGAGGGAGGGAAAGAAACTGCAATCAAAGAAAGAAAAATGAAGAAGGAAGGAAGGAAGGAAAGAAGGAAGGAAGGAGGGAAGGATGTTACTCTCCATCCTCCTCATCCTGTCATTCTGTTTTGTTTATATCCCTTTTCACACCTGTAATTGTATTATTTCCTTCCCCACCTAAATGTGGGCTTTGTGAAAGCGGGGACTTGGCCTTACTCACCCTGTCCTCCCAGCGCCTGAACCGGTGCCTGAAACAAAGTAGCATTTAACCTGCTGCTGAGCGAGTGAAGAAACAAACCAATGAACAAATGTCTTCCTGTGCCTGTAGTTGTTTTGGTGTAGTTGTTACTCTAAGAATATGTGTATTTGTCCCCACAAAGCAAATAGGATGGCATGTGTTATTCTGCGTGGAAGTCACCAGCATTTTCAAATAGCTCTAAAGATACCCAAGTCACTACACATGTGAAAGGCCGTTGGTCTTGTGCTGTTCGAGCAGGGCTGCGGGGAGTCTCTGGATGCCAGCGCTCTGAGGGGGGCGTGTCCCAGGCGCTGTGCAGTCTGTGCTGTTCCTCTCCCCGGCTGTGCATCTGTCCCCAGGTGTCTTCCTCTCTCTCAGCATGGTATGATGTCTTAGCTGCTTTGGTGAGGTGCTTGTCTGTCACGGAGACTATTTATCCCCACGTCTCTTCCCTCTTGTCTCTCCACCTGTGCCTCTAGATGTAGGTGGAGGGGGAGTGTCCCTGAGCTCCCTTGCCCCTCACACACCGCCCTGCCCCAGTCTTGGACCCCTCCCTTTCTCAGTGGGCCCTGTTGCTGGGCTCTGGGTTGCCATAGTGACGGTTGCCAAGTCCCTGAGGCTGATAGCCAGCGATGGGGCTGTCGGCTCCATCCACGCGGGAGGCTGAGGGGGGCTTCCCATTGTGTAGAAAAGGGGATGTTGCCATGACAACCAACCCCCACTAAGGGGCAAGGACCAGCCTTTCCACCCCCCACGAGCCTCCCCACCTCGGGCAGCTCCAGTGTGGGCTCAGAAGGCAGGAGTAAATTCCAGACAGCCCAGCACCTGGTCTCCCAGCTTTCAACTCCCCTCCTGCAGTGCCTGCACCTCTCAAGACCCAGGCATCTTGCTCAGACAGGGAGGGGGAGGAGCGGGGGTCCCACAGGACAGAAGAGAGGAAGGGGGACCCCTTGACCTCCAGGCAGATGGGAGACAGCGGGAGGGGACCTAAAGTCAGGGGAGGGGCAGGGAGGGCAGAGGTTGTGACCCCTGCTGACTCGCTCCAGTGATGCTCCTGACGGCTGCTTTTGTGGTTGGAGAATGGGGCTAAGTCTAGGGGGCTGGACACCTGGACTTTCTCGGGGAGAAGAGCCTTGGTTATGGGTATACAGGGAGCCAGGGGATACGCAGCTTGATGCCTGGGTCCCTGAGTCCTTCCTACTTCCTTCTGATCAGCCACATCCCTTCTCCTCATGAGTCCCCAACAGCAAAACTTCTCAAGTGCCTTGGGTAGGGATGGAAGGGAATAGACTTCAACATGTGAGCATGTTTTTACCACCTTGATCCTAATTGCGACTTGCCCTGTCTCTGGTGCTTTGGCTTAGCAAGACACTCAGACTGTCCCCATGGACGAACTGGCAACCCCACTCCTGCCTGCGTTACTCTCTCCCTCTCCTAGAGGTGACACCTTCCTCTGCCTTCTCACCCAGCCCATTTTCGCCTCCCCAAGCACTGCCGACCTCACCACTCCAAATTAGCCCTATCTCTACCCACCCCCCTTGGTTGGTTTCATGCAATCCAACCCTTAGCTAGAAAGCCATTCTAACCAAGCCTTTGTCCCAAATCAAGTCTAGTCATTCTCCAGCCTTCTTGTTAACTTTTGAAGATTTTTATTTTTATTTTTATTTTTTTGGTTTTTGTTGTTCAAATTTCCCTTTTACAGTAAAACTATTGAGGTGACGGCATACCCCGCCACCATGGCAATATCAACTTCCTGTTTCCCAGAAGGAGCGATTAGAAAAATCAGGAAGGAGCTGGGAACTACAGCACCAGAGAGGTGATTGACCTCTGGTGGACAAAGCAACCATCTTGGCTGGTGATTGAGGTGGCCGACCTGGTGCCCAACAGCAGCTTTGATCTAATAAAACTGAGCTGGGAGGAAACTGAGGCAACACCCAATTGCACACTAGAGGGCAGGAAGTGGTATCAGCTGGTCACTATGGGAACAGTGGCCTTTGCTAAATACCACCACCGTCAGCTAGACCAGCCAGTAGGCCACCATTTTGGTCACTAAGAAGGGAACTATGTTGAGTCTGAAAGGAGTCGGAAATGGAGGATGGAATGAACAAGACAGCCATCTGGGTTACTCGGGAGAACACATGGATTCTTGGGGTAGTACTGTTGATGAACAGAGATTATACTGGGATATGGAAAGGAAAGAACAAGACAAATTGGGCCTGCCACAGCACATGGCAGTCATCTTAGCTGTCCTAAAATCAGCACAGAGCACAAGGGAAGGGAGATCTTGGGAAGTGCCACTGAAGACTGGGAAAAGTCCTTCTCGGTCCACCTCTATCCTCTTACAGTCAGTAAGTTCCAGCTTCCTCCCGAAAGGAAGTTCTTCCCGCCCTTCTTCTCCACAGAGTAAGAACCATCCACCTCCCACCCCCCGATCCCCCAGACTAAGCCACTTGGAGTTCCAGCCAGACCACTTCCTGTTTCAGAAGTGCTACTTCCTGTCCTGGATGAAGGCACTTCCAGTTCCTGCTGCACTGCTTCTGCTACTTCCCAGGCCATTTCTGTCCGGGCCTGGTCACCTCTTGTCTGGAGCAAGTCACTTCCGGTCCCAAGTGGCCCACTCAGCATCAGACCAAGTCCATATATGTCCTGACCGGTTCATATCTTGCTATTGGCCACTGGACAAAACGGAACACTTCTTCTCATAGTAGCTGTCATGACCCAACCGCCCCAAATGGCTGGAGTAAGTATGTAGAGGCCTGGGCCAGGACAGAGAAGGAAGCCCTGCTGCCCATGGCCTGAGCTGGGGTGGAGTGCCAGAGCCTTCCCCATAAGGCCCCCATTTTTGGCAGACTGAGGGGAGTGGTTGGTTTGAGAGGTCAGAAGGGGAGCTGAAAGCTAAGGGGAGAAACGCTTTGATGCCCCCACCCAGGAGATGGGAGAGGCACAGGATAAGAAGCCAAGAGGGTGAAAGGAGATGTGGTGGGGGAGGATGCTAGGGAAGAAGAACAGACCTAGAGAAGGGAGGGAAAAAATAAGAGATAGAGAGAAGAGAAAACCAGTGAGAGGCAGAAAGAAGGCGGTGCCAACCGAAAGGTGGGCTGTTCCCGCCCCTAGCTCTGGGTGGGTGAGGGGGACAAGGATGCCTGCTGGGTCATGGTCAGAGAGGAGGCTGAGCCAGTGCCCCTCCCTAAGGAAATAGGATCCAGGGACACTGAGACAGAGGGGGACACCCACGGCCAAACGGGAGGGCAGGAGGTGGGGCAGTGGGAATCCTAAGGAATCCTAAAAGTGGAGACGAGAACAGCAGCCGGGAGGAGTGAAGGGGCTGGGGGAGCACAGGGGGCCGAGGAGATGTTAGAGGTGTCCCTCAAACCAGGAATTAAACTGGAGGAGCACCCCAAGAAGGGCTGGATTCAGGAGAGTCACGTGACAGGAGCCCTCATACCTTGTAGTAGATGTTTGGAGGGCTCTGGGGGGGCCCATCCTGCACGATATACACAGGATGCCCATAGTCACCACTCACCTTCTCATAGTGGGGACAGAAGGGGGGATCTGCAGCCCCGCCGCCCCGCAGAGCTATCCCTAGCTCCCCGGGCTCAGCCTCCCGAGGTCCCATCCCACCTCCACCCCCCAGGCCCAGAGACCCTCCCCTCCCGAAGGAGCCAGGACCAGGGTGGCGACTCTCCGAAGGCTTGGCCCGCCGTCTCCGCCAACACATGGCACCCCCAGCACCTGCCACGCCCAGCAAGAGCAGCGCCAGCCCCCCTGCTGCCCCAGCCACTGCGGGCATGCTGGGAGGGGGCAGAGGGCCTTCAGCACCCCGGGAGGTTGCATTGCTGGTGGGGTCACCTGGCAGGGAAGGGGTGAAGGAGGAAAGAGGGGGAGGGACTGAAGGAGCCACCTGGGCATCTGGACACCCAACCCTGGGGGTCCCCATGGGCTTCCCTTATAGGGCCCAGGCCCTTTGGGGACCCTACCTCCCCTCCCCCGCCAAACCCCACTCAGAATCCAGGTGTCCAGCCCTTCAGCTTCCTGCCACGGAGTCCTCCCCACTTCTCTGACAGCACTGATTGAAGCACTGACTTGGCTAATTAGTTCTAATTGAGTCTTTTCCTCATTTGGCTTCCATTCCCCTCCCACCCTCCCATCCTCTCTTCTCCTCTTTCCTGTATCACCGCCCCCAAAACTGAAGAGGGAGGGAGGGTGACGGCAGGGCAGCTGGGGTCTGAGAGCAGAGGAAGCTGGGGAAGGCGGGGAGCTAGCCCCTGGTTCCTACCTGGCATGTTCTCCTTCCCAGGCTCCAGGCTGTGGGCTGCCCCTCGGTCTCTTTCCATGGGCATTTCAGACACAGGTTTTCGGGGGGCAGCCCCTCCTCGGGGACCTGGAGATGAGGAAGGCCCAAGAGAGGAGCTGAGACAACTGCCCCTGACCATGATCGTACTGCCCCAACATCCCTTCGCGCCCAGGAGGTGTCCCCCAGCCCCACTCACTTTGTCCCACTCGGAGAAGCACCTTCATGCCTCTGGTTAGGCACACACCTCCCTGCAGGCTCTCCAGGCCCTCCCGGGTCCCATCCGATGTGGCTGGGAGAGAAAAATCAGAGGAAGAGGTTGGCACTCCAGAGTCTAGCCCCAATTCTGGCCCCACGCCCTGGTGTGAACACCGCCTGAGGGCACTGGGATCTCCCTCTTGGCTGCAGGGGTCCCCCTCCCTCTCTGCTCAGTATCAGGAGCAGCCCCTCACTCAGTCGTGCCCTCTGCCCAGCAGTACCAATGATGTAGTAATCGTGGTGCGAGCGGAACTCGTGGCCCCAGAGGTTAGGGCTATACTCCTGGAACTTGATGGTGAAGCGGAGATCCAGGTCTGGGCGATCACAAGTAAGAAGGAGGTTTGGGGCAGGGGGTGCCTCACAGCGCCGGCCCTGGGCACCCCCTACCAGGTACAGCTTGTAGAACTCATAATTAGGAGAGGAGTGAGGGCCAGGAGGCCGGGCCCGGGGGCAGAGCAGGTCTAGCCGGTCCCCGATCTGAGGGTACAGCACATAACCACCCTCTGCCTGGAACCTATGGGGAGGAGGGTAAGGTGGACAAGGAAGAGATGTCAGAGGTCTGGCCCCCAGAGCTTTCCTTCCCTCACCCCACAACCTTCCAGGACAGCAATTCTCAGCTCACGCCTGCCCGCCTTTGTCTGAGTGGAAAGTCAGTTCTTATAGAGCAGGCACCAAGAACTCTGTGCGTTCACATTGGAAGCAGCAGGAAGCCAGGCTCAGAGGTCTCCTGCCCCTTGGTGTGCCCAAATGCACTCTTCAGCCCGCCCTCACCACATGCACACTGCCATCTCCCGCTCCATCACCAGCCCCGTTGCCATGGCAACAGGATGCCAGTTACCAAGGAGCTGGCCTCTCTGGAACCACACAGCCCACCCCTCCCAGGTGATTTCACTATTCCATGGCAGCCAACCATGGGGGCAGAGCCTCCCCTCCTCCAGGCCACCACTGAATTTCGGGGCAAAGGGGGCGGGTCAGGGAGGGCCTGTGTGGAGGGTGGTCCAGACCAGTGTCCTAAGTTAGCCAGCTAATAGGACAGAAGGCAAATGCCTGGTTTGGTCATGACCATCAATGGGGCTGATAGGAACCAGGGTCTAGGGAGCTGCTGCCTGAGTCATTCTCCCGCTCAGAATCCCACACTGGGTCTTAGACTTCTGGGGCAACTGCTTATTGCTTTGGAAAGGAAAGGAGTTGACTTTTCTAACCACAACCAACACACTTCACCATCTCCTTGGCCAGTGCACCCAGGCATCCACTGTCCCAGCACAGCCACAACTTGCCAACCCCTGCAGCCCCTTCCTGGACATTAATAGGTGAGACAGGGTCTCAGGACTGGGTCCCAGGGGGCTGCTACTTGATATCTTCCCAGACTCCCAAGTGTCCCACTCCCACCCCACATCCAAAAGAGCCCCCAGGACACCCTAACTCCCTTTTCTCTACCCTGTGAAAACAAGCTTAGGTTCTCAAGCTACACACCTGATACTCACATTGCAGCTGGGAGTTGGCGGGTAGGTGACTGAGTACAGAAAAGACATTGAGATTATACCCAAAGAGATCCGGGAAAAAGAGAGGGAGGGATGGCAGGGCAGAGAAGTGTGAGGGAGGCTGGGAAGTAAAGAGAGGAACAATAATCCTAGCTCTCCTTTAATGAGCACAGAATACATTCAAACACCTGACCGCTAATACTCATAATAGCTGTAAGGATTGAGGATACAAACTCAGAAAGGTTAAGTGACATGCCCAAGGCCACACAGCTGAAAGCGGCAGAGCTAGGATTAAGAACAAGGATTTGATAAGCTCCAAAGCCCACCTGCTTCCCATAGCCTCACACAGTCTCCCCAGGGAAGTAGGAATTTTTCAAAACACAACTCTTTTACGAGCGGGAAGTGGGATCTGCATGCAGGCAAGGGACCCAGCTGACCTCCCGAAGGTTCTGTCCTACCCAGCGTGGCTTGAAGTTTCATCTGACCCCTGGCCTCTTTTCAGAGCAAAGCAGGCATGCCACGGAACGGAGGGTCTGACAGAAGAGTTTGCAGCAAAGATGGGGGGAGGAGGCAATGGAGTCCTCAGGACTCCAGATGCAAAAGGGAAGGAAGGAGGGTTCGGGGGCTCGAGGCTGCTTCCAGAAAGAGACCCGCAAGCCAGGAAGGCAGGAATATGTTCTGGCTGGGAAATCGTTCAGCCAACAGTTCACCGACCCTCTGGCTGTGGGGAAGAGTTGGGAGACAGACTGTGAAGTGAGTCAAGGAGCCTTGGGGAAGTTGTCCCCAGAGCCCCCAAATGGAACCCCCTTGCCTCCCATCTCGGATGCCCAGTCCCTCTGGGGGAGGGAGGCACCCTGCCCTGCCTTCCCTTCAGCCACTTGCAGCACCTAATCTGCAGCTCTCTCCTGAGAGCTGACAGTAACCAGGCTCCCTCCAAGCCCAGCCCCCGACGCAGGCCTCCCACAGATCCAAATACCCACCTCACTGCCCTCCCGGCTACCCATGAACTTTCTTCTCCTTGCCCCTTTGGGGTCTCCAAACTCCTGACATCCATAGCACCACCCGCATCCAGCTCTGCGTGGGACCCGGAGTCTGGCTCCCAAGATCACCTGTCTAGTAACCCGTCACACATCAGAGCACCAGCACCTTCCCTCCCGCCTCCTCCCTGCCCACAGAAGCCAGCCCCCAAGTCCCCAAAACTTCCCTACCCACTGCCCTAGGATCTGGGGTCTCCCCAGCCGCAGGCCGCTCACCTCTTATTCGCCGAGTTCCAGTAGACAGGCTCCAGGCTGAGCCCAGACACCAGCCCCAAAACCCCCAGCAGCAGTAGGGCCCCGACTCGCACGCCCCCCGGCCCAAAATGGGGGGGCCCCATGACCCCGCCAAGGCCTGGGGGGCGGGGCACCAACTACCCCAAAGTCGCTCACCCCCCGGGGTGGCTGCCTTGGCTGCCTGGCTCTTCAGCCCGGACCACCCCAGTAGCTGATGCCCCCAGCGCCCACGCGGACCTGCTTCCTGCTGTGCCCGCGCCCCCGCGGCAGAGCGCTCAGCCCCACCAGAGCCCTTCCAGGGGCCGTCTGCAGGCGCCCTACGCGCCCCCGGCCCACGCGCCAGCACCCCGGGATCTGTGAGCCCGCCTAAGTGGGGGACTGGGGGAGCCGGGGGCCGGGCGGGGGCGGCATGGGGCGCCGGACCAGGGAGCGAGGAATGGGGCGCCGAGCCGGAGCCCCAGCCTCGCCGGGATTGAGGGCAGCGGGCTAAGGGAGGAAACCAGTCCCGAGCCCAGGAGGGGGGAGTTAAAGGAGAGGCGGGGATGGGGAGAGGATGGTGGAGGGAAAAACCGGAGCTGGAGCTCGAGGCGGAGCGGGCGGCAGCATCCCGCGGCCCACGCCCCCCACACCTCCCTCACCTCGCGCACCTCCCGCCCGCCGCCCCGCCTCAGCCCCCGGCGCGGACTCTCACGCCCCCTTTGTGTCTCCGAGCCTCTGGCTCCGGCTGAGTTCTGCCCGGCTCCCCTCCTGCCCTCCGATCGCCCAAGCTGCTGGAATCTTCCTCTCTCGAATCCAGAAAGGCTCTCGCCCTCTCCACCCCGAGGAACCCACCCCTTTCGCTCCCGCAGCCTTCTCCACCATCCCAAAACAACACCGCTGCTCCCGGCAGGTCTGGAGAGAATAATAATAACCTTGAAGGCTTGGCACTTTACAGACTGCGGCGGAGCTGATCGTCACGACTACCTGTGTGAAGTGGGAGGGGCAGAGCTAACGATCCCATTGCAGAGATGAGGAAACCGAGGCTTAGGGAGGCCCCATGACTTGCCCAAGGTCACACAGGAAGTCTGGGATAAAGCTAGAAACCAAACCCAGGCTGCGCAACTCCCACTCTTGGGGTCTCCTTTGTCACCGCTCCATGGACCATGTGCTGTTGTTACCTGGGGGGTAGTGAAAAATAAGAGTTTAAGGGATACACTTGGGCCTTTCCTAGATGGCTGCGGGGAGAAGTGGGGCTGGGAGAAGGGGCGTACCTACAACCCCAAACCGGCCCTGCGCAGGAAGGGCTGTTTCCAATTATCCTGGGGGAAGGGAGGAGTTGCCTTTTCGGGTGTAAGAGCCCTGGCTTTCAGCACCTCTGGGCAGGGGTGACATTCCTCTCCCTCTCAAGCCTCCACAGGCCTTTCGTCCCTTCCCTTTGATTGTGAGGTCCAAAATCACATCCCCTGCTGGCGGTATTTCTTCAAAGTCCCCCCATTGTCAGTGTTTGGGAAGGTGTTGGGGGGAGGAGGGAGGAGTCACTGCTTCAAATGACACACTCATCCCCCCACCCCCAAAGACAGAGCAGACAAATGGAGAAACAAGCCCAGCGACAGCTGCTGAATGAATAAGACCCTCGGCGCGCCCCGCATGGAACAGCAATACCAAAGGTGACGACTGTATTTTTCAACACCTTTCCTCTTTTAGGTGTGTCCTTGACTCTAGCAACTGGGTTGTCTGCCTCCTGGGGAGCCCCGGGGAGGGGAGGGGAGTGCTCCTGCTCCCCTCAGAGCTGAGTAATGGTCCCCATGCTGCTGGAGAATGGCAGTGTGGAGTGTGGGTGACAGCCACCCTGTCACTGTCTGCACAGTCTCATACGGTCACACCCAACAGTCTGACCCAGCTCCTGCTCAGCCCGGCTCACCCTGACCCCTGCCACCCCCACCTTGGGAGTGAGATTTCAAACAGGTTTCCCCCTTCAGTTTACCAAGTTGCCTAGCAACCAACCAGTCAATGGCATGAAGCCCCACCCCCACCCACTTGACTTCACATCAAGCTCAGCCACCCCATTGGCTCCTGCCTAGTCCCACCTCTCAACCCCTGGTTTCAGGAACAATATGCCATACCCACTGCTGCTGGACCAGGGAACCCGCCAGTCCCCCTGCCCGACCCCCACCTCACTCATACGCCCCCCCACAAACAGACACGAAGACTCTAGTATCATAAAAACCTTTTTATATAAGCTCACCCACACCTCCCTCCGTTCCTCCCTGCCCTTTCTCGCCCTGGTGATCATCAGGGATGCTGGAGTCTGGGCCTCCCCCACACCACCAGAGCTGAAGCCGACATTCAAGGTGGACATGGCGTGTGGAGAGCAGGGGAAGGCCCAATTCCTCCTCTCCTTCGTCCCCACTCTCTGTGGGCTCGGGAAACACACGCTGACCGGAGGCAGTGGCCAGGAGAGGCAGGCTAGGGTGCAGGCTGAGGGAGAGATGGGGACGGTCTATCAGTGCCTTCAGTGAGGACACTTGCTCCCTCTGGGATTCACTTCCATCCCCAACCCAAGCCCCAACATCTCTGGAATGGAACTGAGGACCTCACGCCATTGGTGCAGTCCTTCTGGGGCAGAAAACTCAACACGGGCTCCGGCTTCCCATCATTGCCAGGCCCGCCCGTGTCCCACACAGAGACGGCCCCGCTCGTGCTGCCACTCACTAGAAACTGCCCGGTCCTGGGGGAGAGAGGAGAGATTTGCTGGCAGAGGCCTCATCCCTGGGGCAGGAACCACTCATACCCAGGGGCTAGGACCCTACAGCTGGGCTCTGGCATTCCTAGGCTTGTCAGGGCCCTGTGTAGGAAGGAGCCACGGCCACTCACGGGTCCAGATCGAAGTAGATGCGCTGATTGGTGGTCACCTCTCGACCCAGGGACCATAGTGGGTAACCAGGCTGCCGGAGATCCCAGCACAGGAGCTCAGCATCCTGGAGACATGGAACAGGACCTGGAGTCGCCCCCAAAGCCCTGGATGTCTCTGCCTCCCTCGGGGTCTCCAGGCACTCCTTCGGCTTGGGATTTTTTTCCCCATCCCCATTCCCCTACACTGCAGACTACATCCCCGCTCCTGCCCCGCTGCCCAGGTGCTTTGGGCTCTCAGGGTGTGACCCCTACCTTGCGGGCTCCTGAGAAGAAGCGGTTGCCATCGGGATGAAAGCAGAGGTGGGTGATGCCCCCTTGGTGCCCTCCCAGCAAGGCAAGAGGGGAACCATCACCCCAGGCATACAGACCCAGGGAGCGGCCGTAGGAGCCACAGGCATAGAGGGGCTGGGCTGGGCTGAAGGCTATACAGGAGATGATGCCGCTCTGGCCCTGCTTTTTTGCTAGAGAGGGAAGGAACAAAGTGGGGGAGGGGGCGATGGCTCCTGGCACTAACCAGGCTAAGCAGAGGTCTGTCTCCCATCCCAGCACCAACATACCTGGACTCAACATCTCCCCCATGCTGTGTGTCACAAGCAGGACAAAGACCTCTGATGCTCCCCACATCTATCCTCCCAAAGGACCTAAATGCCCAAGCCCCACTTCATCCCTCTCAAATCTCAGTTTTTCCTTGGACAGATGCAAGTTGAAGGCCTACAGGAAAATGGAATCAGCTTTATCAAAAATTTTCTAGAAAGATTTCAGAGACCAAAAGCTCCACAGCTGACAGGGTATGGGTTCAGGAAGGAAGCAGTCCTTTGACCAGCTGGTTGACCTTGGGAAGGTTTCCTACCTGCTCTGAGTCTGTTTGCTCCTCTGCCGACTGGGCTGCACCTGCTCCCAGGCCATACAGAGGACAGCGTGAAACCCCACAGGTGGCCCTCGGCTCACACAGGCCCCTGTGCGGGTGGCAGTGCTCTTCCCTCTCCTCCTCCCTTGGAGGCACAGATGCTTACCAAACGTGGCTCGGACCTCACAGTCTCGGCCGGGCCGGGCCGTGGAGAAAACACGTACAGTCCGGTTGAAGCCACAGAAGAGCTGGGAGCCATCCGGGGAGAAGCAGAGCGAATGGGCTGCCGTCAGCTCATCCTGGGGGAAGGAAAGGGCTGAAAACAGGTCTTGCAAAGCCTTAGCTGCCTTCAAAGAAGGAGAGCCGGGCCAGTACGAGTGCTGGGGCTGAGCGTGGCGGTCCCTACCAGGTGGTTGTAGGCGCGAAAGGAAGCCCGGAGCTCTCCAGTGAATGCATCCCAGATATGAATCGGGTTCTCCCGGCTGCTGCTGGCCACGCTGAGAGAGACATGGACACTGAAACCCTGGTGCTGTCAAAGGAAGGGGAGGAATGGCCGGGCACGGTGGCTCACACCTGTAATCCCAGCACTTTGGGAGGCCAAGGCAGGTGGATCACTTGAGGTCAGGAGTTTGAGAGCAGCCTGGCCAACATGGTGAAACCCTGTATCTACTACAAATACAAAAATCAGGCTGGGTGTCGTGGCTCACGCCTGTTATCCAAGCACTTTGGGAGGCCAAGGCAGGTGGATTACCTGAGGTCAGTTCGAGACCAGCCTGGCCAACATGGTGAAACCCCATCTCTATTAAAAATATAAAATTAGGCCGGGCGCGGTGGCTCAAGCCTGTAATCCCAGCACTTTGGGAGGCCGAGGTGGGTGAATCACGAGGTCAGGAGATCGAGACCATCCTGGCTAACACGGTGAAACCCCGTCTCTACTAAAATACAAAAAAACTAGCCGGGCGAGGTGATGGGCGCCTGTAGTCCCAGCTACTGGGGAGGCTGAGCCAGGAGAATGGTGTAAACCTGGGAGGCGGAGCTTGCAGTGAGCTCAGATCCGGCCACTACACTCCAGCCCGGGCGACAGAGCAAGACTCCGTCTCAAAAAATATATATATAAAATGAGCTGGGTGTGGTGGTGCACACCTGTAATCCCACCTACGCAGGAGAATCACTTGAAACTGGGAGGCGGAGGTTGCAGTGAGCTGAGACTACATCACTGCCCTCCAGCTTGGGTGACAGAGCGAGACTCAATCTAAAAAAAAAAAAAAAAAAAAAAAAGGAAGGGGAGGAAGCCAACTGACCAGCCCCTCTGATAAGCACGCCAAGCCTTCCTCCTCTGAAGACCCCTGGCAGCCCTTGACTCTCCCAAGAGGCCCCGCTTGAAACTGGGTGGTGGGGCGGCGAGCGGGGAGGCAAACATTACTTACTAGGAGGTGTCTGGCTGGGCTGAGGACATCAGAGAATACCAGCAGTAATCATAGATGGTATCACCTTCCACCATTCGAAGGACAGGGACCTAGACAGAGACGTGGGAATGGCTGAGTCACCTGGAGGGAAAGGAGTCTGAGGCGCATGCTTCTAGCAGTGTTGTGGCAGATGGGGTGCATATACAGAGCAGAGATGCTGTCTCAATGTTCAAGGTGAACTCAGACTTTAATGTCAAATTTAGCTACCAAAAGCCATATAGATTCATACTTTTTTTTTTTTTTTGAGACGGAGTCTCGCTGTGTCCCCCAGGCTGCAGTGCAGTGGCGCGATCTCGGCTCACCACAAGCTCTGCCTCCCGTGTTCACACCATTCTCCTGCCTCAACCTCCTGAGTAGCTGGCATTACAGGCGCCCGCCACCAAGCTCGGCTCATTTTTTGTATTTTTAGTAGAGACGGAGTTTCACCGTGTTAGTCAGGATGGTCTCGATCTCCTGACCTCGTGATCCTCCCGCCTCGGCCTCCCAAAGTGCTGGGATTACAGGCATGAGCCACCGCGCCCAGCCTTTTTTTTTTTTTTTTTTTTTTTTTTTTTGAGACAGAACAGGCACCACCATGCCTGGCTAATTTTGTATTTTTTTTTTAGTAGAGACGGGGTTTCACCATATTGGCCAGGCTGGTCTCAAACTTCTGACCTCAGGTGATCCCCCCGCCTCGGCCTCCAAAAGTGCTGGGATTACAGGTGTGAACCACCGTGCCCGGCCTCATACTTTTTCTTTATAAACACTTAGAGAGGAAGAAACAAATAATAATACCCCAACCCAGAGACAAAGAACCAACCAATTATTCAAATACTTACTGAGTACATGCTAGGTGCCATTTGATTCTTTAAAAAAATATTAGTACAAAAATTAGCCGGGCATGGTGGCGGGCGCCTGTAATCTCAGATACTCTGGAGGCTGAGGCAGGAGAATCCCTTGAACCCAGGAGGCAAAGGTTGCAGTGAGCTGAGATCGCACCACTGCACTCCAGCCTAGGTGACACAGAGAGACACTGCCGGGAAGGGGAGGGGACGGGAGGGGAGTGGAGGGGACATCGGCCGGGCGCAGTGGCTCACACCTGTAATCCTAGCACTTAGGGAGGCTGGGGCAGCCAAATCGCTTGAGCCCAGGAGTTCAAGACCAGCCTGGGCAATATGGTAAAACACTGTCTCTACAAGAAAAAAAAAAAATTAGCTGGGCATGGTAGCACATACCTGTAGTCCCAGCTACTAGGGAGGCTGAGGCATGAGAATTGCTTGAGCCCAGGAGGTAGAGACTGCAGTGAGCTGAAATCGTGCCACTGAACTCCAGCCTGGGTGACAGAGTGAGACACTATCTAAAAAATACAAAAACAGAAACAAAAAAAAACCTCCCTACAAAAATAAAGAAAAAAAAAGTAAACAGGTCAAACATGCAAAGTACCTTATTAAAAAACAACCCTGTGACCCGTCCATCCAGCTGAAGAAAAAAATATGTTTAAACCCCTTTCCTAACAGAAATTCTCCCTCAGAGGTAAACGCTATCCTGAATTTATCACTGTCACACATTTCCTTAGGAATATTTATTTATTTCTTTATTAGGCAGAGTTTCGTTCTGTCACCCAGGCTGAGTGCAGTGGCACAATTTCAGCTCACTGCAACCTCTGCCTCCGGGGTTCAAGCAATTCTTGTGCCTCAGCCTTCCGAGTAGCTGGAATTGCAGGAGTTCACCTCCATGCTCGGCTAATTTTTTGTATTTTTAGTAGAGATGGGGTTTTGTCATGTTGGCCAGGCTGGTCTCAAACTCCTGGCCTCAAGTGATCTCCCTGACTCAGCCTCCCAAGATGCTGGGATTACAGGTGTGAGCCACTGCGCCCAGCCTAGGAGAGATACTATGGGAAAAAAAAAACAGTATCTAACATTGTCTTACAGGTCTTTAGACTTAATTTTTTTCTTTTTTTTTTTTTTTTTGAGACGGAGTCTTGCTCTGTCGCCCAGGCTGGAGTGCAGTGGTGCAATCTTAGCTCACTGCAACTTCTGCCTCAGCCTCCCAAGTAGCTACGATTACAGGCGCCTGCCATCACGCCTGGCTAATTTTTTTGTATTTTTAGTAGAGACAGGGTTTCACCGTCTTCGCCAGCTTGGTCTTGAACTCCTGATCTCGTGATCCCCCCGCCTCAGTCTCCCAAGTGCTAGGCTTACAGGCATGAGACACCACACCCAGCGTGCCTGGCTAATTTTTTAAATTTTTTTTTGTAGAGACAGGGGTCTGTGTTGCTCAGGCTGGTCTAAAACTCCTGGCTTCGAGCAATCGAACCACCTCAGCCTTTCAATGCACTGGGATTACAAGCATGAGCCACCATGCCCAGCCTAGACTTAACAGGAATGGTATCATATCATATACATCCCTCTGTGATAGGAAGCTTTAACCATGGAAACACAGTTTGCTGTAATTCATGCATTTTCACTGCTGTATAGTACTCCACTCATGAATATAGTCAAACTGATTTACCCTTCTTCTCTTTAGTGTCACTGATGGTTTTTCCATTTTTTGGCTAGTATGCTTTAACATTCTGTACACATGTAGAAGGGTTTCTCTACAGTTTCTGTTGAAGAGTAAAATTACTGGTCTCTATGCTATGCACTTTGTCAACTTTGTAAGATACTATAATGTTGCCGGGCGCGGTGGCTCACGCCTGTAATCCCAGCACTTTGGGAGGCCGAGGCGGGCGGATCACAAGGTCAGGAGATCGAGACCACGGTGAAACCCCGTCTCTACTAAAAATTACAAAAAATTAGCCGGGCGCGGTTGTGGGCGCCTGTAGTCCCAGCTACTCGGGAGGCTGAGGCAGGAGAATGGCGTGAACCCGGGAGGCGGAGCTTGCAGTGAGCCGAGATTGCGCCACTGCACTCCAGCCTGGGCTGGGCGACAGAGCGAGACTCCGTCTCAAAAAAAAAAAAAAAAAAAAAAAAAAAAAAAAAAAAAAAAAAAGATACTATAATGTTAATTTCTTTCCCAAAGCACTTATCCCAACATCCTCTCCCACCAGCAGCATATAAGAGTCTCTATTCTAGCCTGGGCAATATAGCAAGACCCTAATTCTACAAAAAATTTAACAATTCATCAGGCATGTTGGCATACTTGTAGTCCCATCTGTTTGGGAGAGTGAGGCAGGAGGACTGCTTGACCCCAGGAGTTTGAGGCTGCAGTGCACCATGTTCGCACCACTGCACTCCAGCCTGGGCAACCGAGCAAGATCATGTCTCCAAAAAAAAAAAAAAAAAAAAGTATCTATTGTTCTTTATCCTCTTGGTATTACCAGACTGTTACATTTTTCTCAATTTGAAGGTGGTAAAATGGCATTTCATTACAGCATAAATTTGTATTTCCATCATTACTATAAGAGAGGTTAGATTATTTCCTCTATGTTTACTGGCCATTTAGGTACACCTTTTCATAAATTTTGCCCATTTTCTTTCTTTCCTTTTTTTTTTTTTTTTTTTTGAGACAGTCTTTCTGTGTTCCCCAAGCTGGAGGGCAGTGGCACAATCTCCGCTCACTACAACCTCTGCCTCCTGGGTTCAAGCAACTCTAACAGCCTCCCAAGTAGCTGGGACTACAGGCGTTATTAACCACCAAGCCTGGCTAATTTTTATCCTTTTTAGCAGAGATGGGGTTTCACCATGTTGGCCAGGCTGGTCTCAAACTCCCAGCCTCAAGTGATCTGCCTACCTTGGCCTCCCAAAGTGGGGATTACAGGTGTGAGCCACTGTGCCTGGCCAGTTGTTGTCTTTTTCTTTTTTTTTTTTTTTTTTTTTTTGGAGGCAGAATCTCGCTCTATTTCCCAGGCTGTGTGCCGTGGCGCGATCTCGGCTCACTGCAACCTCCACCTCCCAGGTTCAAGCAATTTTCCTGCCTCAGCCTCCTGAGTAGCTGGAATTACAGGCGCCTGCCACTATGCCCAGCTAATTTTTGTATTTTTAGTAGAGACAGGGTTTCGCCATGTTGGTCAGGCTGGTCTTGAACTCCTGACCTCAGGTGAACGGCCTGCCTTGGCCTCCCAAAGTGCTGGGATTACAGGCGTGAGCCACCGCGGCCAGCCCTCTTTTTCTTACTGATTTGTGAGAGATAAATAGTCTGAACACTGCGCTTCGTCAGTTGTCTGCGGGGCCTCAGGCTGATGTCAACCAGCCAGGACTTCAGCATCCACCTCTATACTCTGAACCCATATATCCAACTGCCACTTGATCATCCCACAGGTTGCTCAAACTCAATTTGTCCATAATGTGCCTAGCATCCGCCACCATCAAACCTGCTGTTCCTCCTGGACTCCACATCAGTGCTCAATCCTGAAATCTGAGCACCAGCCTTGACTGCTACCACCCTTCACTTCCTTTTCACTCCTGGTCCAACCCAATACCAGATCTTGCCAGTTCCTCCTCCTAGCCTTCCATTACCACGCTGCTACCCCCGACCCACCTCTCAAGGCTCATCTCTATCTGCTCATTCCCTTAAAAATCTCTGAGTCCTGGCCAGTCGCAGTGGCTCACGCCCGTAATCCCAGCACTTTGGGAGGCCGAGACGGGCGGATCACGAGGTCAGGAGATCGAGACCATCCTGGCTAACGTGGTGAAACCCCGTGTCTACTAAAAATACAAAAAATTAGCCGGGCGTGGTGCCGGGCGCCTGTAGTCCCAGCTACTTGGGAGGCTGAGGCAGGAGAATGGCGTGAACTCGGGAGGTGGAGCTTGCTGTGACTTGAGATTGCACCGATGCACTCCAGCCTGGGCGACAGAGCGAGACTCCATTTCTTTTTTTTTTTTTTTTTTTTTTGTTTTTTTTTTGAGACAGAGTCTCGCTCTGCCGCCCAGGCTGGAGTGCAGTGACGTGATCTTGGCTCACTGCAAGCTCCGCCTCCCGGGTTCACGCCATTCTCCTGCCTCAGCCTCCCGAGTAGCTGGGACTACAGGCGCCCGCCACCTCGCCCGGCTAGTTTTTTTGTATTTTTTAGTAGAGACGGGGTTTCACCGTGTCAGCCAGGATGGTCTCGATCTCCTGACCTCGTGATCCGCCCGTCTCGGCCTCCCAAAGTGCTGGGATTACAGGCTTGAGCCACCGCGCCCGGCCGACACTCCATTTCAAAAAAAAAAAAAAAAAAAATCTGAGTCCCGCCATTTTGACTCTCAGGTCCCATAAAGTGCCAACTCGCCACACTTTCAACCTACTGGCTTTCACATGTCCTAGGCTCCAAGTCTGGAATATTCTTCCTTCATCTCCCCCAACGACTCCTCCTGGCTGAATCCTAGTCATCCTTCAGGTCTCTTAGATGCTTCTTCCTCTGGGACGCTTCCCTAACCCCTCCAGCTAAGCAAGGCGTCCCTGCTCCGCTTTCCTATAGCCCTGGGTGCTCCTCACTCCCCTTCCGTCAAACCTATCAGAGAAGGAGAGAATCACATCTGCCTTGCTCTCACCACTGCTTCCCCAGCACCTGGTGTAGAATCGGCAGTCAATAAAGATGGTTTTAATGAGCAAAAGGAGGCAGGAGACTGTTTCAGCAACATAGGCCCAAAATAATAAGACCTTGAATTAAAGTAGAGGCAGTGGGATGGACAGATGTGGGTGGATTAGGAAGATGAGGCGGACTTGATGGGATTTGGGAAGTAATTGGATGTGAGGGATTAGGAAAAGGGAGATTAAAGGATGACAGAGACCCTGACTTCTGGCTTGGATACCTGAGGTCACCAAAACGGTGGGAGAACTGGAGAGCACAGGAAGGCTGTACAGCGGGAGAGACAGTCAGCATAAGCCTCAAAGGAAAAAGTTTCACCAAGACGAAAGAGCAATTGTGTGGCTACAGCATTTGGGATGAAGAAGCTGCTCCCCGGCCCCACCCTGAGAGATGTAGGGAGCAGAGGATGCAAAGTGTCTCCTGGAGAGGGCCAGACGAGGAGTAGAGGCTTCCCACAAGAGCCATGGGGGAGGGCAAGTCTCAGGAAAGACGCTGGGGAGTTGGGAATAAGACTTACAGAAAGTTCTGTGAAAAGGTAGAAAATAAAGGAGAAAAACCGAGAAACTATATTGGGAAGAAGACTCAGTACACACAAGTATACGGAATTACCCAAATACGCCCTTCCCCAATTTTCTGACCTATAGAAATTTTATCTATTTCAGGCAGAGCACGGTGGCTCACGCCTGTAATCCCAGCACTATGGGAGGCCGAGGCGGGCAGATCACGAGGTCAGGAGATGGAGACCATCCTGGCTAATGTGGTGAAACCCCGTCTCAACTAAAAATACAAAAAACTAGCCGGGCGAGGTGGCGGGCGCCTGTAGTCCCAGCTACTTGGGAGGCTGAGGCAGGAGAATGGCGTGAACCCGGGAGGCGGAGCTTGCAGTGAGCCAATCAGGCCACTGCACTCCAGTCTGGGCGACAGAGCGAGACTCCGTCTCAAAAAAAAAAAAAAAAAAAAGAAAAGAAAGAAATTTTATCTATTTCAAATGCTAACCTTATAGACACTAAAAATGAAAACACCTAATGAGTAAGGTTGCAATAGAACTGGTACACTAGCAGGAAAAAATAAATAAATAAATAAGGCACAAAAAGTTTTTGGTCGGTTGTTTTGAGACAGTCTCGCTCTGTCACCCAGTACAATGGTGCGATCAAAGGTCATGGCAGCCTTACCCTCGCAGGCTCAAGCGATCCTCCCACCTCAGCCTCCCAAGTAGCTGGGACCACAGGCCCAACTTTTTTGACAGGATCTGGCTGTGTTACCAAGGCTGGTCTCAAACTCCTGGGCTCAAGCATTCCTCCCACCTTGGCCTCCCAAAGTGCTGGGATTATAGGCATGAGCCACCACACCAGCCAGAAAAATCTTTTGAAAACAAACTCACTGGCCAGGAGCGGTGGCTCACGTCTGTAATCCCAGCACTTTAGGAGGCGGAAGTGGGTGGAACACTTAAGGTCGGGAGTTTGAGACCAGCCTGGCCAACATGGTGAAACCCCATCTCTACTAAAAATACAAAAATTAGCCTGGTGTGGTGGTGCGCGCCTGTAATCCCAGCTACTTGGGAAGCTGAGGCAGGAGAATCGCTTGAACTGGGAGACAGAGGTTGCAGTGAGGCAAGGTCACACCACTGCACTCCAGCCTGGGCCACAGAGCAAGACTCTGTCTCAAAAAAAAAAAAGAAAACAAATTGACTATCTGTATTGCAAGATATATAAAAAAAAGCTGATATTGTCCTAGGATATTTCTTATTCATAAAATTTATCTTAAGACTAGGTGTGGTGGCTCACACCTGTAGTCCCAACACTCTGGGAGGCAGAGGTGGATGGATCACTTGAGGTCAGGAGTAGAGACCAGCCTGGCCAAAATGGTAAAACCCCGTCTCTACTAAAAATACAAAAATTATCCAGGCATGGTGGCACACGCCTGTAATCCCAGCTACTCAGGAGGCTGAGAAAGGAGAATCGCTTGAACCCGGGAGGAGGAGGTTTCAGTGAGCCAAGATCATGCCACTGCACTCCAGCCTGGGTGACAGAGCAAGACTCTGTCTCAAAAAAAAAAAAAAAAAAATTATCTTGACAAAAGAACCTCCCTCAAAATACATGAAGATAATTTGTTCACTGAAGAATCATTTATAATATAATAATCCTGGAAACAACCCAAATGTCCAAAACAGGAGAAGAGGTAAGAAAATTATCATAAGCACTCAATGCAATATCACATACCATTAAACATCATAACAGTGAAGACTACCACAAAAAACATTTAGGATATGATTGTTAAAAGGAAAAAACGAATGTATAAAACCATGTACTGCCGGGCGCGGTGGCTCAAGCCTGTAATCCCAGCACTTTGGGAGGCCGAGACGGGCGGATCACGAGGTCAGGAGATCGAGACCATCCTGGCTAACACGGTGAAACCCCGTCTCTACTAAAAAATACAAAAAACTAGCCGGGCGAAGTGGCGGGCGCCTGTAGTCCCAGCTACTTGGGAGGCTGAGGCAGGAGAATGGCGTGAACCCGGGAGGCGGAGCTTGCAGTGAGCTGAGATCCGGCCACTGCACTCCAGCCTGGGCGACAGAGCATGACTCCGTCTCAAAAAAAAAAAAAAAAAAAAAAAAAAAACCAAAAAAAAAAACCATGTACTATATGATTACAACCCATAAAAGCTTTCAGTACTTGGACAGAGCTTAGAAAGAAATGTAGAAAAATTCAGAGGGCTAAATTCTGCAGTGGCAGGTAATGACGATTTTTTTCTTTTTTTAACATTCCCATTTCTCTTAAACAAGTTTTCGCAATACTCAGCACCCCCCCCTCCCCGCCCTGCCCCACATTTCCATAGTCTCTTCTAACTATCCCTGCCTTGAAACAACCTCTCACCTCCTGAACTCTTTTAACATGGCTGCACCGGCTGCACCACCACCCCCGGCCCTGAGGAACCAGGGTTTAGGCTGCTTAGATCACCTTATAGTTTGCACAGAGAACTCCAATGTCTACAGCCTCCAGCCTTAAAGAGTTGTATGGCAGGTAAGCACTCAGGACCAGCCTTGGAACTGAGCACCTTTCTTAACGAGCCAACAAGACTCAGCCCTGCCGCGGATCACTTGAGGACAGGAGTTTGAGAACAGCCTGGGCAACATGGAGAAATCCCGTCTCTACTCAAAATACAAAAATTAAGTTGGGCGTGGTGGCACACGCCTGTAGCCCCAGCTACTTGGGAGGGTGAGGCATGAGAATCACTTGAAACTGGGAGACGGAGGTTGTAGTGAGCTGAGATCGCGCCACTGCCCACTGCACTCCAGCCTGAGCAAGAGTGAGACCCTGTCTCAAAAAACAAAACAAAGACTCACCCCTGCCCCATCCTCCTATTAACCTCAAGCACTACAGAGAGAAGTCCTGGTCTTCTGGGTCATCTGGCATCACCACGACCTGTATACTGCTCCACACACACCCTAATCTGCCCCAAACCCACTGAAATTCCTACTCAAGGATCTAAAAACCAGCTGGGCACAGTGGCTCATGCCTGTAATCCCAACATTTTGAGAGGCCAAGGCAGGAGAATCGCTTGAAGCCAGGAGTTTGAGACCAGCCTGGACAACACAGCGAGACCCCATTTCTACAGAAAGTACAAAAATTAGCTGAGCATGGTGGCATGGCCTATAGTCTCAGCTACTCGGGAGGAGTTCAAGGCTGTAGTGAGCTATGATTGCGACTGCACTCTATCCAGCCTGGGCAACAGAGCGAGACTCCATCTCTAATAAAATAAATAAATAATAACACTCTGCCATATTTCTCATCTTCTCCTCAGAATGATCCATTTGCCCCTGCACTTGCCTGGCTCTGGCAATCCCCCAGCCCTCTCAAGCTGAGATGGCTTTAATGCTCACGGCCAGCTGTCCCCAGTACACACCTCAAGGACAAGAGGTGGCTGGGTGTCATTATGCCCCCTGCTGTCAAACCCCAGCTCCTCTGCAGTTCTTGTCATCAGGCTAGCTTCCCCTGTTTTATCACCCTCCCTCAACCACTAAGACTCTACCGCCTGGTTCACTGTCCACAAACAGTCCTGTTATCATTCTTGTTTTTTTGTGGGGGTTCTTGTTTTTGTTTCTGAGATGGAGTCTCGCTCTGTCGCCCAGGCTGGAGTGCAGTGGTGAGATCTCGGCTCACTGCAACCTCCGCCTCCCGGGTTCAAGCAATTCTCCTGCCTCAGTCTCCCAAGTAGCTGAGACTACAGGCAATCATCACCATGCCTGACTAATTTTGTATTTTTTTTTTAGTAGAGACAGGGTTTCACCATGTTGGCCAGACTGGTCTCAAACGCTTGACCTTAAGGTGATCCACCCGCCTCGGCCTCCCAAAGTGTTGGGATTACAGGCGTGAGCCACCACGCCTGACCCTGCTCTGTTATTTCTACCATGACAATTTATTCAGCTTCATCAAAAACACATTTACAGTCCAGTTCCTTACCCACTTAAGATTCTAGTCCACCATGGCATGCACACCCTTGAAGACACTCTCGAGAAAGACAAGGGTTTGTTTTTCTCTCCTGGTAAACCTCAACCAGACCATCCTCCTATTCTTGGCTTGCATGCAACTGATACCAGGGACTACTAGTGTTTACTGAACACTTACTATATGCCAGGTGCTGTTTTAAGTGCTTTTTTATTTATTTTATTATTATTTTTTTGAGACTGGATCTTGCTCTGTTGCACAGACTGGAGTGCAGTGGTGTCATCGGCTCACTGCAACCTCCGCCTCCTGCGTTCGAGCAATTCTCCTGCCTCAAATCTCCCAAGTAGCTGGGATTACAGGTGCCTGCCACTAAGCCTGGCTAATTTTTGTATTTTTAGTAAAGACAGGGTTTCACTTTGTTGGCCAGGTTGGTCTCAAATTCCTGACCTCAGGCTATCCACCTGCCTCGGCCTCCCAAAGTGCTGGGATTACAGGTGTGAGCCACCATGCCCGGCCCTAAGTGCTTTAATTCATTACTGATTGTTTTAATTCTCACAACCCTGTGAGGCAGGTGCTATTATAATTATCCCCATTTTACAAACAGAGAAACTATAGTCATTTAACTTGCCAGGGAAGATGCACAGTCACACTAACCGGTCTCATTTCAAATTAATGGCAACAGATCTCTAGTGGGCACTGAGCGAAAAGCAGCACAACTGCCACATACCTTGGTGGGTCTAATTTTCTTTCTTTTGTTGTTTTTTTTTTGAGACAGGGTCTCGCTCCATCACCTAGGGTGGGGTATAGGGCACAATCATAGCTCACTGCACTGTAGCCTTGAACTTCTGGGTTCAAGCAATCCTTCTGCCTCAGCCTCCCAAGGAACTGGGAGTACAGAAACACACCATCATACTCAACCATTTTTTAAATGTTTTGTAGAGATAGGATCTTGCCGTATTGCCCAGGCTGCTGTTGAGCTCCTGACCCGAGGTGATCCTCCTGCTTTAGCCTTTCTTTTTTTTTTTTTTTTTTTTTTTTGAGACGGAGTCTCGCTCTGCCGCCCAGGCTGGAGTGCAGTGGCCGGATCTCAGCTCACTGCAAGCTCCGCCTCCCGGGTTTACGCCATTCTCCTGCCTCAGCCTCCCGAGTAGCTGGGACTACAGGCGCCCGCCACCTCGCCCGGCTAGTCTTTTGTATTTTTTTTAGTAGAGACGGGGTTTCACCGTGTTAGCCAGGATGGTCTCGATCTCCTGACCTCGTGATCCGCCCATCTCGGCCTCCCAAAGTGCTGGGATTACAGGCTTGAGCCACCGCGCCCAGCCTGCTTTAGCCTTTCAAAGTGCTGGGACTACAGGCATGAGCCACTGTGCCCGGCCCTGATTTTCTATTCTCTAGGACAGATCATTTCATATTTTCTCTCTCTGCACAGACCCTCTTCCTTTGGCTGAAAATCTCTCTTTATGCTTCACCGAGAATTCAGAAGCCAAGAGACAGAAACACTCAAATCTGGGCCAGGCACACTCATGCCTGTATCCTTAGCACGTTGGGAGGATGAGGTGGGAGGATTGTTTGAGGCCCGGAGTTTGAGACTAGTCTGGGCAACATAGCAAGACTCCGTCTCTAAAAATAAAATTTAAAACCTAGCTGGGTATGGTGGCACACACCTGTGATCCCAGCTACTCAGGAGGCTGAGGCAGGAGGATTGCTTAAGCCCAGGAAGTTGAGGCTGAAGTGAGTTGTGATCACACCACTGCATTCCTGTCTGGGAAATGGAGAGAGACCCTGTCTCAGAACAAAAACCACTCAGATCTTCCAACTGCCAAACAGCAGCTTCTGAATGCTCCTCCACCTTTCCTTCTATTGCAAGGAAGGATTCTGTGCCTATCAAAGTCAAGTCCTTTAACGTGCTCTAGCTCCTGTCTTCGTCCAGCCACTCAGGGGTTTTGTTATCCCCCCTCTATCCTATAGCATCAATCCCTCCCTCTCCACAGGATTATTCCTGATGTCAGAGAAGCACCCCATAAACCCTTCTTTGGCATCGCTTCCCTTCCGATCACCGATCCATTTCTTGGCTCCCTTTCACAGCAAAACTTTCCCAAAGAATTGTCTAGGCCGGGCACGGTGGCTCACACCTGTACTTCCAGCACTTTGGGAGGCCGAGGCAGGTGGATCACAAGGTCAGGAGTTTGAGACAAGCCTGGCCAAGAGTGAAACCCCATCTCTACTAAAAATACAAAACATTACCTGGGCGTAGTGGTGTGCACTTGTAACCCCAGCTACTCAGGAGGCTGAGGCAGGAGAATCACTTGAACCCGGGAGGCAGAGGTTCAGTGAGCTGAGATCATGCCATTGTACTCCCACCCAGGCAACAGCACAAGACTCCATCTCAAAAGAAAAAAAAAGATTGGCTATACTTTTCTTCCACCCATCCTGATCAGATTCTGCCTCCATCACTTCCCTGAAAGTGCTCTTGTCAAGGTCACTAATGTCTCTTGGGTCATTCTCTAAATTCGCCTCACTCTATCTCTCAGCAGCATGAATCAGTCTCCACCTCCCTGCGCTGGAGCATTCAGGCACTCAAGGCTCTGCTGGGGCCTTCTCCTCCTCCATCAGCATTCTTTCTTTCTTTTTTTTTTTTTTTTTTTGAGATGGAGTTTCACTCTTGTTACCCAGGCTGGAGTGCAGTGGCACGATCCCGGCTCACCGCAACCTCCGTCTCCTTGGTCCAAGTAATTCTCCTGCCTCAGCCTCCAGAGTAGCTGGGATTACAGGCGCCTGCCACCACGCCCGGCTGATTTTTCTGTATTTTTAGTAGAGATGGGGTTTCATCATGTTGGCCAGGCTGGTCTTGAACTCCTGACCTCAGGTGATCCACCCGCCTCAGCCTCCCAAAATGTTGGGATTACAGGCATGAGTCACCATGCCTGGCCCCGGATTTCACTCTTGCCCACCCATAAACCATTCACTCTTCTGTTTTAAAACTCTCGGCCAGGCGTGGTGGCTCATGCCTATAATCCCAGCACTTTGGGAGGCCGAGGTGGGCAGATCACAAGGTCAGGAGCTCAGACCAGCCTGGCCAATACAGTGAAATCCCATCTCTACTAAAAAAATACAAAAAAATTAGCCAGGCGTGGTGGCACACGCCTGTAATCCCAGCTACTTGGGAGGCTGAGGCAGGAGAATTGTTTGAACCTGGGAGGCAGAGGTTGTGGTAAGCTGAGATCGCACCACTGCACTCCAGCCTAGGCAACAGAGTGAGACGCCATCTCAAAAAAAAAAAAAAAAAAAATTAGCCAGGCATGGTGGCACATGCCTATAATCTCTGCTACTCAGGAGGCTGAGACAGGAGAATCACTTGAACCCAGGAGGCAGAGGATGCAGTGAGCCAAGATCGCGCCACTGCACTCCAGCCTGTGCAACAAGAGGAAGACTCATCTCAAAAAAAAAAAAAAAAAAACCCCCTCTCATGACTTCCCAAATAAACTCCAAATGCCTTACCCATAAGACCCAACACAACGTGGCTGCTCTTCTCTGTCCTCGCCCCGCTATCTCCCTCACTTGCCTCAGTCTGGCTATACTAGCATTCTGGGTTTTTTATTTTGTGTTTGTTTGTTTGTTTGTTTTGAGATGGAGTGCAATGGCGTGATCTCGGCTCACTGCAACCTCCACCTCTTGGGTTCAAGTGATTCTCCTGCCTCAGTCTCTCAAGTAGCTGGGATTACAGGCACCCATCATCACATCCAGCAAATTTTTGTATTTTTGTAGAGACGGGTTTTTGCCATGTTGGCCAGCCTGGTCTCGAACTCCTGACCTCAGGTGATCTGCCTGCCTCAGCTTCCCAAAGTGCCGGGATTACAGGTGTGACCCACCGAGCCTGGTCTGTTTTGTTGTTTTTGGAGATGGAGTCTCACTCTGTCGCCCAGGCTGAAGTGCAGTGGTACAGTCTTGTCTGACTGCAGCCTCCACCTCTCCCGAGTTTAAGAGATTCTCCTGCCTCAGCCACACGAGTAGCTGGGATTACAGGCATGTGCCACTACATGCAGCTAATTTTTGTATTTTTAGTAGAGATGGGGTTTCACCATATTGGCCAGGCTAGTCTCGAACTTCTGGCCTCAAGTGATCTGCCCACCTCGGCCTCCCAAGTAGCTGGGATTACAGGTGTGAGCCACCGTGCCAGGCCTTTCTGGTCTTTTAACACACAAAGCTATTTCCCAGTTCTGGGTGTTTATACTATCATTGCCAGTTTCTGGAAAGCTCTTTCCGGAAGTGTTCACTTGACTGACCCCTTATCCTCCTTCAGGTCTTAGTTCAAATGCCTCCTTGTCAGAGAGCTCCTTCCTGACCATTTTATGCAATGTGCTTTCCTCTAGTTAGTCTCTCTTCATTCTGTGTATTTCCTTCAGAGCATTTATTATCATCTTGGTCCTGATGCCTGCTGGTTTACGTATTTGTTGTCTATCTCCCACAGAGAAAGCAAACCAGCCTTTCATCTGTCTTGTCCACCACTTTATCCCAGCACGGTGACTAACATGTATCAGTAGTCAATCAATAAATATCTATAGGCCGGGCACGGTGACTCACTCCTGTAATCCCCACACTTTGGGAGGCCAAGGTGGGCGGATCATCTGAGGTCAGGAATTTGATATCAGCCTGCCCAACATGGCGAAACCCCATCTCTACGAAAAATACAAAAATGAGTCGAGTGTGATGGCATGCACCTGAAGTACCAGCTACTCCGGGGACTGAGGCAGGAGAATCGCTTGAACCCAGAAGGCAGAGGTTGCAGTGAGCTGAGATCGCACTACGGCACTCCAGCCTGGGTTTCAGAGCAAGACCCTGTCTCAAAAAAATAATAAATATAGGCCGGGCGCGGTGGCTCACGCCTGTAATCCCAGCACTTTGGGAGGCCGAGACGGGCGGATCACGAGGTCAGGAGATCGAGACCATCCTGGCTAACATGGTGAAACCCCGTCTCTACTAAAAAATACAAAAAACTAGCCGGGCGAGGTGGTGGGCGCCTGTAGTCCCAGCTACTCGGGAGGCTGAGGCAGGAGAATGGCGTGAACCCGGGAGGCGGAGCTTGCAGTGAGCTGAGATCCGGCCACCGCACTCCAGCCTGGGTGACAGAGCGAGACTCCGTCTCAAAAAAAAAAAAAATAATAATAATAATAATAATAAATATAAATACATATATACTGCCACAAGAAATTCACTACTTTTTAGCGAAAAACACAGATTCCTAATTAAAGAAAGGGGAAACGTCTCTCTAAATAACTTCAGAATTCAGGGCAGAAAACGCTACACGTGGAAACATCTTGAAAAACAGTCCCGTTTGTGAACAGGAAGCACTTGGACTACACTTTCTCCATCTCCATGAAGGACTTAAATGTGCAGCACTGAGGAAGAGGCCGAGTTAGCCCCAGTCCTTACCATTTCTGCATATTCCACCTGCTCCCCCTCGTGGTACAGCTCTGGGGGCAGGTTATAAATTCGCAAGATGTTATCAGCACTATTGGTCAAGATGCAGGAACCGTCAGGAGCCCTAGAAACAGGAAAGAGTTACAAAGCTGGCCAGACCTATGCTTTTCAAGTGTAGGTCTAGGGCTGAGCCTACCTCTGGGGTAGGTAAGCCCCCCTGAATCCTTGAGGGAAGGAGAAGACACACACTGCTAGATAAAATGTAAGTTCAGTCTAAAAGGGCTACGTGCTCCTTCTCCCAGCTCTGGGGCATCCCTCTCCTAGATAACCGGACTGTTCTACGGTGAAAATCTTGGGGGTGGTCAGCTCCCTGCCCCGTTGTTATCCTTACCACTTACAGCCTTTCAAGAAGTTCTCAGGTTGGGTGCTAAACTCTGACCAGGAACCACTGAGAAATCGAGGCAGCTGGGAGAAGCTGTAGTTCCAAGCACTGAAAGGAAGATGGGGGACAACAAACCTGGGTCGCCAAGCAACGGAGGCAGGGGCCTAGAGAAGTGGTTCTGAGGACCAGAGGACAGGTCGACCTCACACTTCATCTCCCCAGACTCCACACTCCACTGCCATCACCACTTACGTGTCTCCCTCGTCCTCTGCAGCGGGTTCCCCAGAGGCATCTTCCATGGCTTCTTCAGACCCCAACTCTGGCCTGTTCGCTTCTTCTTCAGAAAGGCTCCCGTTTGCTTCTTCTGCAGGAAGTCTCGTATTTTCAGAAAGTTCTTGCTCCTCGATTTGAGGACTCAACTCACTAGGAGCACCAAACTCTGTTTCCAGGGGAGTGGTGAGAGAAACTGGGTCCCCCTCCCCTAGCTCCTGGGACACAGCTGAGCCAGCCACAGGATCTGGGGACAACCGGGGCGGATCCTCCCTTTCGAGAGGCGGTGGCATCAGTTCAGGGTCCGCATTTTTATCCATCGGGGAAGCGTGGGGAGAAGGATGGGCCGGAGCTGGATCCTGGTCTGAGGGACAGCAGTCCGGAGCTAACGGTTGAGTCTCCAAAGTCTTCATACTGCAGAGGAAACACAGCGGACATTAGCCTCAGCCAGGATGGCTTCGAAGTTCTCAGGGATCCGATGCAGAGCTAATGAAACCCACCTGTGCTTCCTTCCTCTTCTGGGAGGAGGTAGAAGACTCCCGGGAGGAGAGGCGAACAGCGGACGCCAATTTTGAAAGCACTGCGTTCCTTAGCACCGCAGGTCGCTACGAGCCTCTTGCTGTCGCGGGATTTGGGCCCACCTTCCGATTGGGCCGCTGCATCCCGGATCAGATTTCGCGGGCGACCCACGGAACCCGCGGAGCCGGGACGTGAAAGGTTATAAGGTTTCCCGTTCCCATCAAGCCCTAGGGCTTCTCGTGGCTGCTGGGAGTTGTAGTCTAAACTCTTCTATCTTGGGGAGAAGCGCCTGCGCTCCCCCTACCGAGTCCCGCGGTAATTCTTAAAGCACCTGCACCATCCCCCGCCGCCTGCAGAGGGCGCTGCAGGTCTTGCACCTCTTTTCATCTCGTTCTCCAGGCTCCAGACCTTTCTCTCTTCCTTCATTCAAAAAGTATTTATTATCGAGCTCTTACTTGCTACCCAGGACTGATATAGGCACTGAGGAATACAACAATAAATAAGATAGTAGAAAAATTCTATATCCTCATAAAGCTTACGTTTCCATGTACTGAAAGCAATTAACAAATATTTTCAGAGTGATAAGTATTGTGAAGATTAAACAAGATGGTGTGATACAAAGTATGTGGGAGAAAACGTTAGCGTGAGATATTAAGGAAAGCCTTCCTAAAAAATGACATTTTAGCTGTTGAGAAGAAAGGATCCAGCTGAGAGCAAACGCAAAAGCTTTCTTCCTTCCACCCTTCATATTTGACACAGCGCAGGATTCCTCCAAAATGGTTTCCACCAATTCTGCCCTCACAGCTCTGGCTTGTAGAATTTTCCACCCCAAAATGTTAGTATCTACGGCACCAGTTCGGCGAGAATCCTGACTCTCTCTGCACCCTCCTCCCCAATTCCATTTCCTTTGCTTCCTCCAGCGGGCGGATTACTTGCCCTTACTTGTCATGGCGACTGTCCAGCTTTGTGCCAGGAGCCTCGCAGGGGTTGATGGGATTGGGGTTTTCCCCTCCCATGTGCTCGACTGGCGCTAAAAGTTTTGAGCTTCTCAAAAGTCTAGAGCCACCATCCAGGCAGCAGGTAGCTGCGGGGCTCCGGGAACACTTGGCGTCCGGGCTGGGAGCGTGCTTTCCAAGACGGTGACACGCTTCCCTGAGGATTGGGTAAGCTCCTGACTGAACTTGATGAGTCCTCTCTGAGTCACGGGCTATCGGCTCCGTGTATTTTCAGCTCGGGAGAATCGCTGGGGCTGGGGGGTGGGGCAGTGGGGACTTAGCGAGTTTGGGGGTGAGTGGGATGGAAGCTTGGCTAGAGGGATCAACATAGGAGTTGCATTGTTGGGAGACCTGGGTGTAGATGGTGGGGATGTTAGGACCATCCGAACTCAAAGTTGAACGCCTAGGCAGAGAAGTGGAGCTTTGGGGAACCTTGAGCCGGCCTAAAGGGTACTCCTTTGCACATCTACCCGGTGCTAGGCGTAGGGAATCCCTGAAATAGAAGATGCACAAAGCATTGAGATCTGAGACTTTTGGATCTCGAAACATTGAGAACTCATGGCTGTATATTTTAGAGCCCATGGCATTCTAGTGAAACCTCGGGCTCCATTCCGAAATGATCATTTGGAGGTGATCCGGGGAGCCCAAGCTGCTAAGGTCCCACAACTTCCGGACCTTTGTCCTTCCTGCAGCGATCTTTCCAGCCAGCCCTTGGCTCCGCTAGATGGAGAAAATCCAATTGAAGGCTGTCAGTCGTGGAAGTGAGAAATGCTAAACGAGGGGTTTGCCCGCCAGGCCGAGGAGGATCATCTCAATCTGAGAGGGCCGGCAGCCCTGTTATTGTTTGGCTCCACATTTACATTTCTGCTTCTGGCAGCAGCATTTCCGGTTTCTTTTTGCCGGAGCAGCTCACTATTCACCCGATGAGAGGGGAGGAGAGAGAGAAAAAATGTCCTTTAGGCCGGTTCCTTTTACTTGCAGAGGGAGGCTGCTATTCTCCGCCCGCACTTTTTTTTTCTGGATTACTTGGTTATGGCCTTTGCAAAGGCAGGGGTATTTGTTTTGATGCAAACCTCAATCCCTCCCCTTCTTTGAATGGTGTGCCCCACCCCGCGGGTCGCCTGCAACCTAGGCGGACGCTACCATGGCGTGAGACAGGGAGGGAAAGAAGTGTGCAGAAGGCAAGCCCGGGGGGTATTTTCAAGAATGAGTACATCTCATCTTTCCGGAGGAAAAAAAAAAAGAATGGGTACGTCTGATAATCAAATTTTGAAAGAGTGCAATAATGGATCGTTTGATAATCTGTCGGAAAAACAATCTACCTGTTATCTGGCTTTGGGCTAGGCCATTCCAGTTCCAGACGCAGGCCGAACGTCGTGAAGCGGAAGGGGCGGGCCCGCAGGCGTCCGTGTGGTCCTCCGTGCAGCCCTCCGGCCCGAGCCGGTTCTTCCCGGTAGGAGGCGGAACTCGAATTCATTTCTGCCGGTTACCCATCTCTTAGCTCGCTGTTGTTTCATTCCGCAGTTTCTCCCCATGCACCTGCCGCGTACCGGGCACTTTGTGCCGTACATACGTCATCTTTTTCCTAAATCGAGGTGGCATTTACACACAGCGCAGTGCACAGACCAAGTGTACAGGAAGATGAGTTTTGGCCCTAACCACTGCGTGATGCCTACCAAGTCAGAGACCCATTTCATCGTCCCAGAAGCGTTTCATCGCCCCTCTTCCCAGTCGATTCCCGACCCCACCTTTATTTTGATCTCTATAACCATTTTGCCTGTTGGAGAACTTCATATAAAATGGAATCAGGCTGGGCGCGGTGGCTCACGCCTGCACTTTGGGAGGCTGAGGCAGGCGGATTACTTGAGGATAGGAGTTCCAGACCAGCCTGGCCAACATGGTGAAGCCCCGTCTCTACTAAAAAATACAAAAATTAACTGGGCGTGGTGGGCGCCTGTAATCCCAGCTATTCGGGAGGCTGAGGCAGGAGAATCGCTTGAACCCGGGAGGCAGAAGTTGCAGTAAGCCAAGATCGTGCCACTGCACTCCAGCCTGGGCGACAAGAACGAAACTCTGTCTCAAAAAAAAAAAAAATCATACATTATGTGCTCCTTTTTGTCGGCTTCTGTCCTTCAATGTGCTGTCTGACATTCGTTCATGTAGTTGTATATATCAGTATTTTGCTCCTTTTCATTTAGTATAGCCCATCGATTGTATATCCGTTCTTTTGATGGCCTTTTGAGTTGTTTCCATTTGGGGTTATGAAATAAAGCTGCTATAAACATTCTTGTACAATTGTTTTTGTGATCATATGTTTTTGTGTTTCTTGGAGAAGTACTTAGGAGGGGAATTGCGAGTTTGGAAATAAAAAGTAGATGTATTTTGAACTTTATCAGAAGCTCTGAGTTTTCCAGAGCGGTTGTACCATTTTACACTCCAACTAGCAAGGTATGGGAGTTATTATGGTTGTGCCACAGCCTTCCGGACATTGGGTATTGTCAGTCTTTCTAATGTGGTATATCCTTGTGGTTGTAATTTACAGTTCTCTGTTGACTAAGGATGTTCAGCATTTTTTCATGTGCCTATTGGCCATTCGTATTTTGTTTGTAAAGTAGCTCTTCAAGTCTTGCCTGTTATTTTGGTCTTTTGTTTGTTTTTATGCTTCAGTTGTGGGACTGCTTTATACATTTTGGATACAAGTCCTTTATCAGATACATGTGTCCTGAATGTTTTCTTCTGATCTGTTGCTTGCCTATTTGTTTGCTTTACAGAGTTTACAGTATCTTAAGAGGAGTGGATTTGTCTTTTTTAGGTTCAGTATTTGCCTTGTCCTGTTTAGGACATTTTTTTTTTTTTACCCCAGAATCATGAAGATACTATATTTTCTTTTAGGACCTTTATGGTTGTAAGTTTTACACTAACGTCCTTGAGCCATTAATTAATTCTTAAAATGAATTGTTTATGGTGTGAGGTGTAGAAGTCAGTCTCTGGTATGTTTCCTGTATGGAAATCCAGGTATTCTGTCTCCACTTGTTGAAATAGGCTTCCTTTCTCTACTGAATGCTTTTAACTTTAATTATTGTACAGTTGGAGTATGGGGCTACCATTTTAGTGCTATTTTCTTTTTTTCTTTTTTAATTTTTGAGACAGGGACTCACACTGTTGCCCAAGCTAGAGTACAATGGCACAATCAAGGCTCACTGCAGCCTTGAACCCCTGGGCTCAAGCAGTCCTCTAGCCTCAGCCTCACAAGTAGCTGGGACTACTCCAGCATACCCAGCTAACTGTTTTATTTTTTTGTATTGACAGGATCTCACTATGTTGCCCAGGCTGGTCTCAAATGGCTGGCCTCAAGCTTTCATCCCATCTCGGCCTCCCAAAGTGCTGGGATTACAGGTGTGAGCCACCATGCCTGACTTCTTAGTGCTATTTTCTATTTATCTCCTCTGTTCTTTGCTCTCTTTAAACGTTTGAGGAAGAAACAGTACCCATCTTACACAAACTCCTCAGAAAATAGAGGAACAGACTGGGCGCAGTGACTCATACCTATAATCCCAGCACTTTGGTACGCCGAGACAGGAATCACTTGAGGTCGGGAGTTCAAGACCAGCCTGGCCAACATGTCGAAACCCCATCTCTACTAAAAATACAAAAATTAGGCCGGGTGCGGTGGCTCAAGCCTGTAATCCCAGCACTTTGGGAGGCCGAGACGGGCGGATCACGAGGTCGGGAGATCGAGACCATCCTGGCTAACACGATGAAACCCTGTCTCTACTAAAAAATACAAAAAACTAGCCGGGCGAGGTGGCCGGCACCTGTAGTCCCAGCTACTCGGGAGGCTGAGGCAGGAGAATGGCGTAAACCCAGGAGGCGGAGCTTGCAGTGAGCTGAGATCTGGCCACTGCACTCCAGCCTGGGCGACTGAGCAAGACTCCGTCTCAAAATAAAAAATAAAAATACAAAAATTAGCTAGGCGTGGTGGCACGTACCTGTAATCCGAGTTACTCAGGAGGCTGAGGCACAAGAATCACTTGAATCTGGGAAGCAGAGGTTGCAGTGAGCCGAGATTGCGCCACTGTACTCCAGCCTGGGCAACAGAGTGGGACTCTGTCTCAGAAAAAAAAGAAAAAGAAAATAGAGGAACATTTCCCAACTTGTTTTTGAAGCCAACATAATCCTGGTACCAAAACCAAACGAGGACATTGCAAGAAAAGAAAATTTAGACCAATATTCCTGTTAGCATATACATGCAAAAACTAACAAATTCTAGCAAACCAAACCTGGTAATATAGAAAAAAGGATAAATAGGCCAGGCGCAGTGACTCACGCCTGTAATCCCAGTACTTTGGGAGGCCGAGGCAGGCAGATCACTTGAGGTCAGGAGTTTGAGACTAGCCTGACCAACATGGTGAAACGCCGTTTTTAATAAAAATACAAAAATTAGGCTGGGCACGGTGGCTCACGCCTGTAATCCCAGCACTTTGGGAGGCTGAGGTGGGCAGATCACGAGGTCAGGAGTTCGAGACAAGCCTGACAAACATGGTGAAACCCCGTGTCTACTAAAAATACAAAAATTAGCCGGTGTGGTGGCACCTGCCTGTAATCCCAGCTACTCAGGAGGCTGAGGCAGAATTGCTTGAACCCGGGAGGCGGAGGTTGCAGGGAGCCAAGTTCATGCCACTGCACTCCAGCCTGGGTGACAGAGCAAGACTTTGTCTCAAAAAAAAAAAATTAGCTGGGCATGGTGGTGGGCACCTGTAATCCCAGCTGCTTGGGAATCTGAGGCAGGAGAATCACTTGAACCCAGGAGGCGGAGGTTGCAGTCAGCTGGGATCACACCATTGTACTCCAGCCTGGGCAACAAAGTGAGACTCCATCTCAAAAAAAGAAAAAGTAAAAGCATAAATACATTCTAACCAAACAAGGTTTATCTCAGGATTGTAGTTGATTTAACATTCAAAAAGAGTCCAGGATTTCAAGACCAGCCTGAGCAACATAGCCAGGCTGGTCTTTACTGGGGAAAAAAAATCAGTCTGTGTAATTCACCACATTAGCAAATTGAAACATAACCCTATGATCATTTCAACAGATGCAGCAAAAGCAGTTAAGGATATTCAACACATATGCATAATTACAAACAAACCAACCTCCTAGCAAACTAGGGAAAGGAAACTTACCTGGTTTGATAACAGGGCATCCACAATCAGAGTTCCACTAGCAGCATACATAATGGTAGAAAACTCAATGCTGCCGGGCGCAGTGGCTCACGCCTGTAATCCCAACACTTTGGGAGGCCGAGGCGGGCAGATCACAAGGTCAGGAGATCGAGACCATCCTGGCTAACATGCTGAAACCCCGTCTCTACTGAAAATACAAAAAAAATTAGCCGGGCGTGGTGGCGGGCGCCTGTAGTCCCAGCTACTTGGGAGGCTGAGGCAGGAGAATAACTTGAACCCAAGAGGCAGAGGTTGCAGTGAGCCGAGATCATCCCATTGCACTCCAGCCTGGGACAAGAGCAAAACTCCATCTCAAAGAAAAAAGAAAAAAGGGAGGCCGGGCGCGGTGGCTCAAGCCTGTAATCCCAGCACTTTGGGAGGCCGAGACGGGTGGATCACGAGGTCAGGAGATCGAGACCATCCTGGCTAACACAGTGAAACCCCGTCTCTACTAAAAATACAAAAAACTAGCCGGGCGAGGTGGCGGGCTCCTGTAGTCCCAGCTACTCGGGAGGCTGAGGCAGGAGAATGGCGTAAACCCGGGAGGCGGAGCTTGCAGTGAGCTGAGATCCGGCCACTGCACTCCAGCCTGGATGACAGAGCAAGACTCCGTCTCAAAAAAAAAAAAAGGAAAGAAAAAAGAAATAACGATTAGAAAGGAAGAAATAAAACTTATATTCACAGCCAGTATGATTCTATACATACATGTCCTAATGGGGCCGGGCGTGGTGGCTCATGCCTGTAATCCTAGCACTTTAAGAGGCTGAGGCAGGTGGCTCATCTGGACCAGCCTGGCCAACATGGTGAAACCCCATCTCTAATAAAAATACAAAACATTAGCCAGGCATGGTGACAGGCACCTCTAATCCCAGGTACTCAGAAGGCTGAGGCAGGAGAATTGCTTGAACCTGGGAAGTGGAGGTTGCAGTGAGCCGAGATCATGTCATTGCACTCCAGGCCAGGCAACAGAGTGAGATTCTGTCTCAAAAAAAAAAAAAAGAGTGAAATTCCATCTTAAAAGAAAAAGCCCTAATGGGAAATCCATAAAAAGCTACCAAAACTAATAAATATAGCAAGGTTGCAGGTTACAGGGCAATATAGTTATCCCTCTATCTGTAGGGGCTTGGTTCTGGGACGCCTCACACACCAAACCCACAGATGTCTAAGTCCCATATATAAGATGGTATAGTATTTGCATTTAACCTACACATATCCTCCCATATAGTTTGAACTATCTCTAGATTACTTACATTACCCCCATACAATGAAAATGCTAATGTACATACAAGTGTGTATGTAAGTACTTGTCGTACTATGTTGTTTAGGGAATCACCGGGCATATAGGCCTTCAGGGCTGATACCAGCAGCCACTGTTATGATTCTGGTCAGGCCTGCCCCTGTTTGGAGTCTCAGTTGAGCTCATTGCCTTCCCACCCAGCCAAGGGTACCTGCATTTCTTTTGGCTCCCTGGCCATTTGGAAGGCCTAATTCAGCTTGGCACATTTGTATCCTGGCCCTCTGATGCTGGTACCCCCGGAAAGGCCCTGCTTTGAAAAACACTGAGATTTTAGTTGCTACTGAAGACTTGAGAGGTGAAGACAGAGAGACCTCCTGTGTGTGGAAATGTGTCCCTCCAAGTGGGATTGAGACTTTGGGCCCCCTATTTCAGGACAGCACCTCCTGACCTGTTGACTGAATACCCTGAAGGAGGTGGACTTGCATTAATGGAGTGGGGGTGGGGGCAGTACCACAGATCCACACTAACAATCACACAGTTCTCTCTAGAATAATAATATAGAACAACTGCAGAAACAGCTAACCTTTATTGAGCTCTTACTGTGTGTCCAGCACTTTCCTCAGCTCTTTACATTTCCCATAATACACAGGGTACTAGGCCACGCTTGGTGGTTCATGCTTGTAATCCCAGCACTTTACGAGGCTGAGGCGGGCAGATCACCTGAGGTCAGGAGTTCAAGACCAGCCTGACTAACATGGTGAAACCCTGTCTCTACTAAAAATACAAAATTAGCCAGGTGTGGTGGCCTGTAATCCCAGCTACTCAGGAAAATCATTTGAATCCGGGAGGCAGAGGTTGCAGTGAGAAGAGGTCGCGCCACTGCACTCCAGCCTGGGCAACAAGAGCTGAGACTCTGCCTCAAAAATAAAATAAGAGCCTGGCATTAAAGGAGCTGTTTGGTAGGGGGATGTTTTGTCACTGCAAAAAACAGAAAAGTGGGCTGGGCGCGGTGGCTCATGCCTATAATCCCAGCACTTTGGGAGGCCAAGGCGGGCAGATCACCTGAGGTCGGGAGTTCGAGACCAACCTGACCAATATGGAGAAACCCCCTGTCTACTAAAAACAAAATTAGCTGGGCGTGGTGGCACATGCCTGTAATCCCAGCTACTAGGGAGGCTGAGGCAGGAGAATCACTTGAACCCGGGAGGCGGAGGTTGCAGTTAGCCGAGATCATGCCAGTGCACTCCAGCCTGGGCAACAAGAGCGAAACTCTGTCTCAAAAAATAAATAAATAAATAAATAAATAAACAGAAAAGTGTAATGAACACTTTCAGTGGGCATGTTTCTTAGCAAATCTGATGACAAATTTGACATAAAGAGAGCATCCCTGGAAAAAAAAAAAAATCAACTAAAAAAAAAAGAAAGAGAGCATCCTGCCTGGGCAACATAGTGAAACCCTGCCTCTACAAAAAAACTCAAAAATTGGCTGGGCGCGGTGGCTCACGCCTGTAATCCCAGCACTTTGGGAGGCGGAGGCGGGAGGATCACCTGAGGTCAGGAGTTCGAAACCAGCCTGGCCAACATGGCAAAACCCCATCTCTGCTAAAAATACAAAAAATTAGTCGGGCGCAGTGGTGGGCGCCTGTAATCTCAGCTACTCAGGAAGCTGAGGCAAGAGGATCTATTGAACCTGGGAGGTGGAGGTTGCAGTGAGTCGAGATCGCACCACTACACTCCAGCCTGGGCGACAGAGCGAGACTCCATCTCCAAAAAAGAAAAAGAAAGAAAAAAAACTAAAAATTAGCCAGGCAGTCCTCTGTGGTCCCAGCTACTTGGGAGGCTGAGGCAGGAGAATCACTGAGCCCAGGAGTCTGAGGCTGTAGTAAGCCATGATTGCACTACTGCATCGTAGCCTGGGCAACAAAGCAAGACCCTGCCTCAAAAAAAAAAAAAAAGAAAGAAAGAAAGAACATGGCGGGCCGGGCACGGTGGCTCACACCTATAATCCTAACGCTTTGGAAGGCCGAGGCAGGTGGATCACAAGGTCAGGAGTTTGACACCAGCCGGGCCAATGTGGTGAAACCCTATCTCTAATAAAAATACAAAAAATTTAGCCAGGCGTGGTGGCAGGCGCCTGTAATCCCAGCTACTCGGTAGGCTGAGGCAGGAGAATCGCTTGAAACCAGAAGGCAGAGGTTGCAGTGAGCCTAGATTGCACCACTGCAGCCTGGGTGAAAAGAGCGAAACTCTGTCTCATTAAAAAAAAAAAAAAAAACAGAGAGAAAGAACATGGCAAAGCCTTTGAAAGCTTGTCAGGGAGAAGGTGAGATGATAGTTGCATAACTTCGTGCAAGATGCTGGTCCACACAGGGGCTGCCCCTTGCTCCTTCTTGCTCCCTTGACCTCTCATATAGCAGGCTCGTGTGTTACTCACATTTATTGAGCCCAAGCAGGTGCAAGGCATTGTGATCTAATACTTTGGTCAGCAAGACAACGAGATAGATCACTGCCCTGCCCTTAGGAAGTGTATATGCTATTAGAGGAAACAGATGAAATAAATAAGGAAAAGTATTAGACAATGTAAGTGCTATGAGAATGCAAATAAGGTGATGTGAATTAAAGTAGGATGACTTGAAGTCTGCATGGGAAGGAGCCTACCCCTGTGTTCCGGCTGGCCAGGACCACCAGTTGATTAGCAGAGAAGGGCAGCCGGTGTAGCTAGAGCTTTTGGGGAAGAGGGAGTGGTTGGTAAGAGATGAGATTAAAGAAGCTGAGAAGGGGCATTCGGGAGGGGTTTGTAAACGCAGGGCTGAGGAGTGTCCCAAGAGAATGGCCAGGTGAATGGTGAGACAGTTGTTCTTCCAGAAGCTTTGCAGTGAAAGGAATCAAAGAAGCGGAGCCAGGTATCAGGTGGGGAAGGGTGGGAGCCGAGGGGGTGTCTTTTCCCACACAGAGATTGCAGGCTGAGAATGACTGCATCCTTGTTAACAGGAAGTGGGAGCAGGGTGCGGTGGCTCACGCCTGTAATCCTGGCACTTTAGGAGGCCAAGGCGGGCGGATCACCTGAGGTCAGGAGTTCGAGACCAGCCTGGCCAACATGGCGAAACCCTGTCTCTACTAGAAAATACAAAAGTTAGCTGGGTGTGGTGGCACTTGACTGTAATCCCAGCTACTCGGGAGACTGAGGCAGGAGAATGGCTTGAACCTGGAGGGTAGAGGTTGCAGGGAGCTGAGATCATGCCATTGCACTCCAGCCTAGGTGACAGAGCGAGACTCCATCTCAAAAAAATAAATAAATAATAAATACAGGAAGGGAGTTGGGAATAGGGTGCACATTTAGGTAGTCTTGGGGATTTCGTGGTGGGAAGGTTGGAAGTCCCTCTCATGATTATCTTTTCCTCAAAGAAGTGCACGGCTGGTAGGGGTGGGGCAGGAGCGCTTGGGTTGTGGTGAAAGACTGGAAGAGAGGATGTGAAGCAGCCATTCTTTTCCTACTCCACGGGAAGCTATGCTGCCTCAGACTCTGGCATGGTGTTGAGGGAAGGGATTCCTTCTCCGCAGGCCCAGGTGACCCAGGGTTGGAAGTGTCTCATGCTGGATCCCCACTTTTCCCCTTGCAGCAGCCAGACTGCCTTACGGGTCACTGCCATGGAGGAGCCGCAGTCAGATCCTAGCATCGAGCCCCCTCTGAGTCAGGAAACATTTTCAGACCTATGGAAACTGTGAGTAGATCCATGGGAGGGGCAGACCCACTGTCCCCACCCCAACCCCAGCCCCCTAGCAGAGGCCTGTGGGAAGCAAAAAATCCGTGGGACTGACTTTTTGCTCTTGTCTTTCAGACTTCCTGAAAACAACGTTCTGGTAAGGACAAGGGTTGGGCTGGGGACCTGGCGGGCCAGGGGGCTGGGGACCTGGTCCTCTGACTACTCCTTTCACCCATCTACAGTCCCCCTTGCCGTCCCAAGCAGTGGATGATTTGATGCTGTCTCCAGACGATCTTGCACAATGGTTAACTGAAGACCCAGGTCCAGATGAAGCTCCGAGAATGTCAGAGGCTGCTCCCCCCATGGCCCCCACACCAGCAGCTCCTACACCGGCGGCCCCTGCACCAGCCCCCTCCTGGCCCCTGTCATCCTCTGTCCCTTCCCAGAAAACCTACCATGGCAGCTACGGTTTCCGTCTGGGCTTCCTGCATTCTGGAACAGCCAAGTCTGTGACTTGCACGGTCAGTGGCCTTGGGGGCTGGCTTCCATGAGACTTCAGTGCCTGGCCCTATACCCCTGCATTTCTTCTGTTCGGAACTTTGGGATTCCTCTTCACCCTTTGGCTTCCTGTCAGTGTTTTTTATAGTTTACCCACTTAACCTGTGATCTCTGACCCCTGTCCCAAAGTTGAATATTCCCCCTTGAATTTGGGCTTTTATCCATCCCATCACACCCTCAGCCGCTCTCCTGGGGATGCAGAACTTTTCTTTTTCTTCACCCACGCTTATTCCTTGGCTTTTGAAAATAACCTCCTGACCAGGCATGGTGGCTCATGCCTGCAATCCCAGCACTCTCAAAGAGGCCAAGGCGGGCAGATCACCTGAGCCCAGGAGTTCAAGACCAGCCTGGGTAACATGGTGAAACCTCGTCTCTACAAAAAAATACAAAAAATTAGCCAGGCATGGTGGTGCATACCTATAGTCCCAGCCACTCAGGAGGCTGAGGTGGGAAGATCACTTGAGCCTAGGAGATGGAGGCTGCAGTGAGCCATGATCATGCCACTGTGCTCTAGCCTGGGTGACAGAGCAAGATCCTATCTCAAAAGAAAAACAGAAAAGCTCCTGAGGTGTAGACGCCAACTCTCTCTAGCTGCCTAGTGGGTTGCAGGAGGTGCTTACGCATATTTGTTTCTTTGCTGCCCTCTTCCGGTTGCTTTATTTGTTCACTTGTGCCCTGACTTTCAACTCTGTGTCCTTCCTCTTCCTACAGTACTCCCCTGACCTCAACAAGATGTTTTGCCAGCTGGCCAAGACCTGCCCCGTGCAGCTATGGGTTGATTCCACACCCCCACCCGGCAGCCGCGTCCGCGCCATGGCCATCTACAAGCAGTCACAGCACATGACGGAGGTCGTGAGGCGCTGCCCCCACCATGAGCGCTGCTCAGACAGCGACGGTGAGCAGCTGGGACTGGAGAGACGACAGGGCTGGTTGCCCAGGGTCCCCAGACCTCTGATTCCTCACTGATTTCTCTTAGGACTGGCCCCTCCTCAGCACCTTATCCGAGTGGAAGGAAATTTGCGTGTGGAGTATTCGGATGACAGAAACACTTTTCGACATAGTGTGGTGGTGCCCTATGAGCCGCCTGAGGTCTGGTTTGCAACTGGGGTCTCCGGGAGGAGGGGGTAAGGGCGGTTGTCAGTGGCCCTCCGGGTGAGCAGCAGGGGGGCTTTCTCCTGCTTATTTGACCTCCCCATAACCCCATGAGATGTGCAGAGTAAATGGGTTCACCCATTGCACAGTTGAAAAGACTGAAGCTTACAGAGGCTAAGGGCCTCCCCTGCTCGGCCGGGCGCGGTGGCTCGTGCCTGTAATCCCAGCACTCTGGGAGGCCGAGGCGGGCGGATCACGAGGTCAGGAGATCAAGACCATCCTGGCTAACACGGTGAAACCCCGTCTCTACTAAAAAATACAAAAAACTAGCCGGGCGTGGTGGCGGGTGCCTGTAGTCCCAGCTACTTGGGAGGCTGAGGCAGGAGAATGGCGTGAACCCGGGAGGCGGAGCTTGCAGTGAGCTGAGATCGTGCCACTACACTCCAGCCTGGGCGACGCAGCGAGACCCTGTCTCAAAAAAAAAAAAAAGGCCTCCCCTGCTTGCCACAGGTCTCCCCAGGGCCCACTGGCCTCATCTTGGGCCTATGTTCTCTCCTAGGTTGGCTCTGACTGTACCACCATCCACTACAACTACATGTGTAACAGTTCCTGCATGGGCGGCATGAACCGGAGGCCCATCCTTACCATTATCACACTGGAAGACTCCAGGTCAGAAGCCATGTGCCACCCTGCACACTGGCCTGCTGTGCCCCAGCCTCTGCTTGCCTCTGACCCCTGGGCCCACCTCTTACTGATTTCTACCATACTACTACCCATCCGCCTCTCATCACATCCCCAGTGGGGAATCTCCTTACTGTTCCCACTCGGTTTTCTTTTCTCTGGCTTTGGGACCCGTTACCTGTGACTTCTCGTCTACCTACCTAGAGCTGGAGCTTAGGCTCCAGAAAGGACAAGGGTGGTTGGGAGTAGATGGAGCCTGTTTTTTTAAATGGGACAGGTAGGACGTGATTTCCTTACTGCCTCCTGCTTCTCTCTTCCTATCCTGAGTAGTGGTAATCTACTGGGACGGAACAGCTTTGAGGTGCGAGTTTGTGCCTGTCCTGGGAGAGACCGGCGCACAGAGGAAGAGAATTTCCGCAAGAAAGGGGAGCCTTGCCACCAGCTGCCCCCTGGGAGCACTAAGCGAGGTAAGCAAGCAGGACAAGAAGTGGTGGAGGAGACCAAGGGTGCAGTTATGCCCCAGATTCACTTTTATCACCTTTCCTTGCCTCTTTCCTAGCACTGCCCAACAACACCAGCTCCTCTCCCCAGCCAAAGAAGAAACCACTGGATGGAGAATATTTCACCCTTCAGGTACTAAAGTCTTGGGACCTCTTATCAAGTGGAAAGTTTCTAGTCTAACACTCAAAATGCCATTTTCTTCTTGACTGCTGTACCTGCAATTGGGGCATTTGCCATCAGGGGGCAGTGATGCCTCAAAGACAATGGCTCCTGGTTGTACCTAACTAACATCAGAACACCAACTTATACCATAATATATATTTTAAAGGACCAGACCACCTTTCAAAAAGAAAATTGTTAAAGAGAGCATGAAAATGGTTCTATGACTTTGCCTGATACAGATGCTACTTGACTTACGATGGTGTTACTTCCTGATAAATTCGTCGTAAGTTGAAAATATTGTAAGTTGAAAATGGATTTAATACACCTAATCTAAGGAACATCATAGCTTAGCCTAGCCTACTTTTTTTTTTTTTTTTTGAGACGAAGTCTCACTCTGTCACCTGGGCTGGAGTGCAGTGGCGGGATCTCGGCTCACTGCAACCTCTGCCTCCCAGGTTCAAGCGATTCTCCTGCCTCAGCCTACTGAGTAGCTGGGATTACAGGCACCCGCTACCACGCCCAGCTGATTTTTGGGTTTTTTTTTGTTTTTTGGGTTTTTTTTAGTAGAGATGAGGTTTCACCATGTTGGCCAGGCTGGTCTCGAACTCCTGACCTTGTGATCCACCTGCCTCGGCCTCCCAAAGTGCTGAGATTACAGGCGTGAGCCACTGTACCCAGCCTGCTTTTTTTAGTCTACTTTTACTTTATTTTTAATGGAGACAGCATCTTGCTCTGTTGCCCAGGCTGGATTACAGTGATGTGATCATAGCTCATTATACCCTCGAACTCCTGGGCTCAAGCAATCCCGCCACCTCTGCCTCCCCAGTAGCTAGGACCACAGGCGTACACCCCCACACCCAGCTAATTTTTTAAATTTTTTGTAGAGATAGGGTCTCACTGTAGTGCCCAGGCTGGTCTCTAGCCTACTTTTTTGAGACAAGGTCTTGCTCAGTCACCCAGACTGGATAGAGTGCAGTAGTGCAGTCACAGCTCACTGTAGCCTCCACCTCCCAGGCTCCATCCATCCTCCCAGCTCAGCCTCCCAAGTCGCTGGAACTATAGGCCCACACCACCATGCCTGCCTAATTTTTTTTTTTTTTTTAATTATTATTATTATTTTTTTTGAGACGGAGTCTCACTCTGTTGCCCAGGCTGGAGTGCAGTGGCACAATCTCAGCTCACTGCAACCTCTGCCTCCCGGGTTCAAGCGATTCTCGTGCCTCAGCCTACTGAGTAGCTGGGACTACAAGCGCCTGCTGCCACACCCGGCTAATTTTTGTATTTTTAGTAGAGATGGGGTTTCACTATGTTGGCCAGGCTGGTCTCAAACTTCTGACCATGTGATCCGCCCGCCTTGGCCTCCCAAAGTGCTGGGATTACAGGTGTGAGCCACCATGCCCAGCTAATTTTTATTATTTATTTATTTATTTATTTATTTTAAGACAGAGTCTGTCTCTCTCATTCAGGCTAGAGTGCAGTGGCACGATCTCAGCTCACTGCAGCCTTGACCTCCCCGGGCTTCAGTGATTTCAGCCCCCCAAGTAGCTAGGACTACAGGCACATGCCACGGCACCCAGCTAATTTTTTATTTTCTGTGAAGTTAAGGTCTTGCTATGTTGCCCATGCTGGTATCAAACCCCTGGGCTCAATCAATCCTTCCACCTCAGCCTCCCCAAGTACTGGGATTACAGGCACGAGCTACCACACTCAGCCCTAGCTTAGTTGAAACATGTTCAGAACATTTAAGTTACCCTACAGTTGGGCAAAGTCATCTAAGACAAAGCCTATTTTATAGTAGTGTTGTATATCTCATGTGATTTATTGAATATTGTTACTGAAAGTGGGAAACAGCATGGTTGCATGAAAGGAGGCACAGTCGGGCCGGGCACAGCCTGGGCACAGAGCGAGACTCAGAAAAGGCCAGGCACGGTGGCTCACACCTGTAATCCTAGCACTTTGGGAGGCCGAGGCGGGTGGATCACGAGATCAGGAGATCGAGACCAGTCTGGCCAACATGGTGAAACCCCATCTCTACTAAAATACAAAAATTAACCAGGCATGATGGCGGGTGCCTGTAATCTCAGCTACTTGAGAGGCTGAGGCAGGAGAATCGCTTGAACCAGGAGGTGGAGTAGCAGTGAGCTGAGATGGCTCCACTGCACTCCAGCCTAGGCAATAGAGTGAGACTCTGTCTCAAAAAAAAAAAAAAGAAAAGAAACGAGGCACAGTTGCTTGCACCTCTAGTCCCAGTTACTTGAGAGGCTAAGGCAGGAGGATCACTTGAGCCCAAGAGTTTGAGTCCAGCCTGAACAACATAGCAAGACATCATGTCTAAAATCTAAAAAAGGGCCGGGTGGCCGGGCGCGGTGGCTCAAGCCTGTAATCCCAGCACTTTGGGAGGCCGAGACGGGTGGATCACGAGGTCAGGAGATCAAGACCATCCTGGCTAACATGGTGAAACCCCGTCTCTACTAAAAAATACAAAAAAATAGCCGGGCGAGGTGGCGGGCGCCTGTAGTCCCAGCTACTCGGGAGGCTGAGGCAGGAGAATGGCGTGAACCCGGGAGGCGGAGCTTGCAGTGAGCTGAGATCCGGCCACTGCACTCCAGCCTGGGCGACAGAGCGAGACTCCGTCTCAAAAAAAAAAAATTAAAAAAAAAAAAAAAAAAGGGCCGGGCACGGTGGCTCCCATCTGTAATCCCACCACTCTGGGAGGCGGAGGTGGGTGGATCACCTGACATCAGGAGTTGGAAACCAGCCTGGCTAACATGGTGAAGCCCCGTCTACTAAAAACACAAAAATTAGCCGGGTGTGGTGGCACACACCTGTAGTCCCAGCTACTCGGGAGGCTGAGGTACAAGAATCACTTGAACCCAGGAGGCGGAGATTGCAATGAGCTGAGATTGCGTCATTGCACTCCAGCCTGGGCGACAGAGCAAGACTCCATCTCAAAAATAAATAAATAAAGTTTTTTTTTTTTTGAGACGGAGTCTCGCTGTGTCCCCCAGGCTGGAGTACAGTGGCGCGATCTCGGCTCACTGCGAGCTTCGCCTCCCGGGTTCACGCCATTATCCTGCCTCAGCCTCCTAAGTAGCTGGGACTACAGGCGCCCACTACCGAGACTGGCTAATTTTTTGTATTTTTAGTAGAGACGAGGTTTCACCGTGGTCTCGATCTTCTGACCTTATGATCCGCCTGCCTCGGCCTCCCAAAGTGCTGGGATTACAGGCATGAGCCACCGCGCCCGGCCAATAAATAAAGTTTTTAAAAGTCAGCTGTATAGATACTTGAAGTACAGTTTCTACTAAATGCATGTTGCTTTTGTACCATCATAAAGTCAAACAATTGTAGGTTGAACCATCTTTTAGCTCAGGTACTGTGTGTATATGTATTTCTCCCCCTCCTCTCTGGCTGCAGATCCGTGGGCGTGAGCGCTTCGAGATGTTCCGAGAGCTGAATGAGGCCTTGGAACTCAAGGATGCCCAGGCTGGGAAAGAGCCAGCGGGGAGCAGGGCTCACTCCAGGTGAGTGACCTCAGCCCGTTCCTGGCCCTACTCCCCTGCCCCCCTATGTTGGAAGCCATAGGATTCCATTCTCATCCTGCCTTCATGGTCAAAGGCAGCTGACCCCATCTCACTGGGTCCCAGCCCTGCACAGTTTTTTAGTCTTCCTCCAGTTGAATCCTATAACCACATTCTTGCTTCAGTGTATCCACAGAACCTCCAAACCCAGGGACAAGTGTGGATGTGTGGATAGTTCTTTGCCATTCTCAGCATCTCCGAGCCCAGAGCTGGAGGGTCTCAAGGAGGGGCCTCATAATTGTGTAATGTTGAGTAGAGCCAGAGTTTCAGGTCATATACTCAGCCCTGCCATGCACCGGCAGGTCCTAGGTGACCCCCGTCAGACTCAGTTTCCTTATCTATAAAATGGGGTAAAGGGGCCAGGCGCAGTGACTCACGCCTGTAATCCCAGCTCTCTGGGAGGCCGAGGCGGGTGGATCACCTGAGGTCTGGAGTTTGAGCCCAGCCTGACCAACATGGAGAAACCCCGTCTCTACTAAAAATACAAAATTAGTCGAGCGTGGTGGCGCATGCTTGTAATCCCAGCTACTCGGGAGGCTGAGGCAGGAGAATCACTTGAACCCGGGAGGCGGAGGTTGCGGTGAGCCGAGACCCCGCCATTGCACTCCAGCCTGGGCAACAAGAGTGAAACTCCATCTCAAAAAAACTAAAAAAATAAAATAAAATGGGGTAAGGGAAGATGATGAGTCTAATACACGCCAATACTCTGAGGTGCTCAGTAAACATTTGCCTGAGGTGTGGCCATCATCTTGATTTGAATTCCCCTTGTCCCAGCCTTAGGCCCTTCAACGCATTGGTCAGGGAAAAGGGGCACAGACCCTCTCACTCATGTGATGTCGTCTCTCCTCCCTGCTTCTGTCTCCTACAGCCACCTGAAGTCCAAGAAGGGGCAATCTACCTCCCGCCATAAAAAATTCATGTTCAAGACAGAGGGGCCTGACTCAGACTGACATTCTCAGCTTCTTGTTCCCCCACTGAGCCTCCCACCCCCATCCCTCCCCTGCCATTTTGAGTTCTGGGTCTTTAAACCCTTGCTTGCAATAGGTGTGCATCAGGAGCACCCAGGAGTTCCGTTTGCTTTGTCCCGGGGCTCGACTGAACAAGTTGGCCTGCACTGGTGTTTTGTTGTGGGGAGGAGGATGGGGGGTAGGACATAACCAGCTTAGATTTTAAGGTTTTTACTGTGAGGGATGTTTGGGAGATGTAAGAAATGTTCTTGCAGGTAAGGGTTAGTTTACAATCAGCCACATTCTAGGTGGCACCCCACTTCACCGTACTAACCAGGGAAGCTGTCCCTCACTGTTGAATTTCCTCTAACTTCAAGGCCCATATCTATGAAATGCTGGCATTTGCACCTACCTCACAGAGTGTGTTGTGAGGGTTAATGAAATAATGTACATCTGGCCTTGAAACCACCTTTTATTACATGGGGTCTAGAACTTGACCCCCTTGAGGGTGCTCGTTCCCTCTCCCTGTTGGTCGGTGGGTTGGTAGTTTCTACAGCTGGGCAGCTGTTAGGTAGAGGGAGTTGCCAAGTCCCTGTTGGCCCGGCCAAACCCTTGTCTGAGAACCTGTTGGTGAACCTTAGCACCTAAAAGGAAATCTCACCCCATCCCACACCCTGGAGGATTTCATCTCTTGTCTATGATGATCTGGATCCACCAAGACTTGTTTTATGCTCAGGGTCAATTTCTTTTCTTTTTTTTTTTTTTTTTTTTTTTTCTTTGAGACTGGGTCTCACTCTGTTGCCCAGGCTGAAGTGGAGTGGCGTGATCTTGGCTCACTGCAGCCTTTGCCTCCCCGGCTCAAGCAGTCCTGCCTCAGCCTCCGGAGTAGCTGGGACCACAGGTTCATGCCACCATGGCCAGCCAATTTTTGCATGTTTGGTAGAGATGGGGTCTCACAATGTTGCCCAGGCTGGTCTCAAACTCCTGGGCTCAGGTGATCCACCTGCCTCAGCCTCCCAGAGTTCTGGGATTACAAGTGGGAGCCACCACGTCCAGCTGGAAGGGTCAACCTCTTTTACATTCTGCAAGCACGTCTGCATTTTCACCCCACCCTTCCCCTCCTCCCTTTTTATATCCAATTTTTATACCGATCTCTTATTTTACAATAAAACTTTGCTGCCACCTGTGTGTCTGAGGAGTGAATGCCAGTGCAGGCTACCAGGGTCAGCAGGTGCAGGGGTGAGTGACGAGGTGCTGGGAAGCAGCAACCTGAGTCTGCAAGGAGTGTGGGCTGGGGGGCCCAGGGCCCGGGTTCCGGGAGGGGAACAAAGGCTGGAGACTGGGTCAGTCTGCGGGCTGCATGACAACAAGGGAGGGGGGTGGCTCCATTCATAACTCAGGAACCAACTGTCCCTCCTCCCCTCCGGCCACGGCTGGCACAAGGTTCTCTCCCTCCCCTGCTTCTAGGATTGGACTACCTCCCCCCTCGGCAGCCTCTCACCAAGGATTACGGGATTTAAATGTCTGATTTAGCAAGCCTGAGCCTCCAGGGTGGCCATCTGCTCCACTAGAAAGTGGCAGGATACCTGGGTTCCCAAGGGGAACAGGGGTGGGTGCTACTGGATAGAGAGAGCCCAGTAGGAGGCCTGCTAGCCAGGGTCCCAGGAAAGTGGGGGCAGCTAAGGTAAGAGTAGGGGTGTGGGGCTAGGGCCTTCCCAGCATCCCCTCATCCTGGGCCTCATGCCAGGTGGTTGAATGAATTGAAGCTTTAAACTCTGCCAGGAAAACCTTTCAAAGGGCTTCTTGGGATAGGGAGGAGAGTCGGGTTGAGGAGCTCAGTATCGCCTGCCCATGCTCCTCAGGGCTGCTGGCTCCCAGGGAGGGGGGCTGGAGGCAGGCAGCCTCTTCCCCATCACCCACTGCTGTCTGAGCCAGTGCTTGGAGGGGCGGTCAGACATGGCTTGTCCTTCCTCCTCGCTGGTGGTGGAGACGGGTGCTAGGGTCCAGAGGGTGCTACTGTCCAGGGGTGCTTCTGGGGCCACTAGCCTCTCAGCTCATCAACCAGCTGAAGGTGCCAGCCCCTTGCCTTGCCCCAAGGATCCCAGACAGCTTTGAAGTGACCAGCCTTCCTGACCTCGAGACCACCTTTTTTTTTTCTCTTTCTTAGCAGGGAATGTCAAACACTGTCCCCAGGAGATCCACATCTGCCTCTTACAGAGACTTTTAACTTAAACATCTGTCCCTACCCAGCAGGCAAACTAGACTTCCTGAAGCTCAGTCCCTCCGCTTGCCTCTGTAGACAGGTCACCTTGATGAGCTTCCTTTTTCTTTTTTTTTTTTTAGGCTTTATTGGGGCATAATTGACCCCCCAAAATTGCATACATTCAAGGTATGTAGTGTGATGATTTGTTTTGTTTTGTTTTTGTTTTGAGACGGAGTCTCCCTGTGTTGCCCAGGCTGGAGTGCAGTGGCGCGATCTCAGCTCACTGCAAGCTCCACCTCCCGGGTTCCCGCCATTCTCCTGCCTCAGCCTCCCGAGTAGCTGGGACTACAGGCGCCGCCACCGCGCCTGGCTAGTTTTTTGTATTTTTAGTAGAGACGGGGTTTCACCGTGGTCTCGATCTCCTGACCTTGTGATCCGCCCGCCTCGGCCTCCCAAAGTGCTGGGATTACAGGCGTGAGCCACCGCGCCCGGCCCATTTCTATTTTAATAAAATAAAATATTGTGAAACACATTTACAATTTTTAAATTTTAATTTTAAAATTAAACTTAAATTTATTCATTTGTGTGTGTGGGTTTTTTTTTTCTTTTTCTTTTTCTTTTTTTTTTTTTGGAGATGGAATGTCGCTCTGTCACCCAGGATGGAGTGCAGTGGCGTGATCTCTGCCTCCCGGTTCAAGCGATTCTCCTGCCTCAGCCTCCCAGGTAGCTGGGACTACAGGTGCACACCACCATGCCTGGTTAATTTTTATATTTTTAGTAGAGACAGGATTTCACTATGTCACCAGCTAACCTGGAACTCCTGACCTCAGGTGATTCGCACACCTCGGCCTCCCAAAATGCTGGGATTACAAGCATGAGCCACCACGCCCAGCCCAAAGTTGGTTTTAATAGCAGACAATCTATCAACCTAATTCAATACATTAAGTTTAGAAAAATTATGTATCATATCAACAGATGCTGAAAGGAATTTGATTAAATTTCAGTAGCCATTTCCTTAAAACACACACACACACTTTAATTAAAACATTAATAGACTGGTAATGAAATACCAATTTTCCTAAACAGTTAAACACTAAGATAATTGCAAGATCAAGAGCTGGGCTGGGCGCAGTGGCTCACACCTGTAATCCCAACACTTTGGGAGGCCAAGGTGGGTAGATCACCTGATGTCAGGAGTTCGAGACCAGCCTGGCTAACATAGTGAAATCCCACCTCTACTACAAATACAAAAAAATTAGCTGGGCATGGTGGCGGGCACCTATAATCCCAGCTACTGGAGAGGCTGAGACAGGACAATTGCTTGAACCCGGGAGGGGGGGGTTGCAGTGAGCCAAGATCACACCATTGCACTCCAGCCTGGGCGACAGAGCCAGACTCAGTCTCAAAAAACAAAAGAGCTGGCCGGGCGCGGTGGCTCAAGCCTGTAATCCCAGCACTTTGGGAGGCCGAGACGGGCGGATCACGAGGTCAGGAGATCGAGACCATCCTGGCTAACACGGTGAAACCCCGTCTCTACTAAAAAAATACAAAAAAACTAGCCGGGCGCGGTGGCGGGCGCCTGTAGTCCCAGCTACTCAGGAGGCTGAGGCAGGAGAATGGCGTGAACCCGGGAGGCGGAGCTTGCAGTGAGCTGAGATCCGGCCACTGCACTCCAGCCTGGGCGGCAGAGCGAGACTCCGTCTCAAAAAAAAAAAAAAAAAAAAAAAAAAAGAGCTGGCCACACCGATAATCCAAACATTTTGTGAGGCCGAGGTGGGAGAATTGCTTCAGGCCAAGAGTTGAACACCTAGTCAAAATAGCCAGACCTCTCTCTAGATAAATAAATAAACAAATAAATAAATAAATAATCAAGAACTGTGTAGGGGGCTGTATGGTGGCTCATGCCTGTGATCCCAGCACTTTGGGAGGCCAAAGTAGGAGGATCCCTTGACACCAGCCTAGGCAACAGAGCAAGACCGTGTCTCTATTTTAAAAAAAACTGGCCGGGCGAGGTGGCTCACGCCTATTATCCCAGCACTTTGGGTGGCTGAGGTGGGTGAATCAGGAGGTCAGGAGTTTGAGACCAGCCTGGCCAACATGGTGAAACCCCGTCTCTACTAAAAATACAAACATTAGCTGGGCGTGGTGGCAGGTGCCTGTAATCCCAGCGAGTTGGGATACTGAGGCAGGAGAATCGCTTGAACCCAGGAGGTAGAGGTTGCAGTGAGCAAAGATCGCACAATTGCACTCAGCCTGGGCGACAGGGTGAGACTCCATCTCAAAATAAATAAAATAAAATAAATGTATGGGGATATAGACTTACTCTGGTTTTATTTTATTTTTTCTTTTCTTTTTTTTTTTTTTTTTTTGAGACGGAGTCTTGCTCTGTTGCCCAAGTTGGAGTACAGTGGCGCGGTCTCTGTTCACTGCAACCTCCCCACCTCCCGGGTTCAAGTGATTCTCCTGCCTCAGCCTCTCGAATACCTGGAATTACAGGTGCCTGACACCACCCCTGGCTAATTTTTTGTATTTTTAATAGAGACAGGGTTTCACCATGTTGGCCAGGCTGGTCTCGAACTCCTGACCTTGTGATCTGTCCGCCTCTGCCTCCCAAAGCACTGAGACTACAGGAGTGAGCCACTGCGCCCAGCTTACTCTGGTTTTAGTGCATTCAAAAGGAACAAAAAAGGAAGAAAATCACTGGTAAAAAAAAAATTCTTTCTGGTTAGAGTGGGTGTTTGGAAATTATATATATATTATATATTATATCTATACACACACACATACATACATACACATGTATGCCTTTTTGATTATAGGATAGTATACCAAAACTCAGAAATATTATGGAATTAACAGAATTTAGTAAGGTAGATAAGTAGTAGGGAGAAAAATATTAATTTTATCTTCCAGCAGAAGCACTGTGAAAAATTAGAGAACAAGAAAACATTCCATTCAAAATAATGACAATAAGACCAAGCATGGTGGCTCACACCTGTAATCCCAGAACTTCGGGAGGTCAAGACAGGAGGATCACCTGAGGTCAGGCTCGAGATCAGCCTGGCCGACATGGTGACACCCCGTCTCTAATGAAAATACAAAAATTGGCCGGGCGCGGTGGCTCAAGCCTGTAATCCCAGCACTTTGGGAGGCCGAGACGGGCGGATCACAAGGTCAGGAGATCGAGACCATCCTGGCTAACACGGCGAAACCCCGTCTCTACTAAAAAACACAAAAAATTAGCCGGGCGAGGTGGCGGCGCCTGTGGTCCCAGCTACTCGGGAGGCTGAGGCAGGAGAATGGCGTGAACCCGGGAGGCGGAGCTTGCAGTGAGCTGAGATCCGGCCACTGCACTCCAGCCTGGGCGACAGAGCGAGACTCCGTCTCAAAAAAAAAAAAAAAAAGAAAAGAAAATACAAAAATTAGCTGGGCGTGATAGTGTAAGCCTGTAATCCCAGCTACTCGGGAGGTCGAGGCAGGAGAATCGCTTGAACCCAGGAGGCAGAGATTGTAGTGAGCCAAGATCCTGCCACTGCTTTCCAGTTTGGGCAACAGAGCAAGGCTCCATCTCAAAAGACAATAGCAATAAATATCAAGAAATAAGTGTAATAGGAATGGCACACACAAAGAAGGAATGGCACAGAACCTGTATGCAGAAGACCACAAATCCTTGTTTAAGGACATAAGCCAAGATCCAAAGAAAATGATAGATTCTCAGATGGAAAAACTAAAAAAAAAAAGAAAACAAGAAAAATCAATTATCTCAAGATAAATACAATATAATGCAATTTCAATTAGAATCCCAAGTTTTCATTGTGTGTGTGTGAATTGGGTAAATTTATCATAAATGTATAGGAATGAGTAAGTGCCACTAGTTGTTTTAAAAAATACTGGATTTGAGCCAGGTGTGGTGGCTCACGCCTCTAATCCTGGCACTTTGGGAGGCCGAGGCAGGCAGATCACGTGGTCAGGAGATGGAGACCATCTGGCCAACATAGTGAAAACCCATCTCTACTAAAAATACAAAAAATTAGCTGGCATGGTGGCGCGCACCTGTAGTTCCAGCTACTCAGGAGGCTGAGGCAGGAGAATTGCTTGAACCCGGGAGGTGGAGGCTGCAGCGAGCCACGATCCCGCCACTGCATTCCAGCCTGGTGACAAAGTGAGACTCCGTCTCAAAAAAAAAAAGGAGGCCAAGGCAAGTGGATCACCTGAGGTCAGGAGTTCAAGACCAGCCTGGCCAACATGGCGAAATCCCGTCTGTACTAAAAATACAAAAATTAGCCTGGCAGTGGTGACCCATGCCTGTAATCCCAGCTACTAAGGGGGCTGAGGCAGGAGGATCTCTTGAACCGGGGAGGAGGAGGTTGCAGTGAGCAGAGATCGTGCCACTGTACTCCAGCCTGGGTAACACAGTGAGACTCTGTCTCAAAAATAAATAAATAAATACTGAAGGCCAGGCACGGTGGCTCACGCCTGTAATCCCAGCACTTTGGGAGGCCAAGGCAGGTGAATCAATTTCAGCTCAGGAGTTCCAGACCAGTCTGGGCAACATGGCAAAACCCCGTCTATACTAAAAATACAAAAACAAGTCAGGCATGGTGACACACACCTGTATTCCCAGCTACTTGAGAGGCTGAGGCAGGAGAACCCCTTGAACCCAGGAGGCAGAAGTTACAGTGAGCTGAGATCATGCCACTGCACTCCAGCCTGGACGAAAGAGCAAGAGAATCTGTCTCAATAAATAAAATAAAGAATATAAAATAAAATAAATAATAACATTTTAAATAATAAGTAAATAATAAGCAACAGAATGGAGAGGGGGTCCTATTTGCCTTGCCAGATTTTAGAGAACTTAGTATAGGCCGGGCAGGTGCAGTGGCTCACGCCTGTAATCCCAGCACTTTGGGAGACCAAGGCAGTAGATCACATGAGGTCAGGGGTTCAAGACCAGCCTGACCAACATGGTGAAACCCCATCTCTACTAAAAATACAAAATTAGCTGAGCGTGGTGGCACATGCCTGTAATTCCAGCTACTTGGGAGGCTGAGGCAGGAGAATCACTTGAACTTGAGAGGTGGAGGTTGCAGTGAGCTGAGATCACGCTACTGTATGCCAGCCTGGGCAACAAGAGTGAGACTCTGTCTCAAAAAGAAAAGAAAACTTACTATAAAACTACTGGGATGAGGTCAATGTAACATATGGAGTGGTAGACAAACCAAGGGAAACAAGAAGTAATAAATATAAATGTTCACATACAGGAGAATTATTATATGGCCAAAATTAGCATTTCCATTTAATCGGAACACATTAGATATATTTGCTATTTTTGTTATTTATTTATTTATTTTTTTTTTTTTTTGAGACAGAGTTTCACTCTCGTTGCCCAGGCTGGAGTGCCATGGTGTGATCTTGGCTCACTGCAACCTGGATTGAAGCGATTCTCCTGCCTCAGCCTCCCAAGTAGCTGGGATTACAGGCATGCGCCACCACACTTTTTTTTTTTTTTTGCATTTTTAGTAGAGACAGAGTTTTCCATATTGGTCAGGCTGGTTTTGAACTCCTGACCTTAAGTGATCCACCCATCTCGGCCTCCCAAAATGCTGGGATTATAGGCGTGAGCCACCCTGCCCTGTCCCTATCTCTTTTTTTTTTTGGAGATGGAGTCTGGCTCTCTCGCCCAGGCTGGAGTGCAATGACGCAATCTTGGCTCACTGCAACCTGGGTTCAAGTGATTCTCCAGCCTCAGTCTCCCAAGTAGCTGGGATTACAGGCGTCTGCCGCCATGCCCGGCTAATTTTTTGTATTTTTAGTTGGGACAGGGTTTCACTGTGTTCCCCAGGCTGGTCTCAAACTCCTGAGCTCAGGCAATCCACTCACCTCAGCCTCCCAAAGTGCTAGGATTACAGACGTGAGCCACCGCGCCCAGCACCTGTCTCTTTTAAAAATATATTTTTTGCCCAACACACATTTCCAAGTTGCCATGGGGTAAACAAAATAAATTAAGCTGGCACAACTGAAAAAATAAAACTGGGGCCTTGGCCAGGCACAGTGGCTCAGGCCTATAATCCCAGCACTTTGGGAAGCTGAGGTGGGAGGACCACTTGAGCCCAAGAGTTTGAGACCAGCCTGAGCAGCATAGTAAGACCCTATCTCTATGAAAAATTTAGGCTGGCCGTGGTGGCTCACGCCTGTAATCACAGCACTTTGGGAGGGCGAGGTGGGCAGATCACTTGAGGTCAGGAGTTCGAGACCAGTCTGGCCAACATGGTGAAAACCCTTCTCTACTAAAAATACAAAAGTTAGCCAGGCATGGTGGCGTACGCCTGTAATCCCAGCCACTCTGGTGGCTGAGGCATGAGAATCACATGAACCTGGAAAGTGGAGGTTGCAGTGAGCCGAGATTGCCCCACCGCACTCCAGCCTGGGTAAGGAAGTGAGACTCTGTCTCCAAAAAAAAAAAAAGATACTACAGACCAGGCGCGGTGGCTCACACCTGTAATCCCAGCACTTTGGGAGGCCAAGGTGGGCAGATCACAAGGTCAGGAGATCGATACCATCCTGGCTAACACAGTGAAACCCTGTCTCTACTAAAGATTCAAAAAATTAGCCAGGCGTGGTGGCAGGCGCCTACAGTCCCAGCTACTCAGGAGGCTGAAGCAGGAGAATGGCATGAACCCGGGAGGTGGAGCTTGCAGTGAGCTGAGATTGTGTCACTGCACTCCAGCCTGGGCGACAGAGCAAGACTCCGTCTCAGAAAAAAAAAAAAAAAAAAAATCAAGGAGGCCCGGCAAGGTGGCTCACGCCTGTAATCCCAACACTTTGGGAGGCCAAGGCAGGTGGATCACCCGATGTCAGGTGTTTGAGACCAGCCTGGCCAACATGGCACAACCTGTCTCTACCAAAAATACAAACATGAACTGGGTGTGCTGGCGGGCACCTGTAATCCCTGCTACTCGAGAGGCTGAGGTGGGAGAATCGCTTGAACCCGGGTGGTAGAGGTTGCAGTGAGCCAAGATTGTGCCACTGCACTCCAGCCTGGGTGACAGCAAGACTCCATCTCAGAAAGAAATAAGTACATAAATAAATAAATAAGTTAATAAAGGAAAGAAAATTTAAAATGAATTAGAGCTCTGCTAGGGGAAGTACTGACATATGATATTTATTGAGTGAGAAAAGTAAGATGCAAAAGTGTGTACGATATTACCCAATTTTGGTATAACAATGACCAAAACCCAGTGATCCTTTCTATATGATGACGGGTGGGTGTGTGTGTGTGTCTGTGTGTGTGTGTGTGCGCGCGCTCACGTGTGTGTGTATTATGCATTCATGATAAAATTGTGTATAGGTGTGTGCATATGTAATAAAGCTATTTTTCAAGACAAATACTAAGACCAATTCATTACAAAAAGAGAAAAGGCCCCGAGAAGAAAATAAAAATTAACTATAAGCCCCTCTCCTCCCCCATATACCACAAGAAACGTCATATATATTTTTTTCTATGCTTACGTGTGTGTACTTTTTAATTAATTAATTTATTTTTTTGAGACGGAGTTTCGCTCTTGTCACCCAGGCTGGAGTACAATGGCGCAATCTCAGCTCACTGAACCCTCCGCCTCCTGGGTTCAAGCAATTCTCCTGCCTCAGCCTTCCGAGTAGCTGGGAGTACAGGCATCCGCCACCAGGCCCGGCTAATTTTTTCTATTTTTAGTAGAGACGGGTTTCACTGTGTTGGCCAGGCAAGTCTTGAACTCCTGACCTCAGGTGATCCTCCCACCTTGGCCTCCCAAAGCGCTGGGATTACAGGCATGAACCACCACACCCGGCCTGTGTGTTTACTTTGCACAAAATTAGGATCATATAGTTCATATTGCTTTTTTTTTTTTGAGATGGAGTTTCGCTCTTGTTGCCCAGGCTGGAGTGCAATGGCGCGATCTCGGCTCCCTGCAACCTCTGCCTCCTGGGTTCAAGCGATTCTCCTACCTCAGCGTCCCGAGTAGCTGGGATTACAGGCATGCACCACCACGCCCGGCTAATTTTGTATTTTTTTTTTTAGTAGAGACGGGGTTTCACTATGTTGGCCAGGCTAGTCTTGAACTCCCGACCTCAGGTGATCTGCCCACCTCAGCCTTCCAAAGTGCTGGGATTACAGGCATGAGCCACCGCGCCTGGCCCATATTGCTTTGACATCCATGTTTCTTCAGTCAACTTTTCTCATCTGTCTCTGAGCATTTGCTGATGCTCTTTTCTCTCCAAACCACCCCTCCTCTAAGCTCCCGTTTAAATGCTACCTCTTCTGAGAAAGCTTCCCTTTAACGTGCCTGACAGACAGTGGTTGGCGGCTCTGAATTTTATCATCACAGGCTCTCTCCCCTTCCTTGAAGCATGTTTAGGTCTACCTTGTATGAGAGTTTCTCGTGTGCTCCTCACCTCTCCTGTTAAACTGGGGAGCTCCTTGGGGGCAGGATCTCTGCCTCTTTCATAACTGTGTCCTCACGGTGCCTAGAATGTATACAGTAGGCACTTCATAAGCATCACTGTACAAAAGGGACATAGGTTTCCTGCCTGTCTTGTATGGAGTCATCTCAAGATAGTGTGCACTAAATTAGTCAAGGCGAATGGGGTAGATGCTTGGACACTGGAAGGAAGAGGTCAAAGCTGGGGAGCCGCCTCCAAGGCCTGGGGGATCCCCTTGGGACCACCCAGATCCACCCTCCACTCCTTCCCTGGGCTCTTCCAACTGCTCAGAAAGGAACAACCCACACACAGGGCTCTGTGTATGATATATATTTATATATATAATTGCTCTCATTTTATTTTACTTAATCCTCTTTTTACAGTAGATCTGACACAGGCATTAAATAACTGCAGAGAGAGACCATGGTAGGGCGGGTGCAGGAAAACATGGGGGCCCGAAGGGAAGAAACACAGATCCAGCTAGAGAAAAAGGGAAGGGTCCACCAGTGGGTGGAGTGTGGAGGCTGCGGCATTAAAAAAAGAAAAAGGTTAGCGAGGATGAGGAAGTGAAGAGCTGCTGGAGGACAAAGGGTTAAAATGCCTCTACAGCTACAGAATATTCAGAGCAGGAGGCAGGAGCCCCTCATTTGACATTCTATGGGCATTATGGGTTTTTTGTTTTTGTTTTTGTTTTTTTTAAAGGCAAAGGGGTCTGAAGGAGATGGAGCCAAGACATTCAGAGGCTAGATTTGGAACTTTCAGGCCAGCATGCGGAGGAAAGGGAAGGAGTTAGTGATTAGTTGATAACTTGCTAAGAGAAGCCAGAGAGAGGATGGTGGGGGCAGATCTGGGCTCAGGGGAAGGAGGTGGAATAGTCCCAAAGCCAGCCGATGTTTCCAAGGTGGCCACTGGGGACAGAGCCAGAATGGCCGCCCCTCCCCCAGAGCTCCCTGGGAAGTGGAACTTGAAGGATATTCTGGGAAGGCGAATGGGGGAAGGGAGCCATCCGTAAAAACAAAGTGGATATTCAGCCTAGGTCAACCCCGCCCCTCTGGGGAGCAGCTATTTGGGTGATAGAAGGGCCTAGGAAGAAACTGAAGGCCAGACGCGGTAGCTCACGCCTGTAATCCCAACACTTTGGGAGGCCGAGGCGGGCGGATCACCTGAGGTCGGGAGTTCAAGACCAGCCTGACCAACATGGAGAAACCCTGTCTCTACTAAAAAATACAAAAAAAAAAAAAAAAAAATTAGTTGGGCGTGGTGGCGCATGCCTGTAATCCCAGCTACTCGGGAGGTTGAAGCGGGAGAATAGCTTGCTTAAACCCAGGATGTGGAGGTTGCGGTGAGCTGAGATTGTGCCATTTCACTCTAGCCTGGGCAACAAGAGGGAAGGAAGGAAGGAAGGAAGGAAGGAAGGAAGGAAGGAAGGAAGGGAGGGAGGGGGAGGGAGGGAGGGAGGGAGGGGAGAGAAACGGGAAGAGAGGGAGGGAAGGAATGAAGGAAGGAAGGAAGGAAGGAAGGAAAGAGAGAGAGAAAAAGAAAGAGAAAGAAAGGAAGGAAGAAAGGAAGGAAGGAAGGGAAAGAAAGAAGGAAGGAAGGAAGGAAGGAAGGAAGGAAGGAAGGAAGAAAGAAAGAAAGAAAGAAAGAAAGAAAGAAAGAAAGAAAGAAAGAAAGAAAGAAAGAAAGAAAGAAAGAGAAAGAAAGAAAGAAAGAAAGAGAGAGAAACTGCTGAAGTCGGGGGTTGCCAGAGGATTTTCAGGAAGGGCCAACGCAGGCCTCGCTTCCAGTCCCTCATTTCCCAGCTCACAGAGTCACCAGAGGGTGAGAAGCAGAATGTGCCAGGAAAGAGGGAAAAGGCCACAGAACCACCTTGTCCTCAATTACAAAAAGGTGCATTTCAGAGGAGAGAATAGGGATGGAGAGGAGGAGAACACCTGCCCAGGAGCCAGATAAGTTCAAAGTCACCAAGATGGCGACTGTGTAGACAGGGAGAAAGTGTGAGAGATCAAGCTTAGGAATGGAAGGACGGAGTGCCACATTCATCTCTGGAAGCAAAGGGGTGAAATGAGACACGTGTGCACGTTTGTATGTGTGTGGGGGGTGGGGGTATGTAGCTGGGTGGGTGGGTCAGTGAGCACTTCCTATAACTCTCAGGGGATATGCAGGCAGGAGAGTGGATAGCTCTCACAGCTAAACCAGAACTAGAGAGCCTCCTAACTCCTCTGTGGCCATCTTAGCCCAGCTCCCTCTCACTGATCTGAGGTTGGGAGAAGTTGGTTGGAAATGTGAGTGACGGGGAAGCGCAATGGACTTCAGGCTGGGTTGAGAAGTCAAGGAAAAGGGTGTGAGGCTCAGACAAGTCATAGCTCTGTTATCAAAAATACCTTTGGGGTGGGTGAGGGAGGGATCAGGCAGGGTCAGGGACATTCCAGGAGCATCCACAGGAGAGAGACGGGGTGGGAGGAAGGGGCCTCAGGTTTTGTTGATGCGGAGTTTGAAGGCCACACGGCCGGCGAACTTGTCTCGCTCATCATCTGTGGCGATGTTGGCGGCGTTGATGCGGCATTCTACATTCACCTCCACATTGGGGGTCACATTCAGGAACTTCACGGCCACCAGGGGCTGTGTGTAGTTCACCTGGGCCGGAGGAGCAGTGCAGGGTCTAGGCCTGGGGCGACGCGGCCTCCTTCCCTAGCTCACCACCCGCACCCGCCATCAGCTTGGGCCTCCCCTGGGACTTACGTGGAACTTCTTGCCATAGTAGGGGAAGTACATGAGGTCGATGTTACCGTTGGCAGGGAACATGACGAAGTTGCCGAGATTCTCAGCATCTTCATCTCGCTGTGGGGGTGCAGGAAGATAGGGCGTGAGCCAGTTAGGGATGGCAGGCACCCAGGAGCTCACCAGACTTCCATTTGTTCTTTTGTTCTTCCTTCGCCCCCGATTATTCCTGTCTCAAGTTTGTCTCCCTGGAGCTGTGAGTCTGTGTGAGTGTGTCTGCGTGTGTAGATGAGGGGATGGTCTGTCTCTGTCATCATTCTAGGAACTCCTGAAGGCTGCTAATGACACGAAAGCCTCCTACTCTACTCCTACCCCAAGTTCTTACCCCATCCTCAGGAATCAGTTTCTGGAGCAGAGCCAAGAAAGAACAGATACATGATTAAGGGTTGAATAGAAAGCAAGGAAGGGGATGTGGAGGGAGCAGCAAGTTTCTAGAAAGGACAGACCGGGGGGTGGGTAGGGGGGAACAGGGTCCCAAGGACAACGAAGTGGTGGCAGATGGTGCTAACAGATCAGCAGCTACCAGATACCTAGAAGGAACTGACGGGTGGGGGCCATATGGGAGGGAGAGCGAAAGATATGGACAATCCGGGAATAAAGGAGAAGGTGGAAGCGTTAGGGAGAGAAGCCAGAGGCCAGGGTGTTGGTGAAGGAGGGCGTGTGTCTGCCCTAGGAGAGCAGGCCTCTGCATCCTAGAGAGAAGCTAGAGGGGTGCGAGGCCCTCGGAGTTCAAGCTACGGTGGAGCCCACAAGCCCACTCTTACCCCCTTGTTTCTATGTTGATGGGGCCTCTAGGAGCAAAGAAGATAGGGAGAGTCAGGTGAATTACACAGAAACCATGAAGGACACACAGGTGAGCAGGCAGAGAAGGCCCAACGAACTCACCTTCCCAGCACAGGTAACATTCATGGTCTGGTTTGCTCCTGCATAGAAGTTGATGACCTGGAGTGAGGATGGAAGGTGAAGAGAGTCAGAGAAAGAAGTTGTCAAAGATGGGCATCCAGGCCGGGCGCGGTGGCTCACGCCTGTAATCCCAGCACTTTGGGAGGCCGAGGCGGGCGGATCACAAGGTCAGGAGATCGAGACCACGGTGAAACCCCGTCTCTACTAAAAATACAAAAAATTAGCCGGCGCGGTGGCGGGCGCCTGTAGTCCCAGCTACTCAGGAGGCTGAGGCAGGAGAATGGCGTAAACCCAGGAGGCGGAGCTTGCAATGAGCCGAGATCGCGCCACTGCACTCCAGCCTGGGCGACAGAGCGAGACTCCGTCTCAAAAAACAAAACAAAACAAAACAAAACAAAAAAAAAGATGGGCATCCAGACCAAGCTAAGCTACGGACTGTAGTCCCAACTACTAGGGAGGTTGAGGCGCAGTATAGCTTAATTTCAGGAGTTCAAGGCCAGTCTAGGCAACATAGCGAGACCCTGTCTTTAAAAAAAAAAAAAAAAAAAGGCATCCAGCCTTCTAGCTACAGAGCTTAGCCTCCAAGAGCCCCGCCTCTCTTTTCCTCTCAGCTACACAAACATCCAAGCCTCTCTCATGCCCATTAGCCCCAGTGAAAGGATGCAACTGTCTGCAGGTGGTGTCCCCAGATCCTTCCTCCGTTCACCCTGGGGACCAAGGTCATAGGTACCCGGTTCATCTTGATGAAGACACAGGGCTGCCCAGTGCTGTAACCATAGTGGGTGGGGTCTCCGATGCCGGAGCAGTTGCCCAGCTGGGTCCGGTTGAATTGGCAGGCACGTTTGGGGTAGTTGAGGACTCCATTATCAGGCTGTTCGTAATAGCGCCCAGGGCGGCAGACATCATTCTTTTGGGCTTGGATAGAGTCGTTGTAAGCTAAGGAGGTGGGAGGGAGAGAGTCAGGGGCCAGATGCTCCACTTCCAAGGTCCCCAGTCCCCTGCCTGAAGTCGTGAACTGCCACATAGCCGGGCCCACACTCACGCTCCAAGAACTTGTTGAGCTTCTGAACATGCTGGTCCCAGCTTTCAGTGTCACTGACATTGACAATGACATCAAGGTTCTCAGTCTTGGGACGAATCATCAAGCCTACAGCCGACAAAGGCAGAAGTTGGGGGTATCTATAAGATGAGGGGCTGCACACAGAGGGAAGAAAATGGACACAGGGAACACCAGGGTGGGGACAGCGGTGAATATCTGAGATGGTCTTCACGGGAGGGTGATCTCCCGTGGTTATCTGCCACATGCCCAAATCACACAGCTCCCAACTGCAGGAAATGGGAAGGTGGACAGATTCCAAGAAGAACTTCCCAGAACATGGGGATTGGGTCATCAGAATTAAACTCCTGGAAGGAACTATGAGTTCCTTCTGGAGGTTTGGGGGCACAAGAGCAGTTAGAGTAGCTGGCAGGGGGAGCCGCGACACTCACCCGGTGTAGCCAGTCGGTCCTGGTACTTGGGGGTATGGTCGGAGACAGTCTGCAGCATCACCCACATGGTGAGGGTGAACATGGCGGTGAGGAACCCATAAAAAACGAGGTAGAAGAGGAGGATAAAGGCTAGGGAGGAGGAAACAGGGTCAGCAGGGCCTAACATTCCCACCATAACCTCACCTATCCCCACACACCCCTCTACCCACTCTGAAGTTCTGCACTGGGACTGGTCACAGAGCCATAGGGATGTCTTAGAGCCTTCCCCTGGGAGCAAAATGAGACAAGCTGGAAGCAGGCAGTTGTGTCTGGCTTCCAGCCATGACTCCCAACCCCCTCCTGGTCCTAGGGCACAGTGAAGCCTGACCTTGTGGAGGCCACAGAGACCTAAACTCTCGTTGCTGGGGCAACTCCAAGTATAGGCTGCTGTTACTTTGCCTCCAATTACATTTCCAACTTCTCCACCATGCTTAGTCCTGAAAAGGCACACATCTGTTACCTCTGCATTCATACTCATGCTTAAAGCTGTGCTAGCATGGTGACTTTTGAAGCGGGTACTGGCCACCATTCACAAGCAAACTCTCATGCCACCCCGCAGAGCCTGGACCCTCAGATTTGAATAGCAAAATCTCTCTCCTGGTGCCCTTCAGAAGCCAGACTTTGAACACAGTTCCTAAAATGCAAGACCTAACACTCTAGCCTAGCTACAAATCTCTCAGAGACAGCTTGTTAGAACCTTCCACAGTCACCCCACCCTCAGCTCACACCCAGCACCCTGGGCAGAGGCAAGGAGGAAAGGCAGAATCTCCCACAGCCTTCCCTTGGTGGGGTTTCTCCATGGCTCCCCTGCCTGAAGTAAGGGCCCAGGGGCCGGCTGTTCCCACCACCCTGGACTCCCAATCCTTCCATCTCAGAAGACACTTCTTCCATGAAGTCCTCTGGCTCTCCCAAGCATTGCTGGATTCTTTCATTCCAGGGGCTGGAGTTTGAGTTCCCTGAGGGCATGGATGGCATGGGACCCACCTCGTGGGCTCCTGAGTGGGTGGACAGATGGGAACAGTGACAAATCAGTGTGGAAAAATTGTAAACCGTGTCACACAGTGTCCCCTGTGTCGCAACGTCCCAGCTTGACCATCCCTCTTGGAAGAATTCCACCCCTCACCTGCACCTGTGCAGGTCACCAGACCCCCCCCCCCCACAACTACTACAACTCCTTGAGTCCTGCCATGGTCAGCCTGGGGAGGCTCCCAAGTCATCCGACTGTCACAGACACCTGGCTGGCTGATGCACACAAATCACCACAGTGACCACTCCTCCCTCCGCCACCTACATGGGAGCAAAACCTGCAGCCTCGGAAAAACTCATACTCTCAGCAGCCCCCCAACCCACAAAGCAGTCAGAGAAGGCTCCCAAGGCCAGGCGGTGGGATACAACTTCCGCCGTGAAGAACCCCCCTAACACACCCCCCCAAGACCCGCCCCTTCATGAACGTTCCCAGGGTCCAGGGGGTGGGCATGAGCTAAAAATAGACGGGGCTGCCGAGCTAGTGAGAGCCGGAGGGAGGGAAGGGGCGCTCTTTGGAGGTGGGGGACGCCCGTGTGGAGCGGACAGGCCCCGAGAGGGAGTGTGAGCGCCACGGCGCGGACACGCAGGCAGAGCTGGCGACCCCCCGCCCGAGGGGGCTCCGCGGGGGGCGGGAAGGCGGCTGTGACCTACTTTCTCCGCCTCCGCACGGCCAGCCGGGGAGATTAGGCTGGCGATTCGGCCCCCTCCCAGCCCAGAGCCCGGCAGGGAGGCTTGACGCCGGGGACCCGGGAAGGGAGCTGGGGCCGCATCGGCGGGACCCTGCGCCCCCGAGGCGTCACCCCGCGGCTCTCCCCCGCCCGTTGCGTGCCGGCCCTGCGTACCCCAGCTGGTCCCTGTGCGGCCCATAAACTGGTGCGTCCTCGGGTTCCACACGAACTCCTTCCACTCCTCAACCACCTGCCCGCAGCTCTTCTTCTCTTTCTGGATGACCATCTTGGCGGCGCGGGTCTAGTCCGGGCGCGGGGCAGGGGGCTGCGGAGAAGCGGGGGCGCCGCGCGCTGAAGCCCTCCACACAACCAAAAGCGCGGGGAGCAAAGGCGGCGGAGGCAAAGGAGACCCCCCTCAGATATGCAGCTGCTGCAGATTCCGGGATGCACGGCCACGCGCTGCGGGGTGCTGGCAGCGCGGCGGAAGATGCACCGATCCTAGGCCCCCCAACTGCGATGAAAAGGGGTGCTGTCAGAGCAGGAGAGAATAACAAGAGGAAGGGGTATGAACGCAGCTTCACCCTCGCCAAACCGTCTAGAAACAAAACGAAAAGGGGTGCAAAAGCAGACGGCTACAAAAGCCGAGCAGAATGCAGAAAAAAAGCGGGGTACAAAAAGGCAGGGAGAGGTGGGGGAGGGGGCCGCCCCGAAATTCAAGATGCAAAGAAGCTGTGGAACGAAGCTCAAGGCTCCCTCCGCCAAGCGGAGACCACTGCACCAGTGGTGGCTCAGCCGCGGGGGTGGGGCGGGGACGCGCAGTTGGGGGACAGCCAGGGATGGGGGGCCCCCCAAGCGGAGGCTCCGCTCCTCAGCAGTGCGGGGCCCGCGGTCGCCGAGCGCGGTCTTTATACTCTGCGGCTCTGGGGGTGCCCGCCCCCTTCCCACCCCCAGAAGCTCCGCCTCCTTGCCACTGGCCCAGGCGACCTCATACATATGTAAATATGGAGAGGTTGGGCCCGCCCCCCTGCCTCTTCTAAGGGACCTGGCGGTCTCTCCATTACCCCCACCCCAAGTACTGGACTGGGACAGGGTGGGAGGAAGAGATAGAGGGCGTGTCCGGGCGGAGTAGAGGGAAAGATAACCCCAGAGAAATGCAACGACAGAGAGAGAAGCTGATGATATATGCTCAAAGGTGGGGGCCCCAGGCAGGGAGTTAGAAAGAGAGTAAGATATACATGCGGTGGAAGAGTCCAGGAGCAGATGGGGCAGAATGTCAGAGGAATAAAGAGCTAGAGATCAAGAAAGAGAACGAAGAGACCAGCCGCGAGGCTGGCCGAGGGAAGCTAGGACAGGCCACGCAGAGATGGATAAAGGCCACCCTCAGAGGGACGTTCCCCTGTTGGGAACCGCTACCAGTCCCCCAGATGCCTCCTTCTCCAATCTCACAGCCCCTGTCCACACCACCTGGGTCTGTCCACGTGCAGAGGTTTCCCCACCTTCCCATCACGTCTCCCTGAAGCCCTCTCAACACCACATTCCCAGTCCCCAGCACTGCCCTGAGACCCCAGCCCTGCAGCCAGGTCTACTTCTGTTCTCTGCCTCCTGGCAGCCCCACCCCGACGTCTGAACTCCCATCCTTATATGTCTACTTGGGTCAGCAAACATTTATTGAGCACCTCTATAGACTGTGTACTGTAGCCCTGGGGAGGCCAGAGAGGTTACACTCTCACAGGGATCACAGTCTAGGAGGGGAGTACACTTGCCTCTAAATACCACATGCTAAGAATCATTATCTCAGGCCGGGCACGGTGGCTTATGCCTGTAATCCCAGCACTTTGGGAGGCCAAGGCGGGCAGATCATGAGGTCAGGAGTTCGAGACTAGCCTTGCCCACATGGTGAAACCCCATCTCTACTTAAAAATGCAAAATTAAGCAGGGCGCGGTGGCTCATGCCTGTAATCCCAGCACTTTGGGAGGCCGAGGCAGGTGGATCATGAGGTCAGGAGATCGAGACCATCCTAGCTAACATGGTCCCTACTAAAAATACAAAAAAATTAGCCAGGCATGGTGGCGGGCACCTGTGGTCCCAGCTGCTTGGGAGGCTGAGGCAGGACAATTGCGTGAACCCGGGAGGCTGAGCTTGCAGTGAGCCGAGATTGCACCACTGCACTCCAGCCTAGGCAACAGAATGAGACTCTGTCTCAAAAAAAAAAAAAAAAAGCAAAATTAGCAGGGTGTGGTGGTGTGCACCTGCAATCCCAGCTACTCAGGAGGCTGAGGCAGAATAGCTTGAACCCGGGAGGTGGAGGTTGCAGTGAGCCAAGATCGCACCAGTGCACTCCAGCCTGGGCAATAGACTAAGACTTCGTCTCAAAAAAGAAAAAAAAGAAAATCATTATCTTGACCACGCCCAGTGGCTCATGACTGTAATCCCAGCTCTGTGGGAGGCTGAGGCTGGCGGATCACCTAAGCAAAGGAGTTCCAGACCAGAGCTCAGGAGTTCAAGACCAGCCTGGCCAACATGGTGAAACTACGTCTCTACTAAAACTACAAAAATTAGCCGAATACAGTGGTGGGAGCCTGTAACCCCAGCTACTCAGAAGGCTGAGGCAGGAGAATCACTTGAACCCAGGAGGCGGAGGTTGCAGTGAGCCAAGATTGCATCATTGTGCTCCAGCCTGGACAACAGAGCAAGATTCTGTCTCAAGAAAAAAGAAAAATAATCATTATCTCCACCTCTTTTAATCTTTCTTCAAATCTTGGGAGAGGTTTTTCTTCTCCTTTCAACTGTTACCTTAAATCCTTAGCCCAAGTTCTCAACACCTCACATCCAAACTGTCATCCACGTCCTCAAACCCACTCCCTCCAGTCCAAGGCCAGCTTCCTGACATGGGACCTCCACAGTCATGCAAGGCCCATGCTCATAGTTGTTTGGTTTAAAACTCTGCTATTGGCCGGGCGCGGTGGCTCACGCCTGTAATCCCAGCACTTTGGGAGGCCAAGACGGGCGGATCACGAGGTCAGGAGATCGAGACCATACTGGCTAACATGGTGAAACCCCGCATCTACTAAAAATACAAAAAAAAAATTAGCCGGTCGTGGTGGTGGGTGCCTGTAGTCCCAGCTACTGGGGAGGCTAAGGCAGGAGAATGGCTTGAACCCAGGAGGCGGAGCTTGCAGTGAGCCGAGATGGCGCCACTGCACTCCAGCCTGGGCAACAGAGCAAGATGCCGTCTCAAAAAATAAATTAATTAATTAATTAATTAAAAATAAATAAAACTATGCTATTGCTTTTCTTTCCCCGCCAAACATTTATGGAGCTGAATGCCATCGCTGTCTTGAAATTCTTCATAGTTCTATCTTTGAATTTGTGCTTTGTAAGTGACATCCAGTGGAGCATTGGCGCACGCCTGTGAGCGAGGAGATACGTCCCATTCACACAGCGTTCCAGATGCACCACGAGCACAGAATTCTGGGGGACCTACAACGTGTGGGAGTTCAGCCAGATTCCAAATGAGTACAAGGTAAGCATGTTATGTCTACAACTGAATACGTGAGACTGAGCGTGGCCAACTGCTAAATTGGACATGAACATGGAAATGTTCCCTCTGCAAGGAACCTCAACAACAATGGCCCCTGCCTGTAATCCCAGCACTTTGAGAGACCCAGGCGGGAGCATCTCTTGAGCCCAGGAGTTCAAGACAAGCCTTGAGCTTGACCCCATCTGGCGAGACCCCATCTCTATGAAAAACTTATTTAAAAATTAGTCAGGCATTTTAGCCAGGTTAGACTAGTAGCCACCTCTAGTCCCAGCTACTTAGGAGGCTGAGCTGGGAGGATTGGATCGCTATGATCACACCACTGCACTCCAGCCTAGGTGACAGAGCAAGAGACTATCTCAAAAGAAAGAAAAAAGAAAAATAATTCTATTTTGGTTGCAGTGAGCCAAGATCGCACCATTGCACTCCAGCCTGGGCGACAGAGGGAGTCTCAAAAATAAACAAATAAACGAACAAAAAACATTTAAACATGAAATAGCAAAGAAAAAAACACCATGAGAAAGGCAGGCATGGTGATATGCGCCTGCAGCCCTAGCTACCCAGAGGCTGACTGGAAGGTCGTTCACGGACGTGCTGGGTACTGTGGCTCGCACCTGTAATTTCAGCACTTTGGGAGGCTGATGTGGGTGGATCCCTTGAGTCCAGGAGTTCCACACCAGCCTGGCCAACATGGCAAAACCCTGTCTCTAGTAAAAATACAAAAATTAGCCGGGCATGGTGGCTCATGCCCGTAATCCCAGCTACTCAGGAGGCTGAGGCGGAAGAATTGCTTGAACCTGGGAAGTGGAGGTTGCAGTGAGCCAAGATCACGTCACTGCACTCCAGTCTGGGTGACATAGCCAGATCCTGTCTCTAAAACAAAAAACCATGAGAAGTTGAAAGAACTATGGATGAAAGGAAAATAGTTTAGGCCGGGTGCGGTTGTTCACACCTGTAATCCCAGCAGTTTGGGAGGCCAAGGTGGGTGGATCATTTGAGGTCAGGAGTTCAAAACTAGCCTGGCCAACAAGGTGAAATCCCGTCTCTACAAAAAAATACAAAAATTAGCCGGGCTTGGTGGTAGTCCCAGCTACCCGGGAGATTGAGGGAGGAATCGCTTAAACCCTGGAGGCAGAGGTTGCAGTGAGCAGAAATCATGCCACTGCACTCCAGCCTGGGTGACACAGTGAGACTCTGTCTCAAAAAAAAAAAAAAATTATATTTTAGTGCCTCTAAGGGCACTTTTCCCCCTAAGTTTTGAACAAGAGTCCCTGTATTTCCATTTTGCACTGGGTCCTGACAATTATGCAGCTGGCCCTGCTTCAGTCTATTCTGCAGCAGACTCAGGACTAATTTTCTCAAAATATAGCTTTAATTAGGCTACTCCTCAGCTGAAAGTTCTTCAGTGGCTTCTTATTACCCTGCAGGATAGACTCCTGATTCTTCAGTCTAACCTGCAGGATACTCAGCAGTCTACTCCCATCCTGTGTCCCCAGCCTCCTTTCCCACTAGTCCCCGACTAGTCCTCTCCTGGAGCCAAGCCACACACTCCTGGGGTAGACTGCGCTTACTCCTGACTTCACACCTCTGTGCATTTCATTCCTTTGTCCTGGAAGACTACCTACCCTTCAGAGGCCAGCCCCAACTCCCATTCATGCATTCGATGCATACCTTTTTTTTTTTTTTTTTTTTTTTTTTTTTTTTTTTTTTTTTTTTGAGATGAAGTTTCACTCTTGTCATCCAGGCTGGAGTGCAATGGCACAATCTCAGCTCACTGCAACCTCTGCCTCCTGGGTTCAAGAGATTCTCCTGCCTCAGCCTTCTGAGTAGCTGGGATTACAGGCACCTGTCACCGCGCCTGGCTAATTTTTGTATTTTTAGTAGACACGGGGTTTTGCCATGTTGGTCAGGCTGGTCTTGAACTCCTGACCTTGGGTGATCCACCCACCTTGGCCTACCAAAGTGCTGGGATTACAGGCATGAGCCGCCGTACCCGGCCTAATAATGTTAATATTATGCAGGAAAGATAGAACAGGCTAATGTACCAGAGAGTGCCTGGATGGTCAGGAGTGGCCTTACTGAGATGGCAACTTTTTTTTTTTTTTTTTTTTTTTTGAGACGGAGTTTCTCTCTGTCACCCAGGCGGGAGTGCAGTGGTATGATCTAGGCTTACTGTAACCTCCGACTCCAGGGTTCAAGCGATTCTCCTGCCTCAGCCTCCTGAGTAACTGGGACTACAGGTGCGTGCCACTACGCCCAGCTAATTTTTTTGTATTTTTAGTAGAGACAGGGTTTTACCATGTTAGCCAGGATGGTCTCAATCTGCTGACCTCGTGATCCGCCCGCCTCGGCCTCACAAAATGCTGGGATTACAGGCGTGAGCCACAGCACCTAGCCTTTTTTTTCTTTCTTTTTTTTTTTTTTTGAGACGGAGTCTCTGTTGTCCAGGATGGAGTGCAATGGCATGATCTTGGCTCACTCCAACCTTCGCCTCCTGGGTTCAAGTGCTTCTCCTGCCTCAGCCTCCTGAGTAGCTGGGATTACAGGCGTGCGCCACCACGCCCAGCTAATTTTTGTATTTTTAGTAGAGACGGTTTTTCACCATGTTGGTCAGGCTGGTCTCGAACTCCTGACCTCAGATGATCCACCTGCCTCGGCCTCTCATAGTGCTGCGATTACAGGCGTGAGCCACCACACCCGGCCAGAACTTTTTTTTTTTTGAGACAGTCTCTGTCTGTCGCCCAGGCTGGAGTACAGTGATGCAACTGTGGCTTACTGCAGCCTTGAACTCCTGTGAGGGAAATGACTGTCCATGTAAGACTTACACACCCAAAAGGAGGTCTGAGAGGTAAGGGAAGAGATTTCCAGGAAGAAGGAAGTGGAAATGCAAAGGCTGGGCTTTGATGAGCAAAGGCAAGATGAATAGAGTAAGAGATTAAAGAGCTAGGCAGGGGCCAAACCATAAAGGGTCCTTGTAGGCCTAAGAAAATGGTTGGATATTTTTGACGTCATATCCCATGTAGTGGATGTAGTTTGGATTTTAATCCAACCACCGTGAAAACAATTCTGTGGTTTCAGGAAGGAGAGTGACATGATTATATTTAATGCAAATCAGCTGGGCGCGGGGGCGCATGCCTATAATCTCGGCACTTTGGGAGGCCCAGGCAGGCAGATCATTTGAGGTCAGGAGTTCAAGACCAGACTGGCCAACATGACGAAACCCCATCTATACTAAAAATACAAAAATTATCATGCCTGTAATCCCAGCACTTTGGGAGGCCTAGACGGGCGGATCACTTGAGGTTAGGAGTTCCAGACCAGCCTGGCCAACATGTGAAACCCTGTCTCTACTGAAAATACAAAACTAGCTGGGCAGCTGGGTACAGTGGCTCACGTCTGTGATCCCAGCACTTTGGGAGGCCGAAGCGGGCAGATCATGTGGTCAGGAGTTCAAGAGCAGCCTGATCAACATAGTGAAACCCCATCTCTACTAAAAATACAAAACATCAGCCGGGAGTGGTGGTGGGCACTTGTAATCCCAGCTACTCTGGAGGCTAAGACAGGAGAATCACTTGAACCCAGGAGGCAGAGGTTGCAGTGAGCCAAGGTCGTGCCATTACACTCCAGCCTTGGCAACACCGCGAGACTCTGTCTCGAAAAAAAAGACTGGGTGCGGTGGCTCATGCCTGTAATCCCAGCATTTTGGGAGGCCAAGGCAGGTAGATCACGAGGTCAGGGGATTGAGACCATCCCGGCTAACATGGTGAAAACCCATCTCTTCTAAAAATACAAAAAATTAGCCAGGCGTGGTGGCAGGCGCCTGTAGTCCCAGCTACTTGGGAGACTGAGGCAGGAGAATGGCATTAACCCGGGAGGCGGAGCTTGCAGTGAGCCGAGATCACGCCACTGCACTCCAGCCTGGGCGACACAGCGAGACTCCGTCTCAAAAAAATAATAATAAATAAAGAAAAAAAGAAAATCACCATGGCTACTGTGTGGAGAGCAGACCACGCAAATCAAGGAAACCAGTTCGGAAAGCTTTTCAGCAAGCAGTCCAGGTGGGAGATGTGGCTATCTTAGACCAGAGTAGCAAGTTGCAGATGGAGACAAGAGGATGGGTTCAGGACCTATTTTGGAAGTAGAGTGAACAATGGGGATGAATAAGAATCAAAGCTGATGTCTAAGTTTCTGTCTTGAGTAACTGGATGAAAACTCTTGGCCAGGCACGGTGGCTCACACCTGTAATCCCAGCACTCTGGGAGGCCGAGGTAGGTGGATCACCTGAGGCCAGGAGTTCGAGACCAGCCTGGCCAACATGGTGAAACCTTGTCTCTACTAAAAATACAAAATTAGCTGGGTGTAGTGGCGTGCGCCTGTAATCCCAGCTACTCAGGAGGACGAGGCAGGAGAATCACTTGAACCCCAGAGGTGGAGGTTGCAGTGAGTCGAGATCGCACCATTGCACTCCAGCCTAGGTGACAGAGCGAGACTCTGTCTCAAAAAAAAGAAAAGAAAAGAAAAGAAAACTCTTGTGCATGTTTCATCTCTTAAACTAGACTCTAAGCACTCTAAGCTCTTTGAGAACAGGCCTTTGTCTTGGACTATTTACTCTTTCTTCAAACTCAAGAAACCCATAGAGCTACCAAAGATAGTTTCTGGTTGAACTGGGCGTGAACATGGAAGGCTCCTTCTGCAGGGAACCTCAGAAGCAACTTGCTCTTTCCTTCCTCAGGCAAGAAGCACTGAAGTGGCCCAGCCTCCATTTGGAAAGATGAGACCTGGTCCGATCCTCAAGACATAAAGCTCAGCAAACACAGCCAGGGGTGGCCTCCGGATTCCTGGCTCAGTCTCTGCCCTGTACCCCATGTTCACTTGGAAAGAAAGAAAGAAATATCTTCTGTGCACCGTAGGGGGTTTATGGAGTAAGGATGAGATACCTGTTGCTCCCTTCCTTGCTGTCTTCTGCAGGTTTGGAGGAGGGGATGGAGGAGGAGGGAGGGGCCTCAGCATTAAATGCAACATTGGTGTTCTGAGGGAAACAGGCTGAGAAAGGGGAGATCTAAAAAATCTCTAGGAAAATACCCATTACAAACCTCCAGCCTTTTCCTGGAGCCCACCTTTCCCACCAGAATCTCCAGAAGGGAACCAGGGCATGAGAGACTCTCTCTCATATCTAAACCTTATCCTGAGGTCTGTACCTGTCGATCTCCTTCCCCTCAGTTCATGCAATTCCAGGGACTTAGAGGTCTGGGTTCCCAACAAAATGGGTGTTTGCAAAGACAAGAACAAGGAGAGAGAAGACTTCTGAAACAAAGATATGGGGGGAGAAGAGAATGGAAAAGTGCTGTTTAATGGGGACAGAGTCTCAGTTTTTTTTTTTTTTTTTTTTTTTTGAGACGGAGTCTCGCTCTGTAGCCCAGGCTGGAGTGCAGTGGCCGGATCTCAGCTCACTGCAAGCTCCGCCTCCCGGGTTCACGCCATTCTCCGGCCTCAGCCTCCCTCCCGAGTAGCTGGGACTACAGGCGCTGCCACCTCGCCCGGCTATTTTTGTATTTCTTAGTAGAGACGGGGTTTCACCGTGTTAGCCAAGATGGGAGTCTCAGTTTTATAAAGATGAAAAGAGTTCTGGAAATGACTGGCCGGGCTCGGTGGCTCAAGCCTGTAATCCCAGCACTTTGGGAGGCCAAGATGGGCGGATCACGAGGTCAGGAGATCGAGACCATCCTGGCTAACACGGTGAAACCCCGTTTCTACTAAAAAATACAAAAAAAAAAAAACTAGCCGAGCGGGGTGGAGGGCGCCTGTAGTCCCAGCTACTCGGGAGGCTGAGGCAGGAGAATGGCGTAAACCTGGGAGGCGGAGCTTGCAGTGAGCTGAGATCCGGCCACTGCACTCCATCCAGCCTGGGTGACAGAGCGAGACTCCGTCTCAAAAAAAAAAAAAAAAAAGTTCTGGAAATGGATGGTGGTGATGGTTGCACAACATCGTGAATGGAGTTAATGCCACTGAAATGTACACTTAGAAATGGTTAAGATGGGCTGGGCATGGTGGCTCAAGCCTGTAATGGCAGCACTTTGGGAGGCCGAGGCGGGCGGATCACGAGGTCAGGAGATCGAGACCATCCTGGCTAACACGGTGAAACCCCGTCTCTACTAAAAAATACGAAAAACTAGCCAGGCGAGGTGGCGGGCGCCTGTAGTCCCAGCTACTCCGGAGGCTGAGGCAGGAGAATGGCGTAAACCCGGGAGGCGGAGCTTGCAGTGAGCCGAGATAGCACCACTGCACTCCAGCCTGGGCAACAGAACGAGACTCCGACTCAAAAAAAAAAAAAAAAGAAATGGTTAAGATGACAGGAGGCTGAGGCAGGACAATTGCTTGAACCTGGGAGGCGGAGGTTGCAGTAAGCCGAGATCGCAGCACTGCACTCCAGCTTGGGCAACACAGCAAGACTCCATCTCAAAAAAAAAAAAAAAAAAAAAAAAAGAAGGTTAAGATGGGCCAGACATGGTGGCTCACACCTGTAATCCCAGCACTTTGGGAGGCCGAGGTGGGTGGATCACCTAAGGTCAGGAGTTCGAGGCCAGCCTGGCCAACATGGTGAAACCCCATTTTGTCCGGGCGTGGTGGCTCACGCCTGTAATCCCAGCACTTTGGGAGGCCAAGGCGGGCGTATCATGAGGTCAGGAGATCCAGACCATCCTGACTACCACGGCGAAACCGCATCTCTACTAAAAATACAAAAAAATCAGCCAGGCGTGGTGGCGGGCGCCTGGAGTCCCAGCTACTCGGGAGGTTGAGGCAGGAGAACGGCGTGAATCCAGGAGGTGGAGCTTGCAGTGAGCCGAGATAGTACCACTTCACTCCAGCCTGGGCTACAGAGAGAGACTCTGTCTCGAAAAAAAGAAAAAGAAACCCCATCTCTACTAAAAATACAAAAATTAGCTGACCACGGTGGCTCACGCCTGTAATCATAGTACTTTGGGAGGCCAAGGTGGGCGGATCACCTGAGGTCAGGAGTTCGAGACCAGCCTGGCCAACATGGTGAAATCCCATCTCCACTAAAAATACAAAATTTATCACGCCTGTAATCCCAGCTACTCAGGAGGCTGAGGCAGGAGAATTGCTTGAACCCAGGAGGCAGACGTTGCAGTGAGCAGAGATCACACCACTGCACTCTAGCCTGGGTGACAGAGCAAGACACGGTCTCAAAAAAAAAAAAAAAAAAAGAAAGAAAAAATTAGCCAGGCATAGTGGTGCATGCCTGTAGTCCCAGCTACTGGGGAGGCTGAGGTGAGAGGATTACTTGAGCCCAGAAGGCTACAGTGAGCCATGATTGCACCAATGTACTCCAGCCTGGGCAACAGAATGAGATCCTGTCTCAAAAACAAAAAAAGGGAGGCTGGGCACGGTGGCTCACACCTGTAATCCCAGCACTTTGGGAGGAGGCGGGCAGATCACAAGGTCAGGAGATTGAGACCATCCTGGCTAACACGGTGAAACCCCGTCTCTACTGAAAATACAAAAAATTAGCTGGGCGTGGTGGTGGGCGCCTGTAATCCCAGCTACTTGGTAGGCTGAGGCAGGAGAATCTCTTAAACCCGGGAGGCAGAGGTTGCAGTGAGCCGAGATCATGCCACTGCACTCCAGCCTGGGCAACAGAATGAGACTCCGTCTCAAAAAAAAAAAGAAGAAGAAGAAGGAAAAGAAGAATAGATAACAAGATAAAGTTTATTCACTGACCAGATCAAGCTCCAACTACTCAGCAGGACACACAAGGCCACATAGCCCAAGGAGCCCCCATCTGCCCTCACTCCATCTCAGCCTGCCCATGGTTCAGCCACATCACACGCCCTCCCTCATCTTTCATACCCAGCAGGCTCAGACTAATATGTCAAGAACTATGTGTGAGATTAATAAGAATGACATTTCTCATATATATTGAGATATATATATATATCATATATTGAGTACTTTCTGTATGCCAAACACTATGCTAGACATTAAAATGTCTACATGATTTCATCAAATCTTCACAGCAACCTTCTAAGATAAACTTCCCATTTTATAGATGGGGAAACAGTAATAGAGGTTTAGTCATTTGTTCAACTTCACACATCTAACAACTCATTCATTTTGTTTTTTTTATTTTTTTGTTTTCTTGTTCCAGAGTCTCACTCTGTTGCCCAGGCTGGAGTGCAGTGGTGCAGTCTCAGCTCACTGCAACCTCCGCCTCCCGGGTTCAAGGGATTCTCCTGCCTCAGCCTCCCCAGTAGCTGGGATTACAGGGGCCCGCCACCATGCCCAGCTAATTTTTTGTATTTTTAGTAGAGATGGGGTTTCACCATGCTGGCCAGGCCAGTCTTAAACTCCTGACTTCAGGTGATCCGTTCACCTTGGCCTCCCAAAGTGCTGGGATTACAGGCATGAGCCACCTTGTCCAGTCATAACTCATTTCTTTGATGGTCCATAGTAGAACTAGCAACCAGGTTCCTTGGCATCTTAGATACCTCTGCTAAAGCATTTCACATGTCTGTCTCTCTCTCTCAAGACCCTGGTTCTGCCCGAGCATGGTGGCTCATGCCTGTAATCCCAGCACTTTGGGAGGCCAAGGTGGGCGGATCACCTGAGGTCGGGAGTTTGAGACCAGCCCAGCCAACATGGTGAAACCTTGTCTCTACTAAAAATACAAAAATTAGCCAGGCGTGTTGGTGCATGCCTGTAAGCTCAGCTACTTGAGAGGCTGAGCAGGAGAATCACTTGAACCCAGGACGCAGAAGTTGCAGTGAGCCAAGATCGTGCCATCGCACTCCAGCCTGGGCAACAGAGCAAGACAAAAGAAAAAAAAAAAAAAAGGCCGGGCACGGTGGCTCACGCCTGTAATCCCAGCACTTTGGGAGGCCGAGGCAGGCTGATTACCTGAGGTCAGGAGTTCGAGACCAGCCTGGTCAACATGGTGAAACCCCGTCTCTACTAAAAATACAAAAATTAGCCAGGTGTGGTGGCGCATGCCTGTAATCCCATGTACTTGGGAGGCTGAGGCAGGAGAATGCTTGAGCCTGGGAGATGGAGGTTTCAGTGAGCTGAGATCGTGCCACTGTACTGCAGCCTGACCGAAACAGCGAGACTCTGTCTCAAAAAAAAAAAAAAAGACCCTAGTTCTCCAGGGCCAGTACCAAGTTTTATTCATCTTTAGATTCCCTGTGGTGGACTACACAGTGTTTGGCCAATGTATCAGCAGCCAATACATGTTAATTGAAAGAAAGTTTGGTGGGGGAGGTGGGCAGCAAGGAGGGGGAGAGAGAGAGAGAGGCAGTGGGTAGGATGGAGTGAGTGGGTAGATCAGGCCCAGAGGCTTCAGGGTGTGCTGCCAAGCTCTGAAAAGTTTTTGGGGGTGTGGGGAAGGCAGGGGACACTGGGCAGGCATCGTAGGTGCCCTTGGTGGGGGCCTGGCAAAGTCGATGTCAAAGCGAAGTCGGTCTTAATGAAAGAGTGTAGACAGCTCTGGATGGTAATCAGGAATCCTGGAATCTAGGGCAGGCTGGGGATAGAGAGGTTGGGGGCCCAGTGTCCTGGAGAGGGTGGGGTGGAGGGAGGAGAGAAAAGCCAGCTCCGGGGAGATTCCAGGGACAAAAGGTCAGGATGTTGGCACTTGGAACAATCCCCTTGGTGGGTACCCAGGTGCATCCGGGCTCTTTAACCTCCCTCCCTGCTGGCTCGCACTCCACAGGCCTCCACAGGATGACTTCTTTTCATTATTCAGGTCTCTGCTCAAGTGACTTCCCTGACCACCCAGCTAATGTTGCCCCTCCCCTCCCCCTCCTATTATATTACAGGATTTTATTCCCTTTATTGCTCTGAGCACTATCTGAAATAATCCTGCTTATTTATTTGTGTTCTTGTTTGTGTCTACTTCCCCTCTACTATATTATAAGTTCCATCAGAGTGGGGATGGTATTTGTCCTTTTCTTTTTTTCTTTTCTTTTTCTTTTTTTTTTTTTTGAGATGGAGTCTCGCTCTGTTGCCCAGGCTGGTGTGCAGTGGTGTGATCTCCGCTGGCTGCAAGCTCCGCCTCCCGGGTTCACGCCATTCTCCTGCCTCAACCTCCCAAGTAGCTGGGACTACAGGTGCCCGCCACCACGCCTGGCTAATTTTTTGTATTTTTAGTAGACATGGGGCTTCACTGTGTTAGCCAGGATGGTCTCGATCTCCTGACCTCATGATCTGCCCGCCTCGGCCTCCCAAAGTGCTGGGATTCCAGGCATGAGCCACCGCGCCCGGCCTGATTGTCCTTTTCACCAACAAATCCTCAGTATCTAGAACAGCGCCTGGTACTAAGCAGATGCTCAGGTGGCCTAGGTTAACCCTCAACATCAACAAGGGGCCAGAGTTAAATTTGATGCCCTCTCCATGCTGAAGTCTCCGCTATAAACCCTGCTGGCTGGGTGGAGGCAGTTGTAGATCCTGAGAGAGCCTATAGGGTCAAGATTAGGAGAGGTACGAAGTGGGGCTTGGGATTTGTGTCTTCTACCCTAGAGACTCCCCAGGGCCTCCTTCCCCCGGGGTCATTTAGGTCCTGGCTGATCCCTGCAGAAAGGGACAGCAGCTCCAGTGAGTGACTCAGCCTGCTGCCTGGGTTACTGGTGAAAAGATTCTTGTAAGAGACTAGGAGGCTTGGGTACTGGGATTCTCATGGGGTCTAGAGATGAGGTATGCTTTTTTTTTTTTTTTTTTTTTTTTGAGACGGAGTCTCGCTCTGTCGCCCAGGCTGGAGTGCAGTGGCGCGATCTCGGCTCACTGCAAGCTCCGCCTCCCGGGTTCACGCCATTCTCCTGCCTCAGCCTCCCGAGTAGCTGGGACTACAGGCGCCCACAACCGCGTCCGGCTAATTTTTTGTATTTTTAGTAGAGACGGGGTTTCACCGTGGTCTCGATCTCCTGACCTTGTGATCCGCCCGCCTCGGCCTCCCAAAGTGCTGGGATTACAGGCGTGAGCCACCGCGCCCGGCGAGGTATGCTTTAACCTAATGGTTCTTTTTAAGTTTTTTTTTTTTTTTTTTTTTTTTTTTGACACAGTCTCACTCTGTCACTCAGGTTGGAGTGCAGTGGCGTGATCTCAGCTCACTGCAAACTCCACCTCCTGGGTTCAAGCAATTCTCCTACCTCAGCCTCCTGAGTAGCTGGGATTACAGGCACCCGCCACCACGTCCGGCTAATTTTTGCATTTTTAGTAGAGATGGGATTTCACTGTGTTGGCCAGGTTGGTCTCAAACTCCTGACTTCGGCCGGGCGCGGTGGCTCAAGCCTGTAATCCCAGCACTTTGGGAGGCCGAGACGGGCGGATCACGAGGTCAGGAGATCGAGACCATCCTGGCTAACACGGTGAAACCCCGTCTCTACTAAAAAAAAATACAAAAAACTAGCCGGGCGAGGTGGCGGGCGCCTGTAGTCCCAGCTACTCCGGAGGCTGAGGCAGGAGAATGGCGTAAACCCGGGAGGCGGAGCTTGCAGTGAGCTGAGATCCGGCCACTGCACTCCAGCCCGGGCTACAGAGCAAGACTCTGTCTCGGGGAAAAAAAAAAAAAAAAAAAAAAAAAAAAAAAAAAAAAACTCCTGACTTCAGGTGATCCGCCCGCCTCGGCCTCCCACAGTGCTGGGATTAAAGGTGTGAACCACTCCACCTGGCTAACCTAATGGTTCTTGAGAGGAAAGAGGATGGAGGGCTTGAGCCCCAGGGCTCCTTAGTAGGCTGGGAGCTTTGGACTAGGACACAGGGGTTCCTAAGGGGGCTGAAGACTGGAAGCTGGGGAGGGGGTGGGGGCTAGCGGCTTGGACACGAAGGTTCCCCAGGGAGGGATGCTGGGGCACCAGCATTCTCCAGAGGTCTGTGGTTGAGAGCTGGGTCACCATATTCTTTGAGGGCAGAGATATTCCCGAATCTGTCTGTTTTTCCCAGCTGGGACCAGCACAAGCCAGTTCTTGCTTAATGGAGTAGAGACAAATTCGTCTGTGAACGCAGCAAGTGGACCAAGACTAGGAGAGAGAGGCGACTTTCTCCCTGTGCTCTCCTCCCTTTCTTTCTCCCTGCCTGCACCCCTTTTTCCAGAACCCTACCCGCATCTGTCTGTGACCCTCTCACGCCCCCTGCTGCTCCTTCCCTGGGCAGCAATGGCCAGTCCAAGGACCAGATGACTGAGATGTCAAAATCCCATCTCTTTTCTTCCTCCTGATCCCTCTGGACCAGCCACAGAGGCAGGAAACTGGAGTCTCAAAGGGAGTAACTTCTGCGGAACGAGGTGGGTCCTGGCTTCCAGAAAGTGACCTGTATCCAGAGTATGTCTGTCTGTCGGGGTTTTTGCTGGGATATCAGCCTAAGGAGTCCTCATTTCCAGCCGGACGCGATGGCTCGCGCCTGTAATCCCAGCACTTTGGGAGGCCGAGGCAGGAGGATCACCCAAGGTCAGGAGTTCTAGACCAGCCTAGCCAACATGGTGAAACCCCATCTCTACTAAAAATACAAAAAATTAGCCGGGGGGTGGTGGTGCACGCCTGTAATCCCAGCTACTCGGGAGGCTGAGGCAAAAGAATCGCTTGAACACAGGAGGCAGAGGTTGCTGTGAGCCAAGATCACACCATTGTACTCCAGCCTGGGCAACAAGAGCAAAACTCTGTCTCAAAACAAAACAAAACAAAACAAAACAAAAAAAGAAGTCCTCATTTCCTCAGAGAACCTCTCCTTGACGTTCAGACTAAGGCCTCCTAGTCTCCATGTTTCATTTTTCTTTTCTTTTCTTCGTTTTTTTGTTTTTTTTGAGACAGTCTTGCTCTGTCGCCCAGGCTGGAGTGCAGTGACATTATCTCGACTCACTGCAAGCTCTGCCTCCCGGGTTCACACCATTCTCCTGCCTCAGCCTCCTGAGCAGCTGGGACTACAGGCGCCCACCACCACACCCGGCTAATTTTTTTTGTATTTTTAGTAGAGATGGGGTTTCACCACGTTAGCCAGGATGGTCTCGATCTCCCGACCTCGTGATCTGCCTGCCTCGGCCTCCCAAAGTGCTGGGATTACAGGCGTAAGCTACTGCTCGCAGCCAGTCTCCATGTTTTCACAACTCTCCGATTCTCCTTTATCAGTGCTTCCAACTATCCACTTATTAGTTAGTCTTTGATGGATGTCTGCTTCCCTATGGGACTGTGGGCACCAAGAGGGTAGGAACCAGAGTGTTTGTGCTCATCAAGACAACTCAATGCTTGGCACAGTGCCTGGTACGTTACTAGTGCACAGTGAATATTTGTTGAATAAATGAATAATAAGTAACTTTCAAAGGGGGTTCTTAGGTGGAGCTTTAATGGGAAGCGTCAGTGCCATTGCCTGGGCTCTGGGGACAGCTGTGAGTCCAGATCTCATGGCTTCTGTTCAGGGCCCGGTCCACATCCAGCCTCTGACCTTGTGCCCAAAGGCCATGCAGGCAAAAAGAGGTGGACGAGTCTTCTCCTAGAGGGAGATAGTGCAAAGGTGGCATTAGAAGAGTAAGGTGGCTCAGATTCAGAATCTTCTCCCCACTTTTCCACTCCTCTAACCTGAGTTTTCAGAAGCACTACCTCCCACTGCCCGCTATCTTCTTCTAGCGGCCTATTCTTCTTCCCTCCCAGAGGTTTCCTTCCCCTCAAAATGTGCCCCCTCCCTTGAGCTGTTTCCAATGGTGTGCTCATGAACTTGAACATCATTCTCTCTTACCTGGTAAAGCCCCCAGGAAGAGACGCCCTTGAGGCTTGGCCCAGAGGTTAAGGAGGGAAGCCAAGCCTAAGGGAGGCAGGGCAAGGACCTCCATCTTTGGTCCTTGGCTCAAGACCACCCTGGACATACTCAGCTTCAGCTGAAGAGGAAGTCCCAAGACCAGGGGCAGATCCATCCCTAGGCCCGACCCAGAAGACAGCACCACCTTCTGCAGAGTGTGTGGGAAAGGGACGATAGAGAGGGAGGGAAGAATGAGCAGGGACTACTGCCTGTGGCCTCACCCCTAGCTGCCTTAATTCTGCCTCTTCGCTATGCCTCCACCTACTGGCCATTTTCACCACTTAAATCCTGCCCTAATTTTTTTTGGCTTGACCCTTTTTGAAACCACACCTACCCCAAGTAAATAAACAGTCTAAGTCAAAACTGTTTGCTTGCTGTGGGCAGCTTCAAGATATGTCCCTTGCCCCTACCACCCACCTGAGTGCCATCCGTAAACCTTATTTTTATTTTTATTTTTTTTGAGACAGGGTCTCACTGTGGTCCAGGTCAGAGTGCAGTGGCACCATCATATATCACTGCAGCCTCAAACTCCTGGGCTCAAGTAAACCTCCTGCCTCAGGCTCCTAAGTAGCCAGGGCAGCAGACATATGCTACTATGCCTGGCTAATTTTTTTTTTTTTTTTGACAGAGGTCTCTGCTATGTTGCCCAGGCTGATGTCAAACTCCTGGCCTCAAGTGATCCTCTGGTCTTGGCCTCCAGCACCTGGGATTACAGGCATGCACCACCATGCCTGGCTAATTATTAATGAAAAACAATTTTGTGGAGCCAGAGTCTTGCTATGTTCCCTCGGCTGGAAGTCTTCCTAATATTGACATTTTGGACTCCCCTCTTCCCTCATTGCTCCAGGCTCCACTGAATACAGGCAGCGCCCCATTGTCCCCCTTTACTTGATCTTGGAGGTGGAGACTGAGCCAAGATGGGTTCTCCGGTGTCCCAAGAGAAAGAAGGTGGCCTGAGCCTACTGCCTGCTTGAGTCCCAGGTCCAAAGAGAAGGCCCAGGGCTCTGCATGAGGCTGGGGAATGTCTGTGGGGAGAAATGATTATCCTGAGGCCTCAAAGCTGGAGCTTCAAGGAGGAAAGGGGCCAGTGGTGGAGGGAGACAGAGGCAGGCTGAGCTGACCAGGGTGGGAAAAACACACTCCAAGGAAATCTACCTTGGAGATTGAATTCTGCATGAGTCCCTGGAGGGAGAAATATCCCGGGATTTGATTCTACATCACAGCTTCTGAGGCTAGTGGGGGCAGATGCTGAGATCTCGGCCTGTTTGTCCAGCCAGGAATCCCGGCGCAGGCAGCCATCCAGGGCAGGAACTAGCTGGAGTGTAACAGAGGTAAGATATGGGGATGTAGAAATCAGGGCATCGGAGCTCCAGTCCTGGCCACTCTGCCCTCAGTTTACTCTCTTCCGAGCATTTGGCCTCCCTCTTGCAGCTCTCAACCCATCCCCTCTCCCTAAAATCTTGGACTTAGATTCCCATGGCCACCCACCCAGCAGTGCTTTATGGAGCCTTGGCTAGGGTTCCACCCCTGGGATGTAGTTACCGGCAACCGAAGGTTGGAAGCGGGGAAGAACAGCCCCCCAAGCGCAATCCTCATGATGGGATGGCGTTTGCTGGTCAGGGGCCCAGAGACCTGTCTCAGGCGCAGCACCTCCTCCCCATCCACCTTCAGTAGCACAGAGTCCCCATCCATCTTGACTTCCACCTGCAGGAAGATGGGAAGCAGAATCAGAGGACCCTGGGATCTGTCTCTGCCACCTTCCTGTGAGGCAGCCTAGTACTATAGTGGAAAGAACATGCCTTAAAGAAGCAGCTAGCATCCTTGGCCGTGGGTCAGTCAGGTCTTGTCACTTATGTACTGACTGAGCCTTAGAATTCCCATCAGAAAAGATGGGGCCAAGAATAGCTACTTTGTGGGAGTTCGTGTGGATTAAATGAGATGACAGTGGTAAAGGGATGCCCAATAACTTGGTTTCGTTCCCTTTCCTCAGACCAGCTCCAGACATCCCTCCCTTGAGGACCAGAGCTAGCTTACCTGGTGCCATCTCCCGTCATCCAGTCGTGGTCCAGCACCCACCGTAAGCTGGGCCCAGTAATTGTGCAGTTGGATCTCAGGCCTGCCGTCCCGAAGTCCCAGCATAAACCAGTCATCCTTAGGGTTGGTATCCCCATAAAAAATCACTCCCTCTGGGTCCCAGGTTCGAACCTCAAAGGAGGAGGAGGTTCTGGAAGGACTCAGAAGGAAAAGATTGTGTATGTCATGTGCCCTTTGAGAGCCAGTGAGGGTTTGGGGGACACGGTGTTCACAGATAAGGAAAGGAAGACAGGGAAAAGAGAACAGCTGATGGAGATGGGGCAGAGCCAGGGGACTGGGTCAAGGGCTAGGTCAACCCCATACTTTGTGATCTTGGTGAGGTCAAAGGTCATGACAGCGGCAGGCTCTTGTCCTGGGCCATTGCTGAGGTGGACAGCCGGAGGGTCCTGCGCCCTCTATCAGAAAGAGAAAACAAACAAGGCTGAGTAGGGACATGTCAGAGACAGACAGAGGGAGAGGCCCTGCTACAGGGCCAGAGGAGGAGAGAAGGGAAGACTCCATGGACTGAGAGCCGTGTCCCGCTCCTGCACCTGGGTGGGGAGAACAGGTCTCAGGGCCCATCCCTGGTGGGTGTGATGCAGTAGTAGCAACAGCAGCAACAGCAGCCGGCGCGAGGTGGCCATTGGGCCTCTGCTCTCCATAATCAGCCACTGTCCACTCGGCGGCTCAGACAACTCTTGGGAGAATGTGTAGAGGCAGGCAGCCTTGTGTGTAGGCGGTGGAGGGTTAAAGGTTGCCCGGAGGGAGGGGGTAAAGGAAACAGGGGCACTGACCCTTGACCCCTGCCCAGGGGCCCAGTCACAAGACCCAGCTACCACCCCTCTGGGGATCAATGGGGTGAAGGACAGAGTCCCCTCCACTATCATCCTCCACTGCCTAGAAAATTTCTGAATTGGGAGAGGATATTCCATCTCCCCTCTCCTCCTCTAGGGCCTGGTCTAGGTCCTCCAAGATTTCCGTCCACGTGGGGAGGCTGCATTCACAGGCCTGTGGTCTAGAAACAGTCCTGCCCTGCGTCCCAAGTAGCATCCTGTATCAGGACTAGAAATGAGATAATGGAATCCTAAATTTCTAGCTGAGTGACCTTGGGCAAGTCACTTCACCTTTGTGCTTCAGCGTTCTTGTCTGTAAAATGAGGAAAATAATACTTTACAGGGTGACTGTGAAAGAAGGTTCATTGAGAAAATGCAGGCACAGTGCCTGGCATCTGGTCTGAACTCCTCCCCCAGTCTTTTCCCAGGCCTCTGAGGCCTGTCTGCCAGGAAGGTATTGTCTGTGTGTATGATTCAGTGAATATTAAGAAGGGACCTACCCCCGCCTCCCAGTTATCTTCCCTTATCCATTTATTACGGGGCCTAAACAGTCTAGCAGTAGAAATTCATCACCCACTCCCTGACCCATTTTATTTTATTTCATTTTATTTTATTTTATTTTAGACAGAGTCTTGTTCTGTCACTCAGGCTGGAGTGCAGTGGCGTGATCTCGGCTCACTGCTGCCTCTGCCTCTCGAGGCACCCTCTCAAGCGACCCTCCTATCTCAGCCTCCTGAGTAGTTGGGACTACAGGTGCACGCACCACCATGCCCAGTTAATTTTTTTGTATTTTTAGTAGAGACGGGGATTTCACCATGTCGGCCAGGCTGGTCTCAAACCTCTGACCTCAAATGATCCGCCCACATCAGCCTCCCAAAGTACTTGGATTACAGGCGTTAGCCACAAGGCCCAACCCTCCCTGACCCATTTTATTTTATTTATTTATTTTGAGATGGAGTTTCGCTCTTGTTGCCCAGGCTGGAGTGCAATGGCACAATCTCGGCTCACTGTACCCTCCACCTCCCAGGTTCAACCAATTATCCTGTCTCAGGATCCCGAGTAGCTGGGATTAAAGGCATACGCCATCACACTTGGCTAATTTTTGTATTTTTAGTAGAGAGGGGATTTCACCATGTTGGTCAGTTTGGTCTCAAACTCCTGATCTCATGTGATCCACCTGCCTCTGTCTCCCAAAATGCTGGGATTACAGGCGTGAGCCACTGCGCCACCCCGTGACCCATTTTAAAATGCAAATGACAGACCGGGCTCGGTGGCTCACATCTGTAATCCTAGCACCTTGGGAGGCTGAGGCAGGCAGATCACTTGAGGTCAAGAGTTCCAGACCAGCCTGGCCAACATGGTGAAACCCCATCTCTACTAAAAATACAACACTTGGCCAGGTGTGGTTGCCCATGCCTGTAATCCCAGCTACTCCGCAGGTGAGGCAGGAGAATCGCTTGAACCCAGGAGGGAGAGGTTGCAGTGAGCCGATATCGCACCACTGCACTCCAGCCTGAGTGACAGAGTGAGAATCCGGAAGGAAGGAAGGAAGGAAGGAAGGAAGGAAGGAAGGAAGGAAGGAAGGGAGGGAGGGAGGAAGGAAGGAAGGAAGGAAGGAAGGAAGGAAGGAAGGAAGGAAGGAAGGAAGGAAGGAAGGAAGGAAGGAAAAAAAAAAATTAGCCAGGCGTGCCGGTGCGCGACTGCAGTCCCAGCTACTCCGGAGGCTAAGGCAGGAGGATCGCTTGAACTCGGGCGGTGGAGGCTGCAGTGAGCGGAGATCGCGCCACTGCACCCCAGCCTGGGCGACAAAGCAATACTCCATCTCCAAAAGTAAATAAATAAATAAATAAATAAAACATTTTAAAAATGCAAATGTCGCCGAGATGTAACACTTCATCCTACTCAAGAGCTGCAGGAAACAGCTTTCAGAGCTGGGGGTCTTAAGGCTTACCCAGGGTCTCGGGGGCTGAGTGAGCCTGAGGCTAAAGCAGGTTATCACCGCATACGTCAATTTAAAAAGCACTGCCGGGGAGCCTTTGAACCACGGGGTAACTCGATCGAGGTTGGGACACCCAAACAACCGCAAGGAAGCCGCCGCACTCCAACCTTGACCTCTACCAGGGGCCCAGTCACAAGATCCAGCTGTCGGGGGTGGGACTTGGGGGGGCGGGGCTGCGCCTGTTCTCCAAGCTGATTGGTTGACGTTGTGCCCCCTGCTGCGACAGAATTAGAGGGGGTGGGGCTTTGCCCGGCCATGAGGACCTCCTCGCTGGCCCACTCTCTCCGCCTGGACGGCACCGGAATCCCAGCCCCACTTCCCAGGCCGCGGCTACCCCGCCGCCCCCCGCCACTCCCTCTGGAACCAGAGGGCCATGGACTTGTACAAGGCCCTAGGAGCCGGAGATCTGACGGAAGCTGAGGGCTGGCATTTCTTCCGCTTTGAAGGAGAGGCGACCAGAAAGTTGGCAGGAAAGTGAGGCCATCCTGGCCGGGCGCGGTGGCTCAAGCCTGTAATCCCAGCACTTTGGGAGGCCGAGACGGGCGGATCACGAGGTCAGGAGATCGAGACCATCCTGGCTAACACGGTGAAACCCCATCTCTACTAAAAAAAATACAAAAAACTAGCCGGGCGAGGCGGCGGGCGTCTGTAGTCCCAGCTACTCGGGAGGCTGAGGCAGGAGAATGGCGTGAACCCGGGAGGCGGAGCTTGCAGTGAGCTGAGATCCGGCCACTGCACTCCAGCCTGGGCGACAGAGTGAGACTCCGTCTCAAAAAAAAAAAAAAAAAAAAAAAAAAAAAGAAAGTGAGGCCATCCCCAGGGGGATCTCTCTCTTGAGTTTCTCCTACCCCACCAGCTCAAGCACTCTTCAGAAACTATTTCCACAAACACTGACGCTGAGGTTTCCCTGGAGGAAGGAGGGTTGGGGGTGCCTATCCTCAAGTACTGGAAGAGTAGAATTGAGGGAGAGACCTTTCTTCCTTGTTGAGGGTGAAAAATAAGAATTGCATGACCTGACGTGGTGTTGGGTCGATAAGGTGATAAGCCTCAGCCACTCCAAGACCCTTCATGAGTGTTCTGGTCAGCAGAAGTTACTCCTTGGGGAATGGGTGGGCCCAAGATGACCTTTACCCTCAGTGGGCTGGAGTCTTGGCTCTGCCCTGTGGAATATAGGGAAAAGAAGAGCAAGGGACAACCTTGTGGGTCATATTTGGGACCCAGGCAAAGACCTCAAATGTCTGAACTGAGCTGTACCAGATCCAAGACTGAGGCAGGCTCATCCCTCAGCCGACAGAACAAGTTGCCACCTCGTGTTGGCATTGCAAGGGGTGCTGGGAGGCCAGGCGCAGTGGCTCATGCCTATAATCCTGACACTTTGGGAGGCTGAGGTGGGAGGATTGCTTGAGGCCAGGAGTTTAAGACCAACCTGGGCAACATGGCGTGATCCCGTATCTACCAAAGAAAAAAAAAAAAAATTAGCCAGGCATAGTGGTGCACACCTGTGGTCCTAGCTACTCAGGAGGCTGAGGGGAAGAGGATCGCTTGAGCCCGGGAAGTTACGGCTATAATGAGCTATGATCAGGCCACTGTGTTACTTGGGCAACAGAGTGAGACCGTCTCGAAAAAAAAAAAAAAATTAGCCGGGAGTGCCGGTGCGCGACTGTAGTCCCAGCTACTCCAGAGGCTAAGGCAGGAGAATCGCTTGAACTCGGGAGGTAGAGGCTGCAGTGAGCAGAGATCGCGCCACTACACTCCAGCCTGGGAAACAAAGCAAGACTCGATCTCCAAAAACAAACAAACGAACGAATAAATAAATAAACAAAACATTTTTAAAAATGCATATGTCCTCAAGAGGTAACACTTCATCCTACTCAAGAGCTGCAGGAAACAGCTTTCAGAGCTGAGGGTCTTAAGGCTTACCCAGGGTCTGGGGGGGTGAGTGAGCCTGAGGCTAAAGCAGGTTATCACCACATACGTCAATTTAAAAAGCACTGCCGGGGAGCCTTTGAACCGCAGGGTAACTCGATCGAGGTTGGGACACCCACACAACCTCAAGGAAGCCGCCACACTCCAACCTTGACCTCTACCCAGGGGCCCAGTCACAAGATCCAGCTGTCGGGGGGTGGGACTTGGGGGGGGCGGGGCTGCGCCTGTTCTCCAAGCTGATTGGCTGACGGTTGTGCCCCCTGCTGCGACAGAATTCGAGGGGGTGGGGCTTTGCCCCGCAGTGAGGACCTCCTCGCTGGCCCACTCTCTCCGTCCTGACGGCACCGGAATCCCAGCCCCACTTCGCAGGCTGCTGCTACCCCGCCGTCCCGGCCACTCCTGCCACCCCGCTCTCCCAGGCTCTTCAGGATCCAAGCTTGTAGGCCCTTTAAAGGGTCTTGTTGCCGTTTGCGGGGCTGTGAGACTTTGGTCCTAGACAGTGGGGATCCGGATGGCTTCCGTGCGGATCCGAGAGGCCAAGGGGGGAGACTGTGGAGATATCCTGAGGCTGATTCGGGTGAAGAGAGGAGAGAGGGGAGAGGGGAGAAGGCCGGAAACCAGGGGGTCAGAGTGACGCGGCCAGAGCGGGGGCGCAGGAGGCGGGGGCGGGGGGAGGGGCTCGCCTTGGGACCCTGCTCGGGGAGCAGCGGGGCCCTTCTGCCCAAATCCAGCCTCCGTACTCACGCCTTAGGAACTAGCCGAGTTCGAAAACCTCTCGGATCAGGTGAAGATCAGTGAAGAAGGTGGGGACTCAGCGCCCAGGTTCTGGCGGAGGCTGGGGAGGAAATGAGGGATGGGTTCCCCAGGCGACAGCTCCAGGCTGGGCATAGACCCAGGTCCTCTTTCTCTATCTCTTTGTCACAACTCCAATCTCGGCAGCCCTGAGAGCAGATGGCTTTGGAGAGAATCCTTTCTATCACTGTTTGGTAGCAGAGATTCTTCCAGCGTCCGGGGAGCTACTGGGTAAGAGCAGCTGGGCCTTAGAAGTCCACCTCTCCAGCCGGCCTCAGAGGTCTCCCCACAGGCTCCCAGAAGCCGTACTCCTCTTTTCTCTCTCTCAGGGCCCTGCGTGGTGGGCTATGGAATATACTACTTCATCTACAGTACATGGAAGGGACGCACCATTTATCTGGAGGATATCTATGTGATGCCGGAATATCGGGGTACTGGGCAGAAGCTGAGGCGGGAGTGGGAACGAAGCACCCCACACACCCCACCATCATCCCCAGTCCCCAGATCCCAGCCTGTGTCCTTTTCTGATTCCCTTCAGCTCAAACAATAGATATTTTTTGCCTCTTTCTCTCCATAACAGGTCAAGGGATTGGTTCCAAAATAATCAAAAAGGTGGCTGAGGTGAGGAGAGGGTGGGGGTGACAAGTGAGGACCTAAAGAAGCAAGGGTATATGGAGGGGGAGGACCCGGGTTGAATGAGGGAGGGAGAAAACCTTTTCCTTTTTTGACCCCAGAAAAGTTAGTGATGTTTTCTCCCACAGGTGGCCTTGGATAAGGGCTGCTCCCAATTCCGCCTGGCTGTCCTGGACTGGAACCAGAGGGCCACGGACTTGTACAAGGCCCTAGGAGCCCAAGATCTGACGGAAGCTGAGGGCTGGCACTTCTTCCGCTTTGAAGGAGAGGCGATGAGAAAGTTGGCAGGAAAGTGAGGCCATCCCCAGGGGGATCTCTCTCTTGAGTTTCTCCTTCCCCACCAGCTCAAGCACTCTTCAGAAACTATTTCCACAAACACTGACGCTGAGGCCTCTCTGGAGGAAGGAGGGTTGGGGGTGCCTATCCTCAAGTCCTGGAAGAGTAGAATTGAGGGAGAGACCTTTCTTCCTTGTTGAGGGTGAAAAATAAATATGAATTGCATGACCTGATGTGGCGTTGGGTCTTTTCTTCTCTTTCCTTTTTTATTTTCTTTCTTTTCTTCTTTTTTTTTTTTTTTTTTTTTTTTTTTACAGAGTCTCTGTCCCCCAGGCTGGAGTGCAGTGGCGTGAACTCAGCTCACTGCAACCTCTGCCTCATGGGTTCAAGCAATTCTTCTGCCTCAGCCTCCCGAATAGCTGGTACTACCGGTGCACACCACCATGCCTGGCTAATTTTTGTGTTTTTAGTAGAGACGGTGTTTCACCATGCTGGCCGGGCTGGTCTGTAACTCCTGATCTTGTGATATGGCCGCCTCAACCTCGCAAAGTGCTTGTATTACTGGTGTGAGCCACTGCGCCCAGTCCAAAGTCTTTTTTTAATTTTTTTAATTTTTGTCCCCAAGCTGGAGTGCAATGGTTGGATCTTGGCTCACTGCAACATCCGCTTCCCGGTTTCAAGCGATTCTCCTGCCTCAGCCTCCTGAGTAGCTAGGATTATAGGCACCTGCCACCACATGTTAATTTTTGTATTTTTGTATTTTTATCAGCCCACCTCGGCCTCCCAAAGTGCTGAGATTACAGGCGGGAGCCACCGTGCCCAGCCCAACAGTCTTTATTCTCAATCTGGTGTGCCCGACAAAAGCTCACACCTGGCCGGGCTCCGTGGCTCACGCCTGTGATCCCAGCACTCTGGGAGGCCGAGGCGGGCAGATCATCTGAGGTCAGGAGTTCAAGAGCAGCCTGACCAAGATGGCAAAACCCCATCTCTACTAAAAATACAAAATTAGCCAGGCATGGTGGCAGGCGCCCATAATCCCAGCTACTCGGGAGGCTGAGGCAGGAGAATCGCTTGAACCTTGGAGATGGAGGTTGCAGTGAGTCAAGATCATGCTACCGCACTCCAGCCTGGGAAACAAGAGCAAAACTCCATCTCAAAAAAAAAAAAAAAAAGCTCATGCCTGTAATCCCAGCATGTTGGATTTGGGGAGGCTGGTAAATTGCTTGAGTCCAGGAGTTCAAGAGCAGTCTGGCCAACATAGCAAAATCTCGTCTCTACCAAAAATACAGAAAAAGCCAACACACAATGGCATGGTACTCTAGGCCCAGCTACTGGGGAGGCTGAGGCACGAGAATCGCTTGATCCCAGGAAGTAGAGGTTGCAGTGAGCCAAGACCACGCCACTGCACTCCAGCCTGAGTGACAGAGCAATACCCAGTCTCAAAAAAAAAAAAAAAAAAAAAGGCTGGGCGCGGTGGCTCAAGCCTGTAATCCCAGCACTTTGGGAGGCCAGGACGGGCGGATCACGAGGTCAGGAGATTGAGACCATCCTGGCTAACACGGTGAAACCCCGTCTCTGCTAAAAAATACAAAAACCTAGCCGGGCTAGGTGGCGGGCACCTGTAGTCCCAGCTACTCGGGAGGCTGAGGCAGGAGAATGGTGTAAACCCGGGAGGCGGAGCTTGCAGTGAGCTGAGATCCGGCCACTGCACTCCATCCTGGGTGACAGAGCAAGACTCCATCTCAAAAAAAAAAAAAAAAAAAATCTCAATAGTTTGAGAGGTTGAGGGTGGAGGATCACTTGAGCCAGGAGTTCAAGACCAGCCTAGGCAACATGGGCAAGACTACATCTCTACAAAATTAGGCCGGGTGCAGTGGCTTATCCTTATAATCCCAGCACTTCGGGAGGCAGGCAGATCACTTGAGGTCAGGAGTTCGAGACCAGCCTGGCCAACATGTAGAAACCCCATCTCTACTAAAAATACAAAAATTAGCTGGGTGTGGTGGCACCCATGTAATTCCAACTACTTGGGAGGTTGAGGCATGAGAATCGCTTCAACCCAGGTGGCAGAGGTCGCAGTGAGCTGAGTTTGTGCCACCACACTCCAGCCTGGGTGACAGATGGAGACTCTCTCAAAAAACAGAAAATGGCTGGGCACAGTGGCTCACACCTGTAATCCTAGCACTTTGGGAGGCCAAGGTGGGTGGATTACCGGAGGTCAGGAGTTTGAGACCAGCCTGGCCAACATGGTGAAACCCTGTTTCTACTAAAAATACAAAAATTAGCTGGGCTTGGTGGTGCATGCCTGTAATCCCAGCTACTCAGGAGGCTGAGGCAGGAGAATCACTTGAACCTAGGAGGTAGAGGTTGCAGTGAGCCGAGATTGCACTACTGCACTCTGGGTGACAGAGCAAGACTCTGTCTAAAACAAACAAACAAACAACAACAACAACAAAAAACCCAAAGGAAACAAAAACTAAATAAATAAAATTTGCCCAGGTCAGTAGCAAATGCCTGTAGTCCCAACTACTCAGGAGGCTGAGGTGGGAGGATCACCTGAACCTTAGAGGTCAAGGCTGAAGTGAGTCATGTTTGCACCACTGCACTCCAGCCTGGGTGACAGAGTGAGATCCTGTCTCAAAACAAAAACAATAATAGGTTGGGTACAGTGGCTCACGCCTGTAATCCTAGCATTTTGGAAAGCCAAGGTGGGTAGATTAATAGAGTCCAATAGTTCAAGACTAACCTGCGCAACAGGGCAAAACCCTGTCTCTGCAAAAAATACAAAAACATTAGCTGAGCGTGGTGGCAAAATGCCTGTAGTTCCAGCTACTGGGGGGCTGAGATGGGAGGATGGCTTGAGCTCAGGAGGTTGAGGCTACAGTGAACTGAGAACCTGCCAATGCACTCCAGCCGGGGTGACAGAGCAAAGCCCTGCCTCAAAAAGCAAATTTTAATCACTAATGCAGAAGATAAAAGAGTATAAACTAGGAAACTTAATACTCCCAACATTTTTTTTGTTTGTTTGAGATGGTGTTTCGCTCTTCTTGACCAGGCTGGAGTGCAATGGCACCATCTCACTCACCACAACCTTCGCCTCCTGGGTCCAAGCAATTCTCCTGCCTTAGCCTCCTGAGTAGCTGGGATTACAGACACACGCCACCACACCCCGCTAATTTTCTATTTTTAATAGAGATGAGGTTTCTCCATGTTGGTCAGGCTGGTCTCCAACTTCGATCTGCCTGCCTCGGCCTCCCAAAGTGCTGGGATTACAGGCATAAGCCACAGTGCCCAGCCAATGCTTCCAAAATTTATCTTGTTCCCATCTTGTTTTGTCTTTGGTTTTCAGAGTTTATGTTTTTAATGTTATTATCTTCACCTTGGTCCCAGATCTTACTAATATTCATAGAATATCTTTGCGCTCCATCACACCTGTAACCCCAGCACTTTGGGAGGCCGAGGCAGGCGGATCATGAGGTCAGGAGATTGAGACCATCCTGGCTAACACAGTGAAACTCTGTCTCTACTAAAAATACAAAAAAAATTAGCTGGGCATGGTGGTGGGCGCCTGTAGTCCCAGCTACTCAGGAGGCTGAGGCAGGAGAATGGCATGAACCCGGGAGGCGAAGCTTGCAGTGAGTCGAGATCGGGCCACTGCAGTCCAGCCTGGGCGACAGAGCAGGACTGCGTCTCAAAAAAAAAAAAAAAAAAAAAAAAAAAAAAAAAAAAAAAAAATTTCCTCACTCTTCCAAGGCAACCACTCTCAACTGAGTTTTGTTTTGTTTCGTTTTGTTTTTTTGAGACAGAGTCTACTTTATCTCCCAGGCGGGAGCGCAGTGGTGAGATCTGGGCTAACTGCAGCCTCTGCCTCCTAGGTTCAAGTGATTCTCCTGACTCAGCCTCCCAAGTAGCTGGGATAACAGGCATGTGCTACCACGCCCGGCTAATTTATTTATTTTTTTGAGACAGAGTTTCACTCTTGTTGCCCAGGCTGGAGTGTAATGGTGTGATCTTGGCTCACTGCAACCTCTGCCCCCCAGGTTCAAGTGACTCTCCTGCCTCAGCCTCTTGAGTAGCTGGGATTACAGGCACGTGACCTCCTAATTTTTATATATTTTTTAGTAGAGATGGGTTTTCACCATGTTGGCCAGGCTGGTCTCAAACTCCTGACCTCAGATGATCTGCCCGCCTCAGCCTCCCAAAGTGCTGGGATTACAGGTGTAAGCCACCATGCCAGGCCCATAATTTTTGTGTTTTTAGTACAGATGGGGTTTCTCCATGTTGGCCAGGCTGGTCTTGAAATCCTGGCCTCAAGTCATCCTCCAGCCACATAAGTGATAATACATTTGCCCACATGGGGATGAAATCCACAACCTTGGTGTTAGCACCTGGCTCTAACCACCTGAGCTAACTGACTATTGCAAATGTTGTGTTTTTTTTGTTTGTTTGTTTTGTTTTGTTTGTGACTGGGTCTTGCTCTGTTGCCCAAGCCAAGTGCAGTGGTGTCATCATAGCTCACTGCAGTCTTGACCTCCTGGGCTCAAGTGATTCTCCTGCCTCAGCCTCTCAAGTATCTGGGATTACAGGCGGGTGCTATCAAGCCTGGCTAATGAAAAACAATTTTTTGGCCGGGCACGGTGAATCCACCTCTCCACTAAAAATACAAAAAAATTAGGCAGGCGTTGTGGCAGGCTCCTTTAGTCCCAGCTACTCGGGAGGCTGAGGCAGGAGAATGGTGTGAACCTGGGAGGTGGAGCTTGCAGTGAGCCAAGATCATGCCACTGCACTCCAGCCTGGGCGACAGAGCAAGACTCCGTCTCAAAAAAAAAAAAAAAGAAAAGAAAGAAAAACAAACTTTTGACTGGGTATGGTGGCATATGCCTGTAATTCTAGCACTCTGGGAGGCCGAGGCAGGTGGATCACCTGAGGTCAGGAGTTGGTGACCAGCCTTACTACCATGGTGAAACCCTGTCTCTACTAAATATAAACAAATTAACCGGGCGTGGTGGCTCATGCCTGTAATCCGAGCTACTTGGGAGACTGAGGCAGGAGAATTATTTGTACCTGGGAGGCAGAGGTTGCAGTGAGCCAATCGCACCATTGCACTCCAGCCTGGGCAACAAGAGCGAAACTCTGTCTCCAAAAAAACCAAAAAAAAAATTATTAAGCTGGGCACTGTAGCTCACACCTGTAATCCCAGCACTTTGGAAGGCTGAGGCGGGCGGATGACTTGAGGTCACGAGGTTGAGACTAACCTGGCTAACATGGTGAAACCCCGCCTGTCTCTACTGAAAATAGAAAAATTAGCTGGATGTGGTGGTGAATGCCTGTAATCCCAGCTACCTGGGAGGCTTAGGCAGGAGGATCTCTTGAACCTGGGAGGCGGGGGTTGCAGTGAGCCAACATCGTGCCACTGCACTCTAGCCTAGGCAACAGAGTGAGACTCTGTCTCAAAAAAAACAACAAAAAAAAGCAAAACAAACAAACAAACAAAAAAACACATTTTTTATTGGAGGCTAGGTCTCACTATTTTGCCCAGGCTAGTATTGGACTCCAGAGCTCAAGCAATCCTCCCACTTTGGCCTCCCAAAAAGGGAGGATTACAGATATGAGCCACCACACCTGGCCAGTATTACTACTTCTCGATGTCTCTTTTTCTTTTTCAATTTTTTCAAAAAAAATTTTTTTTTTGAGAGGGATAAGGGGTCTTTATTTTTTTAGAGACAGGGTCTTTTTCTGTTGCCTGGACTGGAGTACGGTGGCACGATCCTAGCTCACTGTAACCATGAACTCCTGGTCTTAACTGATCCTCTTGCCATGACCTCCCAAACGGCTGAGATTACAGGCACGTGCCACTGCTCTTGGCCTCACTTCTTGAGGTTGAGGCTGAAGTGAGGCATGTTTGCACCACTGCACTCCAGGGTTTTTTGTTTAGGCATTAGCTATTGGCTTTGCACTGTGGAAGATGAGAAGCTAGCCCTTCAGAACAAGGATCATTGAGGTTAAAAAAAAAACAGAGAAGCCCTTTTTTTCCAATCGACTTGTCACCCCACCTCCACTTCCCATCCTCCTGGGTTTAGTGTTTACTTTTTTTTTTTTTTTTTGAGACAAAGTTTCATCCTTGTTCCCCAGGCTGGAGTGCAGTGGCATGATCTCAGCACACTGCAACCTCTGCCTCTCAGGTTCAAGCAATTCTCCTGCCTCAGCCTCCCGAGTAGCTGGGACTATAGGCACCCACCACCACGCCTGGCTAATTTTTGTATTTTTAGTAGAGATGGGGTTTCACCATGCTGTTCAGGCCGGTCTTGAACTCCTGACCTCAGGTGATCCACCCGCCTTGGCCTCCCAAAGTGCTGGGATTACAGGCGTGAGTCACCATGCCCAGCCTCATTATTATGATTATTATATGAATACACGTATGATCCATGTGGATAGTTACAATTCTTTTTCTTTCTTGTACCATTTTTGTTTTCCCTGGAATTTATAACTGCCTTGTCCTCTCTGTTTGCTTAGTTTCCTGTGTACTCTAATTTGTTCCTAAATTCTCCCTTAATTAATCTCTCATAAAGATATACAAACACTTAGGAATTTCAATCTACTTCATTTTGAAGAATTTCTCAAAAAGCCCTTCGACCTGCTCCAGTCCAGAGAGGCAATCTTGAGGCTGCACTGTTGAGATCTCCCTTCACCTTCATCCTGGGGATCCTCTTTGCCTCTCTCTTGTGTTGACGTTCTGTTGCCTGGAACCTGCGTTTCCTCTTTCTAGGTTTACTCTTATTTTGATGAAGCTTTTTGAGAAACGGTACCGGGAGGTAAATTTGTTGGGACTTTAAAAGTCTGAAAATGTCTGTTCTACTCCTGCACTTAATTGAGAGTGGGGGCCGGGCGCAGTGGCTCATGCCTATAATCCCAACGCTTTGGGTGGCTGAGGTGAGCGACTCACCTGAGGTGAGGAGTTCGAGACCAGCCTGGCCAACATGGTGAAACCACGTGTCTACTAAAAATACAACAACAACAAAAAAAACCAAGCCAGCTGTGGCAGTGGGTGCCTAAAATCCCAGCTACTCAGGAGGCTGAGGCAGGAGAATTGCTGGAACCTGGGAGGCAGAGGTTGTAGTGAGCTGAGATCATACCACTGCACTCTAGTCTGAGTGACAGAGCAAGACTCTGTCTCAACAACAAAAAAAATTGAGAGTGTGGCTACGTATAGGAAACGAGGTTGGAAATAATTTTTCTTTTTTTTGAGACAGAGTCTTGCTCTGTCACCCAGGCTGTATATAGTGCAGTGGTGTGATCTCGGCTCACTGCAACCTCTGCCTCCCGGGTTCAAGAGATTCTCCTCCCTCAGCCTCCTGAGTAGTTGGGATTATAGGCACACGCTACCATGTGTGGCCGATTTTTGTATTTTTGAGACCAGGCTGGTCTCAATCTCCTGACCTCAGGTGATCCACCCACCTCAGCATCCCAAAGTGCTGGGATTACAGGCGTGAGCCACCACACCCGGCTAATTTTTGTATTTTTGGTAGAGACAGGGCTTCACCATGCTGCCCAGGCCGCTCCTGAACGCCCGAGCTCAAGTGATCTGCCTGCTTCAGCCTCCCAAAGTGCCAGGATTACAGGCGTGAGCCACTGCACCTGGCCTTGGGAAATTTTCTTGCATAATTATTACTATTGATTTGAGATGATTTCATCTTCCCAGATAATTATATCTGTTATCATTTTCTGGAATTCTGGTTATTCAGATGTTGTATCCCATGGACTAATCCTTTAATTTTCTTATATTTTATTTTCCTTTCTTCTATCGCCTTTATTTTTATTTTATTTTTTTTTTTTTTTGAGACGGAGTCTTGCTCTGTCACCCAAACTGGAGTGCAGTGGCGCGATCTCGGCTCACTGCAAGCTCCGCCTCCCGGGTTTACGCCATTCTCCTGCCTCAGCCTCCTGAGTAGCTGGGACTACAGGCGCCCGCCACCGCGCCCGGCTAATTTTTTGTATTTTTAGTAGAGACGGGGTTTCACCGTGGTCTCGATCTCCTGACCTTGTGATCCGCCCGCCTCGGCCTCCCAAAGTGCTGGGATTACAGGCGTGAGCCACCGCGCCCGGCCTATTTTTATTTTTAATTTTTATTTTTTCAGATGGAGTCTTGCTCTGTCACCCAAACTGGAGTGCAGTGGCACAATCTTGGCTCATTGCAACCTCTGCCTCCTGAGTTCAAGTGATTCTCCTGCCTCAGTCTCCTGAGTAGCTGGGACTACAAGCGCATGCCACCATTCCAGGCTAATTTTTGTATTTTTAGTAGAGATGGAATTTCAACAGACTGGTCTTGAACTCCTGACCTCAGGTGACCTCAGGTGATCCACCAGCCTCAGCCTCCCAAACTGCTGGGATTACAGGTATGAGCCCGGTGCCTGGCCATGGTTGCAATATTAATAATTATTATAAATATTAATAATTTTTCCAGTGTCTTTATTCTGCCATCACACTATGAAGTAAGAGATTTCCGGCCGGGCGGGGTGGCTCACGCCTGTAATCCCTGCACTTTGGGAGGCTGAGGCGGGCGGATCACGAGGTCAGGAGATCGAGACCATCCTGGCTAACACGGTGAAACCCCGTCTCTACTAAAATACAAAAAATTAGCCGGGCGCGGTGGCGGGCGCCTGTAGTCCCAGCTACTCGGGAGGCTGAGGCAGGAGAATGGCGCGAACCCGGGAGGCGGAGCTTGCAGTGAGCCGAGATGGTGCCACTGCACTCCAGCCTGGGCGACAAAGTGAAGACTCCGCCTCAAAAAAAAAAAAAAAAAAAAAAAGAAGTAAGAGATTTCCAGGTCTGTTTGTCCCCACCATTAAATACAAAAATTTAAAAATTAGCCAGATGTGGTGGCTAAGTTCAAAGGGCAAAAAAAAAAAAACTTAGTATAATCCATCACCTTATTTTCTAAACCTTTATCTCCTATGTTATGTCCTCCATGATTGGCATTACCATTTACTCTAATCCAAGAAGTGAATGGAACATAGGACAACTCCCAGAATGTGAATTTTTCCTGCTACTACCATTATTTCATTACAATTTTTCCTATTTTGAATTTCCCCGGAATTGTTTATTATTTATTATTATTATTTTTTTTTTGAGACAGAATGTCACTCTTGTTGCCCAGACTGGAGTGCAATGGCACAATCTCGGCTCACTGCAACCTCTGCCTCCCGGGTTCAAGCAATTCTCCTGCCTCAGCCTCCGAGTAGCTGGGTTTACAGGCATGGGCCATCATGCCCAGCTAATTTTTGTATTTTTAGTAGAGACGGGGTTTCTCCATGTTGGTCAGGCTGGTCTCAAACTCCCAATCTTAGGTGATCTACCCGCCTCTGCCTCCCAAAGTGGTGGGATTACAGGTGTGAGCCACTGCGCCCGGGCACTATTATTATTATTATTATTATTACTATTTGTCGTTGTTGTTGTTGAGATGGAGTCTCGCTCTGTCGCCCAGGCTGGAGTGCAGTGGCGCGATCTCCACTCACGCAACCTCCGCCTCCTGGGTTCACGCCATTCTCCTGCCTCAGCCTCCAGAGTAGCTGGGACTACAGGCGCTCGCCACCACGCCTGGCTTTTTTTTTTTTTTTTTTTTTTTTTTTTTGTATTTTTAGTTGAGATGGAGTTTCACCGTGTTAGCCAGGATGGTCTCGATCTCCTGACCTCGTGATCCGCCCGCGTCGGCCTCCCAAAATGCTGGGATTACAGGCGTGAGCCATCGCACACTGCCATTATTATTATTTTTTAAGTTTCACTCATTGCCCAGGCTGGAGTGCAGTGGCGTGATACCCGCTCACTGCAACCTCCACCTTCCTAGGTTCAAGTGATTCTCCTGCCGCATCCTCCCGAGTAGCTGGAACTACCACAGCTAATTTTTTGTATTTTAGTAGAGACGGGGTTTCACCATGTTGACCAGAATGGTCTCCATCTCCTGACCTCGTGATCCGCCCGCCAGTGATCTCGGCCTCCCAAAGCGCTGGGATTACAGGCGTGAGCCACCGCGCCCGGCCTAAGTTTTGTAGTTTTAATAGAAACGGGGTTTCGCCCTGTTGAGGCTGGTCTCGAACTTGGGGGCTCAAGTGATCCACACGCCTAGGCCTCCTAAAGTGCTGGGATTACAGGAGTGAGCCACAGCGCCCCCGGCCGAAACTATTCTACTATTCTTAAAACTTTCTTTCGTTTCTTTCTTTCTTTTTTTTTTTTTTTTTTTTTTGAGACGGAGTCTTGCTCTGTCGCCCAGGCTGGAGTGCAATGGCGCGATCTCGGCTCTCTGTAACTTCTACCTCCCAGGTTCAAGTGATTCTCCTGCCTCAGCCTCCCGAGTATCTGGGATTACAGGCGCGTGCTACCACGCCCGTCTAATTTTTGTGTTTTATTAGATGCGGGGGTGGGGTGGTTCACCATATTGGCCACGCTGGTCTCGAACTCCTGACCTCAGGTGATCCGAGGACCTCAGGTGATCCACCCGCCTTGGCCTCCCAGAGTGCTGGCATTACAGGCGTGAGCCACCGCGCCTGGCCAAAACTTTCATTGTATCACAATCTCTTCAAGGCAAGAGCTATGACTTAAATCTACTACAGCACAGTTACAGATTCTTAAAAGATAGGCGATGCATGCGCGCAGACAGTAAAGCTCAGCGCGTGCGCACCGAGCACCTTTTTCCTTGCGGCGACTTCTCTTCTTTTTTTTTTTGGAGCGTGCGCACCAAGAAAGACAAAGGTGGGGAAAGTGACCAAGCAGTCGTTCAGGCGCATGCCCATCCCTAACTTGTCCGAGCCCGGTGGGGCCGGCGGCGGCGGCGTGGGTGTGGCCTGAGCGCTGTGTGACTGTGCGGCCGCCGCCCAATCGGACTGAGCGAGCCCGGCCCCTCCCTCCCTCTGATTGGTTGGTTCTCAGGGTTGTGGGGCGCGGAAAGGAAGAGACGGGTCTGCTGGGCGGTGGGGCGGTGGAGAAAGAAGGCTAATTTTGTTCTGCGCAAGCGCGAGCAAGCGACCAGGAGGGGGCGTGAGAGAGTGAAAGGGAATGTGGAAGCCCCGATGCGCTGGCTAGCGCTAGCTGGGGCTCTAACCTTGACGCCTGCGCCGTGGCCCTCGGGGCCCCGCGCGCAGCGGGCGGGTGCCCGGTGCGCCTGCGCAGTAGGAGGCGGTGGCAGGGGGAGGTGGAGGCTGTGGAGCGGCAGCGGCAGCAGCGGGTCCCGGGACTGAGGCAGCAGCGGGGGCGGCGGCAGGCGGAAGCTGAGGTGACGAAGGCAGCGGCGGCGGCGGCCGTTTCCCTCACGGTGGCGGAGACCAAGGCGGCGGCGGCGGACGGGGAGCGGCCCGGCCCCGGCCCCCTGCTCGTTGGCTGTGGCAGGGCCGCCGTGGGGCCGGCCCGGCTCCCGCCCCCCGCGGCTCCCCCTCCGGCTCCTCCTCCGGGGAGACGCCGGGGGCCTGGCCCGGCCCGCACTCAGACTGCTGCTGCAGCCGCCGCCGGGGGAGTCGGAGGCGGTGGCGGCGCCATGGGCGGCCTGGCCTCTGGGGGGGATGTGGAGCCGGGACTGCCCGTCGAGGTGCGCGGCTCCAACGGGGCCTTCTACAAGGTGAGACGGCGCGCCTACTGGGGACGCCGGTCCTTAGCCCCCTCCCCCGGCCGGAGCAGGAACGCGTGGGGCGGGATCGAGCTTCTGGAGCTGAGTCCTGGCCCTTAGAATCTTAGACCCTTGCTCCCACCCGCAGCCTTCCCTGAGAAACCTCTTGGAGTGAACCTGTTCCTTTTATTTTTGACCCCTTTAATGCACCTGCTTCTACCCCCATCTCAGGGAGAATGAACTTCAGGCCATTATTGTCCCTGGCTTTGCGCTCCCCGCTCCCCAGGAGAGACCCCTTTACCCAGCTTCTAATTGACTGTTTCCGTTGTCTGATGGAAGACATACCTTAGACCTTAATCACATCTTCCCCACGGTCCAGGCACATGGAGAATTGTCTTTCTTCTGCACGGTCCCCTTGGGAAGGCCCCCTCTGTCCCATATCGGATCCTTTCATCTTCCTCAGAGAGGCCTCTGCCTACTGACTCTGGAACACTCACCCCACTTTCAGCTTATATTCCGGTTCCCAAGCCAAGGAGAAATGGTCAGATCCATTTACGACGTTTGGCATCTTTGACCTCAGGAACCCTGGGTTGGATCAGTCAAGTTGCTTCTCAGCCAGCCATAAGGTGGCATCTTTCGCAAGTCTTTCACCCCACCACACCTTGATCTCAAGGCCCACTGGTCTACCATTCTACTCAGAATGGATTTGAGGTCTCACTTAGACCTCAGATACCTTCAGGTCATTCTTAGAGTTTCTTCGTCTTGAGGCATGTGAGCTTCATAGTCATGATCTCTAAAAGGATCTCTAAAAGGAAGCTCATGGGGTTCCCTTCTGTTTTTCTTAAGATTTCCACTTCTTGAAGACTCTTGGCCAACTATCCCAGTTCGGGAATCTGACAACCTTTTTTGGAAGAAGTGATCATCTTTCAAAGACCTTTCCTTATTTGACCTCCCCCTTTGCCCAGGATTTGGTTCCTTAGAACTCCTTATAATACCACCTTCCTTATCTGCTCTGAATCCATTTTCTAGGACATTTTTTTCCCATTTGGATTAAGCCAGAGAGAACCCTTTCTTGCCTCCCAAGAGTTTTTCTTTGACTGTTGCTATTCTGAACCTCTTTTGGATTTGATGCCTGGAATTGTCCCAGAGACTCTCCTGATTTCTGTCTCATTCTTTGATTTCACCTTGGGGAGCTGTAGAAGAGATACCTTCCCATGGCATTACTTGTTAAGAGTAGATCCCCCTTCCCCCTTTCCTTCTGTTCCCCTCAGGCCTTTCCCCCCCACAGTAGCGCTCTCTAGTTTCTCATGCCCTTGGAAGTGTCTTTCTTTGACTTCTTCCCTAAGTCATATTTTCTGTAACTGTAGAGGGTCTTGTAATTTCCCTTGGGTGGTTTCTGCCTCTACTTCAGTTGCTAAGTTCATTGTAGTCTTTTTTTTTTTTTTGAGACGGAGTCTGGCTCTGTCACCCAGGCTGGAGTGCAGTGGCACGATCTGGGCTCACTGCAAGCTCCGCCTCCCAGGTTTATGCCATTCTCCTGTCTCAGCCTCCTGAGTAGCTGTGACTACAGGCACACACCACCACGCCCGGCTAGTTTTTTGTATTTTTAGTAGAGACGAGGTTTCACCGTGTTAGCCAGGATGGTCTTAATCTCCTGACCTTGTGATCCGCCCGCCTCAGCCTCCCAAAGTGCTGGGATTACAGGCGTGAGCCACCGCGCCATTGTAGTCATTTTTTACTTACTCTTCATACTTACCCATTTTTGCCTTACTTCCCTCATCAGATTTCTTTCTGTGCGGTGACTTTGGGTACCCATGTCTAACTTACTGTCTCAATTCAAGTTTTTGGCTTTTTCTCCTAATACTTCTGTATTCCTGTGTAATCCCCAGGGATCACCTAATTCCCTGTCTAGCTGAAGGAAGCTCCCTGCTGATCTCTTTTGTCATTTTCTGCATACTTGCCTAACTCTTGGGACTTTTTCTTCTAGCCTGCCTCCATAGCATTTCTGTTTTTTTTGGCAAAAGTCTCTAATTCCTTTCTGCTTTTGATAGAGCACATTTGTCTCTCATATCCTTTTCCCCAAACTTGCACTACCTTTGTTGAAATACGCTTCCTAAAGTGGCCCTCCCTGTTTCCCTCGGTATCTTTTCCTTCATCTGGGTCCTTACCACCCCAAAATTCTGAGTTCCAAGAAAAGTCATTCTTAAGTTGAGTCCAAGATCAAGATATGATGTTTGCTTTGTTCTAGGAAGCACAGGAGCCCTGCACAGCTGGGAAAGATTGGTATCCAGTTCAAATGAACTGTATGAGATGGCTGGGAAGGGACACGTTTTCTGTTCTACATATAAGTGTCCAGCAGAAAGTCTCTCTGAATCTTTTCCCTTTCTCCTGTGCGCTGTGGGCAATGATAGACTTGAGTACATGGGGACCAGGATACTCTGATTCAGAGAGTAGAGTCTGGGGTTGAGCTGAAAGCCAGGTAATGTGGTAATGTGGATCTGGGCAGGTTAGCATTTTCTGCCCCGTTCCTGAGTTAAAAACCACAAATCCCTAAATTCAGGCTAATCTTCCACTCTCAGTACCCTATAGATACTTATCCGTTTTGACCTTGCTGCTGATTTAATATTCATGACTCAGCAAACTTGGGATGGGTCAGGGAGTATTTACACTGCTTCTGGAAATGTACATTGGGAAGGTCCCTTTCTCCTCTCTCAGAATTGGGCCCTGTTGTCAGTTTTCTTTTCTTTCTCTTCTTTTTTTTTTTTTTTTAATTTGAGACAGGGTCTCCTTTTGTCATCCAGGCTGGGGTACAGTGGCATGATGTCATCTCACTGCAGCCTCCGCCTCCCGGGTTCAAGCGATTCTCCTGCCTCAGCCTCCAGAGTAGCTGGGATTACAGGTGTGCAACACCATGCCTGGCTAATTTTTGTATTTTCAGTAGAGACGGGGTTTTGCCACGTTGGTCAGGCTGATTTCTGACTCCTGACCTCAAGTGATTAGCCCGCCTTGGCCTCCCAAGTGCTGGGATTACAGGTGTGAACCACCATGCCCTCCCATCAGTTAGTTTTCTTAAAGGATAAAATGTTAGATCTGGGATCTAAGTTATTTTGTAGCTATCCCAACATTAAGTTTGTCAGAACTTACTCTTTTTTTCTGTTTTTTTTTTTCATGTTAGACTGGCATCTGTAACAAGGTTTGAGGGAGGCACACATCACACGTGAGCTTGAAACCTCAGTCATCATGCTTAAGACGTACTCAATGATCTAATGTATTTTATTCTTTAAGTTGTACTCTCCCAAATGAAGTATTCACCTTCCAGGGTGCAATCATCCTACTCCGAACCTCACCTGGATATCCTAATCCCCATTCCTTTCTTAATCAACGTGGCATCCTCAGCTTCAGTACTTGGTTTTTACTCAGACTGTTCCTGCTCTTCTCCTAGAACCCCCTCCTTTGCTTTGGGAGTCTAGAACTAGACAACAGTCAAAGTGGGGACCCATTTTACATCTTCTAATTTGAGGAAACCAAAGTACCTAGGAACCTGGGGCTCGCTCTTGCTCTGTTGGCTTGGTGCCAGGCTCCAGAAGCCAAAGCCAGGTGATGCTATGGCCACTGAATCTAGTCATCCTCTGGATCTAGGTGGCTCCCTAACACATTCCACCCACCTGTTTTTGCCTTCCCCTGCTTATTTTCACAATGAGCATAGACTGAGCAGGACTTGGGGCTCACTTTCCACCACTGATACCCTTGGAGAACAAAACTGGTATGGGATGAATGGGTGGAATTTAGGAGCAGAGACAGGATTGGAATATGAAGTTGGGGACAGAGCTAGTTTTGGAGACTTAATTGAAGGAAAGAGGCTCTGGAAGTATAAGGTTGAGTGAGATTTGGTTGAACTACCGAGTGATGTGAGAGATTACTCCATTCTGAGCTTTGCATTTCTGCCTTGGAAGTCATGGTAGCTGGAAAAACTAGGGTAATATTGCTACTCACCCTGGTGCCAAGCCTAACATGGTGGAGGATAATTGGATTACACCATAGGCATAGCCTTTGTGAATATATCTAGGAGTAGAAATCTCTTCACAAAAGCAGTAGGTTAGTGATTGTCATCTGTCTCTTTTCCACTTCTTTCTGTCAGTGTAACTTCTGCCTTGATAAACTACTTCTGAGACTTGGAGTAGACATTTTGGGTAAAGAATTGGATAAAGTCAGCTGAAGAGGCCGGTCGGAATAATTCTAGAAATCCAGATGACCCTACAGCCTCTGCCTCTTGGCTTCAAGTGATACTCGCCTCAGCCACCCTGAATAGCTGAGATTATAGCCATGTGCCACCATGCCTGGCTAATTTATATTTTGTGTGTGTGTGTGTGTGTGTGTGTGTGTGTGTGTGTGTGTGTATGTATGTATATATAGTTGTTTTTGTTGTTGTTGTTGTAGCGATGGGGTTTTGCCATATTGGCCAGACTGGTCTCGAACGCCTGACCTCAGCTGATCTGCCGGCCTCAGCCTCCCAGTGTTGGGATTACAGGGAAAAGAAGAGGGAATGGTTAAAATATTAGTGGTTGTGGGAGGAGGGAGGACACCTGAGCAGGAGCTAAGGGAAGAACCGAAAAGGGAAGAGGGACCCAGGCAAGTAGAAGTAAAAGTGCCTCAGAAGACTTGAATGCAGAACAGTAGGAGTTGGCATTAAACCTGAATGAATATGTTTATAACTCAGGTTCTTTTTTTGAAAAAGGAAAAAAATCTGAATGAAGAGTAGAAAAAACATTTCTGGAGAAGAGAATGTCAGAGAAAGAGAAAGCATGGGTAAAAAAGAGGCCAGGAAATACCAGTAGTAATTAAAGCCTTGGGCAGTAGTAAGGCTCTAAGAAAGAACATTCAGTCAAGAATGGTCTTGACTGACTGCAGCCTCTGTAGCAAGACATATCCCTAAAGACGAGAAAGGTGGCTTGTATGAAGAGCGAAATGCAGGCTTAGATTTTCCCATCGTAAGGAAATAGCAATCTGGTAAGTGTTTATGATTGATTAGTTCTTTGAGGTGGGAGCTGTGCATTTGCCAAGGGCATTTTTGGTGTTTTCTAAGCTTAGCCTTTGTCCCTTGCAGCAAAGCTCATGAATAGTTCTTGTGTATTAGCCTTTTGAAACCTCTACTTCTTTTATTTTTTTATTATTTTTATTTTTTTTTGAGTCAGGGTCTTGCTCTGTTGCCCAAGCTGTGGACTGCAGTGGTGTGATCACAGCTCACTACAGCCTTGACCTCCCTGGCTCAAGTGATCCTCCCACCTCAGCCTCCTGAATAGCTGGGACTACAGGCACAAGCCATCATACCCTGCTAATTTTTAAATTTTTTGCAGAGATGGGGTCTCCCTGTGTTGTCCAGGCTAATTTTTTTAAAAAACATATTTATTGAGGTGAAACTGACATACAACAAGGTAGACATATTTAAAGTGTGCCATTTGTTAAGTTTTGACATATATATAACTGAAACCATCACTGCAATCAAAAGAATGAACATTTCTGTCACTCCCAAAAGTCCTCCATCAACTACCAATCTTCTTTCTGTCATTATACATTAAATTGCCCTTCCTGATTTTTGACAGAAATGAAAAGGCAGTTCAATTCAGCTGAGAAAGGATAGTCTTTTCTTTTTTTCTTTCTTTTTTTTTTTAAAGGCAGAGTTTTGCTCTGTTGTCTAGGCTGCAGTGTGATGGCATGATCTTGACTGACTTCAGCCTCTGCCTCCTGGCTTCAAGTGATTTTCATGCCTCAGCCACCCTGAATAGCTGAGGTTACAGCCATGTGCCACCACGCCTGGCTAATTTATTTATTATTATTATTATTATTAGTAGTAGTAGTAGTAGTAGTAGTAGCAGCAGTAGTAGTAGTAGTAGTAGCAGCTATGGGGTTTTGCCATATTGGCCAGACTGATCTCAAACTCCTGGCCTCAGCTGATCTGCCAGCCTTGGCCTCCCAGTGTTGGGATTACAGGCATGAGCTACCACTCCCGGCCAGAAAGAACTGTTTGTCTTTTCAACAAGCAGTGCTGGAACAAGATATCTGTAGG